>NC_081315.1:129079489-129716989 GCF_026419965.1 Kogia breviceps
TAAAATCTTAAGAGCTCTTCTACCATTGAAGTGCATATCAACATCTGTTTTAGCTCATCAGAGACCTTTTTGATTTATTTCTGGGTCTTGATATATTTCATATTTTTGAGAGTGGTAAATCAACTGCACACTCACCTGAAATGTTACTTTCTCTAGGAATATCCTTGACTCTAAGCAGTTGCTTTTATGTGTTTCAGTGGCACCTAAGCATCCCTCTATCCTAGTACTTGCCATGTTATATAGTATAAGAATTATCTTTGTAATAAGGTGTCTTATCTGAAGCTAACTATTGCCTGTACCAATTTGTAGCATTAGTGGACATTCTGCTAGGGTTTGCCTGTGTGCTTCAATCAATCCGATTTTTATTTAATTGGTGTATTTTGTTTCGGAAATACTCAAGCTAGTATCTAGTTATATCCCATAAATTGTTGGGACCCACAATTTGCCTGGGATAAAACATGAATCTTGTTCAAAATAATGTGTGTACATGTGTGTGCATACACACATGCATGTGCGTGCATACACACATGCATGTGCAGAGAGAGAAGCACACACATACATGTCTAATGGGTTTGGAATTGTGTGGGGAAGGGTGTCAATAGAAGCCAGATGCTGGGAAGAACAGTTAGTGAAAGCCCATAGCCGAGAAAGACATCTGGCATTTTGTACAATAAACTTCATACCAGTATCTGAAGGGAAGAGTTGTGGTTCTCAGGGCAGCATTATTATTATTATTTTATTTATTTATTTTTTAATCCCATGACTTCTTGTGATGTGATAACTAGCATGAGAAAGTAGATAGGTGTGTGATAAAAATGAAAGCCTACCATTTCATACTATACATAATATTTTAAGTACTTAAGAAAGAAAAATCTTGCTGTTCAGAAATGTTGAATGTCCAAAAAAAAAGTGTATCTTTGAATCAGTGATAGACGCTCTATTGCTGGGAGTCCAGCCTCTTTTATGAGGATTCTTCTGCTGATGGCCGGTTAGTTAAAAACTGGTAGATTTTATTACTAGATGTCCATACCTTTCATTCTTGGTACTCCTTTAAAATAGCTGGACACAGAAGGGAAAAGAGATTTCCCATCAACTGGATGAAGTGCTGAGAGGCAGATATCTGAAGGGAGATTCAGACAGAGGCTGAGTGAATAGACACTATGGAGGGTAACAAGGGTCATTGTCATTGTCACAGTGTGATACACTGACTGAGGGTTAGCTTTGTGGGTGGTCCTAAGATTTTTTGTCTGCAGGAGTTATCTCCTTTGGCTGGGATAGTGGCTGAAAAGAGCTCGTTTGGCCCTGCAGATCTGTAAAGTCAGCATCTACATGGCCAAGTCGAACGAGAGGAGGGACCTGGGGAGTAGCATTTATTTTGGAAATATTCAGGGATTGTAAGATAATGTCATTGATTACATGGTTCCCATTCCATTTTCAGGGATTATCATGGAGTCATAAAAAGAATTAGCCCTGAGGTCTTGCTTCTTGTCAGAGAGGGCTGTTGATCTAGTATTAGACTGTTCTATCTTCAATGCCTAGCACCATTCCTGATATATAGTAAAATTATGGACGGATGGGTAGACAGATGATGAATGAGATGTTAAACTATCATGTCTAGTCGCAGTCACTGTGTTGATTTGTAGTTTTTGGAATACAGAATGGCTTTAATTTTTGAGGCATAAATAACACCCAATAAAAATAAGCATGCTAGAGGAACTATTTTAATTAAAAGCTGATTTTTGTCTATTTTTTTCCTCTTTTTCTTTTATGTGTGTATTTTCTCTTCTATTGAAAGACATACATGTGTTTGGATTTATAAAGACACTGAACAGTTGTTTTCTTTTCATTCAGGGGCCTGAATTAATGAACAAATATGTTGGTGAATCTGAAAGAGCAGTTAGAGAGGTAAGAAGATTATGTCTTAAAGTGGAACTCTGCATAGGAGAACCAGGCTTCTGTCTTGTACGGTTTCCATCTTGTTTGGGGTTATAGATTTTGAAGTTTCCAAATCTAAATTCTAGTGGTATATTTTTTCTTCAGGCAAATATTATTTTTAAATGCAATTTTGGTCATCTACAATTCTTTGTTTTTGTTTTTAAACATCGTAATATTTCCAGCCTTTAGTTTTACCAAATAGTTTTTAACGAATGTCAGCGTTTCATTAAAAAAAATAAGGATACGTTTAAACTTGACAAAGAATGCATGATGTCAGAATGAGATTTAAATCCTTTAAACCAGGTAGCCCTTTAAATCAAATAAGCTTCTTAGTATATGAAAATGTCCCTGTACTCTTCTTATTTTATTTACTTTACCTTTGACTGGTGATTTAGAAAGTGCATCCTCCTCCTCTCTCTTAAATTTTACAACCAGTGCCTGATTGGCCTACTGGCTACTCCGTATTGCTAAAGCTACATAACTGGGAAGTTCATGCAAAATCAAGGCACTGAAGTGGGGGTAACTATAGCAGTTTGACCACAAGTCTCGGCTTTCCCAAGCAAAGATTGGCCTGCCTCACACAGGCACCCTGTATCCTCACAGAAGCTAAACAAGGACAAGAACACATAAATAGCAGTGGAACGGATGGTCTCCACTTACAACATATGTGGGTATCAACCAAGAGTCTTAGAGATTGGAATACTTTGGTTTGCATCTGAGAAAAAAATTTAAGTTACTTTTTCTTTCTTTTTTTTTCTTGAAATGTAGATGTTGGTTATCATATAAAACGTTAACTGATAATGATAGCACCTCATTGATTAAAATATGAAAAAGGTGGTGTTTATTAATATTAAGGTTTTGGTGACTGTTGTGTATTTTTATGGTCATCATACTTGTGTCCAGAAAATGGGGGCCTAGGTTACAGGTTACACACATTTGGATTTCTTTCTGCTTATGCTGACGTTTTCTAGCCCATTTCTACATGTTTTCCCTGTGGCTGTCTGGCCAGTCTTTGATGTTGATAGTCTGATTGACTCCAGGTCTAACCTATCTATGCTTTTCCAAGTTTTAGCTGTTTTTTCCATACAGTCTTCAGAGAAATGAGCAAAGTGTGTGACTTTTAGGTTTATGGGTATTTTATATGTTAAACTTTGGCTGATTTTATGCATTTATGATTTTTCTTTTAAATATGTGTTTATTTAGATAAATGTTCCAGGCATTATACTAAGTGCTTTGCATTCTTTTTTAATTCATTTCTTAAACTTCTGAGGCGGGTATTTTTCATAATCTCCATTTTAGAGATGTGGAAATCGTAGTTTAGAAAAGTAAAGTCACCCACTGAAGGTCACACAGCTACCAAGTGGTGAAGGTGGGATTTTAACTGAGATTGTTTGATTACTTAACCAAATTGTCTCCTACACACCTCTAAGAATATGTGTTGGTGTCTTGTCTCTGTTTGCAAGTAAGCACCGTGGAAGAAGATACTTTTACATCCATTATGAAGTGCGTATACATCTGTTACAGGTTGTATACAAAGTGATTGGGCTGGTTTACTGGTACATAATAGATTTGGTTCTAAATATAATTTTCAAACTAAAACTAGCTATGGAGTTTTCTGGAATTTGCTGATCTTTAGCTAATGTAGCACTCTTTCCACCAGATCTTCCGAAAAGCGAGAGCAGTGGCTCCTTCCATCATTTTCTTCGATGAACTTGATGCCTTAGCAGTTGAAAGGGGCAGGTAAGAAATATTTAATAGGACTGCTGTTAAATATTAGCAATTACAGTGTAAAAGAATTAAATTATTTCACGTCATCACTTTATAGTACTTTCATGTATAATTTTTTTTTAAGACTGATATGCATTTGGGGCATTTGAGCTAATTTTTATAGTTTACTATCTAAAGAGAGCCCCCTGCACTCCTATCAAAATTTGGGTTTTTATTAACATGTGATTAAAACTGTAAATAAAGTTCAGTTAAGCATAATTACGTGATAGAGTAGAACCCAATTATAATAAAAGTTGTTATTATGCAGATTTTAGTATTATCTGGATTAAGTCATGTTTCCTAAAATATAGTTACAATAGAATAAAAATTAGTATTAATACTTTTGTTTCTGAATGTCAGACAACAAAAAGGATTATTTATGATATCATATCAAACATATGTGTGTGTGTATACATATATTAAACTGTTTTCAAGTGTGATTTCTTTTTTCTCTACAAAGATTTACAGGTCTTTTAAGGAATACATGGTACAAGTACTTCATGTTGGAGAGTGTTTATTTGTGTGTTTTCTTCATAGCCCTCTGATTATATATTGACTATATGTATAATATAGAGATTATACATATAAACTAGAGATTTCGCTGATGATAATTATAGTGATGGCAGAAGGCACCTTCTAAGTCTCAGTGTTAAATTTGATAAGAGGCATACTGCTCTCTTCTTTACTGGGTAGAGCTGCCTAATCAGATGAGAGTATGAACTGTCACTAGGAAACATTAGGAGGTAGCCTGTCCTGCTCTCTACCCCACCCATTTGATATTCTGTAAATACTTACCAGTCTTGTTATTTTATGAGTTGGAGTTCATGAGTCCTTTTATTATTTCTGAAGTGAGATGGAACAAAAGGTTACAAATAGCTCAAGTTCACCTTGACTGCAAGAGAAGAAAAAGAAGCCAGAGAAGTTTACTGAAGTAGGGTGATCTGCCACATTTATGTGCCATCAGAGATGTCTGTTTTTGGAGCCTAGAAAGGGACAGGGTGGGAAACGTTAAATATGAACCAAATGGGAGGTGGAATATGTAGCAGAGTTCTCATAAAATGCCTTTGAAAGGTAATGGTGTGAGAAACCATACAAGGCACTTGGTAGAAATAACCTGTTTTTGTAGGCAATTTGGCTCAGTAGGAATTTGCAAATGTATTAAGAGATGCTAATAATTTGCAGCCTCTAGATATCATTTCCTCTAGTAGTCTTCATGATATTGTGAGCCCTTCCTCGGTGGCTCATTCAAATAAAGTACAGGTAAATTCTGTGTAGTTTCCTTTGCATAGAGAAATTTCGGTCAAGTTAGTTGACATTTCAGAAAACAAAGGTAAGGCTGAGCTACCAAATGTAATGTTAATAGTCCAAAGTAGAGAGTTTTAATTGTGCTTTAGCTACACTAAGTCTTATATAGTTTGGTTTTTATAGCCATAAGAATCTCATAGAATGATATTTTGGTTGTTTTTTCCCCATAATTGCGTGATGGGCCAACATTACCTAGAAAGTTATTGTTTTATCTAGTTAGAGTGCTGTAACCTGAAAACGAAAACAAACAGAAGCTTCACACATACATTTTTGTTCTTCAGCTATTTGAATTGGACTCAGTTTCTAGAAACTGAAAACACAGCTGTTGATAGATAGCAAAAGTATGAAATTCTGAAAATACTAAACCAACTTTATACATTGTTAAATAAATAGAAAACATAGGAAAACATAGAAAAGTTAAAAATTCCATAAGCTAGACATTTTCTGTATAATTTTGGGCTGTAGAATATTCATTGCTTTCATTTCTTCTGTTTTTCTATGATAACATTCAGATCCAACTCATATGACTAGTCCAAAAATGACAGTGCCTACGACGACTGTTTCTTCTTATCAAGATTTGGATTTCCACACTTAAGATATTTAACAGATTGAGCCATGAATTATGATATATACTAGTCTGTACTATCCTGTGCATGTTACGTCAGTTATTTTGACTACTTGAAGTTACTCAAATTAGCCATGAAACTGAGGATTGCAACCCGTACATTAAATAGAGTATAGACATACTATTTGCTTAGCTTTAGAAATATTTGTGCTTTCAGAAAGAGAGATTTTTCATGTTTATAAAAGTGTCTACTTACAACCACTATTTTCTCCTCTTCCCTGCCCCACTTAAGTTCTTTGGGACTTGAAAAATAAGTAAGCCTCATATTTACTTCTCTTTTTCTGTATGCCCATTTAAATTATGGGTGTTCTGAATAAGATTTTTTTGTCTTATTTCATATTGTGAGTTGGATGAAATGTTGTAAGATTCCCTTTGCAAAGTGCTTTAATGATCTGTAAATATTTGGGAAAATTGAAAATGCTGTTAAAGCAGCATAGCTCTGGAAAATGGATACTATGGTAGTGAGTAAAGGGAAGATATTTGAATTATACTGAGCTAATAATAATATTGGGTAACATTTATTTAGTGCTTCTTGTATTCTAGAAACTGTTTTAAGTGCTTTACAGCTGAAGAAAAAGAATTCATAAAAAGGCCCCTGCATTAATGCAAAGTAGGATATTACACAGTTGGTTCTAGTATTCTGCCCTGCCTCCCAGCTAGCTTAAATTTTTACCTTTTTCAGGGTTATAGTGGGGAGGGGAGCGCACGCTGGGCAGTAAATCATCAGTTACTCTTGTCTTAGGCAACACTTCTGTCCCCAGAAGTGAAGAAGGATAGGGTGATTCCCCATATACTGTATTCTCTTGGCCCAGTCTCCTCTGACTGAGGAAATGGCCACCAGACTAATCTAGAGATTCCTAGAACAACTTCCTCTGTCTAGGACGTTCCGGCTAGTCAGTGGATCTTGGAATCATCCTCACCAGCTGACATTAATGACTTTTCTTAGAGAGATGGCCTGATGCAACCTTTTACTAGGAATTGCGAGTTATTTTTTGTTGTTATAGGACACATAGGTCATTTGTAGCTATCTTGTAAAGTGAAAATTTGCTTGCATTTTGCATGCACCAAGAAAATTATCATAAGTAGTGCTTGTGTTCAGAGTGTTGATAGTATATGTTTGGCTAGTCGTCTTTAGGTCTCTTTCAAGCTTGAATATTGACATTGGGGGTGTGGGGGGTAGATTTCAAGAAACAAATTCAGATGCCTGCCATTTGGGATTCTTTAATGACATTTAAAAATTATACTAGAAAAACATTTTAAAATTTGAATTGGATATGAGTTGTTGGCCTATAATTTAGAAATCATGAAGAGATGATAGGGGATTTTATTTTATTGCAGGAGCTGAAAGGGAATAAATATCATTTTTGTGAAATTTTTGCTATTGAAAAATAAAATCAATGTAATAATTACCATCATGGTGGTGAGATCTCCTTAAGATAGGGGTTAGCATTCCTTTTCTGAAACAGGCCAGTTAATAAATAGTTTTTGCTTTGGGGGCCATACAGTTTCTATTGCAGCTATTCATCTCTGTTGCTACAGTGCGAAAGTAGCCATAGACAATATGTAATCAAATAAGAAACAGTTGGCTGGCCAGATTTAGACTGGCTATAAGTTCCTGACCTGTTTTAAGATATCATAAAGTCCCTTCAGTCCATGGCACTCTGACTTTGAACAGGGATAATTTGGAAAAGGGGCTTGACTTCCGAAGGGAAAAGAAAATTAATCTTTTGGCAACGTCTAATTTCAGTACTTTCTACTATAGATGAACATTTTTTCCATTGTGGTGTTGCCTATCTCTAGCAGATAATAAAGTTTTATTAAATCATTTCATTATGTTAGTGATTATACATTTGTTCTTAGACTTGGAGTTGGTTTTGATTTCCTAGGATGTCAGTTTTATGGATTTTGTTTCCTACTGCGGCTTTGAAAGTCAGCCAAGAATATTTCTCAGTCCATAAAACAGTTTCACTATGCTACTCCAGCTAGCTATCAGTGATCTGTGGAAATAAAGGGCAAAGGCAACGTCAATAATGGGAATCCAAAGAATTCCCTTCACCTAATCTTCAACATTAATTGTACCCACCAGTTTCTCTACAACAAGTAGCAAATTAGACCAATATGAGTTTCACCTCTTTTCTGTTTAAGGGCACTTGACTAGATCAATACATTTCTGAATACAAGGAAGGGATATATGTATACAAATAGCTGATTCACTTCATTGTTCAGCAGAAACTAACACAACACTGTAAAGCAGTTATACTCCAATTTTAAAAAATAATGAATTAAATAAGTTACGTGCTCCGTATTACCAACACAGAATTTTTA
Organism: Kogia breviceps; assembly: GCF_026419965.1. Classification (NCBI taxonomy): domain Eukaryota; kingdom Metazoa; phylum Chordata; class Mammalia; order Artiodactyla; family Physeteridae; genus Kogia; species Kogia breviceps. The sequence continues at coordinate 129,087,447 of NC_081315.1, forward strand.
AACTAGAAAGACCTATATATATGTCTTATCTAATTTAACTCCCTCATTCATATATGCCAGTAATTATGAAATCCTCAAGGGAACGGTAACAATTCATCCTCTTACCTCAGATGTCCAGCACACTGCCTAGCAGAGAAGGCGTTCTCTGCTAAAACCCAGACATTTAGTTTTTGAATAAGGGAATGAAGCCTCAGAGAAACTAGAGATTAGGTTCACTCAGCTGGTTATTAGCAGAGTATGATTTCACCATGTTTTAGTGTCATTTGTGAACCAATTTTATTTTAAAATTAAACACTGAGACTGTCTTTTGGAATTTTGTCACCTGCATTACATTCATAGAAGCATCAACATCTTCATTATAAAGAATCATTCGTAAGCTTTGGAGTACATTCACCTGTCAAAGAGCTCCGAAAAGAATTAAGGAAGTGCTAAGTGATGCATTTTTCAAAAAAATTCAGTAGTTTTTGTACACACTAACTTTAAAAGTGAGTCTAGACTCATAGCAACAGTAATGAAGATCATGCTTATTAGATCAGTGACAAAACATTTTGAAAGACTATGTACTTCCTTGGTATGCTAATTAATTTTGTAGAAAGATCGCTGTGTTACCCTCTGCCAGAAGGCCATTCAATCACACTTATTTTATTGTAGGAGGATCAAACTGAGTCTTTTCTCAAGTAAGCAAGCATGCATATCACTGGGTTCCAAATCCTATGTGTCTATAGTCACAGAGCATTATAAATCAAGAGCCTGAGTCAGTATCCACCTATCCCCCACTTCCCCCCCCGCGACCCCCCCAAAAAAAGTTCATTTAGAAGATACAAAGAGAGGATAGAAAAAACAGATGAAGAGAACTTCTTTTGGTATACATCTAAGAAATCAGATCTTATTCTGGTTTTTTTTGTTTTAGAAGGTTTGCCATTTTTGAAAAAGTCATTTTTCAAGTATAAAAATATCTGAGAAAGTATAAAGGTCTCCTTATCTGGAACTTTTTGCTGTTCAGAGTAAATTGTTCCTTGAGGACCCTGAGGAGCCACATTGTCACTACATTTGAACAGCTAATGAAATGAGAAGAATTCTCATTACCAGGGCACAGCAGGCTCCTACTAATGCATCTTGTATAAACAAAGTGTCTTTTAGCAGTTTATTTATCAGGCTCACTGTTTTGCGCATAGTTATGAAGGGCTTAAGAGGAGTAGTTTTTATCTTAGAATTATGTTGGTGGCTTTCATGGAAGAACTTAAGGAAGTTTGATACTTTCTACCATGCTTTAAGTAAAGCTAAGTAGAGAACTGGCAAAGTGAATCTGCATGTATCTGCTGACCTGTGCTATCCTGGCTTCCGAAAATCTTCAACCATATATCATGTTCATGCTTTATTTCAGTAATGTTTATGTGCCAGACACTCCTTTTTCAGCTTAATTTGTTAGGATAACTTGTAAAAGGTTATAGAGATCTCTTCATTAAGCCAGGTATACTGGTGATAATTATAATGATAATGCTTATAACTGTTCTCTATTGACATTTCCTTTGTGCTAAGTATCAGTAGATCCTTTATACATTTTATTTAATTTTGAGGGTGGTATGAGTCTTTCCATGTTTGATTGAGAAAACTGAGTCTCAGAGAGGTTAAGTAATTCTTCCATAAGATTACACAAAAAAATAATGGTAAGGCTTACTAATTGAACCCAAGCTTACTGATTTTCCAAGCTCTTTCCCAAATTCAAAGCAAGCTTCCCAATGCACTAATCAATGAAGATTTTACTGGAATGATTTTAAAACCTTTATGTTGTATAATCATATATTATAATTACTATAGAACTTTAGTTTTCGTTGTCACCATTTCTAGATCTATGGTACTTAAGAAAATGACACATGTTTAGAAGCATCTTCTCTGCTTTAATTTTTAGCTTGAATAAGTTTGAACTTACATGTATTAATTTTCCTTATTTTTCTTTTGTTGGATTACGTTTATAACAATAACCTGGGGACATCCAGGATTGTTAAAAAATTCTGTTCAAAAAATTGCTTTTGGCAGAGGGTAAATTGAACTGTGAAGAATCACTTGTTTCTCTGATACTGTGTTTGAGTCAAAACTATACAAATGTAGCGAGTGTTACCTATGTTAGCTTGGAATTTTTACTGGGAAATCATGGCAAGATGGAAAAATACATACTTTTATGTCATTTTCTGTGTTAACACTTTATACAAAGCTGCAGTTATTCAGAGCACACGCAGCTTACACAGCTCTAGGACAGCATGTGAAGATAACTCATTATATATGTCTGTCTGCTTTTATAGGGTATGTTGTTAATCTAAAATAATTTATTTACTATTAGGTTCAAGCTGAATATAGATCATAATCTGACAGCATAGTTTATTGTGAAGTGGTCAGCTAGAATATTCAAGACATTATTGATTCTTGACATTCATCAAATGATTTTTGCTTTCACTTTCTGAGTTTCTTGGCATATATTTCTGAATATTACTCAGCCATAAAAAAGAATGAAATAATGCCACTTGCAGCAACATGGATGGACCTAGAGATTTATCATACTAAGTGAAGTAAGTCAGAGAAAGACAAATATCATATGATATTGCTTATATGTGGAATCTAAAAAAAAAAAAAGATACAAATGAACTTATATACAAAATAGAAATAGACCCACAGACATAGAAAATGAACTTATGGTTACCAAAGGGGAAAGGGAGGGGAGGGAGTTTGGGATTAACATATACACACTACTATATATGAAATAGATAACCAACAAGGATCTACTGTATAACACAGAGAACTATACTCAATTTTTGTAATAACCTATAAAGGAAAAGAATCTGAAAAAGAATGTTACACAGGGGCTTCCCTGGTGGCGCAGTGGTTGAGAGTCCGCCTGCCCATGCAGGGGACATGGGTTTGTGCCCCGGTCTGGGAGGACCCCACATGCCACGGAGCAGCTAGGCCCGTGAGCCATGACCACTGAGCCTGCACGTCCGGAGCCTGTGCTCCGCAACAGGAGAGGCCACAACAGTGAGAGGCCGGTGTACTAAAAAAAAAAAAAAAAAGAATGTTACACATATAAATAATATTAAATTAATATAAAATCATAAATATATAAAGCTAATCATTAAATATGTAAACATAAAATTATATAAATATATTAAACAATATAATATAGAATTGATATAATTTTATATTTCATTTTACATAACTATATTATATATAAAAATTACAATTATTTTATATTATAATTATTATTAAATTAGTGTTTATGGTATAAAATAATTATAATTATAAATAATACAAAATATATAAGTATGTATATAAAACTGAATCACTTTGGTGTATACCTGAAACTAACACAACATTGTAAATCAGTTATACATGAATTAAAAATTTTTTTAAACCCCCAAATACCCCAAAACTAGTCTTCCATGTGATTTTATTTTTCATGGATTATAACTTGCTTAAGCATTTGTTCTCTTGCTGGACTTCTTAAATATATAAAAATTGTCTCTCCTTTAAATTTTTTTTTTATTTTATAGAAGTGTCTATCAAGGAGCCAAAACTGTAATTATTGTTCCCATAGTGTTATCATCTTCAAGGTATTTGATCAGAGTATAATTCATATTCTTCCTGAACTTTAGAAAAACAGGGAAAATAAAAAATAAATATTGTATCTGTTTCCTCCTGCCCCAAACTCATTTTCCTTTAGGTGGTTACACTCACTGCTTCAAGGAAAACCAGCTCCTTCACAAGTATATAGGTTTCCTAATCATGGCAATTCATTTTAAAAGAAATTCACATTGGGCTTGTCACGATCAGGTAAAGAAAGAAAAAGCAAAATAGGACCTGGAACACTTGTATGTATTCTTAACATTTTCAGTGAGTGAATAGTATCTATGCAAACAGATGGCTTCATAAAATCGACAGTTTCTCTCATTAGGGAAGTTGATACTTAGGACTCAGAAGTGTCATGTTTGTAACTCTTTTAATTTTAACCACTGTACAGAAATCATTTTGCAAAGAAAGCTTTTTTGTTGATCACTTTAAATGTTGATCACAGACTTTTTAATCTTTAATTAGTAATAATTTTATTGGCTTTAGCATTTGAGAATCCCGAGTCCATTCTTGATGCCTTCAATTACTTTTGATGATTTTGGGAAATTCTCAGGTTGTGTTTCCTAAGATTTGGCTTCTATTTGATTCTCTCACTTCTCTCCTTATGAGACTGCAGTTATATGTTTCTTAGGCTTTCCACTGGGTTCTATATGTATTTTTACTATTTTCATTCATTTTCTACTGACCTGCCTTCCAGTTCAAGGATCCTGTGTTCTGTTGTGTTTAATCTACTATTACATTCATCTTTTTAATTCTTAATTTTAATTATTATAGTTTTTAGGTTTAGAATTTTTCTTATGGATCCCAGATCCCTGCTGAAATTCACCATTTTTAAATTTCTGTGTTTTTGTTTTTGTTTTTGTTTTTACTACAATTCAGGTGAATTTTTGTTTTTATTATCTCAGTCCCATCCCTGTCCAGATTACATGCTAATTTAACATTGTTTCAGATTCTAATCCCCTAGCATCCTTCTTCTTCTTAAGAGGAAACTAAAAGGAAGAAGGGATAAAGGCTAAATAATAGTCTAGAAAAATCTTTTCCTATTTATCTTTTTACTTGTAGGATAAAGGGTTTTGAGGAATGGGTGAATTAGGGATGTATATATTCAGTATTATGTTTTTGTTGATAACAGTGTATCTTGGGCTTAATTTTTCCATTTCTTTTGTGGACTCCATATCTAATGCTTGTTGTTGGGTTCAGTGTCTAAAGCGATTATGGTAATGGTTATTTTTCTATTTGTGAAATGTTTTACCCATTCTTAACTTTAGATTACTTTCTGTTAATAGAATGCATCAGTGTGCTTTCAGCATCTAAAAATGGCATTTAAAAAACCCCTTGATTTTTTTTTCTTACCTAAGACTTAAATTCAAACTGAAAGACTGTTGTATAGTTTTTGTTTTTGTTTCCCCTGATAAGCTCTCATGTAAAAAGTGCTTGTAATAAAGCTTATATGTGACATCCTTTCATCTTTTTTTTTTTTTTGCGGTACGCGGGCCTCTCACCATTGTGTCCTCTCCCGTTGTGGAGCACAGGCTCCGGATAGGCAGGCTCAGTGGCCATGGCTCACGGGCCCAGCCGCTCCGCGGCATGTGGGATCTTCCCGGACCGGGGCACGAACCCGTATCCCCTGCATCGGCAGGCGGACTCTCAACCACTGCGCCCCCAGGGAAGCCCCTGAGTCCGTAGAGCTTTTGCTAGCAATGTTCCTATCTAACATTTGGAAAAGTTATATTTTGAAGCGTTTTTGGAAAGATATATAATCTATTTATTCAAAATGTTCAGTCTTAAGTAGACCCACATCAGCAAATCCATGCACCTGCCAATTCGTTACTTGCAGGAATTAATGTTAACCAAGACAAATCTCAGTGGCTTCCCAGATGCTCCTTGCTTGGTACTAAACTTTTTGACATTGGGAAGGACCATTTAATAAATTGAAAGTGTAATTTATATAACAACCTGGAAGGACCAACCATTTAATTTAATTGACAGTATGATTTGTGTAACAACATCATGTATGTCTGATTAGTGTGAGTTAGAGGCTACTCTCCTTTGTGTCAAGTTTTTGAACTTGTAATGCACACTGAGATCTAAATTTTTTATTTAGAGATCCTGATTACCTTATTATTAAATATATTATGTGATGATTATACTAAGGTGTACTTGCTGTCATGGGTGCTAAGACAAAGTATGGGGTGTGTCTATCCTCTTTCCCTCTTCGCCCCCCCTCCCATTCTCAACTGCATCTGATTGAATTTATATGTTTAATATACTTACAATGCTGTTTCACTCTGTAATTGTCCACCTAGATGTTTATTATATATTTCTCAATTCTGAACAGAGCTTAGTAAATCCCAGCTAGTGCTAATGAGAATTATTATTGTGGGACCTTGATTGTGTAATATCAGTGTTTTGTTCACTATTAAGACCTGTTGAGTTTACTTCTTAAAAATCAATATTCAGTAATTTTTTGTGATCAAGGAAATGAGATTAAATTAAGGTGAAGTTTGTTCAGGAGTAGTTTTGTAATTGACCTGGTGTATGAACAAAAGGAACAAAATAAAATGGGGTTTTTTTCCCCCTATTTTTCCAGATATTTTGATGACTCCCTACCTGCTGATGTGTTTTAAAAATATTCTTAATATTTTAAAATATCAAGATAGGTCAGAAATATCCCATTTGCTATAGGTTTGTAAAGAGTTTTCTGTCTCGCATAGGCTCTGAGGTTCATGTGAGAATGAGTCTGTATCTTATTCATTTTTTTATTCCCAATTCCTGTCAGTTTATTTGCCTTGTAAAATGTAAATATTGATTAAGTTAAATAATTACGTATTTGATGAACTTTTAGAAATAATCTTATATCTTACTTCCCAGATCTTTTATATTTGACACTCTTAGCATTTCATTATTGGAGAGAAAATAATCATGGTTGTTGATGGAGGAAAAGAAATGATTTAATATAGTTAGTTCTTGGATCTAATTCAACAAATAATGAATTCTGAAGCATGCATTTTATGTTTTGAAAAAGACATAATGTTTCTTGTTATAGAATATATGATCTTTTAATAATAGTAGAGTATTTGGGGATAGATAAACAGATTTTTTAAACTGTATTTTTAAAACTCAGTTCATCAGGTGCTGGGAATGTAGCCGATCGTGTTTTGGCTCAGCTCTTGACAGAAATGGATGGCATTGAACAGTTAAAGGATGTGACAATCCTGGCAGCTACTAACCGTCCAGATAGGATAGACAAGGTAAGAAAGAAGGCAGTCTGGGCATTTTAAAATCAAGAACTGGATCGTTTGATTATGTTGGGGATTTTTGGGTTTTGTTTTTTTTTTTCTGTCAAATTACTTTCTAATCAGTTTGTCATTTAGAGGATGCTGAAAGATTAGAGTAAAGGAAATGAAGAGAACTGAGAAAAGATTTTGTTTATGTTTTATTACTTATGTTTGGTATTAATGAAACTATTTTGTAACCCCTTGAGTTTTCCCTCCCCCATTGTTGCATCAAATTCTTAGTATATTTCCCTAGAGTATTTAAGTTCTGAAATTGTTTTTGTGTTTCATCTGATTTTTGGGGGGAAGCTTTTAACATTTTCATTCATATTAAGGTAAGCTTCTGGCTATTTACTACTAGTTAGACTCAAGTTATTTTCAACAGCTTTCTAGAAGTCCTGGCCCATCAGTTGCTTTCAGAGTAATTAGAATAAAAATGACAATGGATTTTATTTCTCTTAAGAAGTTACTTAGGCTTAAATTAAGCTACATAGGTGCAAAATTAACACTTTCAAGCTATTGCTACCACTACTTTTCCCCAAGTCATATTTTAATAAATGAGTTCACTTAACTTTTAAGTGCCTAATTTATATTTAATGATCTAAACTGAGAGTAAAAATTTACTCCTAGGGCGTGAACCAGTTTCTCTTTTTTTTGTTGCTGTTATTGCCTCATGTCCATGACCTTATGAGCTCCTCCCTCCCTGTGCACATATATACAAACTTTCAGTTTTAACAATGGGATTTTGAAAGAAATCATCTTTTTGAAGATATGAAAGGAGGTTTTATGTGGGAAGGTATTTTGCCGTGTGACAAAGTCCCTTGGTCAAATGCAGGTAAGAAAGCTTTGAACCTTAATAAGTTAAATTGTGCCCTTTCTGCTGCAGTGTTTTACAAGAAGCTAGGTAAGTTATGAGCATTTGTAGGATCTGGGTTGGTGCCCAGACATCTCTGATGTCTATAAAAAAGATAGAATGGTGTCTTGACAAGAATTACAGAAAGTGCTGCAAGAGACCTTAAAGATTACCTAATCCCACCTTTTGTTTTCGATGAATCCAAGACTCATCTTTATCCAGGTAAATATACATTGTATTTTTATGACATTCGTCTCCTGGTTACTCCATGGCTAATGAGCTCTAAAATTTCTTAGGTTTTTTTCTCTACAACGTCTAATCTAATAGTGGCCTTCTTTGGTTTCTTGATATTGTATGTCTTTGATGTTAGACACATTGCTTGAAGTAGGACTTTGGGCTTATAGTAAACCTCTTGGGTTCTTCTAAATCAAGCTGTATGATTTAGCTTGTTTAGTGCTTGTATTAATTTTGTCTTGCTATGTAACAGATTACCTCGAATTTAACAGCTTCACACAATACTCGTTTATTAGTGTTTCTGTACGTAGGTCAAAATCTGGGCATGGCATGATGGAGTTGTCTGCTCAGGGACTCAACAAGATGTTGTCCAACCATTCTCATCAGGAACTGGTATTCCTCTTCTAAGCTCCCGTGATTGTGGCAGAATTCACTTCTTGTGACTGTAGACCTAAGGACTAAATTTCCTTACTAGATGTCAGCTGGGGGCCACTCTCAGCTCCTAGAGAGCCACATCTGTGGTCCCTTCCATCTTCAAAAGCAGCAGTGGAGAATCTCCATCATATTTTATCCATCTTATTCTTTAAATTTCTATTGCTAGGAAAAGCCTAGTCTCTTTTGAAGTCTCACCTGATCAAGTTAGGCCCACCGAGGAAAATCTCTCTACTTTCACGTCAGCTGGTTCAGGATCTTCATTACATTTGCAAAAGCCCTTCCCAATAGCATCTAGTCCAACATTTGATGGATTAACTGGGAGAAGGTGTGTGTCTAGCAGAGGACCAGAATCTTGTGGCTGAGCAAAATTCTTTCTACCACAGTGCTCTTCAGCTTCTTCCCCAACCCCTATGTGAGTTCTCTTCTGGGCACTAAGAACCACTTCCACCTTTCACAGAGACCAGCTTATCTTTACCAGTCATTTGATTGGCTACAAACCTATTTCTTTGAAATGTCCTTTTCTGTAGATTCTATCTTTTCTCAGATGGAGCATTTCTCTGCCTTGCCTTGTCCAGATATATCTTTCTTCAAGTTATACATATAATCTCTCTTAAAATAGAAAAGGATAAATGAATTTAAACTCCTTTATTTAAAGGATACATTTTTCATGTTCTTTATATGTATAATACATAGTAAGCCTATTATTTAATACAGTAGAATTGTTGACTTACCTCTTTTGCTCACTTTTCCCTCTGTAAGACCTAGATTGAACCCCAACTGTTGTATTTTGCAGTAAGGTGAAATTTATCCTAGGTTTTACCTATACCTGATACAAAAGACCCCAAGAAATTTTTAATATAAACCTAGAAATAATAAGTTATCTTGGGCCACTCTAAGGTTTTGGACCTTTTTTCAGCCTCATCTTAGAATACATCAAAACCCCAAAGATAATGGTAGATGACTTCCATTCTTTTGGGGATACTTTAGTCTGTGGATATCTTGGCTCTCTTGGAGAAAATGATTAACTGGATTTTGGGCAGAACTTGTCTCCGAAGGTGGGAGATTGAAGGGATGGAAGTGGTTCTTTTTTACATTTCTTTTTGCATTGTTTTTAATATGTTTCTTGCTTGCTAATAATATTTGCCTTAGAAGGCAGATGCTGTGTTTTATTATGTCAACTCATAAATGATCGTCTCCAATATCACAGTTTGAGAAATTAAAGTTTGGGAAATATCTTGCCAAAATTCTAGTCATATTTTTAATCCTTTATAAAATGTTACCTTTAATACCTTGGTTCTCAAACCACCTAATTGTCCAAAATAAGTGTTTTAAGTACCAATATTACACACTGGTAACATCTTTTGACTGATTAACCTTTGCTTCAGGAGGCTTCAGAGAGAAGTGCAAACATATACAAACACACACACACACACATATATGTGTATTTATATGTATGCTTGTATGTATATATGCATGCATCATATATATACACACATGTACCTACATTGATTAGTTTTTAAAATTAGGAATCCAACTTTTTATAACCAGCTAGTCTTGGATGAGCACATTTAAATTAAGAATATTGAAAGTGTTTGTAATTAGATACAAAGACTTAATTTTCTAGGTCAGGGGATCTAAAGGCCTTTTTATATACTATTCAAATTTTTCAAAATTTATAATGTTTAATTTGTAATAGATTAAATAATATAATTATGACTGGCAGTAAAACATAAAATTGGTAAATGGAAAAAGTATTTTTAAGTGGTAAAGCAGTGCCTTCAAGATCATCACATGATATGCTATGCTTTCAAGTACAACTTTGAATTTAGTACATTGAACCATGGTCTAAATTCTGCATATGTTCTGTAATTGTACAAAAAACACTACTTTAAATAATCAGTGATTTTTGTAAAAAATATTTTAATCATTTTCTATTTCAGGCAGAATTCCATATTCATGTGTAGTGTGAATTTTTTGTTAACTGTACTTCTGTTATTACTCAGGTGGTGTAAACTATATCAGAAGTATATTTTCTAGATTTTTTTCTCTGAACTATTATACAGCATTATTTGTGTATTGTTTAATAGCACTATAAAAAAAGTTTTCAGCACATGTGTGATTAGAGCATGGCGTTCAGACTGTGCCCTGAAAGTGCCGTTAGAAACAAAGCAGTCTTAAGAGATGATTGTTTTTTAAAAAGCAACTTCCTTTTATGAAATGAATAGACATAGTTTTCACCACCTGTCTTGTCTGGAGGGAATGACAGTAGGAAGAGAATAGGCAACAGGAGAATTAAAATAAATTTCCTGTGCTGATACTGAAAGGTAGAGATTTTGTTTCTGGCTTAAAACTGGAAAGAAAAAGGACTGTTCTAGTATGAAAGAAATAATGCATTTAGTCTAACTTTGGCTACGTTTAATTCAGGTGTTTGGCCTTGTAAAGTAGCTAGCTTACTTTACAGTCCTTTTGCCTATTAACCCACAACCTGTATGTCATGATGACCTTAAGTTAGTATATTGGGACGGAGAGAATTCTTGGACTGTCAGAGGAGTGAAATTGATATCATTATGTGACCCATATGTTGCATATTTTTAATGTCTTTTTTGGACAATATTTCAGTTTCATATAGTCTGGGGAAACGAAAGCTGGAGCTTCCTGGGGTTTCAGCAAGGGAAGTGAGACACATAGCTCAAGAATCACATTATCCTACTTCCTGCTATGTCATATTTACATGTCAAACACAATAGCTGTAATGTAGCACACTAGGCTGAGTAAAGTGATTGCTTGGGGTCTCCAGTGGTATCCTGAAGTCTCCATAGACCTTTTACCCCCGCTACCCTCCTCCTTCAGCTTATAGATAAGTGAAGAGAAGTTGCATCCTTAAGAGTCCATTTTGCATAAGAATGACAGGATATGAAGGACAGATGAAGATTAATGAGATTGTGATGTCAAGTAGTTACATTGTCTTTAGGTTGATGATGGCCTGGATTTCCACAGCATCAGGAGACTTCAGAGCAGCAAACAACTAAATTATTTTTGATGCCCAAATAATAGTTAAAAGCCTGAACTCTAGGCGTTTATATCATTCTTTGTGAGGCTATTGCTTACATGGCCTCTTTTCGAAGAGTATAGTGTTCCATCCATGGTATTTCATGCATTTGTGTTGAATATTAAGGAAGAAATGATCATGTCTTCTTATCCTAGTGTTAAACAAGCTTCAAAATTGTTTAATTTTATGAATATTTTTAAATTTATTCCCTTTGGTTACTTTTAGTACTGATGCTTGGTATATAATAGGCTCTCAATAATGATTACTATTGTAATTACTATCTCTAGCCTGAAACCTGGTTTTCTTATAATAGTAAATTTGTAAAATTTTTAAAATTCTGCTCTGAGCCATCCATGGAACAGATTGCTCGATTTTTTGTAAGTTTTGTAGAGGTCTTGAGTAATTCAGTGTTCAGAATTATTTTCTAACTTAGTATGTTTAACTCATGGAAGTTATAAACTGGCATTAATTTTCCTTCCAGTTTTTCTGGAAGATGGTTTGATGGGTTAAATATGACAATATTTTTATTTCTTAAATACTGTAAATTAAAAGTTGATTTTATTGATTGCTTTGTAACATGGAAAAAATTAGCATGTTTAGAAATTCAGCAAATGAGAAGCTAAATATATGTAGCTTCCAATTTTAAATGAATTGTGTTCCAAAAATACCTTCAGACAGGTTAAAAATGTTTGTGAATGGTTTTCCTCCCCACCCTTCCTAGTTAGAAATTAAAGGTCCCATTCATCTATTATTGCTCATCTCAGCTAAGTCAATACTAAAAAACAAGCTGCTTGATCTAAGAAACATTAAAAGTGTAAATGAATCATAATTCTTTACTTTCCTGTAAGTATTTAAGGAAGGGATGCATATTGATCTTTTATATTTATCAAATTGATGTGGAGAGTCTTAAGGTGTTAGAAGGTGAGCCACAGTGTGGTCAGACTTCGGCTACTGCTTCCAAGGTCATCTTCCAATTTCAGCTTTACCATCATTTTATAGGACTGTTAGAAGTAGTTTTATTATTGTTGCTGAGTGTTTGTGTGTTTCTTTTTTGTTTTTTAAAACGCCAAGTGTTTTCACTATATCTATTATGGTAGCAGCTGTAAGGGTTTCAGCTTCGGGAATGGGGTGATGGAATTTGGTCAGAGGTTGTATGCATATGTGGGTCATATTTCATTTAGAAGTTAAGATAAAGACTGTCTGTCCCAGGGGTCAGCAAACTATGGCCTGTGAGCCAAATCTGACCCATCCACTGTTTTTCTACATCCCATGAGCTAAGAATGGTTTTTACATACTTAAATGGTTGGAAAAAAGAGATGATTTAGTGACATGTGAAAATGATGTGAAATTCAAATTTTGGGCCTCATAAATAAAGATTTATTTGTATATAGTTACACTAATTTTTGATGTATTATCTGTGACTGCATTTGTACTACTGCAGTAGAGTAGTTACAGTAGAGACTTATGGCCTATAAGGCCTAAATTATTTACCATTTGGACCTTTGCAGAAAAAGTTTACTGACCACTGATCTATCCTTATAAGCTTTTAGCAGTTTCCTAAAGACTCTAATGTCTGTTGTTCACACATGAACCACAACATTTTTCTAAAGACTGTTTAAACATATGTATTGCATAAATTTTCTGAAGATAAATTATATATAAATCAATAATATCATGCTGAGCTTAAAAGAAACCAATAGTAGTAGGAAGGCTGTATTAACTTCTTGTTCTTTAAAATACCTTCAATCTCTTCTTGAACATTTTTTAATGCATAATCTTTTAAAGTACATTTTCTTGGACTAAATAATTATTTTTCCAAATGAATGACTTACCAAAATCCATAAATATAGAAATGAAGTTTTTTATTATATGAAAAAATAGCAAATATTTATTCATGACACCTCAGTCTTATAGTTGCATTGGTTTTTTTGCTTTTTATAATTGTGAGTTGAATGCTCTCTGTAGTGTTTCTCATCATTGAGGTTTTCAGGCTAGATATTTAAATTTTGAGAAGTTAAGAGTCTATACATTTGATAGTAAATAATATTTGGTTATGTCACCATGCAAATAGGAGTATGTTTAAATTTCTTTTAGAGAAAGAGTAATAACATTAAAAAATACATATTGTCCTTGATACACAAATTCTAAAAGAAATTAATTTTTTCAAGATTGGAGAGAACTTGGAAGGTGTGATAGTCCAGTTATCCTTCTGATGCATTGACTGTGTTATAAAATTTCTACCCCTCATTTTTCCATCCTTTGCTTACTCACCTATACTGATGGGGAACCTGTTAACTCATGAAATAGACCACTTCATCTTTGTCTCAGACTGTTAGAAAGCTCTTTATTCTACTGAACAAGCAGCTGTTTTTCTGCCTAAAGCTTCTACACACCAGCCTGATTCTACTCCAAAATGCTATAAAGAACAGTTTTTAATACCTCTTCTATGTGGTTCTTTATTTTTGAAAACTGTATTGTGTGTCTTATCTTTACATTCCATCTCACGAACCAATCTTTCCTCCTCCAGGTTTGGCATCTTGTTCTATTTCATATGATACCCTTATTCCATCTTCAGCGTTCTTACCCTTTTTTTTTTTTCCCCTGAAATGTTGTCCATTTGTTCCTTTCTCTCTGAAATTGTGGTATCCACAAATGTATATACTATAATTAATTCTTAGTGTGATCAGTACAGAGCTGACTGAGACACTTAAGGCGTTTAATCTGAATACTGTGCTTCAGCTAATGCATTCCAGGACTGTGTTAGTTTATTAGCCAGGTCAGTCACACTGTGGACTGCTATTGAATTTAAAATCATCGGGAACAAAAGAAAAACAAAACTAAAATGTCCAGGTCTTTCCTTAGGGTGTTCTGCTAAGTAGTAGCTTCACTGCCTTGGGCTTATGCTATTAATTTCATTTAAGCCTTAGAAGTTGAACTGTGGAACCCCCTGGCTCATGCCTGCTCCAGCTCCAGCCTTCCAGGCAGGGTGACCCCAACGTGATATACCCCAGAATTCCCCTAGCCTGCACCCACTCCAGCTCCAGCTGGCCTGCCAAAGATGCACAGCACATTCAATCTACACAGGGGATGCTTCCACACAAGGTGATACCTTCAAGACCAGAAGAGGTACCTATTTCACCTAATTCATAGAAACAAATAGAAAGTCGAAGCAAAATGAGGAGACAGGAATATATTCTAAAAGAAAGAAAATGATACAACCCTGGGCAGGGTTGGGGAGGGGGGTTAATGAAAGGGAGATAAGTCATTTACCTGATAAAGAGTTAAAAGTAATGGTCATAAAGATGCTCACTAACTTGGGACAAAAATGGAGGAACACAGTGAAAACTTCAACAAAGAGTTAGAAAATATAAGAAAGAACCAACCAGAGCTGAAGAATATACTAATTGAAATGAAAAATACACTGGAGGGAATCAACAACAGATTAGATAATACAGAAGAACAGATCAGTTATCTGAAATACAGAATAGTGGAAATCACTCAATCAGAACAGCAAAAAGGAAAAAGAATTTTTAAAAATGAGGATACTTTGAGAGACCTCTGGAACAACATCAAGCATACTAACATTTGCATTATAGGGTAAGAAGACATGATCATTTCTTCCTTAATAGTCAATACAAATGCATGAAATACCATGAATTGAACGCTGTACTCTTCTAACAAGCAATAGCCTAATAATATAAACTCCTAGAGTTTGGGCTTTTAACTTTTATTTGGGCATCAAAAATAATTTAGTTGTTTGCTGCTCTAAAGTCTCCTGATGCTCTGGAAATCCAGGCCATCATCCATCTAAAGATGAACAGTTTCCTAATCTGGGAAAGGAAACAGGTGTTCAGGTCCAGGAAGCACAGAGTCCCAAACAAGATAAATCCAAAGAGATCTATACAAAGATACATCGTAACTAAAATGGCAAAAGTTAATGACAGTGAACATTTTAAAGGCAGCAAGAGAAAAACAACTATAGTTGACCTTTGAACAATACAGGTTTGAGCTGCAAGGGTCCACTTACATGCAGATACTTTCTAATAGTAAATACAACAGAATTATATGGTCTGTCCTTGGTCAAATCCATGGATGTGGAGGAACCATGCATACTGAGGGCTGAGTATAAGTTATACACAAATTAACCCCCATGATGTTCAAGACTCAACATATAGTCATAAGACCACCTGCTGATTTTTCAGCAGGCACTTTGCAGGCCAGAGGGGAGTGGTGTGATATATTAAAAGTGCTGAGAGGAAAAAACTTAGAACCCAAGAATACTGTACCCAGCAAAGTTACCAAACAAGAAATGCTAAAGGGTCTTCTTTAAGCAGAAAACAAAAGGTCATAACTAGAAATAAGAAAATATATGAAAGAAAAAAATCTCACTGGTAAAAGCAAGTATATGCCAAATGCAGTGTGTCAGCCACTTAAAAAGCTAGTATGAAGGTTAAAAGAAAAAAGTAGTAAATTCAACTATAACTATAGTGAGTAGTTATCAGATACACAAAATTAAAAGCTGCAAATATGACATCAGAAACATAAAACATGGTGGGGGGGAGTTAAAATATAGTGCCTTTAGGATGAATTTGACTTACATGACTATCAGCTTCAAACAAATAGCTATATAAATAGGCTGTTATAACTGAACCTCATGGTAACCACAAATCAGAACCCTACAGTAGATAAATAAAAAATAAAGAGAAAGGAAATCAAACATTATCACACCACAAGGCAAGAGACCAAGAGACCAAGAGAAGACAGATACAGAGAAGAACTACAAAAACAACTGGAAAACAATTAAAACGTCAGTAAGTACATACAATCACTTTAAATGTAAATGGGCTAAACGCTCCAATCAAAACACATATGGTGGCTGAATTTTAAAAAAATGATGCCACCCCTATGCTGCGTACAGGAGACTCACTTCAGATCTAAAAACACACACAGACTGAAATTATAAGGTTAGAAGAAGGTATTCTGTGCAAATGGAAACAGAAAGCTGGGGTAGCAATAGATGTATCACACAAAATAGACTTTAAAACAAAGATCCTAACAAAGGACAAAGACGGGCATTACAAAGTGAAAAAGGGGTCAATTTAAGAAGAAGATACATTTGTAAATATTTATGTACCCACCATAGAAGCATCTAAATATGTACAGGAAATATTACTAGACATAAAAGGAGAAATTGATGGTAATACAATAACAGTAGGGGTCTTTAATACCCCACTTACATCAACAGATAGATCATCGAGACAGAAAAATCAATAAGGAAACAGTGGCCTTAAATGGCACATTAAATCATATTAAATTAATCGACATATACACAACATTGCATCAAAAACATCAGAATACACATTCAAGTGTGCATGGAACATTCTCCAGAATAGATCACATGTTAGACCACGAAACAAGTCTTAATAAATTTAAGGAAGGGGACCTTCAAGGTGGCGGAAGAGTAAGACATGGAGATCACCTTCGTCCCCACAAATACATCAGAAATACATCTACATGGGGAACAACTCCTACAGAACACCTACTGAGCAATGGCAGAAGACCTCACACTTCCCAAAAGGCGAGAAAATCCCCACGTACCTGGGTAGGGCAAAAGAAAAAAAAACAGAGACAAAAGAATAGGGATGGGACCTGCACCTCTGGGAGGGAGCTATGAAGGAGGAAAAGCTTCCACACGCTAGGAAGCCCCTTCACTGGCGGAGATGGGGGGTAGGTGGGAGGAAGTTTTGGAGCCACAGAGGAGAGCTCAGCAACGGCTGCAGAGGGCAAAGCAGAAAGATTCCCACACAGAGGATCAGTGCTGACCAGCACTCACCAGCCCGAGAGGCTTGTCTGCTCACCCGCCGGGGCAGGTGTGGGCTGGGAGCTGAGGCTCAGGCTTCGGAGGTCAGACCCCAGGGAGAGAACTGGGGTTAGCTGTATGAAGACAGCCTGAAGGGGGCTAGCACCACAGCTAGCCGGGAGGCAGTCCAGGAAAAAGTCTGGACCTGCCGAAGAGGCAAGAGACCATTGTTTCGGGGATGTGTGAGGAGACGAGATTCCTTCCCCGTGTGCCCACAGAAGGCAGAGCACCACCTAAGCAAGCTCCAGAGACGGGCATGAGCTGCAGCTATCAGCTCAGACCCCCAGAGACGGGCATGGAACACTAAAGGCTGCTGCTACCAAGTATCCTGTGTGCAAGCACAGGTCAGTACCCACACGCCCCTGCCCCCCACCCCCGGAGCCTGTGCAGCATGCCACTGCCAGGGTCCCGAGATCCAGGGACAACTTCCCTGGGAGAGCACACGGCACACCTCAGGCTGTTACAGTGTCATGCCAGCCTCTGCTGCTGCAGGCTCGCCCCACATCCCAATTATGATTACCATACCCCTCCTTCTCCCTGTCCTGAGAGAGCAAGAGAGCCCTAATCTAAGGAAAAAAAAAAAAAAAAAAAGAAGAAGAGAGCCCTAATCAGCCACTGCTTTAACCCCTTCCTGTCTGGGTGGGACTACATGCCTGAGGGTGACCTACACGCAGAGGCGGGACCAAATCCAAAGCTGAACCCCAGGAGCTGTGTGAACAAAGAAGAGAAAAGGAAATTTTTCTGTGCTGCCGCAGGAGCAGCAGATTAAATCTCCACAGTCAACTTGATAAACTCTGCATCTGTGGATACTTGAATAGACAACCAGTGTTCCCAAAATGGAGGCAGTGGACTTTGGGAGCAACTGTAGACTTGGGGTTTGCTGTCTATGACTGATTTGTTTCTGATTTTTTTGTTTATCTTAGTTTAGTTTTTAGTGCTTGATACCATTGGTGGATATGTTTATTGGTTTGGTTGTTCTCTTTCTTTCTTTTTAAAATTTTATTATATTTATTTTTTAATTTATTTTAACTTAAAAAAAATTTTTTTTCTTCCTTTTTGTTCTTCTGAGCTGTGTGGCTGACAGGGTCCTGGTGCTCCGTCCGGGTGTCAGACGTGAGCCTCTGAGCTGGGAGAGCCAAGTCCAGGACACTGGACCACCAAAGACCTCCCGGCCCCATGTAATATAAATCGGCAAGAGATATCCCAGAGATCTCCATCTCAACACTAAGACCCAGCACCACCCAATGTCCAGCAAGCTCCAGTGCTGGATGCACCATGCCAAACAACTAGCAAGACAGGAACACAACCCCACCCATTAGCAGAGAGGTTGCCTGAAATCATACTAAGTTCACAGACACCCCAAACGCACCACTGGACACGGCCCTGCCCACCAGAAAGACAAGATCCAGTCCCACCCACCAGAACACATGCACCAGTCCCCTCCACCAGGAAGCCTACACACGCCCCTGAACCAACTTCACCCACTGACACCAAAAACAGACGGGAACTACGAACCGGTGGCCTGCAAAAAGGAGACCCCCAACATGGTAAGTGAAACAAAACAAGAAGACAGAGAAATGCGCAGCAGATGAAGGAACAAGGTAAAAACCCACCAGACCGAACAAATGAAGAGGAAATAGGCAGTCTACCTGCAAAAGAGTTCAGAGTAATGATAGTAAATATGATCCAAAATCTTGGAAATAGAATGGAGAAAATACAAGAAACGTTTAACAAGGACTTAGAAGCACTAAAGAGCAATCAAACAAACAATGCTGAACGACACAATAAATGAAATTTAAAATTCTCTAGAAGGATTCAATAGCAGAATAACTGAGGCAGAAGAACGGATAACTGACCTGGAAGATAAAATAGTGGAAATAACTGCCACAGAGCAGAATAAAGAAAAAAGAATGGAAAGACTTGAGGACATTCTCAGAGACCTCAGGCAAAACATTAAACACACCAACATTCGAATAGTAGGGGTCCCAGAAGAAGAAGAGAAAAAGAAAGGGACTGAGAAAATATTTGAAGAGATTGTAGTTGAAAACTTCCCTAACATGGGAAAGGAAATAGTCATTCAAGTCTAGGAAGGACAGAGAATCCCATATAGGATAAATTCAAGGAGAAACATGCCAAGACACATATTAATCAAACTACCAAAAATTAAATACAAAGAAAAAATATTAAAAGCAACAAGGGAAAAGCAACAAATAACACACAAGGCAATCCCCATAAGATTAACAGCTGATCTTTCAGCAGAAACTCCCTGCAAGCCAGAAGGGAGTGGTAGGACATATTTAAAGTGATGAAAGGGAATAATGTACAACCAAGATTACTCTACTCAGCAAGGATCTCATTCAGATTTGACAGAGAAATTAGAATGTTTACAGACAAGCAAAAGTTAAGAGAATTCAGCACCACCAAACCAGCTTTACAACAAATGCTAAAAGACCTTCTCTAGGCAGGAAACACAAGAGAAGGAAAAGACCTACAAAAACAGACCCAAAAAGATTAAGAAAATGGTAATAGGAACATACATATTGATAACTGCTTTAAATGTAAATTGATTAAATGCTCCAACCAAAAGACATAGACTAGCTGAATGGATACTAAAACAAGACCCTTATATATGGTATCTACAAGAGACCCACTTCAGACCTAGGGACACGTACAGACTGAAAGGGGATAGAAAAAGATATTCCATGCATAGAAATCACAACAAAGCTAGAGTACCAATTCTCATATCAGACAAAATAGACTTTAAAATAAAGGCTATTACAAGAGACAAAGAAGGACACTACATAATGATCAAGGGATCAATCCAAGAAGAAGATATAACACTTGTAAATATTTATGCACCCAACATAGGAACACCTCAATACATAAGGCAAATGCTAACAGCCGTAAAAGGGGAAATCGACAGTAATAATAGTAGGGGACTTTAGCACCCAACTTTCACCAATGGACAGATCATCCAAAATGAAAATAAATAAGGAAACACAAGCTTTAATGACACATTAGACAAGCTGGACTTAATTGACATTTACAGGACATCCTGTCCAAAAACAACAGAAAACACTTTCTTCTCAGATGCTCATAAAACATCCCTGACAGATCATATCTTGGGTCAGAAATCAAGCCTTGGTAATTTTAAGAAAATTGAATTTGTATCAAGTATCTATTAGACCACAGTGCTATGAGACTAGATATCATTTACAGGAAAAAACTGTAAGAAATACAAACGCATGGAGGCTAAACAATACATTACTAAATAACCAAGGCATCAATGAAGATATCAAAGAGCAAATCAAAAAATACCAAGAAACAAATGAAAATGAAAACAGGATGACCCAAAACCTATGGGATGCAGCAAAAACAATTCTAAGAAGGAACTTTATAGCAATACAATCCTACCTCAGGAAACAAAAAAAATCTCAAATAAATAATCTAACCTTACACCTAAAGCAGTTAGAGAAAGAAGAACAAAAAGAACCCAAAGTTAGCAGAAGGAAAGAAATCATAAAGATCAGATCAAAAAGAAATGAAAAAGAAATGAAGAAAACAGTAGCAGAGATCAATAAAACTAAAAGCTGGTTCTTTGAGAAGATAAACAAAATTGATAAACATTAGCCAGACTCATCAAGAAAAAACGGGAGAAGACTCAAATCAATAGAATTAGAAATGAAAATGGAGAAGTAACAACTGTCACTGCAGAAATACAAAGGATCATGAGAGATTGCTACAAGCAACTCTATGCCAATAAAATGGACAACCTGGAAGAAATGGACAAATTCTTAGAAAAGCACCACCTTCTGAGACTGAACCAGTAAGAAATAGAAAATATAAACAGACCAGTCACAAGTGCTGAAATTATGACTGAATAAAAATCTTCCAACAAAAGCCCAGGACCAGATGGCTTCACAGGCGAATTCTGTCAAACACTTAGAGAAGAGCTAACACCTATCCTTCTCAAACTCTTCCAAAATATAGCAGCGGGAGGAACACTCCCAAACTCATTCTACGAGACCACCATCACGCTGATACCAAAACCAGACAAAGATGTCACAAAGAAAGAAAACTACAGGCCAATATCACTGCTGAACATAGATGCAAAAATCTTCAACAAAATACTAGCAAACAGAATCC
Organism: Kogia breviceps; assembly: GCF_026419965.1. Classification (NCBI taxonomy): domain Eukaryota; kingdom Metazoa; phylum Chordata; class Mammalia; order Artiodactyla; family Physeteridae; genus Kogia; species Kogia breviceps. Next base: position 129,108,917 of record NC_081315.1, read on the forward strand.
AACAGTACATTAAAAGGATCATACACCATGATCAAGTGAGGTTTATTCCAGGAATGCAAGGATCTTCAATATATACAACTCAATTAACGTGATACACCATTTTAACAAATTGAAGGTAAAAACCATATGATCATCTCAGTAGATGCAGAAAAAATCTGACAAAATTCAACACCCATTTGTGGTAAAAACTCCAGAAAGTAGGCATAGAGGGAACTTACCTCACATAATAAAGGCCATATATGACAAACCCACAGCCAACATCATTCTCAGTGGTGAAAAATTGAAACCATTTTCTCTAAGATCAGGAGCATGACGAGGTTGCCCTACTCTCACCAATATTATTCAACATAGTTTTGGAAGTTCACAATATGTATGGAAATACAAAAAACCCCGAATAGCCAGAGCAATCTTGAGAAAGAAAAATGGAGCTGGAGGAATCAGGCTCCCTGACTTCAGACTATACTACAAAGGTACAGTATTCAAGACAGTATGGTACTGGCACTAAAACAAATATAGATTGATGGAATGGGATAGAAAGCCCAGAGATAAACCCACGCAGATATGGTCACCTTATCTTTGACAAAGGAGGCAAGAATATACAGTGGAGAAACGACAGCCTAAATAGAAGGCCAGATACTATAAAACTCTTAGAGGAAAACATAGGCAGAGCACTCTATGACATAAATCACAGCAAGATCCTTTTTGACCCACTTCCTAGAGAAATTGAAATAAAAACAAAAATAAACAAATGGGACCTAATGAAACTTAAAAGATTTTGCACAGCAACAGAAACTATAAACAAGATGAAAAGACAGCCCTCAGAATGGGAGAAAATATTTGCCAATGAAGCAATGAAAAAAGGATTAATCTCCAAAATATAGAAGGAGCTCATGCAGCTCAATAGCAAAAAAAGCAAACAACCCAATCCAAAAATGGGCAGAAGACCTACATAGACATTTCTCCAAAGCAGATATACAGATTGCCAACAAACATGAAAGGGTGCTCAACATCACTAATCATTAGAGAAATGCAAACCAAAACAACAATGAGGTATCACCTTACATCAGTTAGAATGGCTATCATCAGAAAATGTACATAGAGGGTTTCCCTGGTGGCGCAGTGGTTGAGAGTCCACCTGCTGATGCAGGGGACACGGGTTTGTGCCCCGGTCCAGGAAGATCCTACATGCTGCGGAGTGGCTGGGCTCGTGAGCCATGGCCGCTGAGCCTGCGCGTCCGGAGCCTGTGCTCTGCAATGAGAGAGGCCACAACAGTCAGAGGCCCATGTACCTCAAAAAAAAAAAAAAGAAAGAAAGAAAGAAAGAAAAGAAAATGTACATAGAATAAATGCTGGAGAGGGTCTGGAGAAAAGGGAACCCTCTTACACTATTGGTGGGAATATAAATTGATAGAACCACCATGGAGAAGAGTATGCAGGTTTCTTAAAAAACTAAAAATAGAACTACCATATAACTCAGCAATCCCACTATTGGGCATATACCTGGAGAATCCATAATTCCAAAAGATGCATGCACCCCAGTGTTCACTGCAGCACTATTTACAGTAGCCGGGACATGGATGCAACCTATGTGTCCACTTGCAGATGAATGGATAAAGATGATTTGGCACATATATCAGTGGAATATTACTCAGCCATAAAAAGAAACAAAATTGAGTTATTTGTAGTGAGGTGGTGGATGGACCTAGAGTCTGTCATACAGAGTGAAGTAAGTCAGAAAGAGAAAACCAAATACTGTATGCTAACACATATGTATGGAATGTCAAAAAAAAAGGTTCTGATGAACCTAGGGGCAGGACAGAAATAAAGATGCAAACATAGAGAATGGATTTGAGGACACAGGGAGGGGGAAGTGTAAGCTAGGATGAAGTGAGAGAGTGACATAGACATATATACACTACCAAATGTAAAATAGATAGCTAGTGGGATGTAGCACAGGGAGATCAGGTTGATGCTTTGTGACCACCTAGAGGGGTGGAATAGGGAGGGTGGGAAGCAGGCTCAAGAGTGAGGGGATCTATGTATACATATAGCTGATTCACTTTGTTATACAGCAGAAACTAACAACATTTTATAGCAAGTATACTCCAATCAAGATGTTAATAAATTTAAAAATGCATAAATTTAAGAAGATTAAAATCATATCAAGCATCTTTTCCGAGCACAACAGTATGAAACCAGAAATGAATTACAGGACAACTGGAGAAAATACAGACACATGGAGACTGAACAACATGCTACTAAGCAACAAATGGGTCAATGAAGAAATCAACAAGGAAATGAAAAGATAACCTTGAGAGAAATGAAAATAGAAACACAAGTTTCCAAAATCTGTTGGACTCAGCAAATGTAGTCTAAGATGCAAGTTTATAGCAATACAAGCCTACCTCAATAAACATGAAAAATCTCAATCTATCATCACACTCAAAGGAACAAGAAAAAGACAAAGCACACAGTTAGTAGAAGGAAGGAAGTAATAAAGATCAGGGCAGAAATAAATGAAGTAGAGACTTTAAAAAACAATAGGAAAGATCAATGAAACCAAGAACTATTTCTTTGAAAAAATAAAATTCCCAAACCTTTAGCTAGAATCATTATGAAAGAAAGAGGGCCCAAATAAATAAAACGAGATATGAAAGAGAACTTACAGCTAGTACCATGGAAATACAAAAAGTCATAAAAAATTTCTGCAATTACACTACAACAAATTGGACACCCCAGAGGAAATGGACAAATTCATAGAAACATGCAATCTTCAGAGGCTTAGACAGGAAGAAATAAAAAATCTGAATGGACCGATTAGTAGTAAAGAACTTGAATCATTAATTGAAAAAGCCCCAACAAACAAAAGTCTAGGATCAGATGGCTTCACGGGTGAATTCTATCAAACATTTAAAGGAGAGGTAATAGTATCCTCAAAGTATTCCAGAATAATTGAAGAGGAAGGAATGCTCTTAAACTCATTCCACAAGGTCAGCATTAATAACCCTGATACCAAAACCAAAAACACAATAAAAAAAGAAAATTACAGATCAACATCTATGGTGAACATAAATGCAAACATTCTGAATAAAATATTGGCAAACAAAATTCAGCAACACATTAAAAGGAATGTACACATTGATCAAGTGAGATGCATTCCAGGGATTCAAGGATGGTTCACTATCTGCAAGTCAGTCAAAATAGTATACCATATTAGCAAAACAAAGGATAAAATCATGTGACTATCTCAGTAGGTGCAGAAAAAGTGTTTGGTGAAATTCTGTATCCATTCATTATAATAGCTCTCAACAAAGTGGGTAGAGAGGGAACATATCTCAATATATAAAGGCCGTATATGGCACACCAAGAACAAACATCAGACTCAGTATTGAAAAGCTGAAAGGTCTTCCTCTAAGATCAGGAACCAGAGAAGGATGCCCAGTTGCCTCATCTATTCAACATAGTATTGGAAGTCCTAGCCAGAGAATATTCAAGGAAAGGAAGTAAAAAACATCCAAATTGGGAAGGAAGATGTTAAACTTTCAGCGTTTGCAGATGACATGATATTGTATATAGATAACCCCAAAGACTCCGCCAAAAATGTATTAGAGCTATAAATGAATTTAGTACATTTGTAGGATACAAAATTAATATACCAATATCTGTTACATTTCTATACACTAACAAAAAGCTATCAGAAAGAGAAATTAAGAAAACAATTCCATTTACAATTGCTTCAAAAATAAAATACCTAGGAATTAATTTAACCATGGAGTGAAGACGTGTACTCTAAAAGTCATAAGACATTAATGAAGGAAATTAAATATGACTCAAATAAATGGAAAGATATACTGTGCTTATGGATTGGAAGAATCACTATTGTTAAAACGTCCGTACTACCCAAAGCAACCTACAGAGTCAGTGCAATCCCTATTAGAGTTCCAGTGGCATTTTTCATAGAGCTCGAACAAATAATCCTCAAAAGTTGTATGGAACCACAAAGGGTAGCCAAAGCAGTCTTGAGAGAAAACAAAGTAGGAGGCATCATGATTTTTGATTTCTAACTGTACTACAGACATATAGTAATCAAAACAGTATGGTACTGGCACAGAAAGAAACATACAGATCAATGGAACAAAATAGAGAACCCAGAAATAAATCCGTGCTTATATAGGCAATTAATCTATGTCAGTGGAGTCAAGAACGTACACTGGGGAAAAAACAGTCTCTTTCAATAAATGGTGTTGGGAATACTGGACAGCTGAATGTGAAAGATTCAAACTGGATTACTTTCTTATACCATATGCAAATAAACTCAAAATAGATTAAAGATTTAAACATAAGACCTAAAACTCCTAGAAGAAAACATAGAAGCTCTTTGACAATGGTCTTAGCAATATTTATTTGGATCTGTCTCCTGAGGCAAGGACAACAAAAGCAAAAATAAATAAATAGGACTACATCAAAATAAAAAGCTTGTGCACAGTGAAAGAAACTACCAATAAAATGAAAAGGCCACCGTCTACTGAATGGGAGAATATATTTACAAATAATATATCCAAGAAGGGGTTAATATCTAAAATGTACAAAGAACTCATACAACTCAACATCAATAAACAACTCAATTAAAAAATGGGCAGAGGAGGGCTTCCCTGGTGGCGCAGTGGTTGAGAGTCCACCTGCCGATGCAGGGGACGTGGGTTTGAGTCCCAGTCCAGGAAGATCCCACATGCCACGGAGCAGTTGGGCCCATGAGCCCAGCTCAGCATGGCCGCTGAATCTGCGTGTCTGGAGCCTGTGCTCCGCAATGGGAGAGGCCACAACAGTGAGAGGCCTGTGTACCACCAAAAAAAAAAAAAAAAATGGGCAGAGAATACACATTTTTCCAAAGAGGACACACAGATGGCCAACAGACACATGAAATGATGATCAACATCATACTTATTAGGGAAATGCAAATCAAAACCACAATGATACATTACCTTACACCTGTCAGAGCTGTTTTCAAGAAGATAAAAATTAAAAAGTATTAGCGAGGATTAAGTAGAACTACCATATTACCCAGAAATTCCACTTCTGGAGATTTATCCAAGAAACAAAAACACTAATATGAGAAGATATATGCACCCCAGTGCTTTTGCAGCATTATTTACAGTAGCCAAGATAAGGAAGCAATCTAAGTGCCCAAGAATAAATGAGTGGATAAAGATGTGATACACATACGCACACACACAATGGAGTATTACTCAGCCATAAAAAAAATTGTAATCTTGCCATTTGGAACAACATGGGTGGACCTAGAGGGTATTATGGTAAATGAAATAAGTCAGACAGAGAAACATAAATACTATATTATTTCATCTACATGTGGAATCTAAAAAGCATAACAAAGGAACAAACCTAACAAAACAGACTCATAGATACAGAGAATAAACTAGTGGTTGCCAGAGTGGAAGGGAGTGAGGGGATGGGCAAAATAAGTAAAGGGGATTAAGGGGTATAAACTTCCAGGTATAAAATAAATATGTCACGAGTATGTCATGTACAGCATAGGGAATATAGTCAATAAACATTGTTATAACTGTATGTGGTGATTGATGGTAGGTAGACTTACTGTGATGATCATTTCATAATGTGTAAAAATATCAAGTCACTGTTTTGTACACCTGAAACTAATATAATATTGGAAGTCAGTGTCACACCTATAGAGGTAGAAAGCAGATTATTGATTGAGCGTGGGAGTGAAGATTGACTACAAATGTGCATGAGGGAAATTTTCCAGATGATGAAAATATTATAAAACTAGACTGTTGATGGTTGTACTACAGACGTTGAAGTGTACACTTTAGATGGGTATATTTTATGTGATGTAAATTATATCTCAATAAAATAAAATGAAGTGAACCTATTTGGAAAAAAAGGAAAAGAAATGAGACAGACACAGATGAAAGGATCTTGGTTTCTAACTCTAGCTCTGTTGCTATCAAACTGTGTATTCTTTGAAATTATTTAGCCTCTCTGGGCCTCTGTTTCTGTACCTGTCAAATATGTACTAGACAATCTCTGATATATCAGTAATGTTCTACAATTCTCTTACTTTGTGACACAGAGATAGATAGTAATAGAGATTACAAAAGCTACATAAAAGGTTGATATTTACCAAACGGATGTCTGAGGTTTCTCTTTTGGTTTTTGGGGTTTTATTTGTCTTTTTTGTTTAAGTTTTTCAGGTATCACCTTTTCAAACTTTCTTGTTATTGAAAAGTTCCTTTCTTCATACAGGTTATAAGGTAAGCAAATATCATCCAGGCACAAAAGTGACTTTGCTTTTTAACCACTTGATTGTCAGAAAAGGGGGGAAAAGCCATAAATCAGCCTCAAAGCTGCTGTTGTGTAATAGGGAACTTAGTTGACAGTTGAAGAACACTTTAACTTCTTCTCTGAAAATTTATTATTCTTTCAAAAAGGAAAACTTGTTGAGCTGCATATTTTCTCTTTTCACAGTTGTCTGTTCAGCCTGTAATATTTTGGTGTATTTTGTATGCTCTTTTTAAAAGCTTCTATTAATGTAAAAATAATTTTTACTTAAAACAGAAATGTCTATATGATTATTTAAATTTGAGTTACTTTGAAAGTTGAAAAATGTTCTTCACTTGGATTATTAATGCTTATAGAATCTCATATTAGGGAACTAATGTTAAGTGTAGCCAAGAACTAAATCTGAAGCCATTTATTGAATATTTAAAAATCATTAATAGAAGAGCTAATTTGGTGATTACTTTTAAAGTGCATAGAGAGCATTAACAGTAATATTTCAGTTTTTTGTCTGGCATTATATTCAGTGTGTGTGTTTCTGTGTTTGGAAGGGGTATGCAAAAGTATCAGACAGGGGCATATAATATAAGAAAACTCAGTTCTTTTCCTAAGATATAGGCCATCTAATTTGAAATACAGTTAAATTTTGAAATATTATAATCATCAAACATGAACAATGTAGACTTTGTATGCCATAATGTATTGGCGTATACATCAGAGTAAATTTGGAAAAATGGATTTTAGATCTCATACTCGCTGGTCTCTGTCATCTGTGTTCTCTATTTGACAATAAATTTGCTATTGCAGTTACTCTTTTTGGACACAAGATGGTGATGCTTACCTGAAATGTTTCCTGTGTGTAGGATCTACTGCTTCTATTTTAATTTTTTTAGTCATCCATTACATTTTTATGTATTCATTTATTTTACCTATTGATTGCACTGTAGTTGATTTACAATATTATATTAGTTTCAGGTGTACAGTATAGTGATTCAGTATTTTTAGTTTATCCTTCATTAAAAGTTATTACAATATAATGGTTATAATCCCCTATGTTATACAATATATTTTTGTTGCTTATCTATTTTATACGTAGTAGTTTGTATCTCTTAATCCTATACTAACATGCCCCTTCCCTCTTTTCTCTCCCCACTGGTAACCACTAGTTAGTTTTCTGTATCTGTTTTCTGTTTCTGCTTTGGTGTATAAATCCATCTGTTTCGTTTTTTAGATTGCATATGTAAGTGACATCATACAGTACTTGTCTTTCACTTATTTCAATATATATAAATAGCTTATACAACTCAATATCAAAAATAACAAACAACCCAAATAAAAAATGGGCAGAAGACCTGAATAGACATTTTTCCAAAGAAGACATACCGATGGCCAACAGGCACATGGAAGACGCTCAGCATCACTAATTATTAGAGAAATGCCAATCAGACCCACAATGAGGTACCACTTCACACTTCTCAGAATGGCTATTGTCACAAAGTCTGTAAACAACAAACGTTGGAGAGGAAGTGGAGAGAAGGGAACCCTGTACACAGATGGTGGGAATGTAAATTGGTGGAGCCACTGTGGAAAACAGTATGGAGGTTCCTCAAAAGACTGAAAATAGAGTTACCATATGATCCAGCAGTCCCACTCCTGAGTATATATCCAGAAAAACCAAAAACTCAATTTCAAAAAAGATACATATGCACCCCAGTGTTCATAGCAGCACTGTTTACAATAGCCAAGACATGGAAGCAACCCAAGTGTCCATCAACAGACGGATGGATAAAGAAGATGTGGTACATATGTATATACACAACAGAATATTACTCAGCATCTGCTGCTTTTAGAGGCTTCCCCTCCTGCAGTTGAAGAATGAACAGCTTAAGGGAATGAGTAGAATTGGCTTTGCTTTTAAAAATAGTAGTTGAAATGTTTGTGTGTTTTTGTTCTACTGTGTAACTTACTTAACAGATAATGATTTAAGTTTAAGTGTAAGTTTATGTAAGTTTGGGTTTGGGGGAGTTGGGAACATTAAGAAAAGGGAAATTTGAACATTGGAGAGAGAACCAGCAGTCATTAGGTTTATACTATGTACCAGGCCTGCTCTGGGTGATTTACATGTTATCTAAATGGTTCTGGTCAAATATAAGCACTCTATATATTTCACACAATACCAGTGTATTCCTTAGCTCGATAAATTGTGCGGGATTAGTAGTGTTTTCTCTCTCATAAAAACTATTGTGTACCATCAGTTTAGTATCTTTCTTCACAGTTTAAGTGAAGTTAACAATTTTTTAAAATAAAAGTTTCTTACATAGTTAAATACATACTTATCATACTATATAGCAATCCTACTCCTAGGTATTTGTCCAAGAGAAATTAAAACATTTGTCCACACAAAGACCTATAAGTAAATGTTTAAGGCAGCTTTGTTCATAATCATGTAAACAGCCCCAAATGTCTATCAACTGATGAATGGATAAAGAAATTGTGATATGTTCCTACAGTGATGTACAATTCAGCTGTAGAAAGGAATAAACTACTGATACATGCAACAAGATGAATGAAATCTTAAAAGTGTAATGCTGGATGAAAGAAGCCAGATACAAAAGGCTATGGAATATAATGACTGATTCCATTTGTGGAACAGTCTGGAAAAGGCAGGATGATAGGGACAGATATCAGATTTGAGAATTGAGGGAAAGGCTCTGGACCACAGAGCGCCATGAGGAAACTTTCTGGGAGAATAGAAATACTCTATATTTTCGCTGTAGTGGTGATTATCGGACTGTATGTGTTTGTCAAAACATTTCTATCTGTATAACTAAAAATAGAGAATTTTGTAGTACTTAAAGTGTATCTCAATAAACCTGACCATTAAACACACTTGAAAAAAACTTTTTAATTGTAAATGCAAAGGAAAATGTCAGCTTTGTTTCATCAACGGTTTGTCCTCAATAGTACCTTCTTGGAGGAAAAGCCTCCTGCATCTTGGCTCTTTTCCCAGCCTTGATTATCTTCTGATAACCCATGTATACAGACCTCCCTTTGTCACTGCCTCAGTAAGCTCAGAACTGCTTCAGCCGATCTTGCTTTCAAATATTACCACCCAGCTTTTAGGGCAGAACAGATAGAATTTTGGTGCTGGGAAGATTCTTAGAGAATTTGGTTTCTTAGTAAAAATTTGGCAAACTAGAGATTTTACCAATAAATCTTTTAGTAAGGTTATTAAGTAACAAAAGTCAGTTAATTTGTTATGCATGTATTATGGACAGTTTTAAATCTTTTTTTCTTGTAGTAAAGTATAACTAAAATTATGAAAATATAGTTTTCCTTTAATGCTAGATTATATTCTTGTCTCCTGGAAGGAACAGTGCAGGTAAACCAGACCAGGGCTTTGGATACATCATTATATTGCATATCAAGTAATAGTGTTTACCTTCCCAGTAGCTTTTTAATCTCTTATGCCAGTAAAATTTATGGCCCAAAGGTTACATATTTGATGACATTTGATGGCAGACCTATTCAGGGTTATACCTTCTTACGGAAAAAACAAGTATAAGCCAATCATCATACTCATACCTTTTGGAAATCTTGATTCTCAAACTTCTTTTTGGTATTAAAGTACAAAAAAGAGTATTCAATGTAATAACATAAAAATAAGAGGTAGTATATTTTACACAAGTAGGAAGGTGAAGAAAATTAAATGTTAATGTGTGGGGAGGGTGAGCAAAATTGTATTTTTAAGCACATGTAGCATACTTTTGGAGATTTAAGAGTTCTCCTCCATTAATTCCTTATTTTCAGGCTTAGTGATGTACTCATTTCCTCTTCTGGATAAAATGAAGGTGTGCTTTTTCAAACGCCAGTAGAAGGCTGATATTTTTTGTTGAGTTCAGTGACTTTATGAGGTAGGTGCTATTGTCCCTGGTTTACAGCTGAGGAGACTATTACTTTAAAAGAGTAAGTAAATTGCCTAATTCACTGGGGCTGGCAGTTTAACAGATTCAGGCAATTTCAGGACTCACACTCTGAACCACTAACTAAATTAATTCTTAAATACTGTGTCAGATTTAATGTCTTTGAATTGTTTGCTTGTTTAATACTTTGACCGTCTTCTGCTTTTGCATTTATAAACCTGAATTCAGTCTCTGACATTTGCATTGTATTACCAGTTGACTGGTGCTGCATGTCTGTATGTTCTCCCTCATAAAATCTATGGGCTAACATCAGCTAGCATAGAAGCTTTTGTCACAGTTTGAGTTAACCAATCTTCACTTAAGAAAGAGAAAGGGAAAGGAAAGGAGAAAGGGAGAGAGAAAGAGGGAGAAGTGGAGTTTGCATGTATTGTTATTGTTGTAATTTTGTTTTGTTTATTTGAGTTAGTTGATTAGAATTAAAAATGTAAGCATTTGCAAGTAGATGATAAATTTACCTTTATACCCCCAGGAAATTTTAACTGAAGGGTTAAGCCAATTAGGTATAGAATAAAGTAAGCTGAGATTGGAAAACGCGTGTGCTTGCTGCCTGTTTTTATAAATAAAGTTTTATTGGAACAGCCACACCCATTGCTTGTTTAGCGACAATATGAAAGTATTTACTGTCTGACCCTTTAAGAAAATCCCTGAACAAATTTTGGGACCAAAACTGTTCAGATAAACTGTTTATTGGCTTGGATTGAGTCATTCAGTAAATATTTATTGAGCATCTGTTATGTGCCAGGCTGTGTGCTAGGTGATGGAGATGCAAAATCAAACATGTCCTACAAAAATGTTTGACTCTCTTTTTTATTACTAATTATAACACCAGTTGTAGAAAGCTAATAGGAGTTATAAGAGCTAGGAAATACTAATAAGACAGATCTCATTTGTTTGAAGCAGTAATAATACTGCATCTCTTAGGCAATGACCTTATCAGTTATCTGACACCATAGATACTCCAACTCCTTTTCTCTGGTTTTCCTGATTCCCTTCTATGCTACTCAATTATTTTTTCTATAGTATTTATTACCATATAGTTTACTTACAATGTTTATTATTTTTTATCTCCCCTTGTCCCAGTGTAAACTCCATAACGCAAGGATTTTTGTTCTGTTTACTAATGTATCCGAGTACCTGGAACACATGGTAAGCAGTTAGCATGAAGGAAACCTGCCTTACATACTCTTCTTAGTAGCTATATTAATATATTTGGAAAGTGTCAGTGTTTTCATGTCAGCTATAATTTTGTTGATTCAAAATGAAAATAATTTGCTGAGCAAAATTGTGTATCTTTTTGTTTTATATGTTCTTCATTGAGAAAACTAGTATCTCCTATATTCTTAACCTCCTCACTTTGTCACCAGTTATATATCATTCATGTAGTTTTTCTTGGACATAATAGATAAATGTATAGTAAAAATTGTTTTGCATAGTTGAGTAATATATTTATTGAAAAGAAAAGTGCACACTAAGATTAGAGCTTATATCAATTTTTCTGATGACCTTGAGGAAGTAATATGCTTGAACATTTAATTGCTATTAAAATAATAAAAATAATTTCTCATAAAACTTCTTTTCCTTTTAGTTACATTCATGAGTATGTTTTGGTGAGAGTTGATTACCCTGCCTACATAGTTTGCAAAATTAGTAAGGAGAACAACATTCTGAAGCCAAGTTTCCATGAGTCGATATTTCACATTCATGTTTGTGACCTGAACCTGTATTCCTTCAGACAGTGAGAAAAGCCAAATGTTCTCATAAGCAGTGAGGATTTTCTTCATGGAAAACAAAGAAGTAAAAGTGTATTCCAAATAAAAGTATAATGCATATATTGAATATTATAGGTAAGTCTACCTATATAAATATGAATAAATGCTTTTATGCATTTAATTGTAGGATTTTTTCTTGGTATTATTTTTAAAGTAAAAATTGAAGGGAAGGTACATGAAGGGAATCAGAAAAATCAAGAAATATTACCACTTTTAATTGAGCAGGCAACATCATCTGTAATTCTAATGACCCTGCAAAGTAGTATTTCTGTTTACATTTTGGAGATGAGAAGATTGATGTTCAGTGAGATTAATAGCTTGCCATGGTTCAAGAACTAATAAGTAATAAAGGCAGTATTGTACGGCAGGGCTTTCTGCCTCTGAATACCTTATTCTTTATCCTACAGCATGTCAATTTCTCATATATTGTCATGGTGTGCTCCCAAATAACTATACTCTATATTGACACTTCATTTTAAAACTTAACATTTTGTAACATTTATACTGTATACTTTTAAAATTTAAATTTTGTAATGTAGTATGCTTCTAAATAACCTGGAGTGTACTATGAAAGGAAATGGTTTCCTAATTCCAGGGAGTGGTGCATGGAGGGAATAAATGCCTCCTTGTCTGTCATTTTCAAATTAAAATCATTGCTTTCCAATTTTAAGCTGACATATGTTCTTCCATTTTACCTCTCTCATCTTGTTAACATTTATTAGTCATTATATAGCCACATAGATGCATGCACATAATCACAATATGATTTTCAAAGTTTGTTTTTATTTAAAATATTTAATATTGCAAAAGTTTTTAATTGAAAGTGTTGTGTATAAAGGCATTACCCAAAGACATCTTTATTATATAAATTGACTGCTGAAGAAACTGGGATGTTATATGGTACTTTTTATGACTATAGTTTATTTTGTTCATATCATTAACTGCGATTACCATGCCATATTAACCAAGAAATTGAGATAATGTCATTCTGTAGCCCTTCACATAAGATTCACTTCTAGTTTTTCTAAATTCAGATGTTTAGTTTTCTAAGAATGAATACTTTGCCTCATTTAATGAGTTTTCATTTTTTAAAGCATTAAGAAATAATGTATTGCTTTTACTGTGACTTGAGAATATATGACATATGAACCCTTATATTCTGGTTTAATATAGAATTTGATGTTATCTTTTTAGATAAACATCTAAATTTTGAGAGAGCCCTCAGATTTTACATTTAATAAGACAATGAAAAGGGCTCATTAATGAAAGACGGAGAAACCATAGGGCAGTGAAGGAATTAACATTTGTGATAAAAGTTTTATGTTTAAGTCTTGTGGTGGCATATAAAAAAGAACGCTAGTCTTGAAAAATCAGGAAATTTAAGTTTTTAATATTGTATTTAATTCTGTAACTTTCCAAGACTCCCTACAGCTGCCTCCCATTTCTCTCTCTTATTCATCATGAATTTAACTTTTCCCCTTGTATTAGTAGATCATAAAACCAAGAAAGAGTGAAAGGTTAATTATAATAATGTTGTGAAGTTGTTTTGTATGTACTTAAACATTATATAAATGTTAATTCTTACTATAATAATGATGATATTATAATAATAGAGGACCTATGGATACTGTTTATTAATATCAAAGATGAACTTAAATTAGTATCTGTTGAATGAGTATATCACTGAATGACTGAATGAATTCAGAGCTCTGGGCTCCAAAATTATTTAGAGCCTCCCTTTGAATGGAAGGTCCTTCTCCTCGGTTTTGGAAATATTATTTTAAAAGGCAACTTAATATTGTTATTTAGTTATTTTCTATAAATGACAAAGAGAAACTATAGAGTCCTCCTAAAGACAAGTAAGGAGGTAAAGAAAAACCAAAAAAATTGATGAGCTAAATTGTTAATTTTTATTTGTTTTATATGTTCCTCAGGTATTGAGACTAAAATTCAGGTGTAGATGCAGTCCTCTTTTGAGTTTTTTGTTAGAGTCTTGTGATGTTCATTCTCTCCATATCAGACAATAATACTGCCCAAGATGGTTCTTGATTTAAGGGTGGATTTTTTTTTTTGTAGTTCATCTTTGTTTATCATTTGTCTTATGAAACTTAATTTTTTCCATCATTCAGATTTCAGTTTCTCTTCCATCAGAGAAATAGTGATATGGAATCATTTTGTCTAAATAGTTGGTTAAAAGTACAAAATGCAGAAGATAGAAACTTAAATACAGAATAGTAAATTTGTTTCTATTCTTCTTTATCTGATTCCCAAACATTAACATTTTTTTCTTCTGATACTGGTGTTTTTAAGATTCTTCCAAAAGTGTCCCCGGGGCACAGAAACTCTGTTTAGATCTTTCCTATGTGCTTTATTTTCTTGATATTTTCATTTTGCAGAATGAATTTGCCATTTACTCTTGATGAAGTTAATATCTGTATAGTAAGTATCTTTAGATTCTTATTTCCTTGATTTAGAGGATAAGTTGAACGTTAGATTTTTTTAAAAGCTGTGTACACAGATGGCCATTGGTAGTCAAATCTGGTTTGTAACTAATCTACTGTAAATTATTATCAGGGGCTAGTGGAGAGTCATTCACATATTTATATTTCCTGTTTCATGTATTTACAAATATTTGATGATTGTCATTGGCTTTTTTTCTCTAATGTATTTTAAACTTCAAGGAATGAAGGCTCTGTATACTTATCTCTCTGCATGTGCATTTTCTTGTGTTTATTTTCACTGGTTTTAAGTAACCTACTATACATATAAATGTACATTTAAAAAGATGGTCCTTCCAAAAGCTTTGCTTGGGGTCTTTGCTAGGAGGATGATTTAGAGGGATGGAGAGGGTCGCTTGCTTTACTATTTATCATTCTCCCAGACAAATCCATGGAGACAGGCTGCTGATAGGACAGGAGAAAAACAACAAAAACAAATACAGTGCTTTGGCTTGGAACTGAATTGTATTATCTGTGCTGTCAGCTAGAGTCTTTGCTCACTTACCCAGACAATCTCTACAGGGATTAAAACATCCCCCTGCATTAGTAATAGCCTTTAGTATGCTGCAGCCTCATATATCCAGTTTAAAAAAAAAAAATCTGGCTATAAACAGTTTTTAATAGCTTGCAAAATCCTCACCAGTTCAACCTTTGAGGAGAGTAATTATGCTGATGAATCAAACAGGAGTGTCAATAATTAAATTACTAATTACCTGTATTTCATTTTTAGTTTCCATATATAGCTCCTCCCAACCCCCAACTTTGAGCCTGATTTGGAAGGTTTATATTTTGTCGTCTGTGTCAAAGTTAAGAAGAAAAACATGAGCATATATAGTAATGGGTACACTGGCAATACAAGAGTTATTTTGAGGACATTTCTCTTATTTTTTAAAGTTATAAGAATTTTGACTCTGCATGAAAGTTTAGAGAGAGAGATCTATAGAAACAAACAACAACAAGAAGAAAAACTTCAAAAGATGCTGTAAACCAAACAAAAACTATTTAGAACTAGCTTTTATATCAGTGTCTGAGCTATACAGGAAGTTGATTATTCTTTTCTTTAAAATCTTTAATAATGGCGATTTTGCAATCTTCTATAGCAGTGATTCTCAACTGGTGGTCCCCAACCATCCCACACCCCTTGGACATTTGGCAGCGTCTCGAGACATTTTTGGTTGTCGCAAGTAGAGTGATGATATTGGCATCCAGTAGGTAGAGACCAGGGATGCTGCTGAACATCCTATAATGTACAGAAGAGCTCCCACAACAAAGTATTATCTCGCCCCAAAGTCAGTTTTGTTGAGTTTGAGAAACCGTGCTCTCAAGCATGGATTTTTATCTTGATGGGAGTTTTTAAAAATGAATAGCTACAGTGATGTTTACAGTGTTTTATAGAGAGATTTTATTTTATGTTTGAATTACTAAGAAGAGAGAACAGAGACTTTAGATGTTGATTTGGGGTTTATGGACATGGAAAATACAAACATTCTTTGAAAAATGTTCAGGGAGACAATATGATGATCTCCTGATACAGAAATGAAAATCTTATTTTATCATAGATGGACATGAGAAATTTTGTGTTATTTTTTTTTTTTACCTTACAAATATGGAAGAAAACTTCTACTTTGTAGGAGATGGGGTTATAAAGAATTATTTCTATATTGATGAATTAAATAGTTTAATAAAAATGAATAATCATAGTATGTAAAGTTAATTATCTTAGCAGAATATTCAGCAGCCTGAAGCTCTGAATTTACTTCTTAGTTGTGACTGTGGTTAATTTATTTAATGTCTAAGCCTCAGTTAACACATCTGGAAAGTCATGTGGTTATTTTAAACTTGTCAAATGGGTGTTTGCTAATTTGTATTGACACTTAACTTTTCTCAGATGAATTAAAAGAATTGTCCAACCTTTAACTAATTGATTGCTGCACCTCAGTGTAAGAAGTAAGCATTCCCTTATTCATTCCACAAATGGAACTATTGTACCTCCATTCATTTTCATCATTATCTACTAAATCACAGTAATTTGCAGTAGAAGGAAGTATATGTAACCACACATGTATAAACACAAACACACCTAGTAACTTAGTGGTAGGGAAGTTAGAAACTGGCAAAAAGTGCTTACATTGCCTTCCAGAGCTCTAGGCTTTTGGAACCTGGCCTGGGATCCAGGGCATAGCTATTACAACCATTGAGGTTTATGGAACTAGTACATGGGGAAGAGCATATAGCCTCTAAAGAGATTTAATAATATTTCATCCATTGTGCTAAACAAACCAAAAAAATACATTGGGGACTAAATGTAAGTCGTCTTCTTAACTCCACAAACATTTTTAAAATGGCCGTTGACTTTATTTTTTAAATAGTTATGTAGTCTGCCTTACTTCCCACACCCCAATAACTGGATGCATTCTATGAAAAAGTCATGTTTTCTGTAAAGTAGAAGGTGAAAAAAAAAATGCAGCTTGAAGTCACAAATCAGAGCAAGTCACTTTACCTTTGTTTACATGGTTAAGAAGTTGTCTCTTTCATGAAGACACACAGGAGATCTGCGTTCTATCACCACCAAAAGTCTTCTTAGGGTTTTCGTTTTGTTTTGTTTTTTTAAATTAAGGGACCAGCCAGAGCCATGAAGTTAGTACAGAGAAAAAAAATGGATCTCAGCTAGAGGTAAAAAACGCAGTTTGACGATCTCTTCAGTATTATAATGTGTAAAATAAATTGTTTCACTGATAACCAAAAGCAAAGTAATAAATTTCATGTTATCCTGTATTTTGTATATTCTTTTAGTTATTTTTTCATTTTAAAGAATTTTTAGATGATATTTTGAATAGGCAGTATAGATCTAAAAAATCTAAACTGTATAGAAAGCACTACATGGTGATACCTTGCTCCTACCTCTGCATCCCAGTCTTATCTCCCTCACCTCATTTTTATTAGTCTCCTTCTTCTTCCAATGCTGTTTTTAATACAAGCAACATGTATATTTATTGTTTCTAAACCCGCGTCCCCCATAGATATACAAAATGTAGGAAGGTGTGCATACTGCTCAGTGCTTTGCTTTTTTCCTTTAGCCTTGTATCTTGGAGATCTTTCCTTCTCAAGATATGGGTATTTTCCTTATCCTTTTGTAGGCTACATAGACACAGAACTACATACAAATAGTCCCCTATTGATGGACACTTAAGCTGTTACCAATCTTTTGCCGTAACTAACAGTACTTCAATGAATAACCTGTCCAAGTGTTATTTTGTACTGGTACAAGTTTGTTGTAAAGTGGAATTGCTGAATTAAAGGATAAATGCCTTTGTAATTTTGGTAGATATTGGCTTATTTCCTTGTATACTAGTTCTACCATTTTGCCCTTTCATCAGTAATTTTGAATGTGTCAGGATTTCCAGGTTGGTACCAGCAATTAGTAGTTAATTGAAAAAGTCAGTAAAGAATCATTAAAATATTTTATATGAGGTTTAATGATTTTACTTTAACAAAACATTTAGATACTCATTAATTTCCTGTTCATTTTTTTTAAGGGAAAATGCTTTTCTTTGAGAATAGTCCACTGATTTGGAGTTCCATGATATCTCTGATCTAAACTTCATTTATTGATTTCAGCATTTGGCTTTTATAGAGTGAAAACTTAGGACACTCTGAGTGTCCCTTTTCTTTTCTAGATGTTCCGTTTACACCAAATTAACAGTTACTTTAGTTACTCACCTTTATTGAATTTTCTTGAAGTATTTACCTTGGTTTTCCCAGAAATAGTAATGTTCTTTTAACAGTCATATTTTATTGGCTTATGTAATATTTATTTACATAATGTTACTTTAATATTAAATAATTGTTAAGCTAGAAGTTTTGATTCAGGATTTTAAAACTGTGTTTTATTCACTGATGTTTTACTCTTCAGGTATGTCTGGACAAATGAAGTGCTCGGTTAATATATATTGAATAGAATATAGAAAGGAAAAGAGGTAGTATGGGAATAGACCCAACTGACTGTTGGTATGCACCCAGAACAAGAGAGCAAAAGTTAGGCAAAGAAGGGGAAGTGAGGCACAGGAGAGGGTAATTTACCAGCCAGGGATGTTTAGCCCGTCGTCACAGGCACTATTGTGTATTGGAAAATTAAGACTTTTTGTGATATCCCTCTGTGATGAAATTGAAAGAGAAGTGACCTAAAGGAAGCCTGAACTCTTAAGTTCTAACTCACTTACTTAGCATGAGTGCCAGACTGGGCTAGACATCGGTATTATGCTCTTGCCCAGCCAGCAGCGTACTCTCTTCTTGAAAAAAGATACTGAGATTAGTTGAGTATTTTCTAAATTGTGTATTCCCCCGTGCATCACCATGAATTTGCCATATTTGCCTTACATATCTCCCTAAAAGGAGCACTTACTATAAATAAAAACAACAGTAAAAAATAAATACAATGCAAATAAAGCAGTGCTATGAAGCAAAAGTTAAATATGATCTTTGCAGAGGGCTCTGAGCAAAACAAGATTTGCAGTTGTTTAGAGAGATGTGAAAAGCATACCAGCAAATGGAAACTTTCTTATTTGGTAAAGGACCGTGATGTATGCAGCCTATTCTCAGATGGTTCAAAAAAACAAAAGCAAACAACTACAAAAACCCATAGCACACTAGAACAAGAGAGCAGAGATAAGGCAGAAGGGTAAAATGTTACTAATAGATTAATTGGAGTAAAGGTTACATGGGAGTTCTTTGTACTATTCTTAGTCTTGCAACTTTAATGTGAATTTGAAGTTATCTCTAAAGAAGTTTAAAAATTAAACTTATGTGAAAATTGGAAAATTGAAAGGGAATAAATTTTTGATGTTATTTATTTAGTATAGTATCCATGTATTATCTAAAAGCATCTCAGGTTTTTTTAGGCACTCTGCTCTTCCAGAAATAGTGTACTCGATGATCTCTAAGGTCCTTTATCGTTCCAGTGTTCAATGACCGTGTGCATTGCATTAAGGCTGCATAGTTAAAGCTACCTGTGCTCCCAACTCAGTATTTCCATGAATAACATTATGGAGGCTCAGTCTGAGGAAAGGCTGTATATTTAGATAAGGTAACCTGAATGGGTTGAAGAGTAGAAGTAGCTTAGGAAGAATAGCCTGGTCTGTTTCAATTGTGAGGAATAGAAATATTAGGTAAGAAAGGTTTTGAGAGGATTCAGAGAGGCTTCTGCCTAACACACAAAATTATTAAGTTTTTTATTTGTTATGTTAATAATACTGATCATGCTATAATATTTTATTTCTGATCATAAGAGACTTTAAGAAGTTTGGGTGTGGATATATTTCTGAAAAACACTACCACTACCATTGATACTACACCGTTAACTGAAGATTTTTTATGTGCTGATGCTGTTCTAAATTCTTTGTATAAATTATCCCACTCACTTAGTCCTTATAGCAGTCATATGAGGAGGTACTCTCAATCCTATTTTACAGGTAAAGAAAGTGAGGCACAGAGGTTAAATAATTCGATCAAGGTTATATGAAAAGTATGTGATGGAACCAGATTGTCTGACTTGAAAGTCCATCGCCTTGGCCTTTCTTCTCTACCATATATATTTTTACAGTTTGTTAAAAAATAGATAACTAGGGACTTCTACCTTTTAGTTTTCATTTGTCACTGTATCTTATTTATCCATTATTATGCTTTTAGTTCCATTTTATTTCTTTAAGTATATTAAATATAGTCATTTTATATTCAGTTTCCAAAAAATTCCAATATATCCAGTCTTTGTAGATCTGATTCTGTGTTTTATAATAACTGGTTCTTTGGTGGTGTATTTCCTCTATTTTGTATGTGTGTGTCAATTTTTGTTGTTAGCTCATGTTTCTTGAAAGTTTATTTTCTGAGATCTGAACTTAACATTTTTTAAAATTTTAACTACCCAGAGAGTTTGTTTTTATTCTGCAAGGGACCTAGAGACACTATCAACTGAACAAAAAACTTAAAAAAAAAAAACTTTTTTATTTATGACATTATTTCAGACTTACAGAACACTTATAGTAATTTTGCAACAAATTCCCTTATATCTTTAACCCAGGCTTCCCAATTGTTAACATTTTCCACATTTAATTTGTCCATTTTTCTCTCTACCCGCAGTTTTGTATTTTTTCTGAACCATTTGAAAGAATGTTACAGGTACAACGCCTTTTGACCATAAATACTTATATGTGTGCTCCCTCAAAACCAAAGCCATTCTCATACCAAATCACAATTCATCGATAAAAATCAGGAACCTGATGCTGACACAATAATGTTATCTAATGTATAGATCCTCACATTTTGTTAATTATCCTAATAATATCCTCTGTAGAAAAGAAAATGCAGTATCATGTATAGCATTGAGTTGTTATATCTCTTTATTCTCATTTAATTTGAAATAGTTCCTCTGTCTTCATCCTTCATGATTTTGACAGTTTTCACAATTATGAGACAATTATTTTATAGAATGTTCCTCCATTTAGATTTTTCTGTTTCTTCATGAGTAGATTCAGGTTATGCATTTTGACAGGAATATCACAGGTATGTTCTTCTTATATCAGGAGGCACATTACTTTGATTTGTATAATGTCATTACTAGTGATGTTATCATTGATCACTTGGTTAAGGTGGTGTCTTCCAGGTTTCTTTACTGTAAAGTTACTATGTTTCCATTATAGTTTATAAGTATCTTGTTGAGGTATATTGTAAGTTTGTGTAAATACTCTAGTACAACTCAGACTTTGACCACTAGTTTTAGAATCCATTGATGCTTCTTGCCTGAACCAGTTATTATTACAGTGGTTGCCAAATGGTGGTTTTTCTCATTACATCATTTTTCTCTCTATTGATTGGCTTTCTACTATGTGGAAGAATGTTCCCTTTTTCCTTGTTTTTATCACTATGGACTTATGAATTCTTACTTTATTCAGTGAGTTTTAATCCTTTGCTATCATTATTTACCTTGATGTTCACATTGTCCCAATTTAGGCCACTTGGAGCAACTTCTAGCTGTCATACCCTTTTGCTATATCTCCATCATTCTTTTATACGTTCTTTCTGGCACGATGTGTCCTGGACTAATAATATACTTTCCCTGCTCCAGCCCTGAAATCAGCCGCTTATTAAGGGGCCCTGATTCGTTTTGATGGAGAATGGTATTTAGAAGCCAGGTTCTGCACACTAAGTGTGCTTATAGCTACTGGGGTGTCCAGGACAAATTTAAACTAAAATTTTTAGTTTGAGGTTTTGGGGGCTATGTGTGTAGTCTTAAGATTCATGATTATCAATTCTATAGGGAGTCATTTTTTTCTTTACTTCTCTTTTACCAAGATCTAAGGCTATGATGTCATATTCTGTAGGCTGGGTTAGGCAGTGTTGACCTATTTAAGATGTCCCATTTGGGAGTCACTTCTCTATGTGCTCCCTCTGATTCAACCATCTACCAAGGCCAGGCCCTTGATTTTTTTTTTAACTTTCACAGATATATGGGATTCATTAATTTCTGGACCACAAGGAATCCTGAAGTACACTCAGGCAAATGCCTGCTCTAGAGTTAGCTATTTTTCATTAGCTTGCCTCTGTACATTTGTATTTTCTTTTTGTTTCTTGAGAATTCTCTTATATTGCCTTCACCTTTAAAAAAGACAGTTTTTTAATTTTGTGTTTGATATTTTTAGGTGCTGATAACCTAGGTTTTCTCTTTGCTGGGAAAAATACGTCTCTATAATTTTAAAATTAGAAATATTTGAGGATTTCTTCAACAATATGGGATTTTGCTTAAAGAAATTATTTATAAAAATATTAAAGCAAAAATCAAGACAGCGTGTCTTAGAAAGAAGGAAATATTTATGAAGAGTTACAATTGACTAATTTAGTGCTGAAAGTGAAAAGTAATTCTGAGTGTGGGCAAGTTTCTTGTATCATTTAGACAGTTTATTTGTTCTACCATTTCAATCCATCTCCTTTTGTCTGTTGTTCTTGTCTTTGAGGAGCCTGAGGATCCTAACCTTGGCTTTCAGAGAGAGATGAGATAAGCAATAAGTATGCTTGATCTTTTCTGAAGAGTCTAGGAAATTATGTACTTTGCTTTCCACTTTCCACACTTTCTCTTCTTAGTCATAAAAAATTAAGATGCAATAGAGTGGTATGCAGGGTGGATCTGTCTTCACTCCCCATTTGGCTTTCATTTGCAACTTGTTTATTCTTGAAAATCATAACATTTCCTATAGAATTGATGAGCTAGATGTGCTGGGGCTTAGAGAACTTTAGACCAGATTACAAAGATAAAGGTTCAGTTTAGATAGTATTATGTTAATTAGATAGTATTATGTAATTATGGGATATTTCCTTGTAGTGACCAGTGATTTTCATCTCTTCCAAACTCACAGAATTGATCATCAACCCTGACCACCCATTTCAGTTTTGTCTTAATTGTTTCAAATACTGGTCAAGGGACTGTGGATGGATCCCTGCAAATTAATCACTCCTGTTGAGGAAACAATTCATTGCATTTGAATTTGTACAGTGAGTCATTAACATAATGCCCATATTTAAAGTTCTGCCTGTATCTTTTCTGACATTCTATCTTGCCTTTATCCACATAACTTCTAGAGAAACCCTTAAAAAAAAAAAGACAATCATAATTAAGTGTTAATAATGAATAAAGGACTTTGGTGTGATGATGATTTCATTTAATTCATTACTATTTACCAATAAAACTGATAATTAGAATTAACCATCCTTTCAATTTATATATACATAAATTATTTTTCTTACTATGTGTGCTGTCATCATATACAGGACCTAAACATGTCCCTCAGGCAAGACTAAATAGGTCTTGGTGAGTGAGGATTGTTACTGCTGTCAAATTCAAGATACTTTGTTCTGTAACCTTGTCTAAATAGACTATTTTAATTGAGTCAAATTCCACAGGCCTTTTTGTATCCCCTTGGAGCATAATAGCCTTTTTCCTTCTAAGTTCTTAAAAGATGAGTATATTCAAGGCTGACTGTTTATAAAACTTTTTAGGGGGCAAATTTAACTTTTTATTTTAAACTGTCTTTGTCACTCTCAGGGATACCATCACCCCGTATTTTTCATTTCTGACCCAGGGGCCAATGTACTCTTTCAATTTCCTACTTGTTTTTTGTTGTTTTGTTGCCTCACTCATGTCTGCACAGCACCCTCTTTTTCCAGTCTATATATTCAAAACTTACTTGTTTTAGTCTCTAGGGTAATATTTAGATAATCAGGTAAATATTTCCTCAGGATATGCTGATAGGAAAGAGGTAGATTTGCTCTGGGATACATATATTTGATTTAACTATCCTCCTCTTAACATAATACTGCTACTTTTGATGTTTAATACAAAAATAACTAATGAAGAAAAATAACAGAAAGAAAGATTTTTGATATTGTATTGGTAAACTGTTCTTTCTATACATAGGACTATCTCCTTGTATTTATATTCATCTACTTTAATGAATATAGTATAAAGCTATTATTTTGGCCATGTTATCTTTTTTTAATTACACACTTGTTAGACAACATATTCATTGTGGATAGTGTTTTGAAATACACCTCTGCTCTTCACCCAGATGTGTCCTACATGCAATGTTGAAATCTGCTTTGCATACCTCAGATTTAAAATTGTCATTCCTATTGTTTTATCATATATATTTTGCTTTCTGAAAATTGACCTCTTTATTTTTTTATTTTATTTTTTTGCAGTTAAGTCTCTTGTCAGAGGCACTTTTATTTCTTTTTCAGGAGGCAATTGCCTTGGAAAAATCCCTTTACTTGATTTTGAAAATGGAAAATTGATATTTTTAATTGCAAAAGTTGTCTGAAATATCTAAAATAACTAGTGCTATAAAATGTATTCATGTATATAAAGACTAGAGGATAATATTCAAAGAAGAAAAAATGGTTAATTCTTTCTTTTTCTAAAATTTTATTTAATAACATATAATCTTTTTTAATTTAAAAGGAAAAAGGTATTATCAGATCTCTGCCTATTTAACTTTAGAGAGAACTTACTTTGGTCTATTATAGACATGTAATCAGTGTAGCACTTTTATTCATTGTACAAATACTTAGGAGTTCGTGCTGATTTTTAATCTTTTAGGAAGTATCAATAAGTGTTAACATCTCATATTAATTTTATTGTAATATTCAGAATATTTAGTCATGAAGAATAAGACCTTGCCTCAAACCAATTGGTGACCTCTTCAATAAAATAATATGTTATTGGACCTCTGCATATCCTGAGGTTTATTGCATCATTTTTTGAGTTTTAAGAGGAAACTTTATCATTACACTGGCCATTTTTTTACAAGTGACATTACAGTTACACAGGGTAGTGAACTTGGGTCAGAAACATTACACATAATTTGCTCTGTAAGCAAATTAATTAACTGAAATCTAACTTTGGTATTATACTTCTTTTAAGAGAAATTTCTTTACAAAGAAAATGTAACATAAAATTCAGAAGTTATGATTTCCCATGTTTGTTTTGGTGATTCTAAAAACTACACTTTTATCTTAGAAGACACATTATTTTTCCATAAGGTCTTACCATTACCACTTTTACCTATAGCATGTGAATAAGGTCTATTATTGAGTTGCATGCTCGATTCCAGATGTCTTCACGTAAACCATGTTTGGAAAAACTATATTTGTATGTGTCGGAAGCAGTGTCATCAGTGGGTCAGCTTTGAACTTTTTTACAAAATAGCACACAGATTTTTCTAGACAGGTATAGAAAGATGAGAAGTCTTGGCTAGATGAAGCCATCCCTTGGGACTGGATATCTCCAGTAGAAACTGGACTCTGATGTAGAAAAGTGATATCAAATATTTTCCAAGTTTTTTTCTGAATATTAATCTATCATTCTTTTTTTGAGAAGTGAGCTTGGAAACTGATTTATAGAGATAATTGAGACCATTTGCCATGAAATTCCTCATGCATCCCATCTTTAAACATAGCTCTGCCCTGTTATTTACGTGTTCCTCCTCTCCTCTACGCTCAGATGGATGTGTTCTCCCTAAAGTGAATTCCTCTACTTAGTTTCTGAATCTCATCTCAATTTAAAAATTTTTAAGCTCTCTAGTTCCTCCTGACTATACAACTTTATTACAAGTGAATATGTGAGGGTCACCATTGGCTGCCAAACAAAATTTAATGGCTTCTTAAGGGTTCTTATTTGTTTTGAATTCCACAAATTTGATCCCGCTGACTACTCACATCTTCTTGAAACTCTGTATCCCATTAACTCCAGTGACACTACAGTTTTCCCTTCTGTTAAGTCTTTGTCCACTACTCCTCTTTTATTTCAGTTGAATTGAACAATCACTTAATATGGCGTAAGAATTAGACAAAAATCTAGGGCTTCCCTGGTGGCGCAGTGGTTGAGAGTCCGCCTGCCGATGCAGGGGACACGGGTTCGTGCCCCGGTCCGCGAGGATCCCACATGCCGCGGAGCGGCTGGGCCCGTGAGACATGGCCGCAGAATTAGACAAAAATCTAAATCCAGTCAGGCAGCCAGTTCTGGTTTTAACTCAAAATGTATCTCAATTCCATTTTTCTTTTCCATTCCCATTGCTTCCGTTCTAGCTGGCTTCTTTCCTTGGCTCACTATAGTTGTCTCTTCACCACTTTCTCTGCCCGCAGGCTCTTCTTCCTCCATTTCCTCTTTGTTCTATTTCACGGTACTCTTCCTAAAGGATTGTCTTTAACCAAGTTATTACGCTGCTTTACCCATTTATTATACTGCTTTACCAGGTTATCATACTGCTGAGGAACCTTCAGTGGCTCCTTGTTGTTTGCCTCAAGTCCAGCTCTTTATTCTGGCTTTTCTAGTTTCAAAAATTGGGCCCCAACCTCTCACTATTTTCTGTTCTCAAGAAACATTTGTCCATTTATTCTGGAAATTAAATCTCCTGGTGTCCTGTGTTCTGTGCACTCTATGTTCATTATTTCTTCCAGGCTTTTTCTTATTTTGTCTCTTTTCTATGTCCTCATTACTTTTTCTCAGCTGTCTCAGTCTTAACTTTTTCATTAAGTTTTTTAAGCTAATTTGGCCATACCAATCTCTCTCTCTCTCTCTCTCTCTCTCTCTAGCTTACTTCTCTTCAGTATCACTTAGTTTAGTTCTTGATTTTCTCTAATAGTTTATTATTTTCCATATTTATCCTATCCCTCTAATAACTTGTAAATATTTTGGGGTCAGAGAGATGAAATCATATTTTTGATAAGTGTCAGGTCATAGATATTCCACAAATATTTGCCCATTGAGTGAAAATAAGACACAGAGGTTATTTAAATATTTAAATCTCCTTAGTTTTCAATAAGAAATTGAAACCAATTTCTGAGTAAAAACAGTTTAAAAACTTTAAATTTTATCAAATCAACTTTAGTAGTTCTGAAAATTTCACATCAGCAGGGGGCAGTCAAACCAAACTTCATTTTGCTATCATACGGAAAATTAACATTTATCTCTGTGAGACTTATTCTATTATTACTTGGGATACCAGCTGTACTTTATAATCTATTTGTAAATAAAGTTTAAAACTCTTCAGTAGTAGGTTTGTAGAATTATTATTTTTTTACTTGTGGAAGGTAAATACTTCTTTGTTTTGGGGGCGTTTTTTAGTGAAAAAAATGGAAAAATAATTTTTAGAATGTGAAATGGTTTATTTAGTGTTTTTGATGGGTGGCCCCTTTACATAGAAATTTTTCTTTTCTGCCTCCAAATCAGTATTTCAATTAAATTAATTTATTATTAGGTTGCTTTTCATTCAATAAAATATTAACTTTTATAGAATACTTTTATTTTCTCCTGTGAACTTGGGAAAAATGAGTTTTTATTAGAGACTGTAGCGTAACGCTTACTAAAACACAGTGTGGCAAATTCTTAGTTTAATTGAGTTTTTTTCCCTGAACCTTTCTTTGGTCTGGCCGACTGCAAACAACTAGTGGTTTGTGTTTAGAGATGTGCTCATTTTCATCTCCTTCTCTTGGAGGTTAACCTAGTACTTATTAAGGGAGAAACACAGTTTATACTAAATAGTGTTCAACATATACCAATGGTATTACTGTATTTCCTGTTTTGTGTTCACAATAAGAAGATTCTGAAAAACTGCCTTTGTATAAATACTTCACTGACATTCCAGACAAGTATAATCTTGTCTGCTGGTAGGCAGGAAAGAGTGATGTCCTGGAATGCTGTTAGAGAAGGAAATCTCTTTGTGTTCCACAAATGATACCCCTAAACCTTTTAAGAATATAATTTAGAAATGACAACACTGTGTTTGTTTTTCCTTCTGTTTATTAACTTTGTATGCTTTTAGTTCAGAAATGCATTTAGTTGGAAAAAAGAATCCATTGTGTCTAAGAAACAAGCATCTTCCTGGTAATTGTCTTCCTGGAAATTGTTGGTAGAAGCATCAGAGGGTAAACATAAAAAAAGCTTTAGTAAATAATTATTACATTTTTTCCTCTTAGCTTCAAACATTTTTGTGATACTTGAATAAGGCTTTTGATAATTCTCTGCAAGCATAAAAGATGCAGGGTTTCCTACTCCTTTCCAAATTTCTAGTAAATAAATAATTTGGAGATTGTTTTTAAAATACAGATTATATTTTTTTAAGTTAGATTTGGAGTTTTTATGTTATCTATTATTTAATGTGAGTCATTAAGATATATAGAAATCAGTTGTATACCTTTAGTCTTGAATAATCTAATGAATATATTTTCTTATACTTAATTGTGATAGCTAAGAATTCAATTAAAATTGTACTGAAGTTTCTTTTCCGTGACTGAAAAAAAAATACTCATGGTTAAAGCTTTAAGTAATAGCCAAAACAAACAGCACAGACTAAATCTATGTCTGATTTCTAGATCAGTTTCTTTTTCTTCTTTCTCATTATTCCCATTATTAACATGGGAAGTAACCTAATTACTTACATTGATTCTCTACTTCAGCCCCTCACTCCCTCTAAAAGCCAACAAAACAAAGAATCACTTGTGAGAATTTCCAAATATATGCAAAGTTTAAAATGCTTATCAGTCAGTTTCAAACTGTAGAAAGGTATCATGTGCTTTTCATGATCAGATAATTCTTATATTATTAATGTATATGTCATATGTTGTGCCTTTTGTTTAAGTATTTGCTTTAAAATATGTTGAGATCATTCTTTGTATATGTCCCTTCTCGTAAATCTGCTGTGATGAATTCTGAAATACCAAGGCTACTGCATCTTCAGTTAAGAGTCTTTTAAAGAGGGAGTAATTTAACACAATGGAGCCACTAACTGATATGGTGGTTCCATGGTGTCAGAAACTCAGGTTCCTTCTGTCTTGCTGCTGTACCATCCCTTAGGCCACATGGTGAGAAACATCACTCGTGTCACTTGGGTTCTCATTCAGGTGAGCAAGAATGAGGAGGTGAATACGACCCAGCAATCCCACTACCGGGAATATACGCTGAGAAAACCATAATTCAAAAAGAGTCATGTACCACAATGTTCATTGCAGCTCTGTTTACAATAGCCAGGACATGGAAGCAGCCTAAGTGTCCATCATCAGATGAATGGATAAAGAAGATGTGGCACATATATGCAATGGAATATTACTCAGCCATAAAAAGAAATGAAATTGAGTTATTTGTAGTGAGGTGGATGGACCTAGAGACTGTCATACAGAGTAAAGTAAGTCAGAAAGAGAAAAACAAATACCATATGCTTACACATATATATGGAATCTTAAAAAAAGAAAAAAAAATGGTTCTGAAGAACCTAGGGGCAGGACAGGAATAAAGACGCAGATATAGAGAACGGACTTGAGGACACAGGGAGGGGAAAGGGTAAGCTGGGACGAAGTAAGAGAGTGGCATGGACATACATACACTACCAAATGTAAAATAGCTGGCTATTGGGAAGCAGCCACATAGCACAGGGAGATCAGCTCAGTGCTTTGTGACCACCTAGAGGGGTGGATAGGGAGGGTGGGAGGGAGGTGCAAGAGGGAGGACATATAGAGATATATGTATATGTATAGCTGATTCACTTTGTTATAAAGCAGAAACTAACACACCATTGTAAAGCAATTATACTCCAATAAAGATGTTGAAAAAAAAAAAGAAAGAGGAGGTGAGGTAATAGAGAGCTCAGTCCCTCACTTTAAGGACATAACCTGTAAATTGCATGTATCATTTACATCCCATTGGCTAATCTTAGCTACATGACCATGTTCAGCTACAAGAGAGGCTGCAAAATAAATACATTCTGTATTTTGGGTAGCTGGTTGCACAGCTTGAATTGAGGGGTTTTGTTACTAAGTGAGAAAGAGAAAATCTAGAAGTCTCAGTCATCATCTGTTTGCTTTATTCACTGTCTTTGTCCACTCTTTCCTCTTGAAACATTCTCTTACTTTGTTTTATATGACGCAATAATCTCCTGGTTTTACGTCTATTTCTGTCCCCTCTTGAGTCCTTTGTATATGTATTCTCCTCTGTCTAGCCATAAAATGTTGCAGTTCGTGAAGACTGCATGCTAGGACCCCTCCTCTTCTGTGTCCGTGGGCACTCTCATTGACACCCACGGCGTCACGAATCAACACCATTGTCCCTAATTCAGCTCAGAGGTTTCCTCCAACCTCTTCAGTGAATTGCCTGCTCAGATATCTCAAAGGCATTTCAAATTCAGCATATCCTGAATCTAAGTTTTGCTCTAAGTATTTTAATCATTAAATCTTCTTAACTTTATGAGGTCAATACGATTACCATACCCGATGCTATAGGTGAGAAACTGAGATACAGACAGGTTAAGAAACTTGATCAAGGTTGCAGAGCTAGTAATTTGTGTAGAGTTATGTGAGTTTTGACAAATGTGCAAAATTGTATAGCTACTACTACAATCGTAATACAAAACAATTATTCACTCCAAAAAATTTCTTCAGGCTGTACCTGTGTAGTCAAACCCTCTTTCCACCACTAACCCCTGGCAACTACTGCTCTGTCCCTACAGTTGCCTTTTTTCATATGTCATGTAAATGGAATTATATAGTATGTAACCTTTTAAACATGGCTTTTACTTAAGTTTTTGAAATTTATCTGTGTTGTATGTATCAGTAGTTTGTTCCTGTTGCTGGGTAGTATTCCACTGTACAGAAGCACTTCAGTTTGTTTGCCCATACCCTTGTTGAAGGACATTTTAGATTGTTTTCTATTTTTGCTATGAATAATGCTACTGTAAACATGGGTAGACAGATTTTTGTGTGAATGTAAGCTGTCATATCTCTAGGATAATTACTAGGGTGGGACTACTGAGTCATAGGGTAACTAACTCTATGCTTAGCTTCATAAGAAACTGCCATATTCATCTTCAGATTGTTGGAACTTTGTTGCATCCCTGCCAGCATTTCTAGCACTTGGTATTGTCAGTTTAAAAAAAAAATTTAACCATTCTAATAGATATGTAGTGTTAAGTTATTGTGGTTTTAATTTGCGTTTCTCTAATGACTAATGATATTGAGCATCTTTTTTTGCTCTCATTTGTCATTAGAATATTTTCTTTGGAGAAGTGTTTTAAATTCTTTTGACCTATTTATACTTTTTAAATTGGGTAGTTTTCTTACTTTCATTCTTTATATTCTGATTAAAAATCCTTTGTTACGTATATTGCAAAAATCTTCTAGTCTGTGGGTTATCTTTTCTTTCTCTTTACAGTATTTCACAGAGCAAAAGTTCTTAATCTTGAAGAAGTTCAATGTCCTTATTTTGTTTTTCAGGGTTTTTTTTAATCAACTCTTTGCTTAACCCCAGGGTCATAAATAATTTTTAAAAAATTTGTGTGTGTGGTTAAAAAAAATACAACATAAAATTTACTGTCTTAGGGCTTCCCTGGTGGCGCAGTGGTTGAGAGTCCGCCTGCCGATGCAGGGGACGCGCGGTTTCGTGCCCCGGTCCAGGAGGATCCCGCGTGCCGCAGAGCGGCTGGGCCCGTGAGCCATGGCCGCTGAGCCTGCGCGTCCGGAGCCTGTTCTCCGCCGGGGGAGAGGCTGCGGCAGTGAGAGGCCCGCGTACCGCAAAGAAAAAAAAAAAATTTACTGTCTTAGCCATTTCTGAGTATACAATTCAGTAGTGTTATGTATATTTATTGTTGTGCAACCAACATCCAGAACTTTTTCATCTTGCAAAAGTGAAACTCTATCCCGTAAAACAGCTCTCCATCACATCCTCCACCCAGCCCTGGCAACCACCATTCTACTTTCTGTTTCTATGAATTTGACTACTCTACATACTTCAGACGAGTTGAAGTATGTATCTTTTTGTGACTGGCTTATTTCATTTAACATACAGTCTTCAAGGTTCATCCATGTTGTAGCATGTATTAGAATTTCTTTCCTTTTTAAAAGGCTAATATTCTATTAGCCTTTTATATAGGCTATATTCAATAGCCTGTACATATATATACACACACACACACATACATACATACATACACATACTACATTTTGCTTATCTGTTTATCCATTTGTGGCTGCATGGTTTTCCACCTCTTGTTTATTGTGAATAATGGTGCTTTGAACATGAATATATAGATATTTCTTTGAGATCATGCATTCAGTTATTTTGGATGTATATCCAGAAGTAGAATTGCTGGATCATATGGTATTTCTATTTTTAATTTTTTGAGGAACTCCCACTTTGTCAGCAGTGTACAAGGGTTCCAGTTTCTCCACATCCTTGCTAACACTTGTTATTTCCGGGTTTTATTTTGTTGTTGTTGTTTTTTAATAGTAGGTGTGAGGTGATACATCTTTGTGGTTTTGATCTGCATTTTCCTAATGATTAATGATGTTGAGCATCTTTTCATATGCTTCTTGGCCTTTTGTATGGCATCTCCGGAGAAATATCTAAGTCCTTTACCCATTTTTTAATGTGATTTTTTTGTTGTTGAATTGTAGGATTTCTTTACGTATTCTGGATATTTTCCCCTTATCAGATATATTATTTGCAGATATCTTCTGCCTTTCTGTAGGTTGCCTTTTTACTCTGTTGATTTTGTCCTTTGAGTCACAGAAACTTTTAATTTTGATGTAGTCCAATTTGTTGATTTGTACTTTGTTGCCTGTATTTTTGGTGTCATTCCAGGAAATCCAATGTCATGAAACTTTTCCCTTTTGGTTTCCTCTAAGAGTTTTATGGTTTTGGCCTACGTTTAGGTGTTTGATCCATTTTGAGTTAATTTTTATACATGATATAAGGTAAGGCTTCATTCTTTTGCATGTGATATCTAGTTTTCCCAGCATGATCTGTTGAAGAGACTCCGCTTTTGTGAAAGTTTTACAGTTTTACATTTCACAGTTAGATCCATAATCCATTTTTGACATTAAGTATCTAGTGAGAGTTATATGTAGAGGTCCATTTTTACATGTGCATGCAAAATTGTTCTAGCACCATTTGTCAAAAAGACTACCCTTTCTCCACTGGATCGCCTGTACACCTTTGTCAAAAATCAGTTGACCATATTTGTGTGGGTCATTTCTGTCTACCCTTTCAGTAACCCACACAGTTTTGATGATCACAGCTTTATAGTAGGATCTAAAATCAGTGTGTCTAAATTTGTTCTTCATTTTCAAAAGCTATTTTAGCTATTCTGCTTCCTTGGCCTTTCCATATAAAGTATCATCTCAGGTTGTCATTATCTTTGAAAAGTCTTTTTAGAGTTTTGTTTGGGATTATTTAAAATCTATAGAACAATTTGGGGAGAATTTATAACTTAACAACACTGAATCTCCAGTCGTAAACATTGTCTATCCATTAATTTAGATGTTCTTTTATTTCAGTGTGTTGTAGTTTGCAACACAGAAAACTTGCACATATTTTGTTAAGTTTGTACTTAAGTAATTCTTTTTCTTTGAGGTGTATTATATGTGGTATTGTTTAATTTTGGTTTCTAGTTGTTTATTGTTAGTATCTAGAAATATGGTTGATTTTTGTATGTTGCCACCTTTGCTATACTCACTATTAGTTCTTTGTACCTCTTGGTACTTTGTAGATTTCTTGGGATGTATGTACTTAATCATGTTGTCTGTGAATGAAGATAGTTTTACTTCTTCCTTTCCAACCTGTATGCTTGTTTTTCTGACTTCCTACAAGGATTTCCAGTACCATGTTGAATAGAAGTGGTGACAGTGGACATCCATGTTTTGTTCCTTATCTTAATGAGAAAGTGGTTAGTGTTTTACCATTAAGTATGATGGTAGCTTAGATATTTTTGTAGATGCCTTTTAACAAGTTGAGAAAGTTCCTTTCTTTCTTTTTTTTTTTTTCTTCTTTGCTGTACGTGGGCCTCTCACTGTTGCAGCCTCTCCCATTGCGGAGCACAGGCTCTGGATGCGCAGGCTCAGCGGCCGTGGCTCACGGGCCCAGCTGCTCCGCAGCATGTGGGATCCTCTCGGACCAGGGCACGAACCCATATCCCCTGCATCGGCAGGCGGACTCCCAACCCCTGCGCCACCAGAGAAGCCTGAGAAAGTTCCTTTCTATTCCTAGTTTGATCAGAGTTTTAAATCATGAATGGATTTTGAACTTTGTCAAATACTTTTCCTACATCTATCAATATGATCATGGGATTTTTCTTTTTTAGACTGTTAAAATCTTGGATTACATTGACTTTGAAATGTTAAACCAGCCTTGCATTCCCAGAATAAACCCAGTAAATCATGTTGTATTACTCTTTTTATATATTACGGCATTCAGTATGCTAATATTTTGTTAAGGATTTTTCAGTCAGTGCTCATGATGGATATTTGTGTATAATTGTTTTACATTTTCTTTGGTTTAGTATCAGAATAATACTCTCTTAATAAAATGAGATGGGAAGTATTTCCTTTCTTCTAGTTACTGGAAGATATTATTCAGAATCAATATTTCTTCCTTACATATTTGGTAGAATTCTCCACTAATACCATCTGAGTCTGGAGTTTTCTTTGTTGCAGTTTGTTTTTGTTTTACTAGGAATTCAGTACCTTTAATAGATAATAGACAATTTTGGTTACCTATCTTCCTGGAAAAGTTTTGTAAGTTTGTGTCTTTCAGGGAATTTTGTTCATTTTATCTAGGTTGTCAAATTTATACCTTTAGAATTCACTGTTTTTTCTTATCCTTTAGTGTCTGTAAGGGTCTGAGTAAGATTTCCTCTTTCCTTTCTGATGTTGGCAATTTGTGTCTTCTTTCTCTTTTCACTTTTCCATTTTAGTAGCCGTTTATCAATTTTGTTGATCTTTTCAAAGACCCAGATTGTGGTTTCATTTATTTTTCTCTATTGCTTTTTGGTTTTCAATTAACAGATCTCTGTTCTTGTCCTCCCTCCGTTCCTCCCTCCCTCCCTTCCTTCCTTTCTCTTTCTGTCATTCTTTCTTCTTCCTTTGGGTATTTTTTGCTCTTCTTATTCTTGTTTCATATGGTGGAAACTTAGGTTATTGATTTAAAACCTTTCTTCAGATACTATAGATTCCCTTCAAAGCACTGCTTTAGCTGCATTTCACAATTTTTTTGATACGTTTTATTTTTATTTGCATTCAGCTCAAAATTTTCTAATTTCTCCCCTAAGACTTCTGATTTTATTATAGATTATTTAGAAGTATGTTGCTTGATTTCCAAATATTTGGGAATTTTACAGATATCTTATTGTTTTTAACTACTAGTTAATTGTTATGGTCAGAGACATGCTTTGTATGATTTCAGTTCTTTTAAATCAGATAGATTTGTTTCATGATCCAGGATGCCATCATATCTTATTGAATGTTCCATTTGATTTTGAAAAGAATGTAGTTTGCTGTTGTTGGGGCATCATTTTCCATTCTTTTACTTTTAACATATCTATTTTTAAATTTCATTTCAGTTTCATATAGGTGACGTTTAGTTAGGTCTCAGGGGGTTTTTTTGTTTGTTTTTTTTTTTCAGTATGCAGGCCTCTCACTGTTGTGGCCTCTCCCGTTGCGGAGTACAGGCTTTAGACACACAGGCTCAGTGGCCATTGCTCACAGGCCTAGCCGCTCGGCGGCATGTGGGATCTTCCCGGACTGGGGCACGAA
Source organism: Kogia breviceps (assembly GCF_026419965.1). NCBI lineage: Eukaryota > Metazoa > Chordata > Mammalia > Artiodactyla > Physeteridae > Kogia > Kogia breviceps. The sequence continues at coordinate 129,144,599 of NC_081315.1, forward strand.
CCCTTGTCCCCTGCGTCAGCAGGCGAACTCTCAACCACTGCGCCACCAGGGAAGCCCAGGTCACAGGTTTTTTAATTGGTGTGTTTATACCATTTACATTTAGTTTAATTGTCAGTGTGTTTGGGTTTAGTTCTGTGATTTAATTGCTTTTCTGTTTTTTTATTTTTTTCATTCCTCTATTTTCTTCTTTCTGCCTCCTTTTGAATTATTGGAATATTTTTCAGTACTCCATTTTACTTCATATTTTACCTTTACTATTGTATTTCTTTATATGCTTTTTAAAATTAGTTGTCCTACTTATTGCAATATTCACACTTCACTTTTCAGACTGTACTTAGAGTTAATATAAAGTGAAGGGTAGAAACCTTAAAACCATCTAGGTCAAGATGGGTATTCAGTGGGTATTCAATTCAAGATGGGTATTCAATAGGTATTCAGTGACAGCTAGGTGTGTGCCTCAGAAGGCATCCTTAAGTTAGTTGCTCTTTAGCCTCTTCTTCACTTAATCTTTTCTGTACTACCTTTAATCATTTGTTTTGTTCTGTACTACTTTCAGCCTTGTAGTGTTACAAGTATGTGGAAAATAACTTTATTCATGCCTCTTTTCTTGGAATTATTTTTTTAATTCAATATGTGATTATCGATATAGATGAGAAAACTGAGATGCAAAGAGATTTAATTGCCTAAGGTCATGCAGCTAGTAAGTGACAGAGATGGGATTTTTACTCTGGCACACTTGCTTCAGGGTAGGCACATTTGACTGTAATGCTATTGACTGTATTTTACTTCAGACAACAGTAGTGCTTATGACAAATCTCTTACTCTTTTAAGCATGTGATTTTTAAGTCTACTTATTATCATATCTTTGGGGGTTCTAATTTAGTTTTTGTAAAATAAATTTATTTATTTTGTTTATTTTATTTTTGGCTGCCGTTGGGTCTTCATTGCTGCATGTGGGTTTTCTCTAGTTGCGACAAGCGGGGGCTACTCTTCATTGTGGTGCGTGGGCTTCTCGTTGCAGTGGCTTCTCTTGTTGCGGAGCACAGGCTCCAGGCACGCGGGCTTCAGTAGTTGTGGCATGCAGGCTCAGTAGTTGTGGCACACAGGCTTAATTGTCCATGGCATGTGGGATCTTCCCAGACCAGGGCTCGAACCCATGTCCCTTACATTGGCAGGTGGATTCTTAACCACTGAGCCACCAGGGAAGCCCCTAATTTAGTTTTAAAAATGTTACTTTTTTTTCCATCTTCTTAAGTACTTCTTAAATAGCTCGTTAAAAATTTATTCCAGCAATCTTTTATTTATTTATTTATTTTGCGTTACGCGGGCCTCTCACTGTTGTGGCCTCTCCCGTTGTGGAGCACAGGCTCTGGACGCGCAGGCTCAGCGGCCATGGCTCACGGGCCTAGCCGCTCCGTGGCATGTGGGATCTTCCCGGACCAAGGCACGAACCCGTGTCCCCTGCATCGGCAGGCAAACTTTCAACCACTGCGCTACCAGGGAAGCCCTATTCCATCAATCTTTAACTTTTTTGAGTAATGGAACTCGTTTTTGGCATCAGAACATTTTGTGGATTCCCACATAATTGCAGTTAAATTTTCTCAATGTAATTGAAAAAATATTTTCTGGAAAAAAATATTACTGAGAACTGTGTAACACCTTTAAATGATTTTCTGTTTTTGTAATCGCAACACAGTATACATATATTTGAAAAAACAATAGCATATATTTGTGCATGTCATATTATTTATTCATGTTTTAGATAATGCTTGGTATTAATGTAGGGCCTTCAAGCACAAGAGTCTGCAACCCACAGACTGGGAGCCATACTTTAGACTATTAATAAATAATAATAACAAAAGTAAAATTTACGTTTTTTTCTAGGATGCTAGAGCTGAATAGATTCAAATTCAGGGGGAAAATATTTACATATATAGATCAAAGAAGTCTAATTTTTATCAAACTCAAACCTTACCATTAAAATGGAAGTACTCTTCACATTATCCACCTAAAAGGTTCCTATTACCTGTGAGGTGTTAACAGGTATAATTATGGAATTTTTAATAGCTATCTTTTTCATCTTTGATTATAGTATAGTCTTCTCAAATAGAAACAGAAACAGATTTTTCAAATATTAAGACAACCAAAAACATGATGTCTGTGAACCACAGATTATTTCCAGGAAAACAGAGCTGAAAGATCAAAAAATGCTTTGAGTTTGGCTGCTTTCTTTTTCTTTCTTCTTTAGTAATCAGTGTCTTATTCCTAAAGAATTAGTACTCAGAGTCATTCAAAAAGATTCATTGAAACCAGCATTGAGGGCTTCCCTGGTGGCGCAGTGGTTGAGAGTCCACCTGCCGACGCAGGGGACATGGGTTCGTGCCCTGGTCCAGGAAGATACCACATGCCGCGGAGCGGCTGGGCCCGTGAGCCATGGCCACTGGGCCTGCGCGTCTGGAGCCTGTGCTCCGCAACGGGAGAGTTCACAACAGTGAGAGGCCTGCATACCGCAAAAAAAATAAAAATAAACAGCAGTGAAATTGTTCTGAACAGACTTCTTTAAAGCAGCCTCTATTTTGTTTTTTAGCCTTGGACACAGTAGTCTTTTTTCGTTTTTCTGAAATCAGATGAATTTTAAAGATTTGAGAAAGTGAACTCTGGTATTTGAAGGTTAAAATCTGATCCATTCAACAGAATTTTGATTCAGAAGAGCTAGAAGTAAAAGTATAAACTTTAGTTTTACAAATATAGTAATAAAGCATATACTTTAGTGGTAATTTAATCTCCATATTAGAGAATTAAGGTACTCAATGAATTTCAAAGTATCAGATTGATAAAGCAACACCTGGATTAATGTACTTTATTTAAAACCGTTATGAAGGAATGACTAGTCATATGAAGTAAACTTTTATCTTTCACTTAAGTAAAAATGTATGTTGTATTTTATGTCCAGTAAAAGTTGACACATTATTACACTACTTGTAGAGCATAAATAGCAACTTGGGAACAACTTACTTTGTGAATGGTTACTAGTTTTCTAAATCATTTAGTTTATACATTCTATTAAATTTTTAAGCTTATTATCAATATTTAGTATGAACTTTTTCCCATTTTCAAATTGAAATCCATTGCTTTTCAACCATGGCAGAGAAATAGGTTTCCAGAATAAAACAAACAGTTTAAAATACTATGCCCACAAAGAGATAAATAGACGTCCCGTAGGGATAGGGCTAAAGTTGGAGAACTCACATTCTCCCTTCTTTTCAAGACACACAAAGTGTAAAACAAGATAATTTGTCCTGTTCATTGCCATCAAGATTTGCATGTCAAAATAATAGCCCCATTCTGTCAGCTCTGTGTTGAGTACTCTCCAGAATACTGTGGTAAATCACAGGTGGATTGTTCAGGTGTTCAGAGAGCCCTCAGGAATGGGCAAATAATCAACTGACAGGTCATTGCTGAGTCAAGGAATTTGCCCTTTTCTTTGGCATATCATAGCTCATAAAGGCTAACATTTTGGTAACTGTTTCAGGAAAAGAAATACTGTACTATATTTCCTTTCTTCCCTTCAGTCTCTGTGATACAAAGCAAACAAACTTGTTTACAGAACATCCAGCAGTTGATTAAGTGACAGGTAGGAAATTAAGCTGTTAATACAGAAGGATGATTAAGTGAGGAAATCCGTCTTTTGTCAACCACTCTTTTATTTTTATTAGTTTTAAAATAGAATCTGCCTTCAGTTTCAGTGGGAGTGTTAGATGTACATGGTTTAATGGATTTTGTATTTGAAATTCTGACTTTCCTCTTTTACTTACAATCTAACATGACAATAGAGAATAATTGAAATAGTCTTGTAAATAATTGATATAGGATGATGGTTTAGGCTTATTTATTGAGTCAGAGCTCCACACCTGTTCTGTGTCATAACAACTTCCTCAGACGATGAGTTTTGTTTTGTTTTGTTTTTTTTAAGCCATCCTCTCTTGTGATGCCAGAGACATTATAAATCTCTAAATTGAAAAATGCTGAATTAAATTTGGTTCTTATTTAAATCTATTTAAAATTAATCCTTCGGATACTTTCTGATTTTTAAAGTGGATTGCTGATTATCACATTGCTCTGTATGTATTTCTATTTTTTTTAATAAATCTTGATAAGGTATTAATCTTGATGTTTATCACAATATGAAGAATAATCCTATCATTACATACAACATTCTTCCCCTAAATGAAGTTTACTGAAAACAACCGTAAATTTTTACATTTAAGATCATCAAAGTAGACCCATATCGGATGACCAAGATTTTATTTGTTTGGTGGTAAATGGAAATTTGAGCTCACATGTAATATAAGTCAGCATTGTCATAAACCTACTAAAAAATGCTCATGTCATTTTAGGCTTCATTAATTATAGTATCCAGATCACATAGACTAATACTTTTGTGGTACTCTGTCCTGGTCAGATCACATCTAGAACATAATACACAGTTTTGGGATCTCATGGTTTGTGAATAGTTTTAGACATAACAGGTATGGATCAGAACATGATTTTACCTTGGAAAATAGAAAAATACAAGGCAGTTATTGCCTTCAGATATTTAAAAGTTTATCCTATAGAAAAGACAGAATTAAAAGGTTCTGGCAAAACAAATAGAAAAATTTCCCAATGAACTAGAATTGTTCACTTATTATTATCATCCTGTTATTGCAGGTATTATAAAAAGGGGTTGATGGGCTTCCCTGGTGGCGCACTGGTTGAGAGTCCGCCTGCCGATGCAGGGGACACGGGTTCGTGCCCCGGTCCGGGAAGATCCCACATGCCGCGGAGTGGCTGGGCCCGTGAGCCATGGCCGCTGAGCCTGCACATCCAGAGCCTGTGCTCCGCAACGGGAGAGGCCACAGCAGTGAGAGGCCCGCATACCACACACACACAAAAAAGGGGGGGTTGATTATGCTAAACATCTGCTATGTTGATTGGAAGTTGGAAAAGATCATTTTTGATCTCTTTTCAATTTTGATTGAAGTTGATTAGGAAGTTGGAAAAGATAATTTCTGATCTCTTCAATTTTTTTTTTTTTTTTTTTTTTTTTTTTTTTTTTTTTTTGTGGTACGCGGGCCTCTCACTGTTGTGGCCTCTCCCGTTGCGGAGCACAGGCTCCAGACGCGCAGGCCCAGCAGCCATGGCTCACGGGCCCAGCCGCTCCGCGGCATATGGGATCTTCCCAGACCGGGGCATGAACCCGTGTCCCCTGCATCGGCAGGCGGACTCTCAACCACTGCACCACCAGGGAAGCCCTGATCTCTTCAATTTTGAATTGAATTTTCAAGTATAAAACGATTTTATTATTCAATCACTTGGCATATATGTGAATATTTACAAATTTGGGATTTGAATTTTGAGACTAATCATTGAAAATTATCTTTGGCTCTATGAATGTTCCATGTATTTTTGCCTTCTATATTTTTTCTTCTTTTTAAAGATGATTCCAAATATGTATCAAAAAGAAAAAGAAAACAAACATCAAAATTTGGCCCAGGTCATATAAATCCAGTCTGAAGCTAGAGATAGGAATAAGAATGAACAATACAAGTCCTCTGTTTAACATGTGAATCCCACTTTTCCCATCATATGTGAAAGTTGAATATTAAGAACTTAATAGCACAGTCTAATAACTTGCTACTTTCTTTGAAGCAAACATGGCCCCTCCTCGAAAGGGGGGAAATGTACTCGAAGATCATTCCTTGGCAGTATTGCCCTTCGAACTCTAGGTTGACTATTTGAATAGATAGGCTTTCTGGCTCATCTCATCATTCAAAACTTCTTGACATTCTTCTCCTTTCTTTAATGTTGTAAACATTTGGGAGAGTGCATGGTGAATATAGGTTGTATGTTTGTGCAGAATTCAGCAAGAGAGGTTGGGTGTTTTGCATTAAGTATCTATATTACTATAAAGTTTAATTGCTTTTAGATACTAGTTAGCACTGAGTAGTACACAAAAAGTACCTGTTACATAGAGTTACTCATTTGTGAAATGTAAGAGTGAAAGAATATATGCGTGCATCCTTGATAGTTATAAGGGCAGTCATCATGTTTTATCCATGGTCTAGCCTCAGGATGTTTTTTGGCACTCTCAAGTCCTGATTAACATTTGTCATGTAAATAAATATATTCAATTTAGATAGCAGTAGATAGATGTTAGCATTTAGACAAAGCATATATATTGTCATTTTTAAAATTATATATGTAATTTATTTCATCATTAAAGTATGAATTTTCTAGGGAATCTATACATATGTTGATTTCATATCAATCTAAAACAATGTATTGTATAGATATATTAACTTTGGTAGTGTGCCATAAACTTCACTCCATTCTTGTGGCCATTAATATAGGAGAATGGTAGTTTTTGTTTTTTGGGTTTTTTTGGCTGCGTTGGTTCTTCGTTGCTGTGTGTAGGCTTTCTCTAGTTGCGGTGAGCGGGGTTACGCTTCGTTGCAGCGTACGGGCTTCTCATTGCGGTGGCTTCTCTTGTTGAGGAGCACGGGCTCTGGGTACACAGGCTTCAGTAGTTGTGGCACACGAGCTCAGTAGTTGTGTCTCACGGACTCTAGAGCACAGGCTCAGTAGTTGTGGCGCACGGGCTTCATTGTTCCATGGCATGTGGGATCTTCCGAGACCAGGGATCGAGCCCATGTTGCCTGCATTGGCAGGCGGATTCTTAACCACTGCACCACTAGGGAAGTCCTGGAGAATGGTAGTTCTTTTAGATGCCCTATCACTATTAATCTCTGAAAAACCAACAGCAGTTACGAAAAGTACTTCTTACATAATACAGGATAGAATAGCTTCTTTTTCTTTGTTTTCCCCTTAAGATAATCTATAGTTATAAATGGGTCTTAAATAATTTGAAGCTGGATTTGAATTCTATTTTGGCCTTTACTGTGTGATATGAGGCACTGTTTGCTTATCTGTAAAATGGGGATGCTACCTCTTTTTTAGAAATGTTGGTGAATTGTGTGGGGTAACTCATATGAACCATTTAGCTTTGAGCCTGTTACAAAGTGAGCCCTTGAGAAACAATAGCTATCATTACAATTTCGCCAGGAAAAAAAAAAGATTAAAATGTCATGGATAAATACCTGACTTTAGCACTTAAAATTTTAAGTTGTTACACCTTCAATTGTTTTATTTTTCCTTTTCAATTCTAATGTTGAAATTTTTTCTCCCATTATACAGACTGTATAGGCAATTTGTCATTGGTCATCACTATAAATGAATTGCTTGTTAACTCTAAGTATTCCTTTGGGAAACCTGGTGGTATCTCCTTTTTCTCTCACAGTGTGATGGTTAATGCATGTGATATCTGTGCCCCTTCCTCTATATTTTTCTGCACAAAGGTTTCTAAGATCTCAAGGAATCTGGAATGGTAAGGTCCTCATCCATTGTAAGGAATCCAGCTTCTTAGGAGCTTTTCCAGCCTTTTGGCTAATACCTAAAGAGAATCTTCTGATTTCCTCAACTTGGTGACTAACCTTTTTGTATTTTTAAACTGGCCTGGGTTGATATGAGTCTATTTGGAGAAGGGTAGTCTGGAAAGTGTTAAGTCAGAAACAGGAAGATTAAAGATTTGAATCACCCTGTCCTTCACTGTATACATAATACCTTATTTTCTCCAAGGTTCTTGTTTAGCCTGTATGATTTGCCTTATATACATGTGCACACACACACATTTTCTAATATAGTCTATAACATATACTGAATAAACTACACCATCTGTATCTTTCTGTCTATTCTAATCTTGGTCAGCATCTGCATAGCACTTCTAATAGAATTGCATAGAACTTATGAGCTCAAAATAAATACAAATTTAATCTTTATTCTAGGAACATTCCCCATTTCCAAAATATTTATATTATCATAATTCTACTATGAAATCATAAAACAAAAATTGTACCATCCCTTCAGATCAAAACTTTATTCAGTTTATGACTCTGCTTGGAATAAGAACAAAAGTTTAAAGAAGGTATGAGTTAAGTATTACTAGGGGAAAGTAAGGAGAAAAGTGTTATGTTAATAAATTTGCATTGTATTCACATTGTCAGCCTCCCAATCTGTAGAAACATGAAGAATAGAATTTATGCTTTGCATTTTTCAGAAAGTGAGAGACCAGTAGGATTTTAACAGTTTCATAAATGGAGCAGAAAAGAAGAAAACTGTTGAACCTAAAGCCTGGCTTCATCCAGAAATAAATATAAATTTTTCTTTTTCTGTCTTTAACCTGGAAGTATGCTCAGAAAGTCAGGCCTCACCAGAAACATTACTGATGCTTTGTAGGGACAGTATTTTTTTCAGCTTATGTCCTTTAGTTTGTCAGTCTTTCTGTCTAATACTGGGAAATATTCCCACGAATATTGGATGAATTAATTTATGTGAAAATTTATGCCTGGGGAAAAAGCAAGCCTAGAGGCTTTTGATACCTGGTACTAGGTGGTTTGATATAGTAAATGTTACAGTTCAGAGAACAGAGATTACGGAAAGTCAGAATAGTTAGGAAAAGATAAACACACATTACTTATTTGTAATTAAAAAATTCATTTTCTATGTGGCAGGCTAAGTAGTTTGCATATACTATCTCATTTCAATCTGCATAATAATGCAGTTAAGGTAGATATTTTTCATACTGTTTTGTAGGTAAAGAAACAGTCTCACAGAGGTTAAGAAGCTTGGTCTGTGATCTAACAGCTAATAAATGACTCTATAATGAATGTTACTTTTGTTCATTTGGATATTCTTCCCAGAAATCAGTGACTTTTCATGGCCTTTAAAGAATCTGAACTAGTTAACAGGGTTGCTACAGACCTTGGGAGTTTCTGGGAATGGATTTAAAGGCACTGAGAAAATCTGATGATGGCTATTGAGTGGGAAGTTAAGTAATCCACCTAATTCTCTGTGCTAAAAATAAAGTCAGTTGCAATACATTCTTTATTCATTGACCTGAAAAATTTCTGAGTGTGTAATCCTATGGTGAGTGATAATGTGTCATCCAAGCTTGCTTTACTTTTGGCAGGTACCAGTTGAATCTAAGAAGTACCTGCTTATTGTATACAAGGTTTTAATTTGCTTAAGAGACAAAAATATGTATTTGCAGCTTGAGGGATCTTTCATGAATGGGGGTTGTTGGGTAATACCTCTCTTTCAAGCATGCCATGGTATCTTATTAACAGTGACATTTATGAGTTGAAGTAGAAATCAAAATCATTTCAAAATAGACACTGTTCACTACAACATTATTGGCATCTGTTTTTAGCATACCAATAATTATTATTAGGGAGCTCTTTTTTGTATGGCAATTTAACATTTTTTTTTTTATTGATTGGTTGTATCTAAGCTGCTACAGCTTGATCTGTGATGGTTGAGAACATGGACTCAGGCCATGGGTTTGAATCCCAGTTACATATCCTGCCATATGTATGACCTTTGGCAAATTGGTGAATCTGTGTGACTGTTTTTTCACCTGTAAAATGGAAATTACAATAGTACCTATTACAGAGGGTTGTTATGAGGATTAAATGAATAATAAATTTGAAATAACTTAAAACAATACCTAATAAATATTGTTTGTTAGCCTACTTTTTTAAAGTTTGCCTCAGTTTATACCCATGAAAAATTCTTTATGGATATTTTGTTCACTATGTATTAAAATACATTATTAAATATTGTTGATTTATATGTAATAGATCATCTATATATTCATTATAAGGTATCATTTATATATTAATCTGGTAGGCTAGTACAAATGTATTCTTTTGGAAAATTATTTGTGCTTTTGGAAATCTGAGATCCTTCCCAATATTTATGTATAGTGAATTACCAAAAAGAAAATGAACATTAGATTTATGAGATACATGGGAAGGTTCTATTCCCAGACAGTTAATAATTATTATTAAATTCCTAATTATACTTTTCCCAATAATAATTATTATTATTAAATTCCAATTATACTTTGCCTTTAATAATTATTAAATTCCTCATTATAGTTTGCCTTATAATATTAAATTCCTCATTATAGTTTGCCTTATAATTATTATTAAATTCCTAATTATACTTTGCCTAATTATATTATTAAATTCCTAATTATACTTAAATTCCTAATTATACTTTGCCTATACTTTTTAATATATTAAAAATATTCCTAAAACTATTTTCAACATTTTGTTTGTTTTCTGGGGGTTTTGTTTGTTTTTTTACCTACTAAAAATATTTGTTTAGATCCTTAGTGTGTATAATGTTAAGTACTGGGAATACATGAATGAATAAATAGATGAAATCTCTTCTCATGAGGCATACAGTTTGGTGGTGGTTACAGACAAGTGAACAGGGAACTACAATAAAGTATGCTAAATTCTGTGACGGCAGAGGTGCAGAAAACTCCAAGGGGAATGGGGTAGGACAAAGAGAACACTAAAACTAGATTTAGGAAAAAAGAAAAGTTTTTTAGAATGAACCTGGTAAGGGGGCTAGAAGTAATGGAGTAGAAGGGATGAGGTGTTTCAGGAAGAGCATAACATTATGTGGAAAGGCCTAAAATGGAGAGAGCACATGATACATTTGTAGTTCAGTATGGCTTGGCCATGGCGGGGAAGATGAGAATGGCAGAAGTGATCACGCTGAAGAGACAATTTATGGTTTAACCGTAACAGTCTTTGAATGCCATGGCAAAGAATTTTTCTCTTATCCTGGGAGCAAGAGTAACCATTAAGGCTGCGAAGCAGCAGGTGGCATGATCAGATAGGTGTTTCAGAATTCTCTGATTATAATAAGAGGATGGACAGTGAGGGTCTGTTGGTAGAAGTGCCTTTTCAGCAATCTAGGAGGAGAGTCAGTGGTCTGAATTAGGGAATTATGAAGATGGGGTGAAAGGAAGTAGTTGGTTTCAAGAGACCCTTAGGAGTGGAATGCACAGGACATCATGGTCGGTTAGACGATGGCCTTGATTTTACTTTGACAGGATCAGCGTTATGAGCATTCAGTCTGTACAGTTGAGTGGGGCCCTGTGCCCAGAAGTGACTCACTATTGGTTTAATGCTGTTGTTGCTGTCTTTAAACTCTTAATGGTTTTTGAACAAGGAACCCCAGATTTTCCTTTTAAACTCAGCCTTGTAAATTATGTAGCCCGTCCTGGTCTCCAGAACTGGTTAGAAGGTGGTATGTTTCACAGGGAGAGGGAAAACGGGAATACATTTGGGGGGAAAGATAAAGAGCTCTGTATGGGATATATTGAGTTTAAGGTATTTAAAATATTTAATAGCCTTTGGATCCTTAGTTCAGCTGGCCAATGATACAGATTTAAGACTAAGCCATTGGAATGGATAGTAGCTCCTAGCGTAAGTATATAGTAGCTGAAGAAAAGGTTGAAAGGAAGGAACCGAGGTGCACTCCAGTGTTCAAGGGTGGGCAGAAGAAAAGGAGTCGGTAATGAGTGCAGAAGAAATTATATCTACATAAGAGTTTGAATATTCAGAAGAAAGAAATTATGTAAAGTTAGAGTTTGTAAGTTTATTGATGTCAGGAAGTTAAGAGAGTTCCTATCTAATATATTTTATTTCCTCTGTGACATAGGAGGTTAGGTCAGCTGCTGAGAAAAAAGGAAAGTGGTCAGGTTAGGGATTTGAGGAGAATGGAGAAGCTTGAAATAACTTCTGAGAAAAAGAACTTTATGAGGAAATTGGAATGCCAGGCAAGGTTAAGGATCTATATGAGAATGGAGATAATTTTGTTGAGATTTTTCATTATCAGCGCTTAGCCGTCAGTTGTAGTTGTGTGAAATGGAGATAGTCATATTGATTGGGACTCAGTTTTGCCACATGGAGGAAAGAGTGTTGAATGGATGATTAGGCAGCGATTCTTAAACTTTAATATGCATTTGAGTCACTTGTATTTCTGGGATGGAGTCTGAGATTTAGCAATTCTAATGTTTCTGGAAAAAACTGATGGTCCAAGTATTGTATATTTTAACAAGATCTCCCAGACAATTCGTATGCACATTAAAGTCTGAGAAGCACCTAGCTGGAGAATGATTAAAGTATACAGTAAAATCGAAAGAAAAGGACTGATAGGGTGAAGATTGAGGCGCTATGCAACTGGTAGTCTCAATGAATAAAGACTATCTTTAATCACTTGGATAGTCTCCGAATTCAGTGTAGGTATATTTTTGTCTTTTGTGACTGTTAATTTTTCCATTTTACCAGAGGCAAAATATTTTCAATGATTTTTTTGAACAAAGTAACACATATATAATACATGTCAAGGTCCATATGCAGAAACCAGACCAATTATAAATTAGTAAGTAGAATCTTCACAGTGGGATGTTATAAAAATCATGACTCCAATTCGTATGGAACTTTTAATAATCATTACCTTATTTAGCCTTTATAATCCTATGAGTTGGTAGAATTAGATAGTTTATGCTAATTCTACATGTAAAGTAGAGCTACCAGATTCATTAAACCCTCCCATGTCATTTTGCAAATACATTTTTTTAGTGATTTAGAAATTGAAGCTATGAATGCCTCTGTTTTCACAAATGAATACTTTGAATAACTTAATTTCATTTTAACTTTTATCAAGTGTTGCTTTGCAAATAGACTGCACTTCATATTTGTTTGTTTTTGTTGGGTTTTTTTTTTTGCGATATGCGAGCCTCTCACTGTTGTGGCCTCTCCCGTTGCGGAGCACAGGCTCTGGACGCGCAGGCCCAGAGGCCATGGCTCACGGGCCCAGCCGCTCTGCGGCACGTGGGATCTTCCCGGACCGGGGCACGAACCCGTGTTCCCTGAATCGGCAGGCGGACTCTCAACCACTGCGCCACCAGGGAAGCCCTGCACGTCATATTTGGACGGGCACATAACGCCACATTTCATTCAGAGACATAGATGTTGGTGAATAGACTGGGGAGAATTAGCCCTTCATTTTGCCTAGAAGTTTTCAATATAAACTCTTTAAAAAAACAAAACAAAACTGCTGTATATGCATAATTGTGTGTACATAAACCTTTGTTTATAGGGGAAAAAACCTGAAAAGATATATATGTTCAAATGTTAAAAGTGGTTATCTATGGAAGTGATGGTATGTATATATTTCCCTCAGTTTTCTAACTTTTCTGCAATGAACATGGATTTCTCTTTAAATTATTTTTAAAAGTATAAATATATATAAACTTTACTGTCATAAAATTTGGATAATGTCTTAAATTAAGTCTCCTGAGCTAAATTCTTTACCATTCCTTAGCACCATAACTAGACATACATACTCGATCTCAATTCCACAGTGAGTCAAGACAAATTCAGCAGTCATTAGGTGATGAAGGTCTCATTCAGGTGAAGTGAATAATCTTTTCCTTCAATGCCAGTAGATAACCTATTTTATATAGACATATTATTTTTCAGAGGGTACTTAGCTGACTGTAGATTGCTATAACTGTGTCCACTAATGATTAAAATCTCTGATAATTATTATGGTAAGGCTATAAGGACTTGAATCTCTGCAGCAAAATCTTTTATCAACACAACTTAAAATGTATGGTAAATTTATTCTGTGGTACTAAATAAACCAAGGATTATGGGTTTTGAGAATTATAATGAATTCTACAATTCTTATATATGTTATATATAAGAATATTAGAGCTAGTAAGAGTTAAAAATATTAATATAATAGTCATTAAAATTAAATTTTGTGAACATTCAGGATTTTAGAATGTTTTTTACTCAATCTTCTGTTATCTTTTTTGTACCTAAATCAAACCACAAATAGTGGTTACTATTAATTTTAATAATAAATATGTTTAATCAAGGTACTTTGAAAATAAAAACTCTTTTTATTCCTTAATGTTACTCTAATCTGTTCAGGTCAATAAAGTACATTTTATAAATATGTACCTTCCCAGGAATTAAACTACGTCCTGTTTGCACCCCCCAGGAAGAGACTAGTTTACTCTTCTCATCAGTAAGGCCAGGCCAGTTGTCTTAATTAATTTGCCAAGACATACTATGAAATTAGTAAGTGCCAATTATCCCCTTTTTATAAAAGACTGAGGGACAGAAAGCATTAGGCAGTTTGCCAGTAGACAAGTAACTTCATGGAAGAGCTTGAGTATTCTTTAGGCCTGGGGAATTGACAACTTTTCTAGTTGCTCTAGAAATCATTGGCATCATTTTGTTTTTATTACCCTGTCATATATAGACATGACAGAAATTCTGGAAAGAGTACATCTTCATAACTTTTTTCTTTTTTTTTTTTTTTTTTTTTTGCTGCATTGGGTCTTCGTTGCTGCGTGTGGGCTTTCTCTAGTTGCAGCAAGCGGGGGCTATGTTGTGATGTGCGGGCTTCTCATTGTGGTGGCTTCTCTTATTGCAGAGCATGGGCTCTAGGCACGCGGGCTCAGTAGTTGTGGCACACGAGCTCTAGACCGCAGGCTCAGTAGTTGGGCGCATGGGCTTAGTTGCTCCGTGGCATGTGGGATCTTCCCGGACCAGTGCTCGAACCCGTGTCCCCTGCACTGGCAGGTGGATTCTTAAGCACTGCGCCACCAGGAAAGTCCATCCTCATAACTTTTTAGCTCTATATATACGTCGGTTTCAATGACTTTTTTTTTTTAATAACCAAAATAATTTATATTATAACTTAAAATTCTTTCACATAAAAAATAGCAATCTTTAACTAATGCTTTCTACTCTCCTCGGAAAAGGACATTAAAAATGCTGGACATTAATTGCATTCCTGATATTTAATTTTCACATTTCACATTTGCTACCTGTAATTTCACCAAGATCTATTTCACCTGGCCTTTATAAAGTAGTTCACTTTGAAATGATTATATAATCATTCATTTACTTTTTAATATTCTTTCTAACAGATATTTTTCTGTCTTGCTCAGCAAAGTTCAGTTTAAGGATAAACTATATAAATGATCTAATTCGATTTCAATTTCTTTACATGCTTCAAGAATATAGTCATGTTAATTATGCTTTCCCTTTTGTTCTCTTATCATCTGAAGCCAGATTATAGTTTTATATACTAGGTTCTGCACTGGGTGCCAGATGCAAGGGAAGCCAGTAAATAACTTAATATCCAGAAAGATCCTAGCTTTGGTTGAAACAGGAAGATGTCTTGTAAGTAGGGCTGTTGTAAACTATACAGTAATTGTAAATCTCCATAATTATAAAGGGGCATTTTCTCTTCTTTCTTTAACCTGTCTTAAGTATTAAATAGGAGTAAAAGAAGAAGTGTTTCTCTCAATAACAAGAAAAAAGTTACTTGTTTTTACAGTCAGTTTTGAGACAAAAGGAAAAACTCCACTGGGATAAAAATATGTCCACACAGGGCCTGCTATGTAAAATTTTCCAGACTCATAGGGACTTGCACCCTGTTTTTTAGTTATTTGATGAAATTGCTCATACTAGTTTATGAATAGTTCTGAATGTTCTTGTGTTCTTTTTCATGTAAAATATTTTAAAAATCTGTCAGTTTTGGTTTCTCCATTAGTAGACAAACTTGTGGAAAAGTGAGACTTGCTTACAAAATGCACTGAAAGCAAGTACTTCCCCAGCCTTGAATAATTCATTTTCTCCTCCTTCCAGTCTCTTGTGGAACGTATTATCTGTTGTGTCCACTGAACATTTAATATACATGGCTTTAAATTGCTATTTATCATTTTGTTTATCCCTACATTGCAAGCTCCTGAAAGGCAGAGATTTACCCTCTTGTGATATTCCCAGTGCCTGTATCTTACATAGAATTAGTTTTTAACAAATTATTCATAAATTATTTATTCTGACAGTTTCTTTTACCTGTTACACAATTGGGGGAATAATGTTATCTAGCTATACTGACAGCTTGTATATATATGCCAGCTCTTTTACTCAGTTGCCTAGTTGTTTAAGTGAAACTGAAGCTGGAGACAAGTCAAGGAAGAGGACCAATGCAGCAAAGACACAGGAGTCTTGAAGGTGGCTGCAGTTTCTTTATTAAATCTTGTCAGTGACATAAAGAGTTCTTCAAATAAAACTCATCAATGACAAATTGAGCAGTTGGTGATACTGCACATCTAATAATAGCAAATCATGCAATTTCAATTTGTTAACATGCTAAATAAGCACCTTACATTATTTCTTGCTTTTACAAGAGAGAGTCTGAAGCTTAGAGAGTTTACAAATTTCCATTGAGTAATACAGTTCATAGTGGCTGGATTAATATTCTGTTTGAATCCAAAGCCAATGATTTTAACAACTTCCAAACAAGTGATAGTAACAACAAAAAGTGAGAAGCATAATTCACTGTATACCTGAGTTCACTGAGACATACACTAGCTCATCTCATTGTTAGTCTTCCCAGCAGTTCTCTGGCAAATACTTTCTCATTTTATGGATGAGGAAATTGATGCCCAATGAGAGCTATCCATTTGGCATGTTGGTTTACATTTGTAGATAGATACAGAAATAGATAGATAAAGATATATCTTTCGGAGTGGCATTCTAGGGACTGATGATTGAATTACTAAATTTTTAAGATTTAATTAGCAATAGTTTAATTTCAGATGCATTTTATACAGTATTTCTTAATCCTTGAATTTTTTTTTTTCCTTTTTGGAGGTTGCACATGGATTACTCATAATGATTTATAGCAGTACTTTAGAGCAGTTTAGAAAGGTCCCAGCCTAGAAATGTCTGAAATATTTGTAAGGAGTAATGCGATTTTATTATCTAGAATCCTGCTAACATATATGATAAATGTTAGTAGAAAAAGATATATTTGCTGTCTTTTAAATTTTCATTTTGTAAAACAAAACATTCCTGTTAAGTTAGAAAATAACCAGGATTTCTGATTTGGAGAAAACCATGTTTAAGTTAAGTAGCTTTATATGTTTTATATGTTAATTGTTCTAGCAGCATTCAGAAACCCTAGTGTTTATGAGTACGAGCTGCTATTTAGATTCCCATGGCCCTTCACAGCCCCAGGTCCTAGAAACAAACAAACAAGACTTTACATAATAAAAATTGAAATATAAATTAAAAATATGACCTATAACATGAGGTATGAACTTGCTTAAACTGTGGTTGCTTCCTGCTATGAATTTTCAGAATGCCATTGCTAAATGTGGAAGTATTTCAGGGTCTAGTATGAAATAATTCCGGAGAGAATCAGTGCAGTGTCAAAAAGAAAAATGTAAAAGGAGAAAATTTACTCAATTTCAGAACCAGGAAATGTTAGACCTTAAAGAGACTTTAGAGATGATCTTAGCCTACCTCCCAACTAGGGAGGTGGAAACTGGCTTTATTATGAAGGAGAACGTCAAGAGCCATACTAGAGGGGTCATAAGCTGAGGGAGAGTTTTCTAATTGAGCCCTTTTCTTTCCTTCATAGTGCCTTTATAATTGCTCACTCTGTTTTTTAGTATAAGGCAAGAAAGTAGCAGTCTAGTGCCAGCTACAGACAGGACAAGAGTATCAGGACAGGGCTTCCCTGGTGGCGCAGTGGTTGAGAGTCCGCCTGCCGATGCAGGGGACACGGGTTCGTGCCCCTACCCGGGAAGATTCCCACGTGCCACAGAGCAGCAAAAAAGAATTGAATCGTAGCAATGAGTCATAGTCTCCCATGTTTACAAGAATACATTGGGGAGGAGGAGACGAATGAGATAATTCCACTGGTCTCATTAAGGAATGAATTTCCAATAAACTTTAACTTTTTATGCTTAATATTTTGTCTGCATTGGGGAGGAGGAGACTAATGAGATTATTACATCGGTCTCATTAAGAAATGAATTTCAATAAACTTTAACTTTTTATGCTTAATATTTTGTCTAAGTCTATAATATATATAATGGTACATAAATAATTGCAATGCTAATTCAATCCAGAGGAAATTTAATAGCTAGAACCTTATATTCATGTGAATTTTTAAAAATTTAATGTATGTACATATTTTTATTTGTTGAAGTTATTACAAAATGAGTAATGAAGGAAGGAAACTCTCTTGGGGTAGTGGAATAGAAATACAAATTAGTTCCTTTTTAGCACTGCTAAGAGCTACATGTGCACACTGATTAAGACCAGAACTCTACGTTTTTGGAGAACAGGAGGGAGATGAAGAGAGAGAAAAATGCTTTTAAAATTACACAATGAAGCTTTTCCAAGGAGTGCTGAAGAGTGCATGCTTATAAAATGATTTTAGAAGCAGATCAGCCAGAAAGGTGAAAGGATCAGAATGCTGATATGGCAGAAGATAATGGAGTTAGTCCCTAGCCAGGTTGTAGCAACTGCCTTATTATATTTTAATATGTGTCATTAGCTGTATATCTTGATTCCTTCAACTTTCTGCCCAAACAAATGACTCTTATTTCTATAGTAACTAGAATAGAGTTGGCTGGTCTGCTGATACCATCACAGCCTTTAGTAATCCACTGTATATTCATAAAGTGGGATAGGAGGATGGTGGTGTTCCTTTGATTACCAAAAAAAAAAAGGTACCAACCTTGGAAAAATTTGTTAGAATTGAAGTCAGTATAGAACCCACACGTGAGTGCATATGCCTGTAGCGCACTGTTCTTCTACACCTTACCCAGGTTGTAACAGAGGTCTTACTTATGCTTAGTAATTAGAAGAGTTTCATGCTTAGAAATGGGGAAATAGAGAATCAAGTGATGAAGGGGGGTAGCAATAAAACTATGTAAGATGAATCTTTGCTGCAGATCTTGGCAAAATCCTAGGCTAAAGAATTAGAATCATCTAATTCAGAAGATGTACAAGGAGTCAATGGAGGGAAAAAGGAAAAAAACAAACATAGGAAGGATACTATGAAAGAAATTGCAGAGACATTGTGCATGGGTTGGGGGGGAAGGTCTGAGGGGAGGAACAGGAAATAAAATAAGTTGTTTGCCTAAATCAGTGATTATCAATGGGGCTCCAAGGTGGGCCTCTGAAGAGTATGCATGTATTTACATCAAAATATACAAATGCTCTGTCTTCTTCACGGGATTCTGATATGACCAAATGATCTTAAAGAGTGCTTCCCCTGCCTACTCACACATACAAAAATAAAGTAAAATAAATAACTACTTGATTTTGCATGTGGAAATACGCGTCCATGCCAGTGATGTGGAAGTCTAAACAATGTTATTTTCATCATACAGCAAACATGTAAAAATTTTAGATTTCCTAAGCATCATTTTAGGTAAGAAATTCTGGGGTTTTTTACTGCTTAAAAAAAAAAAAACAACTTTTAGCTAGAATAATTTTCATACTACTCATTTAACTGGATTAGAAGTAAAATATTAATGAAGAAATATAGCAGCCATTTAAAATATATAATCCCCAACATTTCTTAATGGGAAGTGGGTTCTGGTAGCTGGAATGCTTTCTACTTTATGCTGTGGTGGGTGTGTATAGGCACGTTTGAAAGAGGAAACTAGGAAACTAGGACTGGCCGAACTGCTCACTCCGGCAAGGAGATAACTGACATCTGACACATAAAATAATAAATAATGAGGAAACTCAGGTTATTTCTTTGATAGTAGTTATAATTGCTAACATTACTGAATACTTATGGTGTGTTGGGCACTATCTTAAAATTTTACACATGTTAAATTATTTAATTGTCATAATAATAACCACATGTGTCTTATAATCACAGAAATGTCCCAAATTTTCCTCTTGTTTTCTTTCTTATTTATTTCTTTTTATCATTCAGCTGTTGATTAGCTCTCCGCTTGTCTGAGTGGGCAGTTGAGCCCAGTCCTAGCTCCCTCTTTTAAGTGGAGGCTTGACTGACCTAGAGCATCCACAGTGGCTCACTCATATGTCTGGCTCACCTGGGGCATTCTCCTGGAGCACCTTGGAGCTCTTCCACATGGCCTCTCGACAGGCACGGTCTTGTGAAGACGTGGCGGCTTGGTTCTACGATGGAGGTTTCAAGCCCAGAAAAGCAAAAGCCACAGATCTCTGAAAGCCCCTCTCTGAATTTATACCATGTCACTTCACCCAATTCTCTTGCCCCACATTTTGGCCAGAGCATCTCACAGATTGAGTGGGAGGAGAATAGACTCAACATCTTGATGGGAAGAATGGGAAAATATTTGCAGCCATCTTTAATCCACCATAGATAATATGATAGCTTCCTATGTTGTTTTTATTGTTAAATTCTGTTTATGAGAGCTAACCACCTATTTTACTTCCAGTAACATAAACGATTTCAAAAGTGTCTTGCCTACGATCGTTTTCTTAAAGACTGGCTGATAGTTGGATAAGATTTTGGTCCTGGAGGATGGAAAGGAAGGGGAGTGAGTGTTCTTGTGCACAGAGTTTCACTTATGCGTGACTCTACTCAGTCTCAGCCTTCAAATAAATCACTCTAAGCAGAGAAAATTATCCCAGTACTTCCCAGAGTGCAAAAGTTTATATTTTGTGGGGAGACAGAGAGAGAGAGGATGGTATTGCTTATAAAATCATTTTGCATATGTATATATATTTATATTTTTCATTTATATATCTGTTTCTGTTTAGTTTTATCATAGTAATACCTGCTCATATTTTTAAAAATCAAAAAGAACTACAAGGCTAAAAAGAAAACAGAAGTCTCCTGCACTTTCCTCCTCATTCTCAAATTTCTACTCCCCAAGACGAACTGCTTTCTATTGATTTAGTAACCCTCCCCGTTGCCTTATCAAATGTCATATTTATATTTTGATTTCTTGAAAAAAGAACCAAATGAAACTTCTAGATCTGAAAAACACAAAATCTGAAATGAAGCTTTCACTCAGTGGGATTAACAGCAGATGAGACACAGCGAAGAAAAATCAGTAAACATATCAACTATTGGCAAATGAACCCATTCAAACGGAAGCCCAGAAAGAAAAAGGCAAAAATAAAACAAAAGCACGTGCGCGCGCACACACACGCACACGCACACGCACACACACACACCGCACACACAAATATACGAAAGAACAGAGCTTCAGTGACCTGATGGACATTATTAGGTGATCTAACACAGATGAATTCCTGGGGGTGGATTGGGAAGAGAATCAGAGAAAATAGGTTTAAAGAAATAATGGCCAAAATTTGTTCAGATTTGATAAAACTATCAACCCAACAGAAAAAAGTAGCTCGAAGAATACGCAGGATGAGCAGGCACAAAGCAATTCAAGCAAGATAAACGCAAGAAGACCCCACTAGGGTATATGATAATGAAGTTGCTGAAAACCAGTGTTAAAAAAGGAAGTCTTAAAAGCAAACCGAAAAGAGAAAAAAAGAAAAAACATGTTCAATACAGGAACACAGGTAGGAATTGTCAGAAACAGTGCAAGCCAGGCAACAGTGGAATGACATCTTTAAAATGCCGAAAGAAAAAAAAAAAAAAAAAAACCCGTCAATATTACAAAGAGCAAAACCTATTCAACTTAAATAATGAAACATGTTCATATTGAAAGAATCCTTTCCATTTATAGAGTCACAGAAACCGATGTCGGAATGGACCTTTGAGCTTATTAGTCTATAGTAACAGGAGTAGGTAGGAGTAAGGAGGAGATTAGACTGACTACCCCCGGAAATACACACAGGGCTTTTAGGTTTCTCACATACACCCGGAAGCTTTTTCACAGACACCCTCACCCTCCCCTCTCACTGTAGCATTACTAGGGCAGTGAGCCTCCGAGTATAATGAGACTGAATAGGATCATCTCTGGTGTGTTGAGGCAGAAAATAGATTGCAAACCACCGACAGTCCAAATCCTCACTTTATGCATGTGATCATTAAAGCTTTGAGAATGACTTTTCCCAAATCATTTTTGACAGAGAAATTAGTAAACCTGAATCGCAGATCAGGTGCTTCTCTATTTCTTTTGGATATTTAAAAAATTGGGGGTCCTCTTGGCATCTGTCCATGACAGTGTATTTGCCACGAGAGGTGAATCTAAGGAGTTACAGAGCAAAGGTTGTGTTTATATATGTGTGGAGGGGGAGATACTTAGAGTTTTTATATCAATGCAATTTTATATAAACTCTTAGTATATAAAGACTAGAGTTTACTAAGCTATTAATTTACTAAGACATAACAATAATAGGGATGAATAAAATATCTTTCCAGTATTTCATCTCTCTCCTTCTTGACAAGTGAAGTTCCAGAAGTGATGTGGCAATACCTATTATGTAGTGGCTCCCTAAAGAAGTTCAAGTCCAGAAATACAGAATACATAGGCAGTATATAAATATGCTTATTGTTGCATCATGTCAGTGGAGGAAAATACAGAAGGAACATTTGAGCTCAGTAAATCTCTGCTAAAGAGAGCTTTACTTGCTACAACCTGTCTGCAGCCATCAGAGGAAGGAAGTCAGCAAGAAAGGGAAAGAATGCCAAGTTGCAAATGCCAAATTGTCTCATCACTTGCAATTCAAGAGAAAGAGCGGATTCCTATAACTCAAAACAAGGTTCAAATTCAGCTGCTAAAATTGTAATAGTGTCCTAGATTTTAGAACCCATTTTTCCCTTTTTTCCCCTACCAATAAAGGTGATCTTTATCCAAATATCAGTACTGAAAACCACAGAGGATAAGTGGTGAAAGGGTAGGGTCTTAAATCATGTCAAACCGTCTTATTTTCAGATGAGGTAACATGGATCAAAGAACATTATTTGACTTTTGCTCCAGTGTTCTGTCCGTTAGACTCTGTTATGAAGAATAATTCTAACCAAATCACTTTCAAATTCCAGGTAAATCATGCCCCACCAAAAGTGTGTGTCTTTGTTATTTGGTTATAGCTATTAAGTATTCTGAGGAACTAATTCTGAAGGATTTACAGGCATTATTTAGTTTTCTTTTGTAAACATTTTGACAAGTTTTTAATCTGATACTTTGATCCATTTGGGAGCTACCAAATGTTGCTTTTAAAAGTCTCATTTCTCACTCAAAAACAGTTTTAATAAGATAAAACAGGCATGATTCTGTGGGGGAGTATTTTGAAAACATAGGAGCCAAGTCAGATGGAAGTCATACAGGTGTTAAGATGTCATTGATGGTAAGGTATATCATTACTTTATAGATTACTGAGAAAGAAAATGCAGCCAGTTAAGTTACGATGTGCATTGATTCCGAGAAACACACTCATTTCTGTGATTTTAAAGGAGGAAGAAATGTGCTCCTTAGAATCATTGAAATATTGGAGGTAGTTGGTTAGGAAAGGTGAGGACATTTCTGAAGAAGAGGAAGCAGAATGGAGGCAGGAGTGCTAGGTAGAGCCTGGGTTACGTAGCAGATGAGCCTAGCTGAAGACTCCTCAGGGAGCAATGGGAGGTAACTGCAAGCCAGCAGCACCTGGGGGCCGGGGAAGAGGGTGTTGTGAAGAGTTGTGAGGCCCTTGGTTCTGAGATTATGGTTCTTTTCAGTAGTGAACAGAGGAATGTATCCGAAATTGAGTCTCAACAATTTAAAAGGGAGAACAGCCCTCAAAATCTATGAGACTCTCCTAAGATTTAGAAGACAAGTTAAAAGATTGAATGTTAACCTAAAGCATTTGAACCTTAGTTTTTAGTCAGTAATGAGCCTCTGAAAAGGAGCGAAATAAAGTTAACCAGTGTTTTAAGAAGATGAATCTAACTGACGGGAGTATGAATAATTATCATCTGCCAAAAATCTTGTCTTTTTTTTTTTTTCTCCCTCAGCAGGTACTCTCTCTGGAGAAATAGTAATGTGATGACTAGCTTTTTTCTTTTTTTCTTTCTTTCTTTCTGTTTTTTCCAAGTTGTGCTACTTCTTTGAGAGAAATCCAAGTCCTGCGCATGATAGTAAAGAAGCTAGAAGTCATTTACGTGAGATTTTAACCCACCCTCACCAGTAAACTAAAACACAACATTCAGGATATAACATTCAGTTACATCCTTCAAAAAAAAAAAGATTCACTTTGGGCAGAGTACAGACTTGCCCATAGTCTTTGGTTTTACTGTAGGCAAAATAAAGACACACCTCTTCCTGAAAACATAGACAACACAAATTACTGTGGCCAACTTCTTAACTGCTCATCACCTAATACTACTAATGTAAACACCTGCCCTTTTCAAGCACCAGGCCTCCTGCGGTGTTACTCTGGGATAACCTCTCATTCTGCACTGTCTTCTTTGACATTTCTTCTTCCTACATGATTCTCTCATCTCTAACTGTATTGTATTACCTCTGCCATATCACTATGAACAAGAAATTGTCTTCCGATTTGTTTGCTTTGCTAAATTCCTACTTCTTTTAAGAATCAGATCTCCTGATCACTCCCAGCAGAGATTTGGGGTTCTTCTATGCATAAAGCAGTCTTCCCTCCCGTCCTTCCTTCTTTCTTTCTTTCTTTTTAAAAATACTTTCGTTCTTTCATTGTATTGTCTACTTCTTGAAAGCACAGACCATATCTCTTCAGATTTATATCCCAAAAGCTTAGCATAGCGCCTCGTACATAACAGATGGTCACTAAATATTTGTGGAATTGATTGATTGGTTAGATCATGGTGATTTTTATCATCTTCTAGCTATAAAGTTTGTATTTACCATGTACAGTATTGGCTTAATAATATATATCACTAGCCTTAAAATCAGAATCTAATATGAAACTTCAGAAACACAACTACCTTGAAGACAAGGAATCCAGAAATAGTGCTCTAGAAAGAGTGTGGAGATCATCTAGGAAGGACAGATTGCTTCCAGCGAGAGTTAACTAAGAGATAATAATTATGCTAAGTCTTGGGGGAAAAGGATGATATTTCAGGAAGCAGAGGAAAGGAGTAGGTAGACATTCCATATATACCTGACACGATAGATAAGGGACATAGACATGAAAACAAGGGATGTATTTGGAGAATGATGAATATTCTAATTTGCATGGTTCAGAATTATAAGTACAAGATCAGTGGCTGATACAGCTATGCAAGTAAGTTGAAATCACATCTGGGGGAGTTCAGACTTTAGTAGACTATGGAGAGAGGTAATTTCTGAGTAGAAGAAAGAAACTGTCATGAGATTTTAGGAAGATTAATCCGTGCTCAGGCTGGATGAGAAGAGGCAGAAACTACAGACTGGGGTGAAGTGTTTATAGTAGTTCTTTAGGACAGGAACATAGGACAAGCAACTAAACTAAATCAAAAGGATATATGTGAATGACACTGTAATGTATAAAGAAAAAAAAGTGTCTCACTCTATTGCATGTTGGTCAGCTTACATTTGGATCACCACATTTTATGAGAAACACTGGCAAGCCAAGGTAAATGCAAAGAAGAGTAATCAGGATTTGGATGGGAGGGAGGGACAAGGGTCTGCAAACTGTGAGTTCCTGATGAATCAGGAGGAAAAAAAAGACTCTGAAGGAGAGGTGTGATAGGCAACTTGAGTTAATT
The DNA here is from genome assembly GCF_026419965.1 of Kogia breviceps. Lineage (NCBI taxonomy): Eukaryota > Metazoa > Chordata > Mammalia > Artiodactyla > Physeteridae > Kogia > Kogia breviceps. The sequence goes on from NC_081315.1 coordinate 129,170,012, forward strand.
CAAAGGACTGTCATCTAGAAGAAACGACAGCATCCTTATTGTGTTACTCCAGGGGGACAAGCAGAAATACTAGGCTGTTTGCAGAAGAGTGTGACCTAGATGTAGAAACCACGTCACACGGGAGGAATAAGTGAAGTCTTTTGAGAGGTTTAATTTATGATAAAGGAGATTTGTAAGGGACTGAGCTCTGTCTTCAAATACATGAAAAGTTGGCCATGTAGAAATGGCTTTTGTAAGCAGATTAACTCCATACATCAGAACTATTTGTAAGTTGTAGATAAGCAGCTTTCTCTTTAACATAAGAAGCTGACTATCAATTGTAGCAGGGCATCCAGCAGAAATATTATAAAAAGTTTGTTAGAATTGGCAAATGGTTTTAAAAGTACCAATTAATAGAGACCATTGGATTTATTTTATTAGTATGTATCTCTATTATCAGAGAGTAAAGAAAGAAAAATCAGTGGGCCCACCAATGTCTTAGAATTTAACGTCCATATTTATTTACTTATTGTTATTGAATGAGTATTTCAGAATTTATAGCTCTAAGATAAACAGAAAGTACAAAGTCATATAAGGAAGTTTAGGTACTCACATATCAATAACAAAATCTCTTTCTTAAACTGCATGCCAAATAAGGAGGTATGGCATAGTATAAAGAGCATGGGTTGACATCAGGCATACCTGAATTTTAAGCCAACTCTGCCACTTACTAGCTATTTTAACTTTAGCATATTACTTGGTCTCTCTGGGTCATGGTTTAAACAGGGTTATAATTACTCTCTTCCAGGGTTATTACACAGATTAATAATAATGTTTATTCAGTGCATAGAAAAGAACCTAGAGCATATTTGCTATTTAAAAATAGCAACAATTGATGTTATTATCTGAAAAAGGTTTAAGTCAGCGTACTTCATAGACACAAAATGGTAAAAAATGGAAAGAACACGGGCTTTGGAGTCAGACTAGCTCAGTCACTTCATTAGCAGTACATCCACAGCAACCTGTTTAACCAATATGAACTCAGGTTCTTTAGCTGTAAAATGAGAACAGTACTCATCTACTCTCCAGTTCAGAATATTAAATTCCATCATTTTCATGATTTCTGTGTTTAGCAGAGTATGGTATATAGTAGAACCTCTGTGCTAATATCATTTCCTCAAACGTATGAACAGGCAGCATCCCACTCATGACCTGTTAGTAGTATTTTACTCACTTACATGGACTGGAAGTCCTGGCTGGGCTTCATAGTCCCTGAGGGAAGAAAGAGCTGTTCCTGTTTGCCAGCTCCTAGGACTGATCCACCTAATGGCCTGCCCTCTACTGTACAGCCCTGGAAAGGAAATGTCTACGTTTTCATAGACGAAGAGAGGACAGAGACCCATTTATACCAAAGTAAAGAGTTGGTTACTAACATCTGGGCACACTTGTAATTCCTCTTCTCTTAAAGCTTATCTAATACTTCTGTAGCTTTACCTTTTCCAGGAATGCTTAGTGACCAGAGGAGAGGTTTGAAGTCACCACTTTACCTGGTTTTTTACCCTCTCATCTTCAGCCATGTCATAGTTAACTTATATTGACTTTTCCTTATTCTTGAGCTAGTTCACTTTCTTCTTTCTTTCTGCAGATTTACTGTGGTGTTGTTCTTATTTAGAAAGCCACCCCCTTCGGGCTCTTATTTAATTCTGAGCCACACTTGAAGAGGCATCCGAAGTTCTGCCTCTTCTGTGGCCTCTAGTGATCTTCGTAGCCCACAGTATTTTTCCTACCTGGATCTCTCTCAGCCCCAATTCGGACTTCACATTTTGACACTTATTTTCTATTTTGAGTTCTCTAATCGTTTCATGTGTGTCATTTATTTTCCCCAATAGAAATTTAAGCCCTTGATGGGTAGAAAACTATATTATTGTATTTCTACTATGTCCCCCGTGGTGCCTAGCAAAAAATGTTATGTATGTTATGTATGGTAAATATTTGATTAAGATTTATTGAATTACTTAGTTTTAGATATTTTTTGAGGTCTCTGCCAACACTTAATTACTTTGTTCAGTTAATTTGCCTTTGAAAATTTTCTTAGCATTTCTGATTTATTTTCATAATTGGAAACACTTTGAGGTTTCATGACTAGGAATCACTTAATGTAGAAAACAGACTAAGTATTCTAATCCCTAGTCCAATTTTCTTTTTTCTAAATATGATACTGAAGAAAACAACAAATAGCACTTTACTTATTTAATGATTCTGCAGTTCTGACTTAATGGCAGTGAGTGTAAAGTTTGCAGGTTCTTTTAGTATCTCTGAACAGTCCTAAAATTTTCCTTTTCATTTTATGGTTATAATCTCTGATAAACATCTGAGATTCTCATTTTCACTTGACTTGAAGGATAGCTTTATTTGACGAGTCCTGTAAAAAAGTGCATTGGGCTTTAGAAAAATTCTTCTTAGTGTCAAAATAAATAATAAGTTACATGATTCCATGATTTATATCAAATATCCAGATAAGGCAAATCTGTGGAGACAGAAAGTAGAACAGTAGTTGTCTGGGGTTGGGAGCTGCTTGGGGGATTAACTAAAAAAAGGCATAAGGCAACTTTGGGGGGCAATGAAAACTTTCTGAAACTAGATTACGATAAAGTTTGGACAACATGGTACATTTACTAAAAATCATTGAATTGCACACTTAACAATGGTGAATTTTACGGTATGTAAATTGATTCTTCAATAAAGTTGTTAAAAATAACTTATGAGATTACATGGTTAGATTTTATTTTATAATAAATTGTCCAAAGTGATAATATTTCTAGTATGAAAGGCAAATATGTTGATTCAAATTACTCTGTTAGAAAAACAAATTATTGCTACTTTTTAATTGTTGTATTGATATATGTAATATTCATTAAATTCAGATGATGTCTGACTGATATCTGTGATTTTCAACTCTGAAAAATATAATTATTACTTACCTTTCTAAATCAAGATATACTACCAGAGTTGATCATAGAGTGAATATTTTCAAAGGAAGTCTTAATTTTTCATATATTTCTATCATTAAATTTGAGAGAGATTCACATTGGGAAAAAATTCAAATTTGGTAAGCTGTAAACTTTTGACAATGGAAGGTTGAATCTACTGGCTTAAATTTTTGCTAATCTCTGTTTACTATTCCATTCCCAAGAATTTCCCTTATGCCTGATATCATTTGACTTTATACTTTTAGCTTCTATTTCTAGGTTTGTGTTCTTATGTCCAATTGAGCAGTAATGCTGATTTGTTTACTTCACATACATGTGCTATCAGACAGGAAAATTTGAAGGTGCAAGAGACCTTAGAAATCATCCAGTCTGTCTTATTAAATTATGCAGTTATTATGAGATCCTAGGTGGTGAAGGGACTTGTTTGGATGTATAGAGTTAAATAGTTAGCTCTTCATTTTCATGGAGTATTCACAATAAAACAGCATAATTTCCTCATCTAGTCAAAGAGAAGAGAGTTAGACTGATTTGGTCAGTTCCTTGAACTTCAAAATTCTCAAAATTCTTCAAAATTCAAAATCAACTCCCTGGATTTGAATCTAGCTCTACCAGACATTTACTCTGTGACCTTGGACAAGTTATTCTCCCCCTCAGTATGGTGAGAATAAAATTCTTCATGGACTTGTGAGGATTAAATGAGTTAATATATGGGAAGTGCTTAGAATAGTACATTGAATATAGTATAATAGGAACTCACTATTAGCATAATGTTAATAATATGCTGAACAATTAATATAAGTTGAACAAATTGGTTGGAACGTGTAAAGCGACAGATACGTATTAGTAGCTTTTTTACTCTTTCTTAGCCTTTTTCTCTTCATAGGTTTAATTACTTACTCTTAAACTTAAGTAATGCATGGACACATTTTAAAGAAAATAATTCCATCAGGCTTTTAAGAATCTACCTCCAAATTCCAGCCAAGGAACGTGCATTATTTAAGTGCTGTCATTTCCATGATAACTTGGTACCAACACAATCAGAAATACAAATGCAGACTTATATGCTGAAATCAGGTTAGCAGTAGCCTGTTGTAAGGTGTTCATTCAGTTTGATCTCGCATTTTTATTTTTGAGGTTTTCATCAAAATGAAAACACAAATTTAAACTTTTTAAATTTCTTGACAATATTTCAGCGTACCTCAGTATGAGTATTTTTGCATCAGAGGCAAAAATAACCCACCTTATGTATAATGAATCTCTTGTTTTATATGTACGTAAGGCTCTATTATTCCTATTTGTTTTGATCAGTTGAAATTACTGCAGGGTATTACCAAGTCTGGCTGCCAGTGGCCGTAGCAACTGAAGCTGACTTCGGTCAGATCACCAAAGAGCAAGGACCATGCCAGTGCTGGGGCCCGCCCTAGGTATAATGATAACATTGGTTGTAACCTCCTTGTCTTCCTTCTATCATCCCACTAAGTCCTCTTGTCCATCCTCCCATCTGTGACTTTACTCTTACCCCAAGTATATGTTCCATACTAAACTGAGATTCATAAGTGCTTATTAGTGTTACTTTTCACAGATTTACTTTTTAATTAAACAGTTCTAAGGCCCCGAAAGACCTTAAGATTTATTAGAATCTCTTAAAGTGGAATTTCCAACACTACGACAGTTTCAATAAAAAGAAATATAGGGATATATATTTTTATGTAATTTTTTTATGTTTGTAAAACAAGAACATGCTCTCTGTAGTAAATTTTGAGAATGCAGTGAAATAAAACAAAGAAAATAAACATGAATTCTGAGCTTATGAAGACAACCAATGATAATATTTTTGATATTTTTCTTGACAGATATCTTTGGCATTTAAAAAAAAAATTCTTAAGCTGGGACAAAGTGAGAGAGTGGCATGGACATAGATACACTACCAAATGTAAATTAGATAGCTAGTGGGAAGCTGCCACATAGCACAGGGAGATCACCTCTGTGCTTTGTGACCACCTAGAGGGGTGGGATAGGGAGGGTGACGCAAGAGGGAAGAGATATGGGGATATACATATATGTATAACTGATTCACTTTGTTATAAAGCAGAAACTGACACACCATTGTAAAGCAGTTATACTCCAATAAAGATGTTAAAAAAAAAACTGACCAGTTTTATAGTTTGTCTTTTTCACTAAACATAAACATATAAATTTTTCATGTTTTTGTAAACTATTCTAAACATTATCTTTAGTGATTGCATACTGTGGAATTACTAGGTTATGAGTATTTATAATGTTCTTTTAACATATTGCTAATAACTTCTCAGAAATTTTATACTGTGTTACATTTCATCAGCAGTATATGAGTCACTTTATTGCCATATTTTAATTAATTGGTGAAAATGGTATCATTAAAAATATCTTTGCTAATTTTCATATTTTTATTAATCATTTGATTTTCTCTTGTGTAAATTTGCTCTTTATGTCCTTGCTCATTTAGCTATTGAAATCATAATATCTTTCTTAGTAATATGTTTACATTCTTTATATAATTAGATTATTAATCTTTTCTTGGAGATATTTTCCCAGGTGGCTGTTTACTTTGTAATTTCATTTGTAATGTTCCCTAACACACATAAATCATCTCTACAGATTCTTCTTTGCTTTTAAACTTGGAAAATTTTGAGGGGAAGATATTCAGAGATAAGGTGGGACTTCTGTTGCATTTCAAACTGTTAAGCTTTATATTTTTAAAAAATCTAAACTTGTGTTCATCTCTAAGCAGTTTTATTAATGAAGAAACAAAGAATGTCAGAGGTTTGTGTAGAGTCTTAATTGTGATAGCAGATAAAGTGAAAATGAGAAAGCAAATCTCAACTAATTATTACATTTTTATTTTTATTTCAGATGATACAGTAAATGATGTAATATCCAACTGCTTTTAAAAATATGTACAAGACAGGATTGCTAGTTTTTAAAATAATTTGTCCAACTAGGTAATAACAGGTTAATATTCAAAACCTAGGGTGCTTTTGCGAAATAAAAATAAAGTTAAATTTTAGAACCTGGCACATTAACAAATACCGAAGTTATTAATTCTACTAGGAGGAAGGGCAGAGTAGTCTCCATTTTCCCTTAAGTAAAGCTTGCTTATAAAAAGATAATGATCATAAGGAATTAGTTTTATACTACTTCAAATGGGGGATAATTATACCCAGAATATTTTGGATATATATTAAGATAGAAATCATTTAAAATATAAAAGCATTATATCACTTTGTAAGTCTCTTTAATTTGGGGAAGAAAAAAGCCAAAGATTCCTTTTGTATATACTAAAAGCTATAAATATTATTAATTTGTGTCTGATAGCTCCCTATAGAAAAGGAAAAATTGATATTACCATAAATATACTTTGTTCTTCAACTGAGTAGTTGAAACTAATTGTAGGTGATTGGGATTTCATTTTGTTTCTGGTTATCCTGTTTAGAATCTTATCTTATGACATGATTTGTTTGAGAGTACTTAATGCCTGCTTGCAGTTAAGTGCATCCATTAGCTGTAAGCCTGATTAAGTAGTACCTGTCCTCCGTTGGTAAATGATGATAATACAGTAACAATCTGGATATAACAACTACAGTATTAAAATCCGTGACGATGAGATGGAAACTGTCTTGTTAGTTTAAAATATTATTAGAAGGTTGCACGTTTAGTGGGGGTGGGGAGAAGACAAAGTAATAGCCTCTTGCTAGAAGTCAAGTGAAGGCTTATATGAAGATTTCTTACATTCCTTGAATGATCCCTTAAAAGGTGACATTTTTTCCATCTTTGCTTTCAGTTCTTGCTTATATAGTGAAAATAAAGTGAGGAACCTAGAAATAAGAGCTAAGTAAATTCTCATTTTTGTATTCACACGCTATAAGATTTCAATCAGTAAGTGCCAAATAGGGGAGAGCATTTATATTTGCTACAATCTATGGTGTTCCCAAATTTTAAATTATCAGTCGTCAGAATAACCCCATAAATCCAGGGAGGATTAGTGACTTGTCCAAGGTCATTCAGTCCCAAATAGGTAGAGTCTGCCCTGGAGCCATGTTCTATATGACTGTAAAACCTTACTCATTCCCTCTTAAACAAGCAGATATGTATGATATATGAAGCATAACATAAAATAGTTACAGAAAAGGTAACTGCCAATGTAGTGTAGTTTGTGGTTAGTGCTGAATGAGTGGAAGAAAGAAGGGAGAGAGTGCTCCAGAGTGGAATAATCAGGAAAAGCTATACGGGGTTACAACTTAGAATTGGACTCTGAACTCTGGGCGGATGGTTTATCACTAGATAGAGATACTGGCCTAAGAATGCCATGCATTCTTAATACTTCTTGGAGTGAAGACCTTTGGAAGATAATTGTTAGTATGTGTTTGAAGACAAAAGGGAAGATGGTCTCTGGGTTACTTAAGGGCGCAGTCTCCATTATTGGAGTCTCAGTACTTAGCACAGTACCTGACACCTAGCTAGATGCTTAACAATATTTAAATGGTGCATCTGTTGAATTGAAAACATTCTGGGAGATGAGAAGCATAATTGAGCGTGTGTTGCATTGTTGGAGGTAGCAGAATTAAGAGCACTTTCCCCCAAGTTGTTAGCCTTTTGTTGGGGCTGGGAATGGGGAAAGGAAGAAAGAAAGTGAGGGCAAGTCAGCCCTTCCTCTGATTTAGATTAATGGGTCTAAAAAAGGAGGACTTTGGGCTTCCCTGGTGGCGCAGCGGTTGAGGGTCCGCCTGCCGATGCAGGGGACGCGGGTTCGTGCCCCGGCCCGGGAAGATCCCACATGCCGCGGAGCGGCTGGGCCCGTGAGCCATAGGAGGACTTTGAGGTCATGAGCAAGGTTGTTGAAAGAGTTAACATCTGATGCCCTTAGCCAACTTCGGAAGGACAGGAGACTTCCTTGAAGCTTTGTGGGGAGTAGAAAGGATTATGGATTAGCCATTGAGGCAAGGGCAGATGGGTTAATAAAATGAATAGCCATAGAGCAAGCAGTAAGGACCAAGTTGAAATCTGAGAATTATATTTGAATTATGTTTTTTTTACAAGGTTTTTCTGTTTTCTTCTCAGAAATCTGAGGTAGTAGAGAGCAAATAGCTCTAAATTTACCGTTCCAAATCTAACATATGCAATCATATCAGGTTCCATACTTTTTTCAGGTTATGGGATCGAACTGCAAATATATCCCTAGATCTTTATGCAGGGTTGGAACAATGTGTAGACACAAATTTAAAATATTCTAAACAATTTCTTCTTTTTTTTTTTTGCGTTATGCGGGCCTCTCACTGTTGTGGCCTCTCCCGTTGCGGAACACAGGCTCCGGACGCGCAGACTCAGCGGCCATGGCTCACGGGCCCAGCCGCTCCGCGGCATGTGGGATCTTCCCGGACCGGGGCACAAACCCGTATCCCCTGCATCCGCAGGCGGACTCTCAACCCCTGCGCCACCAGGGAAGCCCTAAACAATTTCTTTTAAGAACTTAAAAAACCTTTCGGTCACACAGCTCAAGTAGCAGAGCTGGAAAAAAACGATTTGGTGGGGACAAATAATGGGTTCATTTTTGCAATTCTCATGATTGTAGTGTTTTTAGTAGTTAGGATGTGGAGCTCTGTCCTTCCCATCATCTAATTATAATGTGCAAGGGCTGATTGCATGTGCTCTTTGACTACCCTCCTGGCACTAAGAACCATAAACAAAGCTGCAGGCACTAATTACCTCCTTTTCCTAATCTGAATTTTGATGTGCTTTTGAACTAGTAAGTCTTCTAGCATTCTAAGATGTCTTCCCCCACTATAGAAAGAGTTTTGCTTCCCCTGAATTCCGGTAACAAGATTTTGAATTAAAGTTTTTTGGAGACGTTTTTGATGCATATCATTTTATAGCAGCACAAATAAATCAGTATGTCTTTGTTTTATATATCCAAACCAGCACTGCCTGCGTATGAGAAAGAGATAATTAATATAAAAGTTTAAGATACGAGACGTTGTGTGCTTTTTCATAGAAAACAGAGACAGAGAGGGTTCATTTTGTCTCCTGATGGTCAGATTCTATCTATAACTAATCAATAATGTGATCCTGTATCTCTTTTTGATGTGCTATTACCTGACTTTCTTGTGCTAATACTAAGAAAGTAGAAAGAATAAAAATTAACTTTGGGTTTATGTCAGCTTAAAGGAAGGTAATTCACTGATTGCTGAACAAATATGAAAAATGACAAAGCAGAGTCTATTTTTTCCTTCTTGGTTAAAGAACCAGGAGACACTTTTGGCTAATGGCATTGCAGTGAGTCAGATTTATTAGCTTGAAGCACAGAACTGTTGTTTTTCTCCAAAATCTTGACCAAGAGAATACGGTCTCATATAAAAATAAAGATAATTTAGTTTATGATTTTTTTCTTCTTTTCTTAAAAATTCATTTGAATTTTTCTTACTCCTATTATTGTTTTTATTAGTTATATGACTTGGGCAACTCACTCTACTTCAATTTCCTTATCCTTAAAATAGGGTTATTAACCTACCTATTTAACAGAATCATTGTGAGGATTAAATAAGATCATGTCTGTGTAATGATTAGAATGACTAGAACAGTACCTGATAATTACTCAGTTGTTTTCAGTTAAACCAGAATGGCTTCAACCACACTGGCAGGGATAATATCTCAGTTCTGCCCTTTACTAGTTATGTGGCCTTAGGAAAGTTACTTAACCTCTTTGTACCTTATTTTCCATATCTGTAACATAGATGCCTACCTTATAGATTTTTTGTGAAAAGTAAATGAGTTAATGCATGTTGAAGTGCTTAGAACAACCTGGCATATAGTAAGCTTATTACTGTAATTATTTGCAAGATTATCACTGTTTTTGTTAGGACAGATTTTATAAAAATGCAAAAAAAAAAAGCGCTATGAATGTACATAGTTCTACATTATGGCCAAGTAGGGAAATAAAAATAGATAAGGTAAAATCACAAGACATGAGGGAGGAAAAAGAATGCAAATTGATAGGATTAGGCATGAGAGTAAGTACTATAGAAGTAGACAGTGTAAAACATATACACACAGGGAGAGAGAACATATAACATAGGAAAGTTCCTGAAAGTTCTTCCTACTTCTAAAATTCATTTACTTGTTTTTACACACACACACACACACACACACACACACACACACACACACACAATAAAATCCTAGCCACTTGCTCTGTGTGCTGCTGTCTCCCATCACTTCATAGCATTTATTACACTGTATTCCATTTGGTTGATTAATTGTCCATCTTCCCCTTCAGACTGCAGGCTCTTTGAAGGCAAGAAACATGTATGTCTTGTTCATTTTTGGAATTACTGTATCTTTCACATTGTAGGCACTCAATAAATATTTAAATTTCAAAAATAGGACTTTGCAATACTAACTTAGATTTTTCCATCAGTTTTTCCCTAATATTTCCCATAAATATGCCTTGAATATGAAATATATGTGTGTATTTTATGATTCTATAAAATCCCTTGACTATGTAACCTATTTGCCTTTACTACATGTAACATTTTTGTTTCTAAATTTTTTGTTTTAACTTGGAAGTCTCAGTAATTACTAAATACCTATGCTATTTAACATAGTAATGCTTACCACATCGTTAGGAAAATGCAGTTGTCTTATTCACCACATTTATGTCATGTTAATTTTTCTATTATTTCTTTTCTTTTGGAGCCTATTGTTCTTTTTGTTTGTAAAGCAGCATACTTGTTACTGCAACCAGTGGCTTTTTGCCATGCATTCTCAGTACTTCTTGGAACATTTGGTTTAGGAAGTAGGGTAATTAGTATATAAACATTGTGTAGCAGAACTATTCTAATTAGTGCCTTTTGGCCCGGGTCCAGTGATAAACAAAGTAAGATGCACGTCAGTATTTGTCCTAACAGTTTATAAAAATCCTGTTATGGCCCTATGGGACAGCATACACAAGATATATTAAATAATGTGGTTGTTGAGATCATGAGAAAGGGTTCCATCATGTCAATTTAATAGTCTTCACGTAATAAATTAGCTGCCTAACTTTGAAGGCTTTCATTTGTCTTAATTATTCAGAAATCCTAAACTTAGCCATCCAAGTATACCCCTAATAACTTTTCACATATTTAATGGAACGTTGCCCCTTTAATCTATAGCTAAACCAATTTCTCTATGTTCCTACAATCTGCTAGCAGGAGAAGAGCATTGATTTAGATTAGACCATCAAAATGAAATAGATTTTAAAACGAGGTTCAGCAGCAAAACATTTCTCAGTCACTTTATGGGACCTTCAGCAAATTTTCTTTGGTTCAGTTCACTGTTTCTTAAGTCGCTTACTTCTGAAAAGCACTACTTCCTATTTTTGAAGTATACATGCTCAGAAGACTTTTCCTATTAAGATGTCATCCTGTCAGTCTACATTACTCCAGCTGCTCTCCACATAGGGAAAGATAATATTTTCTAGAGACTAAGAACAGAACTTTTTGCTAGCCAGCTTATTTTTTAGAGATACTCCGAGTTTAAAATTGGGGACAGAGTATGAGATCTCAGTGCTGGTTCTTGTGAATCTCATTTGTGCTCAGAATGTTGGCTATCATAAACCTTGTGATTAATTTCCTTGTATGAAACCACTGAAAACAGAAAGTAAATATGTATAAAAGTGGAAAACTTAATAATCAAATATTTGTCAAAGAAATGGAAATGATTATCAAATCCCTCCCTAAATTCTACACACAAACACCTGAATAAACCGACACACCTCCCCCTGTTGGATAAGTTTTACAAGATACTTTTGCCAAGGCTTTCAGGAGTTATAGCTTCTGTCTCATGCAGATTTTTTTTTTTTTTTTTTTTTTTTAAAGGGAGGGTTTTGAGAGAATGCTGCCTGGCTAATTTTGTAAGACTTGTACAACCTTAATTCCAGAAGAATAGTAAAGAAAAGAAAATTATAGGCCCATCTCACAATGACAAGTGTGGGAATTCTAAATGAAATATTTGCTGTCTAAATCCCAACAGCAGATTTTTTAATACAGTATTTCTCTCTGGAGGGTGAGGATGTTTTAATATCAGAAGTATCAATGAAATCTATTAATGGTGAACATACATAATAGACAAAAAACATCACATAATTATCTCAAAGAATGCTTAAAACGTATTTGATTAACTCCGATTTATGACTGAAAGTCTAGAAAACTAGGAAAAGGAAACTTTACAAGCTTGGTAAAGGCTATATACTAAAACCTATAGCTATACACTAATATGTATAAAATGGATAACTCATAAGAACTTGCTGTATAAAAAAATAAATAAAAATTTAAAGAAAGAATGGGGGCTTCCCTGGTGGCGCAGTGGTTGCGAGTCCGCCTGCCGATGCAGGGGACACGGGTTCGTGCCCCGGTCTGGGAAGATCCCACATGCAGCGGAGTGGCTGGGCCCATGGGCCGTGGCCGCTGGGCCTGCGCGTCCGGAGCCTGTGCTCCGCAATGGGAGAGGCCACAGCAGTGAGAGGCCCGCGTACCACAAAAAAAAAAAAAAAAAAAAAAAGAATGGATATATGTATATGTACAACTGAATCACTTTGCTGTACACCTGAAACTAACATAACATTGTAAATCAACTATACTCCAATATAAAATAAAAATAAAATTTAAAAAAAGAAAAAAAAAAACCTATAGCAAACATCAAAACTTTAAACAAACTTTAGATAAAGCAAGACAAATATACCTGCTAAGACTGATATTCTTGATATAGATCTGACTAATTCAATAAGAAAAAAAATAAAGTGAAATAAAGATGGACAGGGAAAGGAGGAGGGAGGGGGAAAAGAGAAAAATATAACAGACAAAACAGCCCTTATTTAGAGATTATATGACGTCTACATAGGCAAAGTATTAGAACTAGCAAAAGCAAAGTATATACTTTCAAAAATCAATAGTTTTGTTCTTTCACATTAGCAGTAACTACATTACAAAATTCACAGTAGTTTAAAAAAATTATAATGCATTTAGACATTAACCTAAAAAATGCATAACAACTTTATAAATTTTAAAACTTTATTAAAGGATGTCTATTAAGACTTGAATAAATAAGGAGTTATAACATAGTCATTGGTGGGGCACATAACAGCATAAGATGTCAATTCTTACCGAATGCAATTCCAATTAAAATTATAGTGGGATTTTTTTTGAGGACCTCAATAAAATGCCTATGATGAAGAACAAAAATCTCCAAATAGCTGTCTGTTTGAAATATATCTGGAAGAAGATTACTTTTTTATTTTTTTAACCAGATTTAAATTCATATTAATAAAAGCAGTTTGAAACTGGCACAGAAACAGATAATCAAGCTAATGAAACAGAGATGGGTACTCAAAAACAGACCCAAAGTGGGGAAGACGTTTGTTGCTTAGTAGGTTCTTGGAAAAATGGTTTATTAGATGAAAAAAATAAAGTTGGGCCCCTACTTTACATCATATACTATATATGAACTGCAGAGAGAACAAAGACCAACCTAAAAGTAATAGGTAAAACTATAGAGCTAAGAAAAGAAAATGTTAGAGAATATCTTTGTGACCTTGGTATGTGAGAGAACTTCTTAAACCCTTTCCTAAAAGCACAGGCTATCAAGGATAAACTGGTAGCTTTACAATGTCAAAACTAAGCATTTGTGTTCAGTGAATTATAGGGTAAAACAAAACTAACATTGAAGTGACAGGTTGGAAGAAGATATCTGCAACATCAAAGACTGAAAAGAGATAAATATGTGAAGTACATGAGAAATGCTTGCAAATTCAAGAACAAGAAGAGGAAACACATATTGGGTTGGCTGAAAAGTTTGGGGTTTTCCGTAACATCGAACTTTTTGGCCAACCCAATATATACACACAAAGTTTATTACTGGACAATTCATAGAAGGAGGTTCCTGAACAGCTAAGTGTTTGAAGAGAGATGTTTAACTTTATAAGTAATTAGAGAAATGCTAATTAAAATAATAGTAACATACCAGTTCACACCCATCTGAGTGGGAAGAGATTTTTGAAAAATCAGTAGGTAAATCAAATCAAAGCAAAATGTAGGTGAAAATTTGGGGTAGTGGGGACACTTAATAACTAATGGTGGGAATCTAGACTGCTGTAACCAGTCTGAAGAGAAATCTCTTAACAATCCTTAGTAAAAGTATATGTATAATTTTTCACCCAGTAGTCCCATTTTTTTTAATATAAAATCTTTATTGGAGTATAATTCCTTTACAAAGTTGTGTTAGTTTCTGCTGTATAATAAAGTGAATCAGCCATACATACACATATTTCCCCATATCTCCTCCCTCTTGCATCTCCCTCCCACCCTCCCCCTATCCTACCCCTCTAGGTGGTCACAAAGCACCGAGCCGATAGAAGTCCCATTTTTGTGTACCTATTCCAGTACAACACAGCTTAGGTCCATAACGGGGTATATTGCAGACATTGTTTCTCACAGAATTGTTTCTGGTGGTATAGAGTTGAGGACAACTTAAGGGTCTATCACCAGGGGAATGGTTAAGTAAATATGATGGATACAGCCTATAGAACACTGTAGCAGTCAGAAACAGTAAAATAACTGTATTGGCAATGCCCTCCAGCCCAAGACCCCCAGGAACATACCCCTGTAGTGGAAACAAAATGGATTTATTATTCATCATAGGGAGTGGGTAACACACACTAGAACTGTGAGGCTTCTCAGCAAGAGAATGTTTGGAAGGATTTACAAGGTTCGAGCTTGTGTTAGATGATTTGAGAGAGGGTTAAAGTGGGACTTTGCTTTGGCTTGGACACTGTCAGGAAGTAGAAGCGATCCTGTGATTGGTTATCTTAATTAAATCTTATCCATAGGAAGGGGAGACTAAAGTGAAGCAAAGCTGTAATTGACAGGGAAGCTGTGGTCACTCTTACTAGCCAAGAGAGGGAATGTGTGGTTGTTTTGGTGGCTTGGCCAACGTTCATGTGTCTGTGTTCAAACATGATTATGCAGTTGGTCTTGTGTTTGTCTTGATCCATTATGGTCACAGAGTGGCCTTGTGTGATGTCGATGTTCTGTGAAATTGTTTATGTTCAACAGAACACAAGTGTTAGGCTCGTAATAACACGAAGGCCTTGCTGATAATACCAAACCCTGATGTGCTTGTCTCTTTCACAGTACTGCAACAACTTGAAGAGACCTTAAAACATGATATAGATTGTTTAAAAGGGCTTACAACAAGATCTATAGTATTAAACACATAAGTAAAACAAGAGTATGTATTATTCAAGGATGAAAACACACACACACACACAAGGTTCTATACCAAATGCATAGGTTCTCATCTTTAGTGAGGGTAGAGGGAAGGGGCCAGTAGCCAACACTGGGGGTGAACAGTATTGGGGGTGAAAGGAAATTATTAAATAACACAGGAGTCTCCTGAGGGCCATTGTGATAATATGCTATGGATTGAGGATTATAATAATTCAGTTTTCAACAGCTGAGATCTAAAGGGCAGTCTATACATCAGCAGAAGCATGTTAAGGGAAAGAGTAGGAGCCTGTGGCCCAGCTTCATATTTGCATTTACTGCCCTTGCCTTGTGGGAGGTGAGGGAGGCCTTCTTTAAGCTTTTCCTAAATCTCTTTCATTTCCCCCAGTGGGAATGAGCTGTTGTGATGATAGCATGTTGATGCTTGTTGAAATAAAACATGCCCACTAGTGTAAAATGAGAGCATTAATATTTCATGTGAGAACTTGATTTCACTTTAAACATATCCAAAAGCTTTGAAAGTAAAAACAACAACAAAACAAAAACAACGAAACACCCAACCATATCATCTGCAGAGGAAGCTAGTTTCTTACGTTGGTAAATAAAAGGTAGAAGAAAGGTAAAGGTAGAAGGTTTAAAAACAATCTTTTACATAGGTAAAAGATTTCTTCGTAAACCTTAAAATTAGTGTCTGTAATCATGTTATTATGTCATAATTTACTTTCTAACTATAGAAAAGAGCTTGTACTTTTAAGAAACAAAGCCTTCCTATCCTCACGCCTGGCATCTTATCAGTGATTCTTTAAAAGTAAATGTCCTAGCGTCTCGAGTGAATTGACTTCAATTTCTATAGTACATATTTAGAGGCAGTATTAATAGGTATTAAGGTATAGATTCTTTAACTTAGGAGAGAAAAAAACCTTAATTTTTATTTTGACACTTTTCTGCTCAACTCTTAAGTGAACGTGTAGGTCTCTGTCTCCTGGGGTCCTCGTTATGCTTTTCTTTGCCCTTTCCAGTGCTTCCATCACATTGGGCCCCCTGGCTTCACAGGTGTTAGCTAATGCACCTGTGAGGGGCAATCTGCCTCCCTATTATGTCTTACTGTTAGTTCTTCTTCTTCATTGACTATGTTCTGGAAAGGATATCTTGGTGTTTTTTGAAACATTCTTTCTCTTTATTTACATCATTTTCTGGACAGGCAGGGGAAAAGTATCCTGTGATAGTTCTTATGTCATCAAATCTTGTTTTGTAATCTCTATAATTACTTGAACCTTCATTAACATTGTAGGAACAAATATAGAACTTTTTTATAAGCATTCAAAACCCTGAAATTAGTTTTTAAGGATAATTTCTCTTTATTACACTACCTCTATAAATCCATGGCAGATCCCTAGGTCTCTTTTATGTCCACTGATAAATATAGTGAATTTTGATTTAAGAAGCAAACGTACCTACATTCACATTCTTGAACAATACCCCAGTTGAATTACTCTGGAATTTGGCTTATGAAAATACAATATAAGCTATGAAATCTCTGTATTGTATAAGACCACCGTTTTCTTTTCTTTTTTTTTTTAAAGAATTGATCTGTAGCAAACTAGAATTTTTATTTATTTATTTTTATTTTGGCTGCGCTGGGTCTTTGTTGCAGCACACGGGCTTCTCTAGTTGCAGCGCGCTGGCTTAGTTGTGGTATGTGGGATCTTAGTTCCCCGACCAGCGATCGAACCCGGGCCCCCTGATTTGGGAGCACGGAGTCTGGACCACCAGGGAAGTCCCTAGACCATGTTTTCTGGAGAGAAGTGGCATTGTTTCTGTAGAACTTTTTCAGATTCTGAGTTTGATCTCTTGAAATGTCTGTGTTTCATCTCTAAAAATATTCAGCAAACTCCACATTTGTTTTATGTAGATAGGATTATGAAGGAACTGTGTTCTCAAAATTGTACATAAATTGTCCAAATTCACATTTTACTGTAAAACAGTATTAAGAATGATAGCTCACAGTCTCTTTTAAACCCATAATGTGGCCAGCATACTATGTTTGCAATAAAGAATACTAGAAAAATAATACTACTGTAATCATACAGAATAGTCTTTAATTCTACATGCCCCATGCTTCTGTTAGTACCTGCAGATAGGCTTCCCACAGGTGCATTTGTCCGTTCCAGATTCTGAAACTCATTTACACTAAAATGAGTGGAAAAATGCTTGATCTGCCTTTGATCTTATGAAATAGAGGGAGCTAATGGACAGTAGTACAGTATTATTCCCCTCCTTCCCCCCAACCAGTTTTCCTTCCTAAACATATTTATGTTTTCTATATCCCCTACACCCTTGGGCCCAAGACTCTAAAACATAACAAGAAGCCGAAAAGAGTACCTTTAGAGGAACTTTTTTCAAGTTAGTGTACCTAAGCGGACTAGGACCTTAAGCAGTTTTTCCTACAGATGCTAGCAATCTGGAAGGAGTAAAATGAGAGCAGACAGGTTGCTTCCTCACCTAAATAACTGAATGTGTTTTTTTGCAAACTCATCAAGTTGTCAATTCACACACACTTTAAGTAAGACTGTACTTAGTATCTCCATATCAGGAATGGAACTTGACAGAAGTTTCCATATATGCACCCACACATAATACAGGTCAGCCTCTTGGCAACTGCTATTAGAATTAGTGCTTATAGCATTGGACATTCTGTTACAATCATTAATTTGAAATAGTGTTCTTTACAGGGGAATTTTATCAGAAAGGATATAAAGTGTTTTAAGCATGTGATTCCAAAGGAAAGGGAAAGCTAGTAAAGCACTTAGTAGCATCACATTGATTTAGCTATTTTACAGGTACAGTTTGGAGCTAAAGTGATTTTTAGCCTCTTTAGTGATTTAAGTCTAACCACTGTGGTGGTAGGAGACAGATTTCATATTTACAGAGGTTCATCTGTGGTACATTTGGCTTTAAAAGTAATTGTGGTTGGCACTGTAGGAGGAAGCCATCTAGGGCACTTCTGACATCTAATACCCGGTGTTTCTGGTAGGCATGGGCCAGAGTTTGGTTTGTTTTTTGAGGAGAGGATTATATATCTATTTAGGCAAGGTCAGTGCTTATTTTTGGCATTCATACTAGAATTCTCTATTCTGGTTCTTATGTTTTTGCACATTATAGACAAGTAGTAAATCCCAAACAGAGAAATTCCTGAGAATACAGGTGTTTAAAAACCTGAAATCAGTTTACCTTAAAACATTTCAATGTTTTGAAGGAGAAAAGGATATTGTTTTTTTTGTTGTTTTTTTTTTTTGTTTTTTTTTTTTTTGCGGTATACGGGCCTCTCACTGTAGTGGCCTCTCCCGTTGCGGAGCACAGGCTCCGCGGCCATGGCTCACGGGCCCAGCCGCTCCGCGGCATGTGGGATCTTCCCGGACCGGGGCACGAACCCGTGTCCCCCTGCATCGGCAGGCGGACTCTCAACCACTGCGCCACCAGGGAAGCCCAAGGATATTGTTTTAATTCCCCCTTTGCAAAGAAGTTTTGACTACGTTTTTGAAATGTGTTTTATTACCTGATATACCAGGGGTGTTTGGTTGGTACTCTTTTTGTTCTTAAGTCTCAGTATCTCTGTTTTCCTTTATAACGAGGGTCAGCAAACTTTTTCTGCAAAGGCCCAGAGAGTAAATATTTTAAGCTGTGTAGGCTACATATGGTCTCTGTTGCATCTCCCCCAACTCCACCGTCCTCTTCCCCTTCTCTCTCCTCATCCTCTGTTTTTTACAACGTTCTAAAAATGTAGAAACATTCTAACCTTGAGTAGCCTACAAAAACAGATTTGATCCCCTGGCTGTTTTAAGTGAGCCCTTAATTCTAGACTCAGTTCTGCCCCAAACTCACTTTTCTTATAGGCAGTTGGTATGATTGGCTTCTCTCACCCGTTTATGAAAATAACTTAATAGTCTCTTCCGGCTTGCAGAATCTATGAAATACCTCTACACATGCTTTTGTTTTGTCATTTTAGATAAGCAGTTTAATTATCACAGAAAAAGTTTGATTGTGCTTCAGTTGAATTCCATAATGCCTAGATTAGAATTATCTAGAGCCAAGTCATCTGGCATGTGAACTCAGTGTCAGAAAGTCTGAATTTGACTCCTTCCGCCTGCCCCTGCCCCCCGCCAATTGTTAGACTCTTATGGTCTCAAGCCACCAAACCACTCTTTCAATTTCCTCTTCATCAAATTAAGGAAATGACACCAATTCTTCCTACCGCTTAAAATTGCTTAATTTTCTAATTGAAATGTAGATACTGAAAATGCTTTGTAAACTACAAAACATAAAATCGTCATTATACATCATTCTTTTAAGCTATGTGCTTTTATAACCGAATTTCCCTTTATAAATTTTATTATAAGGAAAAAAAAAATATATATATATATATATATATTTTTTTTTTTTTTTTTTTTTACTTAAAACTACTAGCTTAAATAACATTAGCCAATAGGGGCAATAAATTCTTCTTAGTTTAACATCTGGAAAATAGTAGGTGACCAATGACTAGTTAGTCAAGGCAGCAGTAGCTTTTTCAACCAGAACTTATACCTAGATTTTGAATACACGGTTTCTTTTCCAGTGGTATCAAGTGCTCTCTAGAGTATGGATAACTCAGTTCATAATATAGTGCCTTGTACATAGTAGCCACTCAAATATTTGCTGGCTTTCTCTAGGACCTTAGTCCACAAAGACATCAGATGTTCCTATTTCCCTTTCAGCTGTAAATAATTACATTTTTATACTTAGAATATAAAACTGTTGGCTTTCCTTCTTTCATAGTTGTTGTTAAAGAAATTCTCCACTGATGTTTGCTCCATTCCCTCTATTCCTTTTCTTTTTTTCCTTCTTCCATGATATGGAGAATGAAAGTCTCCATTCCCTGAGACTGGACAGGTTTTGTCCAATTAAAAGGTAGTTAATTCCCAGTTGACTTTTTTTCTTAACCCCCTCCCATCAATTATGTCCATCAAAAGCCTCCTTAAACTAATTTTCATGTAATAAAAGCTATGCCTTGATTAATGGAAGTTGCTCTGGGTAGGGGCAGGTAGGAAGGAAACTCCCTAGAAATCTGAGATGAATTTCTCAGGTTTATTTGGTTTTGTGTTATATACAACCTAAAGTACTGCACAAAATACCCTAGAGCAATACTCCCCAAATCTGGCTGTACATCAGAATCACCAGAGGAACTTTGAAAAACCAAGGATTTCCGGACCCTGTCGCAGACTTACTGAATTAGAGTCTTCAAGAGGGTCATGTCTAGGAATCCATATTTTTAAAAAGATCCAGCCAGGTTTGCAAACCAGTGGAGTAGTTACTGCTGTGGTCTGTAGGGTCAGACAGATGTGAGTTTAAATTCTGGCCATGTGATTTACTTCCGATATGAATTTGAGCAAATCATTTAACCTCTCTCCAGAAAAGTAAGCATAATAATACAATTATATTGCATAGATATTTTCAAGGATTACATGAGATAATTTAGCATTTAAGTGCTTGGCATGGAACACTCAATAAATCGTTTATCATTGTATATTGACTGTATTATTATTTTTCTGACAAATACTGTATTCCTTAGGAAAAAAGTTCAAACTGAATTTAAATTTTGAATATAATATTATTTAAATAGGATTTGAATTAGAAATTTATTTCATGACAGCCCCAAATTAAATTCGTTATGCCACATGTGACTTTTCAGCATCTCATTAATAGAAATATATATTCACTCTGTAGTTTTCGTAGGAAACCTTGGTACTTCTTACAGCAGTAGTATGTACATGTTGCTAATAGGCCAAGGGGACAGTCATGTCTATTTGGTAGAAACTTTAGAATTAAACTAAATGCAGTAAAAGAAAAATTGAAAAGAAAGGATACAAAAGTATTCTGTGTTCACTGCTTGATTTCCATTAGGCCCAACCTGATTTTTTTTTTTTTTTTTTAAGACCAAAGCCACAACTGAGTCTGGGGTGCTAGTGCATACAAGAATATGATATATGCATAGTAATTGTAGCAAATGTTTAGTTTTCTTTAAAAACATGATTTCAAACACTATACCAGAAAGAAATGATATCAGCCTTTTATATGTTAAAATAAGTATCTATATAGGCAGCTGTGGTTTTTAACATCCTAAATATTATGAGATCCTTTAAAAATACTTATCCTTCATGTTTGTTTAAATGTAAGAAAATAAGTCTTATCATGAAACGTAAGAGTGCTTCATGCTCCACTCATCTTATCATGCTAAGTATTGTCTTAACTCTTTTAAAAAATTATTTGCCCAATAGTTTGGATGTGTTCTATGAAACACTGAACTGCTATCACAGTTATGTATTACTGGGACTATCCCTTTCAGTAAGGTCTAGGGTAGCCATTTCTAAAGTGAAAATGAGCAGTGAAAAATCATCATTAAAAATAGCCAATTATGTTGGTTCTTTGGTTACAATGAAATTCCCAGGGGTAGCCATATAAATTATAGCCTTATACTGGTAAGTTGAATTTGGCCAAGTCATAGCTCTAGTTTGTAGCAGAATCAATCTTAAAACTCAGGTCTCCTAACTCCCCTTGGAAACTAGCCCTTTATTCAGTGGATAAGCCTAGACTAAGCCAATTTGGTCCTCACCCCCTTCCCAAAATCCCCAAGATGGATTGTTAGAGAGTATTTATTGAGACCAAATGTCTGAAGAATTAGAGTAATATTAGGAGTAATAGTTAACCTTTATTCCGGTACTGAATTGGTGCTTTACCTGCTTTCATTTAATTTTTATTCTATCACCCTATGAGATATATATTGTTATTATGTCCATTATAGAGTTTACTATCTACCTAGTATTCATAATTTCATAATATCAAAACCAGCCATAATATTAACTATTATTAGAATAGCTACTGTAGGACCTTATTTCTGACACTGCCCTTTACTTTCTGTTTTCATATTATTTTATATATTTATGAGAGTATAGGTGTGAATATTCACATTTTGAACATGTAGCACCTGACACTAAACAGGTTGAAATAACTTATCCAAATTCACACAAACTGAGGTTTGAACTCAGATCTGTTTCCAAATTTCATTCTTGTTCCACAACTTTATTTTACTTCTTCAACACTATATTCACAACTCTTATTAAAGTAAGATTGGTTTTATTTGGGAAACAGGGAGGGCATATCAGAGCAAACATCTTTTTTCTTAAACTAGGGGTCTTACCATATGTATGCTTTAATTTTCTAAGATTAAAACGTTTTCCTGTTCCATTGTTCTCAAACTGTAGAAAATCAGCTTAGTGCCACAATATACAAGGACTTTAAGAGTTACTTAGAGGGTAGAAGTGTTGTGGCCTCTCTGAATTGTCAGAGAACTTCTCCAGGTATGTTTCATGGGCACTTTTTTTTTTTTTTTTTTTTTTTTTTTTTTTTTTTGGTGGTACGCGGGCCTCTCACTGCTGTGGCCTCTCCCATTGCGGAGCGCAGGCTCCGGACGCGCAGGCTCAGCGGCCATGGCTCACGGGTCCAGCCGCTCCGCGGCATGTGGGATCCTCCCGGACCGGGGCACGAACCCATGTCCCCTGCATTGGCAGGCGGACTCCCAACCACCGCACCACCAGGGAAGCCCTCATGGGCACTTTTGTTAGGTGAACTCGGAACATAGATATTTGTGGACAGTATCATAGTGTCATGCATGTTATTATTTTCTTTTGGAAGCTAGACAAACTTGCAAGAGTGTATTATTCAAAATGCTAAACTTTGGATCTTCTGTAGCTAATCTGATTAAACATTCAAAGTTACAAATTTGTGATGAGTATAATTGCAAAATTTGCATAGGTTTTAGTAATTAATAGCACAGTTGTCTAGGAATCCTGGTATAAGGATTATTTTGGAGACAGATCATTCATCCATTTCTATTTTAGTTTACAGCTGACAGTATGATTCATACTGGTACTGTATTGATTCATCTTGATGGATATTGTGACTCCAGAATAATTAACATAAGGGATGATTTTAACATAAGTAATGGTGAAGTTGAATAAAAATTATTAAAAATGGAAGGTTTACTTCTCCAGGATAGTGGCTTTTCAGTTTTTCATTATTGTGTTCTGCCTTAAGTAGCTTTTAGAGTTTAGTAAATAGCTATAACCTGTTCCAATAGAGTTGGTAGACCTGTCAAAACTGGATGCCTTCTTTTTCTTCTTACTGGTGTATAGTTGCTTTACAATGTTGTGTTAGTTTCTTCTGTACAGTGAAGTGAATCAGCTATACGTGTACATATATCCCCTCCTTCTTGGACCTCGCCCCCCCCCATCCCACCCATTTAGGTCATCACAGAGCACCCTGTGCTCTTTGTGCTATACATTAGGTTCGCACTAGCTATCTCCTTTACACATGGTAGTGTATTTATGTCAAACCTAATCTCCCAGTTCATCCCACCCTGCCCTTGCCCCTCTGTGTTCACACATCCATTCTCTATGTCTATGTCTCTATTCTGGCCTGGCAAATAGGTTCATCTGTACCATTTTTCTAGATTCCACATATATGTATTAGTATACAATATTTGTTTCTCTCTTTCTGACTTACTTCACTCTGTATGACAGACTCTAGGTCCAACCACATTTCTACAAATGACCAAATTTCATTTCTCTTTGTGGCTGAGTAATATTCCATTATATATATGTACCACATATTCTTTATCCATTCATCTGTCGATGGGCATTTAGGTTGCTTCCATGACCTGGCTATTGTAAATAGTGCTTCAGTGAACATTGGGATGCATGTGTCTTTTTGAATTCTGCTTTTCTCAGGGTATATGCCCAGTAGTGGGATTTCTGGGTCGTATGGTAGTTCTATTTTTAGCTTTTTGAGGAACCTCCATACTGTTCTCCATAGTGGGCGTACCAATTTACATTCCCACCAACAGTGTAGGAGGGTTCCCTTTTCTCCGTACGCTCTCCAGCATTTATTGTTTGTAGTTTTTTTGATGATGGCCATTCTGACCAGTGTGAGGTGATACCTCACTGTAGTTTTGATTTGCATTTCTCTAATGATTAGTGATATTGAGCATACTTTCCTGTGTTTGTTGGCAATCTGTATATCTTCTTTGGAGAAATGTCTGTTTAGGTCTTCTGCCCATTTTTTGATTGGGTTATCTGTTTTTTTGATATTGAGCTGCATGAGCTGTTTGTATATTCTGGAGATTAAACCTCTGTTCGTTGCCTCATTTGCAAATATTTTCTCCCATTCTGTGAGTTGTCGTTTCATCTTGTTCATGGTTTCCTTTGCTGTGCAAAAGCTTTTAAATTTAATTAGGTACCATTTGCTTATTTTTGTTTTTATTTTCATTACTCTAGGAGGTAGATCATAAAAGATCTTCCTGTGTTTTTCCTATGTTTTCCTCTAAGAGTTTTATAGTGTCCGGTCTTACATTTAGATCTTTAATCCATTTTGAGTTTATTTTTGTGTATGGTGTTAGGTAGTGTTCTAATTTCATACTTTTACATGTAGTTGTCCAGTTTTCCCAGCATCATTTATTGAAGAGGCTGTCTGTTCTACATTATATATTCTTGTCTCCTTTGTCATAGATTAGGTGACCATAGGTGGGTGGGTTTATCTCTGGGCTTTCTATCCTGTACCATTGATCTATATTTCTGTTTCTGTGCCAGTACCATACTGTCTTGATTACTGTAGCTTTGTAGTATAGTCTGAAGTTGGGGAGCCTGATTCCTCCATCTCCGTTTCTCTTTCTCAAGATTGCTTTGGCTGTTTGGGGTCTTTTGTGTTTCCATACAAATTGTAAAACTTTTTGTTCTAATTCTGTGAAAAATGCCAGTGGTAATTTCATAGGGATTGCATCGAACCTGTTGATTGCTTTGAGTAGTATTGTCATTTTCACAATATTGATTCTTCTGATCCAGGAGCATAGTATATCTCTCCATTTGTTTGTGTCATTTTTGATTTCTTTCATCAGTGTTTTATAGGTTTTATAAAATTAATATATTTATTTATTTATTTTTGGCTGCATTGGGTCTTCATTGCAGTGTGCAGGCTTTCTCTAGTTGCAGCAAGCGGGGGCCACTCTGCATTTAGTAGATGTCTGCTACCTCTTTTCTCATTGTATGCTGACCATTATCCCCTTGATAGGTGTGGCTGATGGTGGTGACCAGAGCCTGCACTGGCTATTGAGCAGGGCCTCCCCTTTGCTCTGTGGTTGTCACTGCCCTGTCAGAGGTGGGGTCTGCTCTGTAGTTGTTGGAGTTGAGGCCCCCAGATCTGTTTCTTAGTTGTGTTTCTGATCCGTGGTGCAAGGTAGGTGGGATTGGAGCACTCCCACTGGGAGAAAAGCAACTGACTATTGCTCCTCTGGAGTTGTTGCCCTGTGGGCGTGCTCTGTTGTGTCACCTTTCACCTGTTATATGAGCTCTCAGATTACACTGTTGTTGGCACTGCTCTTGGCCCCACCCGAACTAGGGGTATGCCAATAATTAGCCCTGGTGTCTCTCAGTTTTTGTTTTTGTTTTTAATTAATTTGGGGGGGGGGCTGCGTTGGGTCTTCGTGGCTGCATGTGGGCTTTCTCTAGTTGTGGCAAGTGACAGCTGCTCTTCATTGTGGTGCACAGGCTTCTCATTGCAGTGGCTTCTCTTGTTGCAGAGCACGGGCTCTAGGTGCACGGGCTTCAGTAGTTGTGGCATGGGGGCTCAATAGTTGTGGCTCACGGGCTCCAGAGCACAGGCTTAATAGTTGTGGCACACAGGCTTAGTTGCTCCGCAACATGTGAGATCTTCCCAGACCAGGGCTCTAACCCGTGTCACCTGCATTGGCAGGCAGATTCTTAACCACTGCGCCACCAGGGAAGCCCCTGTAGTTTTCTGGGTACAGGTTTTTGCCTCCTTAGGTAGGTTTATTCCTAGGCATTTTATTCTTTTTGTCTCAATGGTAAATGGGATTGGTTCCTTAATTTCTCTTTCTGATCTTTTGTTGTTAGTGTATAGGAATGCAAGAGATTTCTGTGCATTAATTTTGTATCCTGCAACCTTACCAAATTCATTGATTAGTTCTAGTAGTTTTTTGGTGGCATCTTTAGGATTTTCTATATATAATATCATGTCATGGGCAAACAGTGACAGTTTTACTTCTTCTTTTCCAATCTGTATTCCTTTTATTCTTTTTCTTCTCTGATTGCCAGAGCTAGGACAATACTATGTTGAATAATAGTGGTGAGAGTGGACATCCTTGTCTTGTTCCTGATCTTAGAGGAAATGCTTTCAGTTTTTCACCATTGAGAATGATGTTTGCTGTGGGTTTGTTGTATATGGCCTTTACTATGTTGAGGTAGGTTCCCTCTGTGCCCACTTTCTGGAGAGTTTTTATCATAAATGGATGTTGAATTTTGTCAAAAGTTCTTTCTGCATCTATTGAGATGATCATAGATTTTTATTCTTTTATTTGTTAATGTGGTGTATCACATTGATTGATTTGTGTATATTGAAGAATCCTTGCATCCCTGGGATAAATCCCACTTGATCATGGTGTATGATCTTTTTAATGTGTTCTTGGATTCTGTTTGCTAGTATTTTGTTGAGGAGTTTTGCATCTACGTTCATCACTGATATTGGTCTGCAGTTTTCTTTTTTTTGTGATATCTTTGTTTGGTTTTGGTATCAGGGTGATGGTGGCCTCATAGATTGAGTTTGGGAGTGTTCCTCCCTCTGCAATTTTTTGGAAGAGTTTGAGAAAAATAGGTGTTAGCTCTTCTCTAAATGGTTGATAGAATTTGCCTGTGAAGCCGTCTAGTCCTGGACTGTTGTTTGTTGGAAGATTTTTAATTACAGTTTCAATTTCATTACTTGTGATTGGTCTGTTTACATTTTCTGATTCTTCCTGGTTCAGTCTTGGAAAGTTGTACCTTTCCAAGAATTTGTCCATTTCTTCCAGGTTGTCCATTGTATTGGCATATAGTTGCTTGTAGTAATCTCTCATGATCCTTTGTATTTCTGCAGTGTCAGTTGTTACTTCTCCTTTTTCATTTCTAATTTTATTGATTTGAGTCCTGTCCCTTCTCTTGATGAGTCTGGCTAAAGGTTTATCAATTGTGTTTATCTTCTCAACCAACTTTTCGTTTTATTGATCTTTGCTATTGTTTTCTTCGTTTCTATTTCATTTATTTCTTCTATGATCTTTATGATTTCTTTCCTTCTACTAACTTTGGGTTTTCTTTGTTCTTCTTTTTCTAGTTGCATTGGGTGTAAGGTTGATTGTTTATTTGAGTTTTTTCTTGTTTCTTGAGGTGAGATTGAATTGCTATAAACTTCCCTCTTAGAATGGAAGTTTTTTTGCTGCATCCCATAGGTTTTGGGTCATCATGTTTTCATTGTCATTTGTTTCTAGGTATTTTTTTATTTCCTCTTTGATTTCTTCAGCGATCTCTTGATTTTTTCAGTGATTTTCTTCAGTGATCTCTTGAATTCAGTGATCTCTCTCTTTAGCAGCACACTGTTTAGCCTCCATGTGTTTGTGTTTTTTACAGTTTTCTTCCTGTAATTGATTTGTAATCTCATAGCATTGTGGTCAGAAAAGAGGCTTGATACATCTATATTTCAATTTTCTTAAATTTTCTGAGGCTTGATTTGTGACCCAAGATGTGATCTGTCCTGGAGAATATTCCATGTGCACTGGAGAAGAAAGTGTATTATTCTGCTTTCGGGTGGAATGTCCTATAAATATCAATTAAATCTATCTGGTCTATTGTGCCATTGAAAGCTTGTGCTTCCATATTTATTTTCTGTCTGGATGAGGTTTTCAGCTGATTTTTCAGCAGAAACTCTACAGGCCAGAAGGGAGTGGCAGGATATATTTAAAGTGATGAAAGGGAAAAACCTACAACCAAGATTATACTACCCAGCAAAGACCTCATTCAGATTTGATGGAGAAATCAAAAGCTTTATAGACAAGCAAAAGCTAAAAGTATTCAGCACCACCAAACCAGCTTTACAACAAATACTAAAAGAACTTCTCTTGGTGAGAAACACAAGAAAAGAAAAAGATACAAATCAGTTAAGGAAATGGTAATAGGAACATACATATCAATAATCACCTTGAATATAGATGGATTAAATGCTCCAGCCAAAAGACACACACTGGCTGAATGGATACGAAAACAAGACCCCTATATATGTTGTCTGTAAGAGACCTACTTCAGACTAGGGACACATACAGACTGAAAGTGAGGGGATGGAAAAAGATATTCCATGCAAATGGAAATCAAAAGAAAGCTGGAGTAACAATACTCATATCAGATAAAATAGACTTTAAAATAAAGACTGTTACAAAAGATAAGGAAGGACACTACATAATGATCAAGGTATCAATCCAAGAAGACAACATAACAATTATAAATATTTATGCACCCAGCATAGGAGCACCTCAATACATAAGGCAAATGCTAACAGCCATAAAAGGGGAAATCAGCAGTAACACAATAATAGTGGAGGACTTTAACACCCCACTTACACCATTGAATGCCTTCTTTTCTTAAAAAGTAATGTGCTCTTCTGATTTGTAAGCTCAGTTTTCTATAGTCTTATAACCTTGTAAAAGATAGAACATTTTTAGTTTGAACTCTAGTTGAAGTGTCTAATTGAATGCTTTCAATCATGGGTTGTAGTTTTCCTAAAGGTTTCATTCTTGAAAAGTATTGGCCCAGAGTATCATAAAAGAAAATAATGAAAACTGTATGCATGAACAAACATGCTGTTGGGGATGTGAGTTGTAAAGCATGTGGGGATGTTCCTAAGAAGTTACCTTAATTGTAAGGAGAGCACCGTATGCTATTCTTGGGCCGTTCAGAGAATGAGAGTACAGGTATGGGCAGTGGGGAGGGTGAAATATGTACCTGCAGAGCTCTTATGAATGGAACTGAAAGGCACGTCTGGCATGTGAAACAGTGTAGGGCAGACTGAGCTACCTAAAAGACTGTTGTCATTGCAGTGGCTCCTAGACACTGCTTTTCGAGG
Source organism: Kogia breviceps (assembly GCF_026419965.1). Taxonomy (NCBI): domain Eukaryota; kingdom Metazoa; phylum Chordata; class Mammalia; order Artiodactyla; family Physeteridae; genus Kogia; species Kogia breviceps. The sequence continues at coordinate 129,199,302 of NC_081315.1, forward strand.
AAAGAAAGGAAAGAGGAAGTGTGTACATACTAAGGGAAAGACTCAGGGAAAAGAAACATCCTTAATTTTCTTAGTGCCTCTTCTGTTTTCATTGCTTTGTAAATAAGATGGAGGGCAAATACAGTTATTCAAAAATATAAATGACCACAAAAGAGAGAAGTCATGGTTCAATATACTTTGGTTTTTTTACTGCTGTTTTTTATGGTGTGCATTTGTGTTTACAATGCTCTGAAACAAACCTCCCATAGTCACTTTTTTTATAACTTCTTTACCACTCATCATCTCACTTTTATGAAGTTGTTTGCATTAATTTTCATGTGTAGTCATTCCCTAAGTTCATTCTGGAATGACTGAAACCACTTATAAAGAAGAAAATATTCAGGGTATCTAATGGCCCAGTGTGTTACTTACGATTGCTGAATTTTGCTTTTGACCAGGAATGGTTTTTTGTTTTTGTTTTTCAATATTTATTTATTTATTTGGCTGCATTGGATCTTCGTTGTGGCATGCAGGATCTTTCAGTGAGGCGCATCGGATCTTTTGTTGCAGCATGTGGGCTTATCTCTAGTTGTAGGGCAGGCTTTTTGCTAGTTGTGGCACGCAGGCTCAGTAGTTGTGGCACGTGGGCCGTAGAGTGCATGGGCTTAGTTGCTCCACGGCGTGTGGGATTTAGTTCCCTGACCAGGGATCGAACCCGAGACCCCTGCATTGGAAGGCCGATTCTCAACCACTGGACCACCAGGGAAGTGCCCTGACCAGGACTATATTAACATTTTCATTAAAAAATACATCATTTTCGCTTTGTAATTAGAATATGTATGGAGACAATAGAGTCTTTAATTTATTTATTAAGAATAGTAATAAATATTATTTTGAATATTTCTCTTTGAAGCTTAGAAAATTTTGGCATCAAAGTTATATTTAGTGCTGATTATACACAATAATTGTGTTATTTTTATCAATTGTATCTCAACTAAAGTGGTCCTCTGCAATTCTATGCCCTAGGGAGAAAAAGACTGAACTCTGTTCTTTAAATCTATACTTCTAGATTTTAAGAAAAAAGAAAGGAAATAAAATTACTTTTATTCTTAATCTTTTATTTTTATTTCCTTATTATTAAATATATAGAGCACAGCATTATATAATCCATGTAATAAATTTAATAATCTGTATTTAGTGGGGATTTGTATATTTTAATATCTCTTCCTTAATAGAATAGATACATTCCTAAAAAGTTTGCTCTACAACTTTCTATTTATTATAGTGATTTTTTTCCCGATGATTTCCATAATATTAAAATTGTAAACCAGTTTTCTAGTTGACATCTAACTATCAGAAAATCATATTTGTTTTTAAACACCTATATCCTTAAAAGAAAAGCAATAGTTCTCCCATAAAATATTAACAACCTTGGAATATTAACATTTCTGTAACGTACTCAAAATAAGAAACAGAATCTTTGGCAGAAGGATTGTCATTCTCATTTTTCTTCACAAACTGCTTTCCCATCATAAACAATCACATGAGCTTTAGTGATTAGGTGACACTGTTTGCTAGTGTGGAATTGCACTACCACTTCAAATGTTATCTCCACATTAACAGTATGTTTTTTCTCTTAGCCTTTTTCCTTCTTTAAAATTTATTATCTTTTCCAAAAGTCTTGATTTAGATCACTTCTATCTTGACATGCCGATCATAAATAATTCTGTTTTAATCGTGTATCTATTGTATATTGAATCATAAAAGCATCATTTTGTAGGTAGGCACCCTCAGTCATAGATGTTGTATTGGGCCCCTGAATTCTGTAATCAGCTAGTTCTTGTTCTGTAATGTTGAGACAATTGACAGACTTCTAAAATTTGCAGGTTTAACAAGTGAATTTATATTCATTGTTCCTAAGGGTATGTCCTTCTTACGGTGTTAAGTATATGAGATAATATCTATGAAACACTGAAGAACTAAACATATTTGGTAGTTATGGCTATCACTACTCTGTGTCAGCCTTCTTCCCTGGGTCACATTTTCCCTTTTCTCCAAGGACTTCTTTGGGTTTTTTTATCTTCAGCTTGTGTTGGTTTAGGTTAACCAACAAAGAGCATTGTGTTGGTTTAGGTTAACTCAGCAGCCAAGCAGAGGTGGATGGTGAACAGTTATAGAAAGGTTAAGAAATGATGGCACTATTGTACAAACGCTTTTCCAGTCCCTTTTTATGTGAAAAAAATGTATTTGTCTTTGTAGTGCTCTCATTGTGACCCGCTTAATAATATATGAAAAAAAAGCATCATTTAGATGATAGAAATAAAACACGCAGAAGCAGAGTGGAAATTGCTTATCATTCCCCAGCTTTTCTTTAAGCACCATCCTGTGTCAAACCAGATTAATGTAAAGTAGCAGAAAAATGATATTAAATATAAATATACCCAGATTTTCCTGGCCAGGCTTATTTGTTGGCTGCTTCTTGATATAATTCCTGAATTTCAGAATCCAGACCTCAGCATGTACTTTAGATGAATATTTTTTAAAATTTGAAATACAGAGAATATTATTAAGTACTTGGTTGCTGGATGTTAAAATTCTGAGCTCCCAACTACATCTCTGTATAACAGATTCTCTCCATTTTACCAGTTCACCACGTAGAGAGGAGAGGTCTTGAGACCTTCAGGAGAGACTTGATAGCAGTTATACCTTATACTCCCTATCCTTTGGTTCAGAAAAGAGGTTGCATACATACCTTCATGGCTTTGCCTTTGTATATTTTATTTTCCATTTATGGAATGTCCTGACCTCTGACAAGCTCTGGTTCATTCTATAAAATATAGTGTAGGTGTCCTTATCATCTAAGGCAACTCCCTGACCTTTCTACTCTTCATAGATAAAGTTGGTGGTTTCGTCCTTTGCACTCTCATATCACTTTGTGTACACCTATTGGAGCACTCTTTCTCAGTCGGTAGGATATAAGTTCCTTGAGGGGAGAGACCAGATCTAATTATCTTTGTTTCTATTTAACCTGTATACAATGGTTTATACCTAGTGTATGTTTAGTATATGATTGCTGAATACAAAGATAAATGACCATGTTAAGAATCAATGACTCATTGAATCCAGCCATACCCTGGGTTCAGGAACATATGTTCCATCTTACACGTATATTTAGGTGATTATCAATCTATAAGCATTATTGAGTATACCATATCCACATCTACCCATAGACTAATAGAGTTGCTGAAAAAAAAAAAGTTGTAGAGAGTCAGGGAACAAAGTTAAGACAAAGCAAGAAGGTGGCCCAGATCCTGGGCTAGACTGAGATTGGATTTTATCGCATTAAATCATATTAACAAGTGAACTATTTTTATTGAATATTAAATCATATCAACAAATGCAACTCTTTCTACTATGAGCAAAGCATTATGCCATAGTTAGTTGTGGGTTCTCTGTTATAAAGAAACTTATAGTCTAATTTAGGTAGCAAGACGTAAGCAGATGAAGAGTGGCTCTGCAGTTCTCAACATTAGTTCAAAATATGAGAAGTCATAAGAGATGCCAGATGATTTTACAGATCAATTTAAAACCGAAACCAGAACTACTCTGTTGATTCCTGGTCATGTAATGGTGTGACTACTAACAAATCACCTTTCTCCATTTTATGCAGCAGACGTGCTACACTGCAGAAGTAACTAAAATTTAATATGGGGAGCACCTGTGAGACTGATTTTTTTCCTCAAAAGCAGTAGTTCCCAACCAGGGGTGATTTTGCCCTCCAGGGGACATTTGACAGCATCCAGACACATTTTTGGTTGTGGAAAGCTGGAGAGAGCATCTACTGCATGGAGGCCAGGGATGGTGCTAAACATCCTGCCATGCAGAGGACAGGCCCCCCAACAAAGAATATTATGAAACAAAACGTCAGCAGTGTAGCTGCAGTTGAGAACCCCTGCTGTATGGTCAGGATTACCACTCTTCTGTATTCTCCTTGCCTTTTACAGGAAATTTCATTCATCTGTGATTTTCTGTTTCTGTTTGCTCATTCTTTATCATCTCCTCAGAGTTGTAAGCTTACACAAGTGAGACCAGGAGCATACACCCGGGGACCAGACCACACCATAATTCAGTTCTTCGTAAGCTATTTCCTAGAAGAGCCTCCTTTTCTTTCTGCTAGAAGCCTTCAGATGCCTTTTCTTTAGGCTTTTCTGGCCCAAACTAACCCCAGAAATCTCCATTAACCCCCAACTTACACAGATCATACTTAGACCAAGTTTATAACCAGAAGGTAATAGAAGCTTTCACTGTGCACATGAATATTAAGATGGACTCTCCAGGGTGGCCATACCCTGAACAAGCTTCCTGCCACTGTTTCTTTCTCTCCAATTTTCCGCTCGCTTTGACTACCACTTCAGCCTTCATTCCTGATCTCTGCCTTCCCCTTGCCTACACTGACCTGTTGCCTGGATTGCTTCTATTAGTTTGATCTGTGTTCATTTTAATCTTACTCAATTGCTAAGGTCAGTTGAATATTGGAAATACCCTCTTCCTAAGTAGTAGTCCCAGGATATTATAACAATACTGTGATTATTCTCTTTTCAAAAATGCACATTGGGGGCTTCCCTGGTGGTGCAGTGGTTAAGAATCCGCCTGCCAGTGCAGGGGACACGGGTTCAAGCCCTGGTCCAGGAAGATCCCACATGCCGCGGAGCAACTTAGCCTGTGCGCCACAGCTGCCGAGCCTGCGCTCTAGAGCCCATGTGCCTAGAGCCTGTGCTCCGCAACGAGAGAAGCCACCGCAATGAGAAGCCCACGCACCATAATGAAGAGCAGCCCCCGCTCACTGCAACTAGATAAAGCCCACGTGCAGCAATGAAGACCCAATGCAGCCAAAAATAAATAAAATAATAAGTTTAAGAAAAAAATGCACATTGGTTTAAATGTTTAAGGGACGGGGAAGAGAGGCTCCTGATGGTGCCGTGTGTACCAACGTACCAGCTGAAGTGGTGGCTCTTTATCTCTGCTTCAGTAATGGCACTTTTGACATTTTACCAGCATCCAAATTAATTCCAGAAAAATATGTGTCACATTTTGTTTCATTAGTTTTCCATCTCAGCACTAAAGACCGAGGCAAAAAATAAAGCAGTGTGCTTTCTGTATCTAACCTCATCTGATTTCATAGTCACGGCCAGATGTCACAGAGATGAATAGAGGACTTTGAGATACCGCTTTTCTTGTTAGATTTCCATCTTTCCTGTGTATGTTTAATAGAGCCAGCAGAATGAGAAAGGGTCTGAAGGGTACCTCTACCTTCTGTTCCTCCTTCAGTGAAAGGACTTCCTCTCACAGATAAGTGGACAGGGGTTAATAATAGCGGTATTCACAGGAATTAAAGAATGGGCTAGGCATGAGGAAATCAGGTGTCACTGGTGTCAGTTAGAATTGTGACTTCTATACTGTGTAGTAGTATTAGGGACATTTTGTTGTTCATAGTTTTTTACAGAATACCCAATTTCATTGTGTGTATTATAAGAATGTTAATATGCCAGTTTCTAGGTGAACGCTGCCTCCGATTTCAAGATCTGTGCTTACAGCTAGGCTTCCACCCTTTCACTGTGAAGCTACAGAGGGGCTCCATCTCTTTGTCACCTGAAAGTTGTCTAAAAGAGTGCAGAGATTTAAAAACTGCTCCCATGTAAAACTTTTCAGAGATGAGGAAGCGCTTTTCATGGACTGCTGACTTCTGGTAGATATCAGTTACCTGCAGTTTGACAAAAAAAAATCAGAAAAGTAAAGAAGTAGGGACATTTTATTCATTTAGTCATTTTAAAAGTGAAACTACTATTTGATTCATACAAGTGATATAAACCCTGTCATTAGATATTTCTGTCAAGTATTACCAGCTCCACATGTGTCACTTCTGTGAGAAGGTCTTAACTGATTAGTTTGGGTAAAGGAACTGAACATGCCCACCTCCACTCATCCTGGGCTCTTTCTGGAACTGCCTGGAGGCAGAGAGGTTCCATGGTGCCTACTCTACCAGGCTATAAGTTGACAAAAAAGGTTTTGCCCCTAAGGGGGAGCCTGCAGTTAGAGCATGTGACTAAGTAGGTAGGTGCATCTAATTCAGAGGTGAAGTGCTAAGAAGTTGCATGACTATACCGTTAAGCTACATTCTCCAGGAAAAAAAAAAAAAAAAAAAATATATATATATATATATATATATATAAAATATATATATATATATATTTTTTTTTTGGTATGTTGTCCTCCATATCTCTTACTCCTCTGTGTTCTTATTCTCTCATACCTACCTTCTCCACCATCATCTTCCAGTCTCCCGCTGTATTCAAATAGGGAAAACAGGATTATTTTGTGACGTCTATCCCCTCACCCTAAAATCTTTAACAATATCTTTGGCCATTTTGGGGGTCTTTTTCCTATTACTTTCTAGGTCTTCCTATCTTCTGATTACTAATCCTTTGTCAGTTATATGTAACTTAAATGTCCTCTCCTAGTCCTGTTGCTTGTCTTTACACTTTATGTTTTATGTGGTCTTTTATTGTCGGAGGGTTTCTCACTTTCATGTAACCTAGTTTATCAGTATTTTCCCTTTTGTGTGCTTTATGTCTTCTTAAAGAAATCCTTCTGTACACCCAAAATCGTATTTTTTTATTAAATTCTCTCAAGTTATTCCTTTTATATTTAGGTCCTTAATCAAACTTGAGTTTTTGATGTAATAGTCAGTGCTACAGTGAATATAGTCATGCATCTCCTCATACAGATATACACTGTCCAATACAGAGACTACTATCCACATAACTATTTCAATTTAAATTGATTAAAATTAAAGAAAATTTCGAAGTCAGTTCTTCAGTCTCACACTAGCCACATTTCAAGTTCTCAGTAGCCCCTTGTGGTTGATGAGCACCCTATTGGACAGGGCACATACAGAACATCACCAGCTCTTCTCTAGGGTCTTTACCAGGACTGTCTTCTTAGTGGGTTTTGATTCCAGTTTCTGGCCTCCTGAACCCATAAGCGTGTTGAAAAGGCAGCCAGCTTTTTATCCCCCAATAACTTCTTCCAAGAGTTAGAGCTGCTCCCAAGTGAAAAGCTGCCCTAAATACAGGACTTGTCTCTATAGTCCTCCTTCCAGATCTTGGCCTCATTATTACTTGTTAGTTCTCTGATTCCTTCATTTCGATGTTTTTCTCCACTTTTTCTACCTATTTTGAGCAGGAGGGTTTGTTCAAATTACCTAGACTGTCATTATTAAGAATGCAGCTACCCAGCATTCAAGCTTGCATTCCTTAACTAACATATTGTTCATTTATATAAAAGTTTGAGTCTTCTACCCTTACTTTTTATTAAATTTACCCTTAATTTTAATTTAAATTAAATATAGTTTATTTTGAAGTCAATATATTTTTCGTCCTAAATCCAAATCTAGTTTTCTATTCTACCTTTGATTAGGCCTGTCAAGTAAATAAACCAGTCTATTTAAAATCTTGCCATATTCAGTATTAACTTGAAACATAAGCATAAATTATAATAGAATATTTGCTTAATATTTCTAAGGTACTCATGTGAATAAATAAGACTAACTCTAGGCTTTATCTGAAAAAGTACATGGTTCATTTTTTAAAATATGTTTTGTTTGCTCATTGAATATCTGTAGTTCTTCTGAGGATACCAGTAAACTCCAAGTAAATATAAGTAGTCTTGGAAACCTGAAGCTTTCTAGTAAAACTTTGCTGAAACACAATTTTGTGGGGAGAATTATAAACTTTGCAGATTAACATAGCGGCGACAACCCAACTTTAAGCATTAAAACCAAACTGCCTGATAACCAGTGTCAATAAGGCTGTCATTCATGCAGCTACACATTAACATACTTAGTGGCATTAATGCAGTGCTACCAACTGTGAAATAAATACTGCAGGCTTCAGTGCACTCAGAAAGCATCTAGGAAATTGAAAACAGCATTCTTAAGCTTTGTGTTTTTTATGCACTCCCTAATGTTACAAGATTTTAATATATTTACCCATATGAAGTTTTGACCTTCAATACAATACCCAGAGGATATACGATTGAAGATAACTGTTAATACTGATTATTCCTAATAAACTTTGTTGCTGAATGTTGTAATAATAAATAACAAGCTTCACTTTAAAGCACCACAGTTAAGAATAAAGGGTAATATTCATTTTACAGCCAATTAATAAATGATTTAACATTTTAAAGCATTTAATAAAACTGAAACCCACAGCAAAGCTGTTCGCTGGTGTATAATTACCAGAGAAGTTCACTAGGTCAGAGTATAAGCAAAGAAGATTGATCTTAACATGTAATATGCAGTGTACCTTTGTTTCTTAATCAAAATGTGGCAAAGGACATAAAATACAGACTTGCATTTTCATCAAAATTTAAACCTGACTTGACATCTTTAAAATATGCCTCAAAAATTAGAAGTATAGAAATGTCATCACTTGCACAAGTAAGAAAAAACTAACACATGTGTAGTCCATCTCAATCATTCCTGAAAACAGATCACACAACAAACTTACATTTTTAAGCCAAGGTGTAAAGGGAGAAAAAGGAGACTTAATGGCATCAGAACTAATGTCCCCTGGGTGTGGAAAGGAAAAGTCTAGTGTAATAGGGCAAGTATTCTTCCATCAGCCTCTCTGTTTACTCTCCACTGTTTTTTAGGGTGAGGAGGTAATTAATTATCTGTACTTTATTGAATCATAAGGCTTTATTAAGCAACAACTTGAAATGACTTATATAAAATGTCTTATTATGTGGACTTCAGTCTTTGAGGCACAAACTAATCATCAAATTTCTTTTTATAAGGTAATTTACAAGGCTCTACAGTTTCCATGTTAATATGTAACTTATATGCTGCCTTATTTTATGTTTTACCATGTCTTATAAGTGGCTCTTAGAAATTTTAAAGCACTTATGTAATTCAGTATTAGTTCTTGGGTGACTCTGAGGAATGGAAGGCAGGATGATACAATCTGCTTTCCTTCCATAAGGAACATGAGTATTAGCGGGGAGAAAGCAAGTTTGGACATAAGGGCTAGAGAAAAACTCATTGAAACCTCAATGGCACTTTTTATAGTAATTTTTCTTAGGGCTACGCTAAGACTGAGCCGTATTTTTAAATATATTTTCTCTATAAGAAAAGGCAAAGCCGTCTTAATGAGTAATATAAAAGCTAAGAGATTTGAAAATTCAAAAAATTATAAAGAAAATGTATCATCATTTTTATTGCATTTCAATTAACAAGTTCATTTATTTATATTTTTGAATGGTGTTTAAATTTTTTAATTCAAAATCAACGATCAGTGCATGACTTTCAACCTGAGATTTCCTAGTTTTGTGGTGACGACAAAATCACAGTTCCTAGGCTCGTGAGCAAGACTGGTACTTATTAGCAGTAGTAGAAGTCGTAATAAAAATAATGATGTCTGACAATCATAACACTTCTTACTTGATTACCATCTATTACCGATTTTCTTTGAAGATGCCCCCATATTATTATTATTCTTAACTAGCAAATAGGGAAAATAAGGCAAAAACAAGTCAGATAACTTTAAATCTTCATTCTTTCATTCATTCCTTCATTATTCATTCCCCTCCTTGTTTCTAAAAGCATATTAAGCTAATAACAGCTTAATGATAGACATCATACGGTGACTCTTAAACAAGTTGACAAGGTAAAATGAAAACATGACTACTTTACACACTTCTCTCATCACTAAGGCATTATGCCAGTTAGTTACATAAAAAATAAAGAGATAAATATGTCAAACCAACTTGTTTTATGTAGAGAAGACATAATCCAAGACATTCCCTTTTCGCACAGTTATTTGCTATCCTGAGAATCCAGTCTGAATCTCAGTAGTAGGTGTTCGGACGGAAGAATCTCAGTAGTAGATGTTTGAAAATACAGTGCATGTCCAGAGAGAGGGCTTCTGAGTTTATTATGTATGTGCAGATATACAGTTATGTTTCTAAAATCTAGATTACAAAACTGATATAAAATTCAAGCTAACAACATATCTTGTTAAGATAAGAATCTTAATCCTCTATGAAAAGAAAAACAAAACAAAACAAAGCCGGATAACAGGTTGCTTTGGGTGGTGACCTACAAGGTATCAGGGATATGATTTCCCTCTTGTTCTGCTGTCTGCGTGTCCCTCAGTCATCAGAGGTAGCCCCTCACTCCAGTTACTCTTCCTGGCAGTTATTGGTGGCGACAGCCAGTCTGACCTGAAAAGAAAGCAACACTCCTTCCCAACCTGGAAATGGTGGTGACTTATTTCAGCAGCCCCCATGCCCTGCAGCTGCCGCCGTCACCCTCCCAGCAGCAAGCTTTGTTTATTTAAAATACAGCAGGCCGCCTTCGCCTGGAAGCTGGCTGGATTCTTCAAGTGCTAATCAGCTTAACACAGTTTTCCTGAGCGTTTCACATAACAAGAAAAAGTCTGTCACTTTTTTCCACATGAGACCATTACTTCTGAGCCATCCTACTTCTTTAAAGAATTTCTTTATAGTGGATGTTGTAATAGGAATTGTTTTCTCTGCTATTTGTTGGTCAGGTATAACTAGGCGCAGAGTGGATGAGGGAAATTAAGGAGAAACTACGGAAGCATACTTCTCAGACTCCACAAGTTAGTTACTATTTCATAGTCTTAGAAACAAAGTCACTATAATTTCCTTTTCCAGCCCTGTGTGTAGTGTTAGTAATATTGGTGTCATGGTGTCTTTACTCTTTATGGATTTATAGGAGCCATTTTTCTGGCAATCCAAAACTCTCTTAAACATAAAACATTGAATGAAATGAGTTGAAAAGATTATTAATACTATTAGACAAAAATGCTGCTCATTAGTTTCAAAGAAGATGATGTCATTAATATTAACAATGTCACTTGCTTTAAAAGAATAACTATCCTACTCCTGTTTTTCATTAGAAATACAAGGAAGAATACTAAAAAAAACCGAATACTAAAAAGTCTTTACTGCAATAATCAATCATTTGAAAGAGTTGTCTGAAACTATTAGATTTACACACTTTATATTGGCCATACCTAAGTTTATTATAAGTAGTCAAATACAGCTACAGTATATACTAAACCCACCAATTCAGTCAGTGCAACAATTTAGGGGGACATTGATTCTTATTTTAGACAGTGTTAGCTCAAATAATATGACTACCATTAGTGCTTGTTATAATTATATATTTTTCCCTACTCATCCCTAATTATTCATTTCTGTTACTTCTTAAATCCACTCCTTGGTTAAGAAAACATAGACATTTCCATGTAGCAGTTAAAGACAAATAAGATAAAAAAGAAAATACGTATTAAATTACCTATTAGGCTCCCTGGCCGTGCTTACTAGTTTCATTCTTGGTTTCTTTTTTCTATAAGCATATATACTTTACTTTCATGGATGTGTCCAAAGTATTAACTCTATTAAGAGTTTTTGAATGCTGAATTGCAAATTCTATTTAAATAACATTAACAGTAGAAACTCTGTGATTTTCAAGCCCCCAACATAATGGTGCATTAAGAGGATAATAGAAACCAACATGAAGGTAGCTAGCTTACAGCTGCCCAAGCCTCCTCTCCCTACATCATAGACCTATTTTGCTTGGTATTATGGTGTGTGTGTATGTGTGTGTGCCTGATTGTGTATCTGTGTATGTATATATGTGCATACATCTATCTGACTAGAGTGTTCTTGTCTCCTTTGGGTCTCTGGCTCCCTGGTTGAACTCTGATAAGACCACCATTTGAAGAGATCCTACCAGCCTCTTCCTAGAATTGTATCTCTGCTTCTGAATTTGTATCTTCTCAGATAGACATCATTACTTGAAGCTAGGACTTTACACAACACTAAAAATCACGAAGTAGGACCATTCAAAGCCAAAACAGCTTCCTACCCTAGGACTGGGTCCTTTCCCCACCTGAGATTGGTATATGCCAAAGTTGACTTGCATTTTAAAATATGTTTTCTGTTACTTGTTGTAAAACAAAATAAGATTAGGGAACGTGTGGACATTTGTGGGGGTTAGATCTAGGGGGTGCGGGATGAACTGGAATTCTGGGACATCTTGTGTTAGTCTGACATAACAGATGAAGGGCAACATGATATTAGTATTCGTAGATTCAAGGCATAAATAGTATTGGTGTCACTGTGAATGGTGGGAGAAGGGACAGTCAGGTGTTTGGAGCTTCCTCTTGAACCCATTTATGAAGACTTAATGGTCTAGGAAAGTGGATCTAAACCCCAGTGTGCAGAATTCATGCTTAACCTGTCTGGAGGAGGGCAGATGCCTCCGTGTTGGGGCTACTCCTCCTCTTATAGTTCGGGGCTACTCCTTGATACCTATGGGTTATAGACATTCTGGATCAGTAAATAGATGATAGGTATGGATATAGAGCCTGGTTAGGTGTACGAAAGATACAAATTCTGATTTCTCCAAACATCAAATATAAAACAATCTTACTGTTTACCTTATACAAAAGGACTTTTAAACAAACCGAACTTGGAGAATTTAGATAACCCACAGAGACTATGATTTTCAGAATCAGTAATAACATCATTGTTTTGAATTTATGAGAAGACTTGTAGTGGTAATATAAGAGACTAAACTATAGCTCTAAATAGATAATGTCATATTAGCTTTTCCCCATTAAATTTTTAAATTCATCATATTATAAGCACTAGATACAATAAATTATAGAATCTTTTCAATGATATACCCAGATTTCAAGTGTTTTGTCTGTGACTTTCCTGCAAGTCTACTTATAGATCCGCTAATCCTCATGGCAGAGTGTATAAAACATCTACCTTTACGTGGTCCTTATTTAGTATGGAATATTTACCTAAAGCAGGCTTTGGTTTTCTTCTGGACTGAATTTTTTAAAGGTATTTTAACATGTGTACATTTAGCACGCTTCTAAAGGAATGAAAAATATCTTTAGATTCCTTAAAAATTACTTTTGTTAATTCTTTTTCCTTAGATCTCTCTCTGTCTTTTATTATTATTATTATTGATATGTGGAGCAAGACTTTAATTTTTCTCTTTTCCAAATTTTGAAATGGGAGATGTGTAGCAATTCATGTTAAAGATTATTTCAGAGATGAACTTAAATTCACAGGGCTTTAGTACACACCAACCCTGCATAAATGAATAAATAAAACACTGGCACCAGTTATTCTCTTCCAAAGGAGTGTCCACATTCTGTGTGTTAATTTGTTTTCTACCATAACCATTTCATATGATATTCAGAATTATGAGAGGAATAACATTTATTTTCTCTACTCTTCCCGTACATCATCTTGAAAGCCCAAAGGAATGTTGTGTTCAGAACAGCAATTCCTGCTGTTGTTCAGTGCATATTGAAAACATACTGTAAACAAAGCTGTGGATACCTCAGGGGCTGATGCATATGTGATATTAAAACATTTCTTTGAAGAGAAAACTTGTGTTTGCCCACGGTTGCCCAGTTGGGAGTGCTCCTGTGCATACCATAAACTTGGCCCTCGGTTTGTCCCTGCTCATGGGTTGGAGTGGCTGCTTTCGTTGTTTGAATTTGGTTGCACTGAAAAAGCAAGCCTGTTACTTCATTGTAAAAAGAAAGTGCTTGTCCAAGCACGTTGCATGGTGGCAGTTTAGAGGCTGCTCTTTTTGCTGTCTGGAACTTGGACAACTTTTTAACCTCTCCAAGGCAAGGTAGCTGTGACAAGGTGTCAGTTACTTTAAAAAAGTAAATAAATCACAGGCTTCGAGTTTCGGTGTAATAATAAAGATCCAATGTCCTCACGTGAGTTTCTCATTCCATGATTTTGAATCATATTTTTTTGTAGTGAATGCTCTACCTTCAAAGTAAAACTTTAAAACTAAATAAATTTAAAAAATAAATGCACAGTTTAGAGAGCAAAAGCACCCCGAGAGGAAGATTTTTAAGAATTCACAACGAAGGAACAATGAGTTAACTTCAATAACATGAACTAAAGAACCAAAAAAATTAAAGATATATTTGAAATTTCCTCTTTCCTTGCGTATTTTCTTTACCAAATCAGGAAATACCAGGATAGCTGTAGTGTGAACATCTTTGTACTTGAGGGAGTGACTTTAAATGTTTAAGATATTTCATAAGCCAGTTAATCACTTGCTGTAAGTTCACCTAAGACAAATTTCCATGAATAATTCTAAACTTAGTCTATAAGATAGTACCTCAAAAATGAAAAATCCGGAGATGAATCTTTATGGCTTAACTCTGTTGATCGGCTAATGTCAAACAACAGTCTACATTTGCCAGGTTCCCCTCCAAAACCATAAATTTGTACTTTTTTTTAGAAGGGCAATAAAAACACTAGTCATTAATTGAACAGAGAGACTATTTGCTTGATAACAAAATGGTCTGCAAATATATGGAGCTTGAATTTGCTCATCTTTACCAACTAATTTCCAGGGTTCTTCAAGTAAGTATGTGTAATAGAGGAAGGATACCTTGCTGAGCAAAAATTGTTTCAGTTTTAGTTTCATTTGTTCTTATAACCTCCAAAACTGTTGGTAGGCTTAATCCTGAGTCACAGATTGTCTAAAAAGAATGAATAAGAATATGTAAATAATAATAACAGTAATAACAGCAATAACATCCATAAATTAGATGAGAGTACAAAGGGTTTTTACAGCTGATTGAAAGTGTGTTAGGATTGCTAAAGTCTTTTCCAGACAGTAGCAACATAAATGACTAGTTGCCAGAATTGCTGGTGCTTATTCTATTTCTACTTAGCATTTTTTCAAATTTATTTTTTGTATTTCTTACTTTTACTGTTTAATGTTTGGTTAATATTCTGGAGATAATACTGCGTCAGAATACTATATTACATTTTGTTTTTCACTGTTTAAGAAAGATATGCTAACAATACTTCAGAGCATTGGTCTCTAAAAAGTAAACTTTTTTACTTTTTAGCATGAACCACCGGTACATGCTTATTTATTTATAAATTATATATACAAGTACATTATACAACATATTAATAAACATATAAACACAGATATATAAAAGGATGAGATTTTATGTTTTAAATATCTACTCTAATTATCTTAATTTTATACGCAGTGGATGATTTTTCTCTTCCCTCTTATTTTTTAACTTTGTATTTTAACGTAAATATAGACTTACAGAAAGCTGTAATAAATAGTACATAGAATCCCAGGAATGTTTCACCACCTCCCCACAAATGTGACATTTCATATGACTATAGAACAATTTTAAAACCAGGACATTGTCATGAGTTTAATAGTGTTAATTAGACTACAGACCTGATTTAGTTTTCACCAGTTTTTACATGCATTCATTTGTATTTGTGCATTTGCATGTGTATTTGTGTGTGTATAGTTCAGCACTGTTTGATCCCATTTATAGATTCATGTAATCACTACTACAATCAAGATACAACCTTGTATCTTGGATCACCACAAAGAATTCTCTTGTATACTCCTTTATTGTTGAATATTCCCTTCTTCCCTTCATCTCTGTCCCTTGGCAACCACAAGTCTGTGTCCATCTCCACAGTTTTGTCATTTCGAAAATGTCGTATAACTACAGTCATAGAGCAAATATGTAATCATTCGAGATTGGCTTTTACCAGTAAGCATTATATTCTTGAAGTCCATCCAAGTTGTATGTATTAATGGTTGTAACTTTTTTTGTTGCTGAGTAGTATTCCACCATATGGATATATCCAAGTTTGTTTAGCCATTCACCTGTCCAAGGACATTTAGGTTATATCCAGATTTGGGCTCTTATGAATAAAGCTTCTGTGAACATCCTCATAAAGATTTTTGTGTGAATAGAAGTTTTCATTTCCTTGTGCCCAAGTGTGCAATTGCTGGGTCACATGGTATGAAGTTTAATATGTATCTCACTGGCTAAAATCAAGCCGATGGCAGGGCTGCTTGCCTTTCTGGAGGCTTTAGGGGAGAATCTGTTTCCTTGCCTTTTCTAGTTCCTCCTGATGTCCTTGCCTAGTGGCCCACTTTTATTTTTCCATGTGCTTATTTGCCCTTAATATCTCCTCTGTGGTAAAATGTCTGTTCGTATCTTTTCCCCATTTTCTAGTTGGATTCTTTGTTATTTGACTGTTGTGTTTTGAGAATTCTTTATGTATTCTAAGTACAAGTTGTTTGTTGGATATGTACCTTGCAAATATTTTCTCTCAGTCTGTAACTTGTCTTTTTATCCTCTAACATGTTCTTTTGCTTATGGGAAACTTCATAAAATCTCATTTCTCGCCTTTGAGTGAGTGACGCCACATGCTACAATCATGAATATTTCATGGGGTTTTAAAGAAATTTACATGAGACAGTAATCATTACTTAAAACTGTATTTCAGGTAATACTTTGTGTTGATTCGGATGCATTTAGAGTTGGACCAAGTAATGTGCTAGAACTAGCTCTTACCAGTTTGCAAGAGCTGCTTTAAATTTTTTCACGAATGTTACAAATCAATTTTAAACAGTCAGTACCCATGGTGGGGTATGTCTACCATGGGAATTGTCAGTCACTACAAAGCAGTGTGTTTAGAGGTGAGATTTGAACTAAGACTATCTGATTGTGAAGTTTATAGTCTAATCCACACCACTAAACTATACTACTTATTACTGCCTGGAAAATTATATATATACTGGAAAATTATAATCCTAAATAAGACAAAGTTGATGAAACAAAAATAAAATAGCAAAAAAATACAAAGCAAATATAATCTGTTGCAGAGAATGCCCTGACTTATTTATTTATGATAGATATCTCAATTGGTATCGATTTACTTTTTAAGAAAAGAAAAAAAAATCTCAATTTATTGATAATTCTTTGCCTAGTTCCACTAGTGGTGTGCTGATAAATATTTAACAACCCACTCCCCAGAAAGAAACAAACAATTTAGTAACTGTTTGACCCTGGGCAATATCATTTCATATGTAAAATTGTGATAGTGATAATACATACTTCTAGATTATGCTGCTCATATCAGTATAAGATGATGTTTATAAAACAGCATTTAACAGATAATGACTCAATAAATGTTAACTGTTACTATAATCATCATCTCTATAATCTCTACAGGGTAAGCTGAACACCTTTTATAGTCACAGCAAATTTTACCACAGGACATTCAATAAATTATGTATATAACAGTACTAAGAACGTGGCTACCTCCATGTTAGTCCATATGTTAATAGAGTTGAAAAGATAAATCAACAGACTACACATGGGAAAAACTCATCTTAGGTATGGCACTGGACATAGAAATATATAACGATACAAATATATGTAATAGAATAGGTTAAATATAAGTCGTTCCTATTTACTAAGTACCTACTATATGCTGTTGGATTCCATTCTTTTCTCTTGAGGGAAAAAGCCCTGGGAAGTATAAATAAAACAAACCCTCTTCTTAGAAAATAAAATTAAAGAGATAAGATGATTTAAAAATTACATGACGTGAGCTTTTTTTGCAGTTGAACTAAAAATGCCTTGTTGATATTAGAATACCTTTTTAGTATTCAGGCTTTTCCTACCTAACACTTAACATCCTAGAAAACGAGGTGTCTTACTTGAAAACGCTAACCGGAAGCCCATTTCCCAAAAATCCCCAACCAGTTTCTTAAAACCTGCTAAGTCCATATAATGGAATGTTTTTAAATTAGCAAATTATGATGTTAGGATGTAAAATGCTTAACCCGTGCTTCCTGCTGACCTAACAATCAAATGTAGCTGTTAAGGAAAAGTCGCTTGGTTGACACTCTGAGGGCTTTCATAATGTCTACACATGATCTGCCCTTTGCACCAGTTGTATGTGGGCTGTAACATGAGACTTTCGCCTCATACATCCTTTCATTTAAAATGTTATATTACTTTTGAGAAATTTAAGTAGAGAATTTTTCCTGTATAAACATCAGCTGGAAAATGTTGGATTAAGAGATGTGTATTCCCTGAGATATGGGTGTTAAAACTAAGAGGCATTCTACCAGGTAAATGTTAGCCATGTTAGCCACAGGCCTCTTCAGGTAGGCCTGCTTTTTGTATTCTGGCTTACTTATTGGGTGAAGTGCAGTATAACAGTAAACCTCTGGTTTAATGCTGCATGCTTTAAATATGTGCATATTTAATTCTCAAACAACCTTCGATGAGAAAATGGGGGTTCAAAGGTCTTAAATTAATTTCACAAAACCATATAACTCCTCAGTTTCAGAGCTGGGATTCAAATCTACTTCTATGGTGATATTCAGGAACAGCTATTAGAAAACTTGTAAAGCAACAAGGAAAACACACTGTAGTGTGTCTCAGATGGATCCAGTGTCATGTTGTTTGGGATTAAATGCCCTTTCCATCCCCCTGCTCCTACAGGAAGTTTTAATCCCTGTTTCCAAATAATCATTATATGAGGCACACTTTTCCATTGTGCTATATATACAATTAACCCGATAGTATTTTTTTACTCAGCCTTTAGTAAATATTTCTGAAATCACTATTTGCTGCAAAAGAATTAATAAAATATATTAGGAAGTTTGCTAGAGCTTTTTACTTTGCTCATCTCATGGAATCAAGTGAAAAAATAGACTTATCATATTTCATTTACTCAGTAATTCACATGAAAGTCTACTTTAATATGGCAGTTGAACTGAGCATATCCTAACTGCCAGCCTCATGGAATCATTGGGCATTAAAGCAATCAGTTTTTAAATTTATGTTAGAGAAGAAGAAATGAATTAATGAGGAAGAAAATCATGAAGGGAAAGTTGAAACATTATAGAGAATTCTATTGTAAATTAGCTGCTTGACCACTTTTGCATCAAGTGTTCTAGATAAAAGCAATGTGGTACTTGGTCAAATGTTAAGTCACAGTCTGGCCGTTCTGTTTCCTTGGAAACACTCAAATTATTTTAGATTGTGTTTCTATATACCAGCAGTGAACAATCAGAAAATGAAACTGAGAGAACAATTTCGCTTATAATAACATCCAAAAGAATAAAATACTTGGTAGTAAATTTACCCAAGGAGGTGAAATACTTGTACATTGAAAACTACAAAACATTCATGAGAGAAGTTAAAGAAGACCTAAATAAATGGAAAGATATCCTGTGTTCATGGATTGAAAGACCTAATATTGTTAAGATGTAGGTACCACCCAAAGCACACTACAGGTTTAATGTAATCCCTGTCAGAATTCCAACAATGTTCTTGCAGAAATGAAAAGATTGATCCTCAAATTCATATGGAATTCAAGGGGCCCTGAAGAGCCAAGACGATATTGTAAAAGAAGAACTAGGTAGAGGACTTATACTTCGCTGATTTCAAAACCTACTGCAAAGCAGTAATCAAAACAGTGTGGTACTAGCATAAAGATAGACTGTATGTAGATTAATGGAATAGGATTGAGAGTCTGGGAATAAACCCATGAATATATGGCCAATTGAATTTCAACAGTGGCCAAGACTGTTCAGTTGGGAAATAATAAACTCTTCAAGCTGGCACAACTGGATATCCACGTGGAAAGAATGAAGTTGGACCCCTGCCTCACACCATATACAAAAATTAACTTAAAATTTATCAATGATCTAAATATAACAGCTAAAATCATAAAACTCTTAGACAAAAACTTGGGGATAAATCTTAATGACTTTGGGTTTGGCAATGGGTTCTTAGGTATGAAACCGAAAGCACAAGGGAAGAACAGAAGTAAAGGAACAGCTTGGCTTGTAAACAAACCCAGACCACAATGACAAAACTGTTATAAAAACAAACTAGTTAGATCCATCTAAACAGCTTATCTAGCTATCTACTGATTTGGATAAGTAACATGAGACCAGTTTTTTTATTTGTTGGCAATTAACCTACATATAGTAAACTAACCTCCAGGCTTTCTATCTGTAAGCTTTGTCAGACTTTACCAAACTGACCGTCAATGGTATTGTGGATAGAATATACCAAAGTCTTTGTGGTAATGTATTTAGATGACGAAGAGGGTTAGGGATATTCTCCAGAAGGATACTAAAGTGATTCTTATCAAACAGTATTAAGAAATGGCCATTGTTCTGATTGTGTTCCTCCCACTCCCCAGATCTACTCTTGCCTTTATCAGTGTTGCATGTGTGTATCTCTACATGAAAGGGAGGGCGAGGTGACCCCTATGGACTGTATAGCCCTGACTTCCATTCCACTGAGTTCAGTGAAAAGCATCAAGAGGAGATTAGATGATGGGAGGAGAAAGAAGTCAGGACATGTCTTTCCTCTCCCATCCTGTGTAGCACTACAGTTCTAGCATCGTCTGTGTCACTTTGTGACTATATTTCCTGTACTTTGAGCAGCCACCCTACCTTCCCAGAAGCTTCAGCTTTATTTAGGTTTTGATAAAACTGTCTCCTCCCCCTTACTCCTTCAAGCTCCTAAGCAGTAATAGCTTCCTGTAGTTTCTAGATTTTGGATCCCTCAGCATCCCTGGTGGGTACTCTTAACCTTTCCCACTCTTCTGGAAATGTTTCTTAAACTGATTTATCTTTTTAAAATCCCTGCAAGAACACTGGCTAATTTACTGATCTTCCAACACAGTTATTTCAGCAAATATTTACAGAAGCTATATAGAATAACTTGTATCTGTTTAGTTTTTTAATATAATTTAATACAATATAAATTAATTTACATGTAAATGGTCCTAAAAATAGTTGAAATTATTAATAATCTCACTGAATTTACTCTTAATTGTCCTATCTCATTTTACAAAGATACATAAGTACCCTTGGGTATTTTGTTACTAGATCAGTGATTTAAACTGTCAGTACATTTATTATTAATGCCCACAACGGTCACTGGGGATCAAAACAGCAGTTTAAGCAGTTAAGGAAAAGCATGGGACATTAGCAACATTTATTTTAATGTCTTTGCAGTTAATGGGAAGTTTAGTAAGCAAAAGAAACAGATTATGACAGAGTTCATAATTATAATATGTTAACCGAATTTAGAAGTATGGCATTAACATTGATCTTATTGAAATTATTTGTTTTGACTGGATATTAACTGCTTATTTTTTAAGATATATTTTTTAAAACTTAATATTATGTAGATATAAAAATTGGGTCCAACACTGGTTTTACTTTAATTAACCTTTGAAATAAATTAAAATTGAAAAACAATACTCATTTGCCCCTGCTCATTTTAGATATTGAAAATATATGTAATGATTTCATACATTAGTCTAGAGCTAAACCAGTTTAGACAAAGCCGACATATCAGATTTGCCCACTTTTCCATGAAATATTTTAATGCTTTAATCAGGCCCTAAAGTTATCTTCTAATGCTAATTGTAATGATGTGGATCATATGGGTCAATCATTTTATTTTTTAAATGTTAGAAATTATTGGATAAATTGTAGCTGTTTTAATGACTTCTAGAGTTTATTTGTACAATAAAGTCTAATCAGAATGTTTGAGCTAGAGAATATGTTAGGTATAGTGGTCCAGTCCCTGTCCTTTTACAGCTGAGAAAGCTGAAGCTCCAGAAATAAAGTGAGAATACCTTCGCAGAGGTCACACGTAGGATGAGAACAGATGTGCAGATGTGCGCTCCAGTCTGTCAATTCCAGTTTTTTTTTTAAAATTATTATATCAACTTCATTAGAGAGGTTCTGTGATGAGCACTATTTTACGCATGAGGAAACTAAGAATATGAAAAAATAAGAAAATCATCTTATCAACTAATTGGAAGTTTTAACTAAGTATAATTATCCTTTTAAGCCTACCCCCCCCCCTTTTTTTAATGGCTTAAAACAACACAAATTTATTATCTTACAGCTCTGTAGATGAGAAGTCTGACACTGATCTCACTGGGCAAAGATCAAGTGTCAGCAAGGCACATTCTCTTCTGGAGGCTCCAGGGGAGAATCCATTTCCTTAACATTTTCCATCTTTAATGGCTACTTGATTCCCCTGGTTCATCCCCCTCTCCCCTTATCTTCAGAGCCACCAACGTCAGGCTGCGTTCCCATGCTGCCGGCTCCCGGTGCCCTCTTCTGATACTCTCTTCCACTTTCAGGGACCCTTAGGATTACACTGGGCCCACTGGGATAAGCCAGGGGAATCTCCTTATTTGAAAGGCAACTGTTTAGCAAACTGATCTCCATCTGCCACCTTAACTCATCTTTGCCATGTTACCTCACATATATTCATAGGGTATAGGGATTAGCACATACACGTTTTGGGGGGGCCGGTATTCTGCCTGCCACAACTGTCTTATCCATCTGTCCAATTATATATACATACAACCTAGGAAATGTAGTGAGTCATTTTAAAAACTGTGTCCGTATCCTGCCCCTGCTTTCCCAAACCACAGCCCCCCCCAAAAAGTAAGAAAAAACTATCCAAAGTCTCAAACCACAGAATGAAGTCGTTCTAGAGTTTAAAAAGTCCAGTTCCTCTTTTGCTATATGGATTTAAGAGGTCAAGATCTCCAAAGTATCACTTGTGTGGGAGTTTTTGTGTGGGAACCTAAATGCTCATAAGTTATTTCCAAGTCCCTCTCACAGAATGAATAGATATGATCCTGTTATAATCTGCCTGCTGTTTGCCTGAAATTGTTTAAGCCCTTTTTAAAATTGAGGTGTAACCGGCATAAAATGTTTTATTTTAGATGTACAACATAATGATTTGATATCCGCATATATTGTGAAATGAGCACCCAGTCTATTTTGAAAGCCCATGTTTTTCCTACTACATCACGGTGCCTCCCACCTTTTAAATTCCCACCCGTGCTCCTTCCACGTTCCAGATATTACAGGTTTTCCTGTCTTCCCTCAACACCCACCAAAGAAAAGTTCCTAATCCCCATTCTCTCTCTGCTTCCAGGGATATTTATTGCCTGGATGAATCTCTAAATAGCATATGCCCAAATAGTGTAACAAGATGAAATGAGCATTGTAATGTCAGAGGGGCTCTTTGGGGGGCCAGCGGGGCTACTAATGCGAAGGCTATTCTGTCTGAATCTGCCCTAGTTCTGGTCTTGCTTCTCATTATCGCTTGTTCTTTAGTTCACTCCTGAACTGCATGCAGTCTCTAAAAACTCTGGGTGTTTTCCTTTCCTTTTTTTTTTTTTTTTTTTAAACCTATATGATCTCCTAGTAAGGGCAAGAATATAGGAGAAAGGCTTTTCAAGAAAATAGAGATTATTTTTAATTTGGTAATTAACTGTATAGCAGACATTTAGGATCCTGAATTTCATGTTCCAAGATAGCAAAAGCTGTCTATATAGACAGCCCAATGGCATGAGATTTGACCTATGACATGTTTTTCTTGGACATTTCTAGAAGGCATTCTACCTTTTTTTTCAATATCATATATTTCCATATTATACTTTTGAAGATATATGCAGATAAAAGTGATTGTGGTCATAAATTAGCATAACCTTTCTAGAAGGTAGTTAATATGTAACAAAAAAACTTCAAGTGCTCACCTTTTGTCCCACTAGGAATTTATCCTAGGATATAACAAGCAATCCAAGATGTTAGTTTAAAATGTTTGTTGCAGGATTTTTATCGATTGAATCTCTAAAATAAGACTAATGGTACCCACCTATCTTAAGGGTTGCTTTGAGGATTAAATATTACATATGTGCTATATGTAACAATAATCAACTATTAAAATAGTGATATGTACTATATGTATTAACAGTAAAAGAAATCCATACACTATAATTACTGAGAAACAAAAGTATCAATAGGTTATAATACAGTCATAAATAACACAAATTTTATGTAAAACAATGTACAAAGATCTGGAAGATTGTTCCCAAAAATGTTAACAGAGCCATCATTTTGTTAATTTTTACTTTCTAATTAATGTAAATCAGTATTGTGTCAAAATTGTTTACAATACTATGTATCATTTTTATATTCACAGAAAGCAGTCAGTTTTATTTTTAAAATAAGCTGAATGTGCATAGCATTGCTAGTTACTAACAGTATCACTTTTAATTTGTTCTAAACTTCCTCCTGTGTAAAAGGAGAGTAATAATAAACTTCCAGCATAAATGTCAGTTATAATCCTCATCCCGTCTTCCTCCCCATTTATGAGCTGAGCCATTCTTGGCTCCATAATAGCTGAAATGAATGAATGCCTTCTCAAAGGATGTGGGGTCAGGTTTCTTATCATCAGCTTCCTTAGCACAAGTAATGCTGTCAGAAAGGTAGACGTGGGTGGAGGGAAACCAAGATGTTGACAGAACCCAGGAGAGAAGTCAGCCTGATGATTCAGAGGAGTATTGGCCAAGTCGAGAACTGTGTGGCTATTTTAAGACTGTATTTAGTTTTACTCAACAATTAGAACTCAGTCATGTTTTAAACATTATCTTGGTGAATTTCAGGAAGGGGAGACCATCTCTCATTTGGACTCAGCAATTTTATTATTAGGAATATATAGAGGAGAAATTCTCTTGGTTAAAAAATTTTTTTTTTTTTTTTTTTTTTTTAAGGAAAAACTTTAGACAGCTAACTGAAGTGAATGGTGATCTGAGTGCATGTGTAGAGGATGTAGTGAGTGACATACCCCTCCCACACACACCAGAACCTTTACCTTGAGACCTGAGTGCTTTTGTCTGGCCCTTCTTAGAAATAACACGATTTTTTTAAGAGTACTGTATGACCAAATCTGAGGGGTTTAAAAATAGGTGAGACACAGGGTATCCTGTGGTGCAGCATATGGATTTACAGTTTTGTTTTGTTTTTTTCTTTCTTTACTTCCCCATTTAGTTAATACTAGGCAGTAAACCCATTTCAGAATTATTCACTGAAAAGGAAATGGCTTAACTACTCACAGCTGTAGCTGCTTAGGCCCTCAACAGCTCCCTGGGATTTAGGATCAAATCTGAGTTGACATTATCAGACTACTTCTGCCCAAGATAATAAAATTTGAAGTCCTGTGTTTCAGGAGGACTGAAATGTGTGCAAATACCTGAGGAAGTTTATTTAAAGTATTATCTTTTCAAAAAGCAGGAGAAGCGGGAGTGCAAGACCAGGATAGTATATTGGGGTCTTTAGTTTAAGATTCCCTTAACAGTTTCTTTCCCTGAGGAATTTTAGTTCTCTTTAGCAACCTAGCTGTCAAGTTGCTGGTGAATTCACAATAGTGAATCTTGCAGAAAATATGAAAATGAAGAAATGAAGAAATTTCATTTGCTATTTGTACTGGACTGGGTGCAGGTGTAATAAAAGTAGGCATCTGATACAAGAAAAAAGAGAATTCTACTTAATTGAGCTGAAGTGAATCCCATCTCTATAAAGTTTGAAGGGTTGTGAGAGGTTTGTGTTATGATTATTTTGTTTAGAAAAGTTATACAGGTTTTGCCTTTCAGAACAAAACTTTCCATTTTTCATCACGATTTGAAACCATTTGTTACCTGTCATCTCCATTCTGTAAGCTTCTTTAAGGTAAGGGTGATATTGCTTATCTTTGATAAATCCAGCACCAGACATAAATATTTATTTGGTTGGCTAATTAATTAATTTTCCTTTTTAATGCAGGTAATTTTGCCTAACAATAGTTTTATACACACACGGGCCTACCTTCTGTTTTCTGCTGCTTCCAACTTCAGGAGTTTGGGAATGGGAATAGTTTTGCTACAGCAATTTACAAAGCTTTAGTCTTAAGGGATGAAATTACAATAAACTGAGTGGGAATTGGAAGGAACGGTAATATTGGAAGCTGTTTTTATTTTAATGTTTATTGCTAGAGGATAGAAAATGGTTAGCTGTGGCCTTCACTACATTGAAACATCACAGTCGGTGACAAAAATGAATTAACCACCACTCCCCATATTGGCACTTAGTGTGACAAGTGATGCAAAGCATAATTACATAATTTCTTTTCATATTTTAATGTCTATAGATAATATATGTACTCATAATTTACATATATGTAAATATAAATATAGAAAAACAAACCACATAATAGTATCTATTTCAGACAGTTGAAATATGTTACTTCTATGTGTGGATGTGTGTGTATTTATTTATACATACATACATACATATATACGTAATATTTCTAAAAGTAGTACCTAACAAGAAGACCTTAGCTCTGTTTCTTAAAATGAACATAAAGCTCTCATTAATAGACATTTTTTCATATCTCTGAACTTGAATGAGTTGAAATCTTGAATTTCTACTAAAAGTCTATGACAAGAATTTGGGACCCAGTGTCACAGGAACAGTACAATTCCATTACATGTTTCTCTTAACAAGTAAAATCAAATAGTTTACAGGATTACTTTTCTTTCTAACAATTAGTGCCTTTAGTAGAAATCTAGAGTTAAAGCAGAGTTCAGCATATAACTGAACAACAAATTAAAATTTTACTTGAAATATACCTCTGTTGTCCCAGATTCTATTTTGTAGTGAGTTTTAGCCATGATCCTTTTGTTGTTGTTATTAATGAGCTAAACATTTTTCAGCTGATAATGGTTAATATTTTTAAATGAATTTACGCATTTTTTAATTT
This sequence comes from Kogia breviceps, assembly GCF_026419965.1. Taxonomy (NCBI): domain Eukaryota; kingdom Metazoa; phylum Chordata; class Mammalia; order Artiodactyla; family Physeteridae; genus Kogia; species Kogia breviceps. The sequence continues at coordinate 129,225,857 of NC_081315.1, forward strand.
ACTGGTGAAGATAAACAGAAGTCTTTGGAAGAGAAAGATGCTCCCTCATGTGAAGGAAGTTGATGAGACTGGTTAATGCTTTCATAAGGGTAATTTATCCAGTGTCCTGACAATTTACTTTGTATCTGGGAATAGTTTCTTCAGTGAAGTTCCCCACATACCCTGGAACTGCCTGTCATTGTGGTAGCCACATGTGGCTATTGTGGCTTGTCCAAATCAAGATGTGCTTTAAGTATAAAATATACTCCAGATTTCAAAGGCTTTGTATTAAAAAAGTATACTATTTCTTTAATAATTTTTACATTGATATTTAAATCACACTATGGATGTATTATATTAAATACAATACACTATTAAACGTAAGTTTACCTTTTTAAAAAACTTTGAAATTGTAGCTACTGGAACATCTTAAATTATATATGTGGCTCACATGATAGTTCTATTGAGCAGCTCCAATCTCGGATTTTACCTTTATCATTGTCAGAGTTTAAATGGATGATGATCATGATGCCACGGGTATAATCAGAGTGGAAATCTGGGTCCTGGGTCACAGGTGGCCTCCAGCTTTTACTTACTTTTTACTGACCTCAGTTGTGGCCTGCTTTTTGTAGGAAATACAATTTTTCCTGAGCTAATAGCATATCAGAATTTTTCTTCACTTCTTTAGATCTGGTAAAATAAGTTAGAACATTATGACAGGAATGGCTCTTTCTAACATATAAATAACACTTCTTGTGTGTCTGTTATTTTAAATTTCAAATTCTCCATTAAAACTCTGGGATGGGTTTAGGACATGTTTCTCCTTGTTCTGAAAGGTGTCATTTTCAAGCAACAAAAGTTCTTAAGCCCTAATATTCTGGTATGAAGTTGCTATGTGTTTTATAATATTACTGGTATAACAGCCATGCATGGTTTTAATCTTTGAGAGGTTATATTTTTATAGTTTTGTCAAAGGACTTTCTTCATGATCACATCTGAATGTTGTTGCAGTGACAAAGGTTAGGGATTCATACTGAGCAAAACAAGCCTCCAAATTTCAGAGATGTTTAAACTACTCCTTACATCCTCCTTACTTATTATGCTTATAGATTACTTAATGTTTTTTGTATGCAGATTGCTGGGGAGAGGATTTATAAGAAAGAATAATTTATAAGAAAGAATAATTTGCAGTATGTCTTTCCAGTTAATTCTTTTATCACATGGCCTTGGGGTGGGGAGGTGGGTGCAGAGAGAGCGTAAGACCAGATTGGTCCATGAACTGAGGAAATGTGAGCCAAGAGAATGCTCTGCTTCAAGATAAAGGCCAGGCGGACCACATTTTTGTTACTGTTTTCATTGTACTTCTCCAAATGATTTCCTTCTAAAGTTCTTGAAATTTCTAGTCAACTTTGAACTAAAAGTCCAAACTGGTGATGATTTGCTTCCTGGATTTGTGAAAGGAAGACTAGAGGTAATACCCTTTTAGCAAGTGTGATTAGAGGTCAGGGAATCATTAAAGGCCCTGAAGCATTTTTGTGAAACTGGAGTTCTTAGTCTGAGTGTCTGGGCCACATAGTTTCAGTAAACTCAAACTTACCATGAAGAATATAGATAGAAAGGCAACCCCTGTATTCTCTTTGGCTAGGTATTTGCAGATATAATGGCAGTTCCATTTGTGTACAGTGATCACACTTTCTTCTGTTTACTTTTGAGCTCTTTTCAGTTTCTTACGGAAAATTACATAATTACAGAAATTACTTAAAATACTCAGATGCTTTATCTGTTATTTCAAAACCTCCTCCTCCAAAAAAATCTAAACATTTCATTGAAACTCCTTGAAGGTATTTAAACTGTGATTTGCACAGATTTTTTTTTTCCTAATCCCAGTTTCTTCTGGATAACATCATTTCATTTACTCCTAGTCTATTTGTTCTTTCACTCTCTTAGACAACAATGTAATATGTTCTCTCTTCAGACTTTCAGTACTGTCTCCTCTATCCTCAGTCTCACCTGATGTCTTTTTAATAAGAAAACTGAATAACTACCAGGAAAAGCATTCAGTAGAAAATAGACCAAAGCTAATAGGGATGATAAAATTAGCGAACTTTAAAGCAGCTATTATAAATGTATTTAAGAATTTAAAGGAAAACACATAATTGAAAGGAGATAAATGGAGGCTATGAAATAAATCAAGTGAAAATTCTAGAGTTGGAATATATAGTATCTAAAGCAGAAATTCACTGGTTGGATTTAACAGATTAGGTGCTACATAACAATAAAACTATCCAAACTGAAGCACAGAAAGAAAAAAATGTGTGTGTGTGTGTGTGTGTGTGTGTGTGTGTGTATTGGGAGTGTGGGTCATGGAAAGAATATAGCCTCAGTAACCTGTGGGATGATATCATGTAATCGGAGTACTTTAAAAGAAATCAGAGAGATTGGGGCGGAAAATTATTTGATTAAATAATGGTCGTGAAAATTTCCAAATATGATGAAAAAATATATATCTTAATAAACCCCAAGCAGGCTATACATAAGGAAAATTACACAAGGCACACCATGATTAACTTGTGAAAAACTAATGATAAAGAGAAAAACCTTAAAAGCTGCTGGAGAAAAAAGTGATATTACATACAGATTAACAAGATAATAATCCTGCTGATTGCTTACAGAAACCATACAAATCACAACCCAATGGAATGACAAAGTACTGAACAAATGAATGCACAGTCAAACATTTCTTAATAAGGGTATCTTTCATTTATTTAGTACGTATTAGATACCAGAAATTGTATTAGGTTTAATATACATTATCTCATTTAATCCACAGAACAACTCTGAGAGGTAGTAAAATCACCACATCTTAGAAATGAAGGAAATAAATCTCAGAGAATCCCAATGACTTGGCTAATAGATGTTACACACTTAGCAAATGGGAAATTAAGGGTTTGAAACCAGGTGTGATTTGACATAAAGCCACTTCTTTCACTAGAAACCATACAAAGTAGAACATTTATATAACCTGATGTACTAGGTCAGCCAATTGGAGGCTATTTGTTGTGGTTTGTGTGTTTGAAAACTACTGTCAGTCAGCACTTAAGATGTGCCTGGCTCGGTATTCGAATGGAATAGTAAATGATACAAATATGGTTCCCCTTTCTCATGGAGCTTATAGTCTAGCAAGAAGAGAAATATGGTAAGTCTGACAACCTCTCAAGGTTGTTCTAAGGATTAAATGAAATAATGTGTGTTACAAGAATCAGCACAATTTGGGTATATGGCATCTCTATTAAATGTTTCTATTTATTAAATAATTTTAAGTATTTAAGAAAATAGTTATAGGTATTCAGAGTGCTTTGAATAAATACCAAGTGCTATGGAAACATGTAGGAAAGGGCTTCTGACTTAGTCTGGAAGATTAGAGAGGGCTTCCGTGAGTTGTTGATTTTTTAGCTGAATCTAAAGAATGAATAGGCTGTTAGCCAGAAAAAGAGAGGGTGGGGTGAAGAAGATCATTCTATTCAAAGGACTCAGCATTTGAAAAGACGTAGAGGTTGGAGAGAACATAGTATGTCCTTTATCGGACGTTGAGAAATAACTGATGGTATGATTGGAGAGTATCTGACAGTCATCACATTTGCATTAAAAAATCATTTCAGGGCTTCCCTGGTGGCACAGTGGTTGAGAATCTGCCTGCTAATGCAAGGGACACGGGTTCGAGCCCTGGGCTGGGAGGATCCCACATGCCGCGAGGCCCGTGAGCCACACTACTGAGCCTGCGCGTCTGGAGCCTGTGCTCCGCAACAAGAGGCCGCGATAGTGAGAGGCCCGCGCACCGCAATGAAGAGTGGCCCCCCGCTTGCCACAACTAGAGGAAGCCCAGAAACGAAGACTCAACACAGCAAAAATTAATTAATTAATTAACTCCTACCCCCAACATCTTCTTTAAAAAAAAAAACGTGCTGGTCAATTGGGACACATCCAGTCTTTTTAAAAAAAACAAATCATTTCATCATTCCAGCGCTCTATGACCAGTCTTTGAGGGATGTGACAAGAATGGACGCAAGGATAGCCATCATGGTTCAGACATTGGGAATGGACAAACTTAGAATCCACAGAACCTGGCAGTTTTGAAAATGGGAAAGGAGAAAGAAGATACACAGTTTCTAGGTTTCTGGGTTGGTGGAAAGGCTGTTTGCTGAGAATGGGAATCTTGGAAGTATCGCAGGCTTGGAAATGAAAATTATGAATTATGTTGGGTATGTTTATATGGATATACTTGTGTGGCATCCAAGTAGAGATGTCAAATATGAAAGTTTTACACATGAGTCTGGAGCTCAGAGGAGAAATGTAGACCTGATATGTAGATTTGGGGAATCATTTGTCTGTAGATGGTAACTGAAGTCAGAGGAATGGATGGAAAAGTGAAGAGAAGGAAGAGAAGAAGGAGAAGTGTAAGTGCTGAGGAACTTCAATCTTCAAGTTTAGATAAAGGGAGAATAACCAGCCAGCAAGGGCAGCTGAGTAAGAATATCCAGAAAAATGAGAGGTATAGTGTAGAGTGTCAGAAACCAGGAGAGAAGTGTTTTAAGAACAAAGGAGTATTTCAGCTTTTTAAATCCTGCTGGAAGCTTAGGCAAGATATGGGCAGAAAAAGTATTCGTTTTTTAATTTAAAAATCTGGAAGTCACTGATGATCTTAACAAGGGTCAATTTGGTGGTGGGATAAGAGTAGATTGGATTCAACTGAGAAAGAGTGACAGGTGAGGGCTTCCCTGGTGGCACAGTGGTTAAGAATCCACCTGCCAGTGCAGGGGACGCGGATTCGATCCCTGGTCTGGGAAGATCCCACATGCCCCAGAGCAGCTAAGCCCGTGCACCACAACTAGTGAGCCTGCGTTCTAGAGCATGTGAGCCACAACTACTGAAGCCTGCGTGCCACAGCTACTGAAGCCTGCACGCCTAGAGCCCGTGCTCCACAACAAGAGGAGCCACCACAATGAGAAGTCGACGCAACTCAGTGAAGAGCAGCCCCCGCTCGGTGCAACTAGAGAAAGCCCGCACGCAGCAAGGCATGCATGCATGAATGAATGAATAAATAAATTTATTTTTTTTAAAAGAGTGACGGGTGAGTAACTAGAGACAGCTAGAGCTTAACTCTTTAGCTTTGCATGGGGAAGAAAGAGTTTGGGCAGTAACTGAAACACGATGAGGTGTTCAACAAGGGTTTTTAGTAGGTCAGAGGTATCTGAGTATGTTTAAGCCATGATGGAAAAAAGCAAACAGAGTAGAACTTGAAGTTATCCCAGAGTGGGGATAATTGTAGTGCCATGTGTTGGCAAGATGAGGTGGGGTTTGGAGGGAGTGCTGCTAGATAAGGAGAATAGTTGATAGAAACTTAGATAAAGTAGGTAAAAATGTCTAAACATCTAGTCTAAATGTCAGTTCTTACCATCACACTGAAATCAGGCAAGGACTTTGCTTGCTATTTCTAAAGGAAATCTTTCTTGTTAGAACAAAAGACAAAAGTAACCCAAAAAAAGCAAATAAAGATACTGAACTGACATCAAGGAGCAATATCAAGTAATGAAACACAAAATTCATTTATTGTTTAAATCATTAAAGCAGAATTGTCTGTTTGAGTTCTTTTATATCCACAGTCCTATTAAGCAGTGCTAATCCATGACCTACATGAAAGATTATTTTTAATGCTTTGTTAGAGAATGTGGTGGACTTTAGTTGCAATTTTCAAACTCTTCTTTAACAGTTCGTAATATTTGGCTAGAATTCCATTTTTTCTTTTTTTCATACAAAGAAATCACTGCCCTCCCCCACCTTCAGAGTAAGATTTGAGATGATGCAGCCACATCTGTCAGAGCTGTGCTAACCTCTGTTGTTCAGCTGTTCTGGTAATAATATTTTCTTTCCCTTTCCTCTTGTCTCCTATTCTCCCAAATCTTAAAAAAAAAAAAAGAGAGAGAGAGAGGGAGAAAAAAAACCAATTGTCTCTCTTTCATACTGATACTTAAGATAAAATAAAGATAGTTATAAAAGCATCTATCAACATAGCACTATCTTGCCAAGCTAAGTATTTGGGTTGGAAATCATTCTTTCCCAACTGCTTAAAAACAGGAAATATCTCTGTTAAATTATAGATAGCTCCCTGATGCCGGAAGGGAAGGTCTCTTTCATTTCTCTCTACATTTTTCAGTAATACAATGAGTCTGCAGTTCCATACGTAGGAGCCAAATACATACATACATACACATAATATAGACATACATGTATGTGTGTGTGTGTGTGTGTGTATATATATATATATATATACACACACACACATACACACCTACATATATTACAAAAATCCATTTGCAATATATGTGCACACATACACACATCCGTACAGGCATACCTCATTTTATTGTGCTTTGCTTTTTATGTGCTTTGCAGACATTGCAATTTTTACAAATTGAAGGCTTACAACCATGCAAGTCTATCAGCACCATTTTTCCAACAACATTTGCTCATTTCAGGTCTCTGTCACATTTTGGTAATTGTCACAATATTTTAAGCTTTTTCATTATTATTAAACTTGTTATGGTAACCTGTGATCAGTGATCCCTGATGTTACTATTGTAACTGTTTTGGGGCACCACAAACTATACCCATGTCAGATGGTGAACTTAATTGATAAATGTTGTGTGTGTTCTGACTGCTCCAGCCACCAGCTTTTTCCCTGTCTCTCTCCCTCTCTTCGGGCTTTCCATTCCCTGAGACACAATATTGAAATTAGGGCAAGTAGCACCCCCACAGTGTTCCAGTGAAAGCATCAATTGGCGCGGCAGACTTCATTGTCTTGTTTTAAGACGCTGCCCCAGCCGCCCCCACCTTCAGCATCCTCCCTGGTCAGTCAGCAGCATGGACATCCAGGTGGAGGAGGCTCCACCAGCAGAAGACTGTGCCTTGCTGAACGCTCAGATGCACATTAACCTTTCTTAGCAGTAAAGTAGTTTTGAATGAAGGTATGTACATTGGTTTTTTTCGACATAATGCTATTACAATTTTAATATGCACTAGGAAACCAAAAACTCTGTGTGACTCTTCACTTTATTGCAATATTCGCTTTATTGCAGCGGTCTGGAACTGAACCCGCACTATCTCCGAGGTGTGCCTGTATATGTAAATATATGTTAAAATACCTTCAAAGGTTTTAAACATAGAATTTCTTTTCATAAGCCAGCCCAGACACATCTTATCCAACAATTCAGGCAAAGCTTTTGGATCTGTCAGAAACAGCCTATAGGTTTGCACTGGGTGATTAATTGCCAGGAGAATCTGGTTCTATATTTCATTACATATAATTGTTATCTTTTCTAAAGGTGTTCTTTTACTAAGCTCCTACCGTAAACAGGGGAAAACACACACACATAACTTACATTCCTGATGCTTAGCACTTCTTACGAAAAGAAAGAGGAAAACTTTAGCTTAATCCAGTAACAAAGGCCTGTTCGTCTTGGTTCCCAGATGATTTTTTTCCCCCAAATTTTTACTAGAACTTTAATAATATTTTTAATTGCCTAGAAATTTGTCTTGGGATAGCAGTGTGGAATAATGGAATAATAGTTTAGTTACCATGATCTGAGAGTATGGAATTAAACCTTAGTTCAAATTCCAGCTTTATTACTTCGTGTTCCTCTGACCTTTGGCAATTATTTAACCTCTTCAAACCACCATTTTCTGTCTTATAAACTGGGTATAAGACTATCTCCTCCTGAGTGTTATTGTGAGGATTTTACAGATTACCATAGTAAAGCATTTATCACAGTTGTGAATATATAGTAGGAGCTCGATAACGTTATCATGTTAAACATACTTAGAATGCTTCTTCTAAGTCTATCACTTAATCATGTATGACCCTTGACATTAATTTGAACTCTATGGACCTACATCTTCTCAGGAAATGCAGGAGTTTAGAAATGAAAGAAATCTTTATGACACTGATACCCTGTGAGTTTCTAATTATCTTAAAGTCAAATTAAGAAAACATATTTTTGCTTTAGATACAAATTATTCTTGCCCTCCCTCCTAACTGACAAAGCAAGGAACCTAGCTTCTGTTTACAATGTAATCTTTGCATTACTTTCAACTATGAGTATTCAGTGGGATGTATTTTGGTGTAGTGGTTGAGTGTGGACTCAAGAGTGAGACTACCAATATTACCCCCAGCCCTACTACTTACTAGCTGTGTGACTTTGGGCAAGTTATTTAACCTCTCCCCACCTCAGTTTTGTTATCCGTAAAGTGGGGTTAATAATAGTACCTAACTCATGAGGTTGTGACGATTAAATGAGTTATCTTATGCCAAGGGCTTAAAACTGTCAGGCATACAATGACTTCCACGTACAGGTATTATTTATTGTTATCATCGTCCTCATCCTGGAACAACCTCTTCATTGTCTTTTAACCATAGCCTATTATTCCTATTATAACAGGTAGATAGGATTTGGTTTCTCTGAAATACAGAGATAGAGCTGTAAGCTTTGATATACGAGACCTCTTGTTTAGGACTGAGATCTCTAAAGATGCACATACACACCAATAGGGTGAGAGAAGAAAATATTAGAAACTTATATTCATAATTATTTTATATAGCATTTTTAAATGTACATTTGTGTGTGTTACATAATATACACAATATGTTAATACAGGGATGCATGTATATACCTTCTGAATAAGTATAGGAATACTGGGAGAAAGTGTTCGAATTGATTTTAACAATATGAATGAATGATCAAAAAAGTTTAAAGACAACAGTCCCAAGAGCCAGTGTCTTCCAAACTGACCTAGCTGTCAGTCTCAATTTTCTACCCTATACTAATTAGAGATGAACATGTGCTGAAGAAGCAAATCAAACTTCTCTTCGTAACTCCAGAGTGCTTGCTTGGAAAGACCGTAGCCAGTGAGTGGCTCTTTGCCAAAGATAAGGTAAATGCAGTGTGGAATCTGGGTTACTCTGGGTGTGTTGACCACTTGATGCAACTGAATAATGAGATGTCTGAAAAATGTCAAAAAAAGAAAAAAAAAAGAAAATCATTTCTTTTCAGTACTCATATTTGGACTTGACCATATAAGAAATTCTGTTGTTCTCAGTGTCCGGGAATCACAAAGATACACTTTGATAGGATAACCAAATTCCTTTTCTGCTTATATTTAATGGCAATACAACTGGGGCATTTCTGACCCATTTAAAATTTTTGATTATAAATATAGTTACCTCCATAGAAGTGAAGAAATTATTATTAATTTTTTACTTACTCTGTTTAGAAAGCACCAGGAATAAAGGAAAGCCAATAGATTTATTTCTTAAATGGATTCATTTTAAATGAGGGCAGCAGCATTTAGAAATAACTCACAATGGATTATTTTTCTCTCCATAACAAGTTTTCATAATGGGTTGATAAGGCCAGTGTCCTAGGATGTAGATACTTAGGGGTAAGTGACTGCCCTAATCTCTTTTTTTTTTTTAACATCTTTATTGGAGTATAGTTGCTTTACAATGGTGTGTTAGTTTCTGCTTTACAACAAAGTAAATCAGTTATACATATACATATGTTCCAATATCTCTTTAGAGAATGGATTCTTTTGGGAATCTAATGGATATACTCTCCTGGAAAATATGCATACGAAGTTTTTACATACCAAATTTGGCCTACAGTTTTAAGAGTTTACAGGTACTCCCTTCTCTAAGACTGTCCATGAACCTTTAGGTCATTAAGATCCTCAAGACAGTGAAGGGGATATAACTACATTTGTACTCCAACCCATGAGCCACTGTGTAATCACTATTGACCCCTTTCTGCAAACCCTTTATTTTCCAGGTTTGACTGCAGAAAGTCATTGGCACAATTCTTTATGTCTTGTTTTTACACTTGAAATTGTGTTGAAATATTGTATCTGCATTATCTGCTTATTATGTGATAATCTGCCTATTATGTGTTGATTATCTAAATTTTTTAGAAGGCCCTGTTGGTTATGATCTGAATCCACCAAAAGACATATCATCTTAGATTTGACCAGAGAATGAGAGTTGACATAGCACTTCTTACAGCAAACTTATGAGGTAGACAAGGCAGAAAAAAAGAGTTCCATTTTACAGATGAGAAAACGAAGACAAGAACAATTAGAGTGATTTGATTCATCACTGGGATGGGGACAAGGGACCATCCAAGTTTACCTGAGTTTTTTTCAAGCCAACTTCTATAAGCCGTATCTCTCAAATTCTGTTCTACGGAATCCCTGCATCAGAGACAGCTGGTATACCTGTTAAACATGCGGAGTCTAATCTCTCCCCGCCAGCCCTAATGTATCAGAATAGAGTATAAATAGGGCACGAACTCTCCTAGATTAACAAGTAAGTCAGATGATTCCTCTGCATGCTGAGGTTCGAGAAATGAGAAGCCACCTGAGCAGTGGTTTAACTGTGACTGCACATTGGAATTACTTGCAGAGCTTTGGGAAAATAATTTGCCCTGACCTGGACTGATAGAGTAAAAATCTCTGGAGGAAGGAGTGCAAGGAAACCTGCTTTTTAAGAAGTTTACCAGGTGATTATGATGCACAATGAGGATTAAGAACCACTTTCTAAAGGATTTGGAAACTTTTTCTGTAAAGGACCAGATAGTAAATATTTTAGGTTTTGTAGACTATATATTATCGGTTGCAGCTACTCAGCTTTGCTGTCCTAGAATGAAAGCAGCCATAGGTAGTACTTAAATGACTGAACATGGCTGTTGTTCCAGTGCAACTTTGTTTATAAAAACAGGTGGTGGGACAGATTTGGCCCATGTGCTGTGATTTGCCAAACTTCACAGAGGTACATGGTTCTTCACCTGCCTCACTGAGCCACTGTTGGACTGTGTTCTCAGGTACTTTGGGTTATTTGACATGAAGGTTGAAACTACTGTATTAAAATTCAGTTAGTAAGTAATAGAGCCAGAATTTTAAACTCTGTGAAGGAAGGAGGGAAGGGAGGGAGGGAGGGAGGGAGGGAGGAAGGAAGGAAGGAAGGGAGGAAGGAAAGAAGGGAGGGAGGGAGGGAGGAAGGGAGGGAAGAAGGGAAAGAGGAAGGAAGGGAGGGAGGAAGGGAAGGAGGAAGGAAGGGAGGAAGGAGAGAGAGAGACAGAGGGAACGAAGAGGGAACCTTGTAGAATATATTATCAAATATAAGATCAAAACAAAAAGGCATCAGGTACTAGGAAGAAGAAAGGTACACTGAACAGCCAAAGCAGATAAAGCGGATACAGTACTGATGGTCACAGAGCTCAGAAGTGGGCTAGGATCAACCTAAATTTTTTTTTTTTTTTAAGGCAAAGAAAAGGATAAAACAGTCCTGCACTCTCAGATGGTGGGATTGATAAGAAATAGCTTCATAGATGTTTATATTTTGTACCTTAAAAAATTGGGGTGTTGGCAGGAGTGGAAAAGAGAAACAGTCGTTCTCTTTGGGGTGAGAGGCAGAGTAACATTGCTCTTCAGCTCAGCGACTGTCGAACAATCATGAACCTTGCAAATGCAAGCAGGGAGGCCATATGTAGAGCTCTGTAGTGCTGCTCTGCAGTACCCATCAATCCTGTGGTGCCCATTCAGGTCACACTGTATAAATCTGTCATGCTGCATCTCTATCCTTGACAGCTACCTTTAGCACAGAACAGGGCATGGGAGGGGGAAAACTTTGAGTCAACAAGAAAAAAGTTCATTTACATTTACCATATAATCTGTTGTACATAGTATATATCAGATTTCTATTTTAACTTTTTAAAAATGGTTTGTATGTAATGGGTTAAATACCCCAGCTATCCAGAAAATTAATATTCTCAGCAATTTGTTTGTACCACCTGATATTTCTTGTATGCATGCTTCTGCATCTGGTAGGTATCTGTAGGTGGATCACCTTACATTTTGACAAACTGATTTTTTTTTAATTTGGAAAAATACAGGTCCCTTGAATATCTTCCAGTCCAGTGGGGGCATTAGAACATGTAAACAAATACTGTAGTATAACGTATGCAACAGACATGTAAACAATGTTCAGAAGTAATATAGAGAAGAAAATGACTATTCCTTTGTGTATGCAGAAGTGCTTTGAGGAAAGAACCAGAATTTTCATGAAGTACATGGCATAGAGATGGGTAGGACTTTCAGAAAGATCAGCATGTACAGAGATGTGAAGGATGTGCTATTTTCAGGGAACTACAAGGAGTTCAGTATTGGTAGAAAACAAAGGGCAGAGAGGGGTCAAATGATGGGAGCTGATTCTGGGAATATAAGCAGGGGACAGAGTATTTCTCCCCTGACCATCACGTGTCACCCTTTTCCCCATTAACAACCTATGGGTTTATTTATACTTAAATATTATAAAAATTGATGTTTACATGTAAGGAAGTTTCCACCCCTTTTCAACCTTATGGAGAACTTTTAAAAGAATGAATTTTATAGAGATATTGGAAAGATTAATTGCACTATTTTCAGTTTTCCTCTGTAGTGTATCAAAAAGCAGATTCACTTTTTACAAGAGGAAGAATTGGGATTAGTTTTACATAAATACTGTTTTAGCTTTGTAAAAGGGCTCTTTAATAGAAGTGGGTGAAGAATATATCATTCTAGTGAAAGAACTTTAAGTGTGTGTGTGTTTGTGTGTGTGTGTTGAATTATTTTTGTTCTGTTTTCTTCCCTCTTTTGTGCTCCTCATCAAGTACTGCCATTTACTATGGTACATTCTTCCTAACACCTGCTGTCAAATGCATCAAGTCTTTTCTTGCACGGTGCTACGGGTTTCTACAGAACTGAGCAAGCCCAACATCAGACAGATAGCCTACAGACTGATTGATGTATTTGTTTTAATACAAACGCATGCTCAGATGTTGTGATACAGAAATCCTTTTTAGAAGAATTATTTTCCAAAGAACAAAGAATGTTGTAACCCTAGCACCTAACCCTGTGCCTGACACATAGTAGATACTCACAAATGTTTGTGGAATTGAACTGTTCTGTGAAGTCTCAAACTGAATAGTCTCAAACTCCCTCAACTCTACGAGTAGCTGAATATTTTAAATAGCTAGAATATGAATTGAAATGTTTAAAAAGCATTTCCAGCAGTTGAAAAATGAAGTTGTATCATATTGTAAGATCCAGATTTTAATTTGGCAAGTATTGTTCTCTTTGAAGAATACAAAACAAATCTGTATAAAAGAAATCCTGCTTTATCTTTCTTTGCAAAATGGGAAGGCATTGTCAAAAGGGGGAAATGTCTAATAATAAGTTGAAAACTTTGGGCAGTTCTACTTCAAAGATACCTCTTAAATTGTGCTTTTCAGGTTCACTGCCTCTGTTATTATTATGTTCTAATTTAAGACCTCAAGATTGTATTCTCTTCCTAACTGGAAGCTGCACTTCATTCCTGTGCTACCTCCACACTGCGGCCAGAATTATTTATTTCCTTAAACAGAAAATTGAGCCTGTCTTTCTTCACCTGATTGCAAACCTTTCACAATTTCCTATGGACCATGATGAGATAAAGACCAAAGTCCTTGGCATTACCCACCATATGTAATAATATCATACCTGTAGAGGGTATTTGTTTGCTTGTTTGTTTGTTTGTTTTACTTCATCTACCTTCATAGTCCCATGTTTCCAAGAAGCCTCCACCGGTGCTTCCCAGACTTTTCTATGATATGTCACACATGGTAATAATAACCAGACAAAATTGCTGTCTGACTGCCTAAGGCCTCTGGCTTCTCCGGGCTCCTGGCCTTCCTGAGAGCTGAAGGAAGCAATATCCTTAGCACACCTGTAATCCATTCCTGGTGCAACTATTGGAAAGGTGCAACAGTAAACCTTTTGTCTTCCCAGAAATGGTTTGTACATTGCTGCACTCTTAATTCTTTGGCCGTAGTATTTACTGTGCCTTTCTCACCTTCTCAACCTGGTAAATATCCCCTACTTGCCATTTAAGGCCCATCTCATTTGGATCAGGGTAATGTTTCTAGATTTTTTAAGGCAGTTTGAAATTTCTCACTTCCAAAGTCTTATCTCAAATCAATTAATCTTGACTCTTGGAACTTCTCACTTTCCATTATTTGAATCAGTTGTAATAAGTATAACTTCACTAATAATGATTTTATGTTTTAAAAATACAAATAAAATTTTTATTTCCTTGGATTTTTTGGAAAGATTCTTTCTCACATAGATTATACTCTCCATGGTTTCAAGTATACCCATCTCAAAAGGGTTACTTATTTAAAGTATGATGTGTGTAGTACAACTATATATCATTACTACTTAGTTACACTACAAAATTAAAAGATCTCAAATTATTTCTTATGAAAAGGTTTACTTAGCTAAAAGCTATAAGAAAGGAATTATGAAGATTGGTTAGAACCAATTGCTTGTTTTAAATGTAATTGACTTCTAACACATTCCTGTCAACTCTTTCTGCCTTTCTAAAATATTTTGTATATTCATTAGGTAAATATGGCTGGTCTTATCTCATCAAATGAGTGGCTTTTAGTATCACAGCATCCATCAAGTTGCAATTTTATTCTCAACTCATCCTTAAATTATTAATTAAGTTAACACTTATTAAATATTTTGTCATCTTTTCTACTACTGTCTTAGCCCATTGATTAAGACTTACTGTATTTAATTCTTTGTATGTTGACTTTTCTCCACTTTTAAAGTGTAAGTTCTTAAAGATTAGGTCCGAGTCATATGCTTGTTTGTATTGCTCATAGTTTGTATTGCTCATAGTGCACAAAAAAGTAACTCAAGTTGGTGTTTTTAAGTTACTTTTCAAATATCACATGGGTAGTTAAAATTTTGTTTTTCAGATTTTGTGTAAAATCTGTTTCTCTTTTCTGATTTCTATTCAGCAGGTATTTCCCCCAACTTAAGTACAATTTATATACTTTCTCATTGCCTTAAAAGCTTAATTACCAAGTAATGTAAGGCAGAGTGTTCCTCTCAGGGGCTTGCATGGTTTTTGCTAAATATTGCTTATTTTATTGGTCTCTAAAGCTATTCTTCCTTCAGTCTAATTATACTTTTAAAGATTATTAAATTTCGTAGGAGATATTGAGAAATAGTATTCCTGAAACATTAAGAATTTCAAGACTTAGAAAGATAGTAGCTAAAGTGAAATAAGCCAGACAGAAAAAAACAAATACCATGTGGTATCATTTATATGTGGAATCTTAAAAAAAAAAAAAAAAAGCCGATTTCATAGAAAGAGAATAGAAAGGTGGTTGCCAGGGGCAATGGAGGTGGGAGTATGAGGACATGTTGGTCAGAGGGTACAAACTTTCAATTATAAGAAAGTTTTGAGGATTTAATGGACAGCATCGTGACTATAGTTAATAATATGGTATTATACGCTTGAAATTTGCTGAGAGTAGACCTTAACTGTTCTCACCACACACACACACAAAGAGTTAACTAAATGTGAGATGATGGATATGATCTTGATAATAATTTCACAATGTAAATGTATATCAAATCATCACATTGTACACTTGAAATATATACAAGTATATTTGTTAATTTTCCTCAATAAAACTGGAAATAAATAAATTTAAAGATAACAGCAAAATTCAAAGATATAAAACATTTCTGTACCAGCAAATTGGACAACCTAGAAGAAATGGACAAGTTTCTAGAAACATACAGGCTGCCAAAACTGAGTCAAGAAGAAGCAGATAATTTGAACAGACCAATCACTAGAAGTGAGATAGAATCTATAATTTTAAAAAAAATAAAAAAAAAAAACAAGACAAAACAAAACTCCCTGCAAACTAAAGTCAAGGACTGGACGACTTCACTGGGGAATTCTGCCAAACACACGAAGAAGAATTTATATTTATCCTTCTCAAACTATTCCAAAAATTGAAGAGGAGGGAACACTCCCAAATTCATTCATTCATTCATTCATTTGGTATCATCCTGATACCAAAACCAGACAAAGACACTAAGAAAAAGGAAAATAACAGGCTAGTATCTTTGATGACTATAGATTCAAAAATCCTCAACAAAATATTTGCATACAGAATCCAACAGTACATAAAAAGGATCATACACCATGATCAAGTTGGTTTTAGTCCAGGGTCACAAGGATGATTCAACATACAGAAATCAGTTAATGTGATGCACCACATTAACAAAAGGAAAGACAAAAACCACATGACCATCTCAATAGACACAGAAAAAGCATTTAACAAAATTCAACATCCATTCATAATAAAAACTCTTACCAAAGTGGGCATAGAGGGAACATATCTCAACATAATAAAAGCCATTTTTGACAAACCTGCAGTCAACATAATACTCAAAGGTGAAGAGCTGAAAACCTTCCTGCTAAATTCAGGAACTAGACAAGCATGCCCACTCTCTTCTTCTATTCAGCAAAGTACTGGGAGCCCTACCCACAGCAGTCCGACAAGAAAGAAGAAGTAAAAGGTATCCAAATTGGAAGGGAAGAGGTAACACTCTCACTATTTGCAGATGATGTGATACTCTATGTAGAGAACCCTAAAGTCTCCACACAAAAACTATTAGAACTGATAAACAAATTCAGCAAGGTAGCAGGATACAAGATTAATGTACAGAAATCTGTTGCATTTCTTTACACTAGCAATGAAATATCAGAAAGAGAAAGTTAAAAAAAAAAAATAATCCTATTTAAAATCACGTCAAAAATAAAATAAAAATACTTGGTAATAAACTTAACCAAGGAGGTGAAAGACCTATATGCTGAAAACTATAAAACATTGATAAAGGAAGTTGAAGACGATTCAGAGAAATGAAAGCTATCCCATGCTCTTGGATTGGAAGGATTAATATTGTTAAAGTGGCCATATTACCCAAAGCAATCTACAGATTTAATGTGCTCCCTATCAAAATAGGGACATTTTTCACAGAAGTGTAACAAATAACCCTAAAATTTACACAGAACCACAAAAGACCCAGAATTAATTGCCAAGGCAATCCTGGAGACATAACCCTTCCAGACTTCAGACTATGCTGCAAAGCTACAGTAATCAAAACAGCGTGACATTGACACAAGAGCAGACATATGGATCAATGGAACAGAATAGAGAGCCCAGAAATAAACCCACACACCCACAGTCACTTCATCTATGACAAAGGAGGCAAGAAGGTACAGTGGAGAAAAGACAGTCTCTTCAACAAGTGGTTCTGGGAAAGCTAGACAGCTACATGTAAATCAATGAAATTTTAACATTCCCTCACACCATATACAAAATCTCAAAATGGTTTAAAAACCTAAATATAAGACATGACGTGTAAAATTCCTAGAAAAGAACATAGGCAAAACATTCTCAGACATAAATCGTAGCAATATTTTCTTAGATCAGTCTCCCAAGGCAAAAGAAATAAAAGCAAAAATAAACAAATGGGACCTAATCAAACTTAAAAGCTTTTGCACAGCAAAGGAAACCCTCAACAAAATTGAAAGACAACCTATGGAATGGGAGAAAATATTTGCAAATGATGCGACTGACAGGGACTTAATATCTAAAATGTAAAAACAGCTTACACAGCTCAATATCAAAAAACAACCCAGTCAGAAAATGGGCAGAAGACCTGAATAGACATTTTTCCAAAGAAAACGTACAGATGGCCAACAGGCACATAAAGAGATGCTCAACATGGTTAATTATTAGAGAAATGCAAATCAGAAAACACAAAAAACATTTCCGGGGCTTCCCTGGTGGTGCAGTGGTTAAGAATCCGCCTGCCAATCCAGGGGACATGGGTTCGAGCCCTGGTCCAGGAAGATCCCACATGCCGCAGAACACCTAAGCCCGTGCGTCACAACTACTGAAGCCTGCACACCTAGAGCCCATGCTCCGCAGCAAGAGAAGCTACTGCAATGAGAAGCCCACGCACCGCAACAAAGAGTAGTCCCCGCTCGCCGCAACTAGAGAAAGCCCGCGCACTGCAACAAAGACCCAGCCAGCACAGCCAAAAATAAATAAATTAAATAAATAAATTTATAAAAAATAAACACACACACACACACACACACACACACACACACACACACACACACACACACAGCTAGGATCCCACATTTAAAAAAACATTTCCAGAAGTCAGCTATGTTCATCTCTAGGCTGAATAATGTGTATCTGCAACATGGAAAGATTTAATAAATACAAGCATGTTCTAGGGCCTCCTCTCTTAATGATTCCTTTATCAGATTCCTATTGAAGAGAGCAAGCCTATTTCTATAACTTCTCCCTTCTCTATTACGAAAGGGCTATGAATTGAGCGTTTCAGAGACTATGATAAGAAGCAGGAAGAGGCCAGTAGAGACTTGTTAAATAGTAATCCTGTTTAAACATTGAAGTATAAATATAAATATAAATCAAGAATCTGTATTTTAACCTGACTTGCCTACCATTATTCTAACCTCGTGGTTTTAGAACATTTATTCGTTCATTCATTCAAAGAACATTAATGTCTACCATGTGCCAGGTATTAGGATCCAAAGATAACTAGCATTCCCTATATTCAAGGAGCACAGTCAAATACTGGGATAATTATGCAGGACCAGTAACAGTGATAATAGCATCTAAATTGAAGCATGCATGCCATGTGCCAAGCACTGTGCTGAGCCCTTTATACATTATGTCATTCAATTCATAGGGTCATCCTCTGAGTAACTAGTACTGTTAAGGATTTTAAGGTACCAAGAGGTTTAAATGATTTATCTAAACACACAGCTAATACATGATGGAGCTAGAGTTTTAACCCAGTTAGGCTGATTCTTTTGACCTCGCTTTTTTTTTTTTGACATTTATAAAATTTATTTTGGTAAAATATTAATAACATAAAATTTACCAATTTAGTCATTTTAAAGTGCACAGTTAGGTGGCATAAAATATAGTCACATTGCTCTACAACTACTACCACCATCCATCTGCAGATATTTTTCATCTGCAGATCTTTTTCCATTTCCCCTAAATAAACCTCCATACACATTAAACAATAATTTTCCATTCCCCCACTTGGTTTGCTTCCACCTTTTGTGTATTGTGAATAATGATACTGTGAACATGGGTGTACAAATATCTATTAGAGTCCCTGTTTTTAATTATTTTGGGTATATACTCCAAAGTGGAATTACTGAATCAAAAGGTAAAAGTCAATTTAAAATTTTTTTCACGACCACCACATTGTTTCCATAATGGCTGCCCATTTTACAATACATTCAAACCAACGGTGCACCAGGATTTTCTGTATATCCTAACACTTGTGATTTCCTTTGGTTTTGTTTTAATGACAATGGATGTACATGGTATCTCATTGTGGTTCTGACTTGAAACTCTAGTGATTAGTAATGTTGAGAATATTTTCGTGCGATTATTAGCCACCTGTATACATCTTTGGAAGATTCATGTCTTTTGCACATTTAAAAAATCTGATTGTTTCATTGTTGAGATGTAGGAGTCATTTATATATTTGGATATTAACTCCTTATCAGATATATGATTCAATAGTGTCTTTGGTGCACCTTAAAAAAATATTTATGTATTTCAGTTTATCTGTTTTTCTTTTGTTGCCTGTACATTTGGTGTCATATCAAAGAAATTATTTCTAAATCCAAGGTCATGAAGGCTTTCCTGTATTTTTTAATAGTTTAACTGTTTTAGCTCTTATGATTAGGTCTTTGATCCAACTTAATCATTTTTTTAATAAAATGTAAGGTAAGGATCCACCTTCATTATTTTCCATGTGGATATCCAGTTTCCTCAATAAGATTTGTTGAAAAGACAGTCCTTTCTTCAATGACTGGTCTTTGTATCCTTTTCAAAAATCATATGACCACATTGGTGAGGGTTTTATAAAGGGCTCTCCATTCTGTTCCATAGGTTTATGTAACTCTCCTTGGATAAGTGACACAGTGTTTTGATTGATGTGGGTTTTTAGGAAGTTTTGAAATTTGGATGTGTGAGTCCTCCAACTGCGTTCTTCTATAACAAGATTGATTTGGCCATTCGGGGTCCCTTGAAATTCCTTATGAATTTTAGTCTTCTAACTCTACAAAAAATGCTATTCTCACATTTGAGTCTGTGGATTGATTTGTATAGTTTTGACGTCTTAACAAAATTAAATCGTCCAATCTTTGGACATAGATGTCCTTCCATTTATTTGTGTCTTCTTTAAATTTTTCAATTTTGCCCTCACTTTTAAACTGTATGCCAAATTACAAGTTATGTAGTACTCAGAAGAGTTATAGAAGGTTGTATAAAAGAGAAGACTTTTAAGCTGAAACTTGAACAAGAGGCGAATCTTACCCGATAGGCTATGAGATACAAGCATTCAGAGCAAAGAGAGAATTACGTGTGAGAGCAAGGATGCAGAAAGCAGCATGGAGTTTGGCTCACTGTGAGTGCTTAGAGTTCTCGGAGCCACAGGCTGAAGAAGGAAACGTGGCTGCAGATAAGTTGGGAGAGTTACACCAAAATCACAGAAGCTTGAAATATTATACTTGAATTTGACTTTTTCCCTTGAGGTGCCTTTAAATGGTTATTAAATAGGAAGTTACAGTGTTTGCAGTTACAGTGATCAGTTTAGCAGTGATGTAGATAGAGAGGGAGAAGAAGGAAAGAGTAAGACTGCAGGCAGGAAAAACAACTAGCAAGGTCGTTATGGTATTCTCGACAAGAGATTATGTTGGGACGACTTCATTGAGTAAACATGTATTGAGTGCCTTGAATGTGCCATTGCCGAGTTTACATTGTTGAATAAAAAAGTATGATACCTGCCATTACATACTGCCTGCAATCTATTGGGAAAGACAGGCAGGAAACAAACAAATATATAATAAAGAAGATGGAATAGAAGTAACAGTTTCAAGAGAGATTTAAGAGGTAGCATTAACCACACCTATTAATCCGTTGAATTTAGAGTGAGAGAGAGATACCCAAAGTCCAGGGTTTCTTTGAAATAAATCAGAGCTGTTACCAAGGATCCACCTCTCTCCCTAGTTTCTGGAACTGTTTTCTCCATGAATCATGATATATTGATATGTTTTCATTAGAGTAAAATGTAAAGGCTCAGTTGCTGCTTTTCTTTATAGAAGAAAGACGTTCCCTACACTCATACACACCCTTGTTGATCATTTTATTTATTTCTTTTAAAGGGGGTAGGCAAATTATGTTCTTTGAACACCAACCCGGGCCAGACACAGTGCCAAATGATCTACATACATCATTTCCCGTAATCCTTCTAAAAGCCATGTTGACCATTTTAAATGAATGAGAGCCAACGGAACCTGATTTTTCAAAGTGTCTGTTTTAATGCTTTGGTATGAACAAGTATTTCTCTGCTAATTAGATTAGGACATCGATAGAATATAAAATTACAAGTGTTGAACTTCAGAATTTATAAAAAAAAGAAAAGGTAGCCCTTTAACTGTGGTAAAGGTAGCCCTTTAACTGTGACCTTTACAAAATGAACTGAGTTCATTTTGTAAAGGTCAGAAGAAGAAAAGGTAGTAGTATTAGTTTAAGTAGTGTAACTACTAAAATTGTATTAACACATTTTCAGTAAAGATCATATAATGTAATCAGGCATTGCCTTGAGTAAGATAATATACGGAATTGGGTCTAGAAGGCCCATTTAAAAGGTCACCTAATACAGTAATTCTTACTGTGAGGTGCCCAAGCAGATTTCACTTGAACTCAGTGGAATTATTTGTAGAATTGTGTGGGGATGTTTTCTCATCTTGTATATTTTGAGGGAAATTCTTGTCAGAAGTATATAGGCCTCTCTGATTAAAGAACCACCATCATTTTCACACATGAGGAAACTGAGGCTGTGAGAGGTATAGAGACTTCCCCAAGGTCTGGAAGAAGTCCTCTTGAAAAGGCAGTTTTCCCAACAGTTTTTAAACTAGAGTTACTGTAAGGCTGCAGTGTCTGTGACCTTGCGGCCAGAAGCGTTCAGAGTATTAGGAAGCCTGGGCTTGTTTTTTCATTGGAATTGTCATATAGTGATTTTAAAGTATCAGAACGTGCCATCATTCAGAATACATTCTTTCACCCTCATATTGCAGAACAGTATCTTTAAAGAAATTCTAGGAAGGGTGTTAACTCATTCAGGATTTTACAGGAAGGAAAGCTCTTTCCTACCTTTTTTTAAGCTAACTTTCACTGACAAGATCAAGCCAGAAAAAGCCTAGCTGGCTGATGGCCCAGACAAAGTTATAATCGTTCAAGTGTCCTCAACCTGCATTGCCCGGGGACAGCTACAACTTGGGGTGTGGGGGTGGGCATAGATGCATGCTGAGTGTTGTTCCAGTGACTTAGATGATGTGTACACTCTATATCCTTTGCTGTGTTGTTCTTGCAGCTATTAGGAAATTTTAAAATAGCCTAGAATGACTAGTTTTCCCAGAAAGGTGAAAAGGATAACCTCAACTTTAAAAAACTAATCCAGCCATTAGCAGCTGTATCCCCAGCAGCTAAAATAGAGCCTGGCACAGAGTAGCTGTGTAATAATTTTTTTGATGAAAGAAATATTTAAACTTATTGTGTTACCTGTGTCATATTTCAGAACAAGAATTTTTTCTTCTTTGTCCATTGATACTGAGTATCATATTGTACTGGCAAGATAGTAAAGTAAAAAAAGTATGATTCAACATTCAGAGACCTCCTGATTTCAGTTCAATTTCTATCATTTATTGCATGATCTTGGGCCTCATTTTCTTTTTCTTAATGGGGGTGTATCTAATTCACAGAATTTAGAGTCATATTAAATGAAATACACTATGTGAAAATTGCTTTATAGATTCTTAAGAGCTATATAAATATTAATGTTATTCATCTTAGATAATATTTTTAATAATTTGAAAAAATATGTTTACTGGTATCATCCTAATTTCCTAAATCCTGTATTTATTTGTTTTAGGTAGGGAAGAAGTGATCCCCATGATTGAAATGCAGTTTTGAATTCTATGATAAAGTACATTTCAAGGAAGATGATCATGCATCATTTCTACCTAAGTCTGAAAATAATTAAAGCATTCATTTTTAAACAAAGGCACTGTATTTACTATGCATTTGTTAACTGACTTTTTGCTGGCTAATTTGTACATGACTTAAGAATTAATAGATATTTGATAAACTCTCAGCATGTTCTAGGTATTGTGATATGTGCAGAAAGTATACAGCAGCATTTTTCAAAGTGGAAATGTAATGTTAGCTTTTGAGATGTTCTGTGATTAGAATTTGGGATAGAATTTCTATCTGCTACTGCAGCTCTCTCTTGGAGATTTTTCATACCCATTAGTATCAACTCCAAAAATTCCTGCATATAGAAACCTGTTTAATGTTGTTTCTACCCAGTGTTTCCCTAACTTATTTTAACAAGAAAATCCTTTTTTTCCTTATATCTGCTAACATTTACCCAAGCATTTTATGAAACACCTGTGTAAGATATATGGTATGGACTCCATGAGTTTTAACGTTCTGTTTGGAACTCTAAACATAAATATAAGGTAATTAAAAAAAAAAAAAAAAAAAAAGAGGGAGAGAGAGTCCAAGAAGATAATCTTTTCAGATAGAGAAGATCTGAAAACATCTCTAATGCCCTTAAGTTTACTGATGTATCATACTGAGAACCTAACAAATGCAAGTGAAATCAACTTTATTTAGTTATAATTGACATACAATAAACTGCATCAACTTAAAGTGTACAATTCAGCTAATTTACATATATACTATATGCGAACCTGTGAAGCCACCTCTGCAATCCAGATGTAATAGAACATTTCAGTCAACCTAAAAGGTTCTATTTGCTCCTTGGCAGTCCATCTTTCCCTCTACCCCAGGCTCCAAACAACCACTTGTCTACTTTTTATATAGATTAGATTGAATTTTTAAGTATCTTATATAAATGGAATTTATAGTATGTAGTTTTCAATGTCTGGTTTCTTTAACTCAGCACAATGATTTTGAGACTCGTGCACGTTATTGAGTGTATCAGTAGTTTTTCTTTTTTATTGCCGAGTAGTATTCTATTATATATAAATACATATTTTGTTCATTCATGAATTGGTAGACATTTGGATTATTTACAGCTTGGGGCTATTGCGAATAAAGCTGCTATGAACATCTGTGTACAGATCTGCATGGCTATAAGTTTTTGTTTCTCTCGGATAAATACCTAGTAGTAGAGTAGCTGGGTTGTTATGGTGGGGAACTTTCTAAGAAACTGCCAGTTTTCCAAAGTAGTTGTACTGTTTTATGTTCCCATTAAGAGTGTAAAAGTTCTTGTTTCTCCATATCCTTATTCAGTCTTTGGTGTTGTCAGTGTCTTTAGTTTTAGTCATTCTTATGAGAAGGTAATGATATCTCATTGTGGCTTAAATTTGCATTGATCTGATGACCAATGGTTCTGAGCAGCTTTTTACTCAACACTTACTTGCCAACCCTATAGCTTCTTGTATCTGAATCTGTTCAGATTTTTTGCCCACTTTCTATTGGGTTATTTATTTTCTTATCACTGAATTTTAAGGGTTCTTTTTATATTTGGATACAAGTTTTTTGTCAGATATAACTATTGTGAATATTTTATCCCAGTCTGTGGCTTGCCTTATTATCTTTTTAAAGGTATCTTTAGAAGAGAAGAAGGGTTTATTTTTATAAAGACCAGTTTATCAATTTTTTTCTTTTATACTTCTAGAAGTTTGTAGTTTTAGCTCTTACACTGAGATTTATGATCCATCTCAAGTTAATTTTTGAGTACATAGGGTGAGGTAGGGGTCAATGTTCATTTTAAATATATGAGTATCTAGTTGTTGAGCATCATTTCTTAAAATACTTTCCTTTCCTCTTTGAATGCATTAATAATAAAAATCAATATGGATTCCTTATTCTGTTCTATTAATCTTTTATTTCTGTCTTCTAGACCTTATCACACTATCTTGTTTCTCTATTAGCATCGTAAGTTTTGAAGTCAGGTAAGTCCTTCAACTTTGTTCTTTTTTTAGGTTGCTTTCACTATTCTCAGTCATTTGCATTTCCATATAAATTTTATAATCATTTTGTCACTTTTTTTAAAACTCTTTGTGTTTTTTTATTGGAATTGCATTGAGTCTATAGATAAATTTGGAAAGAAAGAATATCTTCATAATTCTGAGTCTTCCAATGAACGTGGTATATCTCTCTGTTTAAATAGGTCTTGTTTAATTTCTCTCAACAAGTGCTCTGTAGTTTTCAATGAAGCATTCTTTTGTTAATTTTATTCCTGTCTTTTATATTTTTTATATATTTCCATAAAGTAGATTTTTTAAACTTCATTTTCTAGTTAGTTTGCTGCTTAATACATTTTTTCTAATATTAAACTTGTATCCTGTAATCTTGCTATTAGTTGTTTTGTAGATTCCTTAGGAGTTTTATATAAACTCTCATGTTATCTGCAAATGAGGATAGTTTTACTTTTTACTTTTCCAAGTTCTATACTTTCTTCCGCCCATACCCCACTGCTTTAACTATATTCCACAAATCTTCATATGTTAGATTTTCATTATCATTCAACTTGTTATTTCCTTTGTGATATTTTCTTTGACCAATGGTTTATTTAGAAGTATGTTGTTTAATTTCCAGTGTGTTTGGGGTTTTCCTCTATGGCCTATTTTTATTCATGTCTAACTTACTCAGAGTTCTACTCTGTATGATTTCAATCCTTTTGAATTTGTTGAGTTTTGTTTTATGGCTTATCGTATGGGCTGTCTTGGTGAATATACCAAATGTACTTGAAAAGAATATGTGTTCTGCAGTTGGGCATAGCGCCTATAAATAAATCTCAATTAGGTCAAGATGATTGATGGTCTTGTTAGATCCTCTCTGTCTTACTGATTTGTTTTCTAGTTCCATCAATGCTAAGAGAAGAGTGCTAAAATTTCCTATTATGGTTGTGGAATTATATATATTTATCTTTTTAAACCTGTCAATTTTTGCTTTATATATGTTGAGGCTCCATTATTAGGAACATACATATTAAGAAATAGGAAGGTTCTGAGACTTTACCCTATTTGAAAGCTAACAAGTTAGTCTGCCACAATTTCATAGAATCTGGCAAAAGTCTTTGAGACTCCTGAGTCAGAGACAGAGGACAGTTTATTACTCACAGAATATCATCATGTTTTGCACCAGTTCCCTAAGAACTAAGTCCCACAGAGCAACCATATGAGGTTTCAATGTTTGTATTTTCTGTAGTGTTAAATGTATGGTCCCAGCTACATTTTCAGGATTTGGGGGTTTGTTGTTGTTGTTGTTGTTTTTGTTTTAATAATTAAAAGAGGTTCATGTCTAAGTTCTTATCTTCCTTACTTTCTGTATTCTAAGGCACACCTTCTTTCTGGATACTTCATATTCATAAGTACACATATAGAAATGTGCTGTTTTTCACTCTTTATAAGTGAGTATCTCCTAAATATTCAAGGAGTGCTATTTCTGATTATGCCAGCAAGAAGAGTAATTTTTTTGGAGATGGAAAGAGTCTACATTTTGGGGGTATATCATTTCTAATCCTTTTGATTTCTTCCTGAAGATTCAATTTTCCATCTCATGTCATTTCCCTTCAACCTAAAGAACTTCCTTTAGCATTTTCTGTAATACAGGTCTACTGGAAACAGATTTCCTTGGCTTTCTTTTATCTAAAAATGACTTTATTTTTCCTTCGTTACTGAAGAGCACTTTCACTGGGAATACAATTGTGGGATGGCATTTTTATTCTTTCAGCACTTTAAAGATGTTGTTCTACTGGTTTCTGCCCTCCTTTGTTTTAATTGAGAGTCATTGGTGATTCAAATCATTGTTCCCTGTATTCACTCTGGCAGCATTGAAGATTTTATCTTTGGTTTTCAGCAGTTTGACTATAATGTGTTCATGTATGATTTTCTTTGTATTTATTTTGTTTGAAATTCACTGAGCTTCTTGATTTTGTGAATTTATGGTTGCTTACCAATTTGGGGGAATTTTCAGCTTTTTCTTCAAATACTTTTTTTTACCCCATCTTCTCTTTTCTTTCCTTACTGGACTCTTATTAGACCTTTTTTTGTCCCACAAGAATGATCTTTGCTTGTAAACCTTACCATTTCACCTTCCTACTTAAAACCTTCCAGTGGCTTCTCATTGCAAATAGAATGCAGTCCAGACTCTTCACCATGTTGTTGAAGACCTCCTAAACTGCCTGTGACTATCTCTCTAACCTCATTTCCTACGTCTTTTCACTTTATTCACTGTTTCTACCACAGTGGGTTTTTTCTCTCTCTGGAACATGCCAGTAATCTGTGCCTTTGTACTTGAGGTTTCTTTTACCTTGAATGTTCTTTCGCAGATCTTTGTATGGGTGTCTCCTTCGGATATCTGCATAAGTTACCTCCTCAAAGAGGCTTTCTCTGACTACCCCAACTAAAAGCTGCCCCATGCCCTCAAAACACACACACATACACGCACACTTTTGACCCATATCTCTCTTAATAGCTTTATGGAGATATAATTTACATACCATAAAATTCATCCACTTAAAATATAGAATTCAAAGGTTATTAGTATATTCACAGACATGTAACTCTCACTATAGTCAATTTTACACTTACCTGTCTTATTCGTGCTGTTTCCTAGTACCAACAACAAACTCTGGTATATAGTACAGCTCAATAGTTTTTTCTGAATAGATGACTTCATTAGCTCTAAGATAGTTCAGGCATTCACCTTCAATAAAATATTAGGGGGGCTTCCCTGGTGGCGCAGTGGTTGAGAGTCTGCCTGCCGATGCAGGGGACACAGGTTCGTGCCCCTGTCCGGGAAGATCCCACATGCCACAGAGCGGCTGGGCCCGTGAGCCATGGCCGCTGAGCCTGCGCGTCCAGAGCCTGTGCTCCGCAACGGGAGAGGCCACAACAGTGAGAGGCCCGTGTACCGCAAAAAAATATATATATATTAGGGAAGTTCATTTGACTGCTGTCAGCTCTAGAAGTATTCTTTGATCTGAACTATGTTATTTCGTGGGGTCTCTGAAAACAGCTTAACCCATATTTGAAGAGTTATTGAAGGAAGTTACCAAAAAAAAACCTTTTGATATGATGAATGCAAGTCATATACACATTTCCTTAAAAGACAATAGTCATCTTTTACTGACCTGACAGTTGCTGAGGAGCAAAAATTGCCTTTCAGAAATGCTGCTTTCTATTTTCAAAAGTACTCTGACATTGTTTATTTGTTTGAATCTTTCAAATAGACTTTAGAATCTCTAGTACTTGTTTTATTTACTAATTATGATAATAGTGAGATATTCATGAGATTCTGGGCATCCTCCTTCCTTGGGTTCCTTCATATGGAATATCAATTCTGAGCTTGGTTAATCTTTGTTGCCCCTTCTTCTTTATAGGCCTTGATGCGGCCTGGAAGAATTGATAGAATCATCTACGTGCCTTTACCAGATGCAGAAACAAGAAGGGAAATATTTAACTTGCAGTTCCACTCTATGCCAATCAGTAATGATGTTGATCTGAATGAACTCATCCTCCAAACAGATACATATTCAGGAGCAGAGGTAAGATAGTTCCCCTTAAAATACCTTGGTGGGAAGAAAGCAGTGGCTTGGGGTCATTAGCAAAGAAAAGATTGCTTGATGCCAGCTGTTTTAAATAACTGTGTATTAAGTAATCTTAAAACAGGAAGTACACTACATTGACAGGTAGTCACTAAATTAAATTGCATTTTACCTGGCCTCTATTATATTTCAATTGTTTTTACCTGGCTCATCTTATTTCTCAAAATGTAGTCTTGAGAGAAGCAGCATAATATAGTGGAGAGAACACTGGACTAGAAGATTCTTCTTTGGGGGCTTTTTGTTTCTGTTTTTGGTTTGTTTGTTTATTTTAACATCTTTATTGGAATATAATTGCTTTACAACGGTGTGTTAGTTTCTGCTTTATAACAAAGTGAATCAGTTATACATATACATATGTTCCCATATCTCTTCCCTCTTGCATCTCCCTCCCTCCCACCATCCCTATCCCACCCCTGCAGGTGGTCACAGAGCACCGAGCTGATCTCCCTGTGCTATGTGGCTGCTTCCCACTAGCTATCTATTTTACATTTGGTAGTGTATATATGTCCATGCCACTCTCTCACTTTGTCCTACCTTCCCCTTCCCCTTCCCTGTATCCTCAAGTCCATTCTCTAGTAGGTCTGCATCTTTATTCCCGTCTTTCCCTAGGCTCTTCTGACCATTTTTTTTTTTTTTTTCAGATTCCATATACATGTGTTAGCATACGGTATTTGTTTTTCTCTTTCTGACTTACTTCACTCTGTATGACAGCCTGTATGACTTCAGTCTGTATGACAGTCCATCCACCTCACTACAAATAACTCAGTTTCGTACCATTTTATGGCTGAGTAATATTCCATTGTATATATGTGCCACATCTTCTTTATCCATTCATCTGTCGATGGACACTTAGGTTGCTTCCATGTCCTGGCTATTGCAAATAGAGCTGCAATGAACATTTTGGTACATGACTCCTTTTGAATTATGTTTTTCTCAGGGTATAGGCCCAGTAGTGGGATTGCTGGGTCGTGTAGTAGTTCTATTTTTAGTTTTTTAAGGAACCTCCGTACTGTTCTCCATAGTGGCTGTATCAATTTACATTCCCACCAACAGCGCAAGAGGGTTCCCTTTTCTCCACACCCTCTCCACATTTATTGTTTGCAGATTTTTTTGATGATGGCCATTCTAACCAGTGTGAGATGATATCTCATTTGCAGTTTTGGTTTCCATTTCTCTAATGATTAATTATGTTGAGCATTCTTTCATGTGTTTGTTGGCAATCTGTATATCTTCTTTGGAGAAATGTCTATTTAGGTCTTGTGCCCATTTTTGGATTGGGTTGTTTGTTTGTTTTTTTTTTTTTTTTTTTTTCCGTATGCGGGCCTCTCACTGTTGTGGCCTCTCCCATTGCGGAGCACAGGCTCCGGACGCGCAGGCCCAGCGGCCATGGCTCACGGGCTCAGTCGCTCCGCGGCATGTGGGATCTTCCCGGACCAGGGCACGAACCCGTGTCTCCTGCATCGGCAGGCGGATTCTCAATCGCTGCGCCACCAGGGAAGCCCGGGTTGTTTGTTTTTTTGAAATTGAGCTGCGTGAGTTGCTTATATGTTTTGGAGATTAATCCTTTGTCAGTTGCTTCATTTGCAAATACTTTCTCCCATTCTGAGGGTTGTCTTTTCATCTTGTTTATGATTTCCTTTGCTGTGCAAAAGCTTTTAAGTTTCATTAGGTCCCATTTGTTTATTTTTGTTTTTATTTCCATTTCTCTAGGAGGTGGGTCAAAAAGGATGTTGCTGTGATTTATGTCATAGAGTGTTCTGCCTATGTTTGCTTCTAAGAATTTAATGGTGTCTGGCCTTACATTTAGGTCTTTAATCCATTTTGAGTTTATTTTTGTGTGTGGTGTTAGGGAGTGTTCTAATTTCATACTTTTACATGTAGCTGTCCAGTTTTCCCAGCACCACTTATTCAAGAGGCTGTCTTTTCTCCGCTGTATATTCTTGCCTCCTTTATCAAAGATAAGGTGACCATATGTGTGTGGGTTTATCTCTGGGCTTTCTATCCTGTTCCATTGATCTATATTTCTGTTTTTGTGCCAGTACTGTACTGTCTTGATTACTGTAGCTTTGTCATATAGTCTGAAGTCAGGGAGCCTGATTCCTCCAGCTCCGTTTTTCTTTCTCAAGATTGCTTTGGCTCTTCCGGGTCTTTTGTATTTCCATACAAATTGTGAAATTTTTTGTTCTAGTTCTGTGAAAAACGCCAGTGGTCATTTGATAGGGATTGCATTGAATCTGTAAATTGCTTTGGGTAGTAGAGTCATTTTCACAATGTTGATTCTTCCAATCCAAGAACATGGTATATCTCTCCATCTATCTGTATTATCTTTAATTTCTCTCATCAGTGTCTTATAGTTTTCTACATACAGGTCTTTTGTCTCCTTAGGTAGGTTTATTCCTAGATATTTTATTCATTTTTTTGCAGTGGTAAATGGGAGTGTTTTCTTAATTTCACTCTCAGATTTTTCATCATTAGTGTATAGGAATGTAAGAGATTTCTGTGCATTAATTTTGTATCCTGATACTTTATCAAATTCATTGATTAGCTCTAGTAGTTTTCTGGTAGCATCTTTAGGATTCTCTATGTATAGCATCATGTCATCTGCAAACAGTGACAGCTTTACTACTTCTTTTCCAATTTGGATTCCTTTTATTTGTTTTTCTTCTCTGATTGCTGTGGCTAAAACTTCCAAAACTATGTTGAATAATAGTGGTGAGAGTGGGCAACCATGTCTTGTTCCTGATCTTAGTGGAAATGGTTTCAGTTTTTCACCGTTGAGGACGATGTTGGCTGTTGGTTTGTCATATATGGCCTTTATTCTGTTGAGGAAAGTTCCCTCTATGCCTACTTTCTGGAGGGTTTTTATCATAAATGGGTGTTGAATTTTGTCGAAAGCTTTTTCTGCATCTATTGAGATGATCATGTGGTTTTTCTCCTTCAATTTGTTGATATGGTGTATCACGTTGATTGGTTTGCATATATTGAAGAATCCTTGCATTCCTGGGATAAACCCCACTTGATCATGGTGTATGATCCTTTTAATGTGCTCTTGGATTCTGTTTGCTAGTATTTCGCTGAGGATTTTTGCATCTATGTTCATCAGTGATATTGGCCTGTAGTTTCCTTTCTTTGTGACGTCTTTGTCTGCTTTTGGTATCAGCGTGATGGTGGCCTCATAGAATGAGTTTGGGAGTGTTCCTCCCTCTGCTATATTTTGCAAGAGTTTGAGAAGGATAGGTGTTAGCTGTTCTCTAAATGTTTGATAGAATTTGCCTGTGAAGCCATCTGGTCCTGGGCTCTTGTTTGTTGGAAGATTTTTAATCGCAGTTTCAATTTCAGTGCTTGTGATTGGCCTGTTCATGTTTTCTATTTCTTCCTGGTTCAGTCTCAGAAGGTTGTGCATTTCTAAGAATTTGTCCATTTCTTCCAGGTTGTCCATTTTATTGGCATAGAGTTGCTTTTAGTAATCTCTCAGGATCCTTTGTATTTCTGCAGTGTCCATTGTTACTTCTCCTTTTTCATTTCTAATTCTATTGATTTGAGTCTTCTCCCTTTTTTTCTTGATAAGTCTGGCTAATGGTTTATCAATTCTGTTTATCTTCTCAAAGAACCAGCTTTTAGTTTTATTGATCTTTGCTATCATTTCCTTCATTTCTTTTTCATCTATTTCTGATCTGATCTTTATGATTTCTTCCTTCTGCTAACTTTGGGGTTTTTTTGTTCTTCTTTCTCTGATTGCTTTAGGTGTAAGGCTAGATTGTTTATTTGAGATGTTTCTTGTTTCTTAAGGTAGGATTGTATTGCTATAAACTTCCCTCTTAGAACTGCTTTTGCTGCATCCCATAGGTTTTGGGTCATTGTGTTTTCATTGTCATTTGTTTCTATAACAAATGACATCCTCTTTGATTTCTTCAGTGGTCTCTTAGTTATTGAGTAGTGTGTTGTTTAGCCTCCATGTGTTTGTATTTCTTACAGACTTTTTCCTGTAATTGATATCTAGTCTCATAGCATTGTAGTTGGAAAAGATACTTGATATGATTTCAGTTTTCTTAAATTTACCAAGGCTTTATTTGTGACCCACTATATGATCTATCCTGGAGATTTCCATTAGCACTTGAGAAGAATGTGTATTCTTTTGTTTTTGGATGGAATGTCCTATAAATATCAATTAAGTCCATCTTGTTTAATGTATCATTTAAAGCTTGTGTTTCCTTATTTATTTTCATTTTGGATGATCTGTCCATTGGTGTAAGTGAGGTGTTAAAGTCCCCCACTATTATTGTGTTACTGTCGATTTCATCTTTTATAGCTGTTAGCAGTTGCCATATGTATTGAGGTGCTCCTATGTTGGGTGCATATATATTTATAATTGTTATATCTTCTTCTTGGATTGATCTGTTGATCATTATGTAGTGTCCTTCTTTTTCTCTTGTAATAGTCTTTATTTTAAAGTCTATTTTATCTAATATGAGGATAGCTACTCCAGCTTTCTTCTGATTTCCATTTGCATGGAATATCTTTTTCTATCCCCTCACCTTCAGTCTGTATATGTCCCTAGGTCTGAAGTGGGTCTTTTGTAGACAGCATATATATGGGTCTTGTTTTTGTATCCATTTAGCCAGTCTAGGGGCTTTTTGATACAGCAGCTTCCTACCAGTTACACACATCTCTGAACTTTGATTGCTTTACCCTGTCACATGGAAATGGTGTACAGCTTGCCCTACTGTTTTCTCATAGAGTTCATAAAAATGCGATTAAGATATCACGTAAGCACTCTGAAATACAAAAGACTTGGCAGAGAGATTTTATTATTAGCTTTTAAGATTTGGGAAATTTATCTCATTCTACAAAGATTCTCTCATAAAAACCATAAAAGGGACAGCCAGTCTGCCCTTAATAGTAAAAGTATACTCTCAACAAGAATAGCAAGACCTCTGTGAAAATTTTAAGTATGGCAAATAAATATTTTTTCTGTCCTTAGCAACTCTTTACTTAGGCTGTTTTTATTTACAGAATAAAATTCCATTAAACTATTTGTGCAGCTTTTCTACATGTATTTCTTAAGAGAAATTTGGACTATATATTCCTCAACACAGAAATGTCTTCTGAATACCACTGATATGGGTCTGTACTGGGAAATTAATACTTTCTTAAGTAAGAAGCTGTAGATTCTTTTCATTCTGAATTATCCAGCAGGCTGGGACTCCACATTCTGTTTTGCTTGCTATTATTTTTTATCTGTCTTCTGTAAAAACCAAAGAGATTAACACATAATAGATCATTAGTGGTACTCAGAGAGTCTTGTAGGTAAAGTTACATGTGGAATTGGATTTAGTATCAAATAGTCATAGCTAATAACAACAACCAAAATAAGTCTCAAATCTACTCACTGGTTTTTTCAACTAGTAACTATGTATGTTTGATTTTCCCCCTTTAAAATTTTAAATTCCACTGGGGTGGAAAATCCATGTAGAAAGTAGCTTGAGAAGCAGTTAAAGTACGTTCACCTTTAGAGTCCTGTCTGAAATAGTAATCTTTATGAGCATCTCTGTGGCATGACCATCCATTAAGTTAAAATGAAGATACAGTTACTGCTAACTGACTGCTCTAGCATTTCTAGCATTTCATTTTTGATGTGAGACCAAGGGCTGTATATGATATGTCAGTTTACAGGAAGTAGGCAGGAAAAGAAACCATAAATCTTTCACTTGAGTTGAGTGAAGTGGAAGAGTAGTTAGCAAGGTATAAATATGCCTTTCTCACTTTGAAGTAATTCATGGTAGTAACACAGAAGTGCAAAGCAAAAAGCAAAGCCAATGAGGTCCTGTCTGGCTGAAAGGTAAAAACTCACTTGGTGCCAGGAATTATTGTACCAGCTTACTAGTTCTTATGTAGTACATGCCTAATTCAGTCTGAAATATACACAAATTCATTTCTGATTAATTTTTATATCAGATTTTCTAAAAATAGTCACAGAGAAAGAAGCAGAAAATTCTGTCCCTCAGTTTACATTTTTATGTCCCATATTGCTTGGGTGAGGGAAGGGTATCTCACTGTGGTCCTAGTTATAATCAGTATATTATTACAACTTCATAGACATTTATTCCAGAGCCATATCTTAGTAGTTCTAGGGTTTTCAATTTGGACAAGACAGATTTGTTCCACATTTTTTGTTTTGGGTGGACGGTTTGGTCTGAATATTTAAGTAATTCACACAGGTGCCTTATTGTTTGAGGAAAAATATTATCTTTTTAAAGTGTCAAAATCAATAGGAAATTTAAGATAGATTAAACTTAGCTTCACATAAAATATAAGATCTCTCTCATCTTCTTTTCTTCTATCAGAATTAAAATGGCACAACAATGTTTGAAAGCCAAAATTAGTTTTGATCTTTTTTTTGGTGCGGGGGAGGCTGCATTGGGTCTTCATTGCTGCAAGGGCTTTCTCTAGTTGCAGTGAGCGGGGGCTATTCTTCGTTGTGGTGAGCGGGCTTCTCATTGCGGTGGCTTCTCCTGTTGCAGAGCACAGGCTCTAGGCGCCCGGGCTTCAGTAGTTGTGGCACATGGGCTTAGTTGCCCCGAGGCATGTATGATCTTCCCAGACTGGGGCTCAAACCCGTGTCCCCTGCTGTGGCAGGCAGATTCTTAACCACTGCGCCACTGGGGAAGTCCCTGATGGGTTTTTAAATAGTAAAACTAATTCAAAGCTTGAACCTCAGTCATCTGATACCTACAGGCTCAGTGCTTTACCACTGACGTAACTAATTTATTTCTTCCCCCAGCAAGGCCATATCCTTAAGCACAGAACCTACTACATAGTACATACTTAACAAACACTTAATGAACTGAAAAAAAGTTAGATTTAGGAAAAATAGACTTTCCCTTCTCATTTGTCATAGAGAAACTTTCTTGCAGCAATGTACCCTGCTATAGGCACAGCCTCTTTTTCAGAGTTGGGGTGTCTCTGTGGGCACTTTTGGTATAAAAATGAAACTACTGACTCAGTTAATTGTCTTCACGGGAGAGTAGTATATTCAGTATTATATAAAATTAATTTTATTTGACTGTACAGTATCAGCTATACGAACAAGAATTTGGCTGGGTGAGCCAGAAATGAGGAAATTGCTGACACTGTTTTTTAGAAACATAAGATGTTTATTTTAACTGTAGTGAAGATTTTATTTTTATTTCTAGTTAAAAAGTTGTTTAGGATGGGGATGATACTGGCACTCATTAAAGGACTGGGATAGGAAGGTTAATTTTTAAAAATATTTTCTTGTCACCTGGTGCTTTGGCCAGGTCAACATTGTTCCATAAAAACGTACAGACACCCAAAGTTTGAAGTAGCTCCTTCTATCCTTCTGAGTTACTTCATTTTCCCCCCTTGGAGAGGGTATACAGGGAATCAAAGCATTATTTTCATCCTCAGGAGAGTCCCAAGAGGAAGTTTGTCACCAGCTGAAAAGGGAGTGTGGTCCCTAGGGACCAAGCAGCCTGTACGGAGCGGCTGAAGCCACTCCTGTGCC
This sequence comes from Kogia breviceps, assembly GCF_026419965.1. Lineage (NCBI taxonomy): Eukaryota > Metazoa > Chordata > Mammalia > Artiodactyla > Physeteridae > Kogia > Kogia breviceps. Next base: position 129,262,062 of record NC_081315.1, read on the forward strand.
GCCTACTGCTCCCCTGTGGCCAGAACCTCGTTGTCCTTGGCTTCTTGGCTGTAGCTCCCAGTTAATGGAAAAACATGTTGCCATTTAAGAGCCGACAGGAATGCACTTCAGGGGGAAATAAAAAGTCTTTTTTGGTTATAGCTATTGTTTTCTTTTGCCTTTGATTTTTGTTTTTTAAGTTATTTGTAGCAGATTCCACTTCATGTATTTGTCTTACATCAAATTAGCCTAGTTCCTTTAAGAAAACGTTTGTCTTACCCACTGACAGGAAATCAGCAGTCACAAATATATGCACATGAAGCCATGGCTGGGCCCATTACCCATGTGCCATGTGCTTGAGGACAGAGGTGATGAATAAGATACATAATTTCCTCTCTGTATAGGAATTTGCTGACACAGGCTGACAATTAATATCTAAAATTTGGATTGCATGTTTATTTGCACTTGGGTGTTATCCTCCTTTTAGTGATTATCTCGTTAAAACTGACAAACTCTCTAAGAGCCAGGTATCAGCTGTGCATTTTATAAATAATATAGGCAATGATAGCATTTATTTCATATATCAAGATTTGAGAATTCAACTTTCAAGAGAGGCAATAAAGTAGGGGAAAAAAAAGAATTTTAATGCTGCAGTTGAGTAGACCTTTAATCGAATTGCAGCTCTTTTCTCTCTGGGTGGTTACAGGCAAGTTATTTAATTTCTTTGAACCTCAGTTTCCTCATTTATAAGATATCTATGTGACTGAAATTGCTTTGAGGGTTAAATAAATGAGATAATAAATGTAAAAGCACCAAGAAACAAGCCCTGACACATAAGGAGTGCTTCATAAATGTTATTTCCCTTCATCCTTTCCTCGTTTTATCAGTTCAGTATTTATATTTACCACTACAGTGTTGGATGATGCTGCCATAAGGCAGTTTTCATTGTCTCAATATCCAGATCATTTATCTGAAATTATTATTTATAATAATTGAGTCTGCCTCATAGTCTTTTCTTCAAAATGTAAAAATCTACTTTATATGGGGATATTTAGGGTCATCTTATGAATCTAGCTCTAGCAATTTGTTAGAGTTAATTTCACGTTAATTTTTCAAAAAGCTTTAACTGCATGTAAATTTAGTGTATGTATCTCTATTTTACTAAAGTGATGTGTCTTGCCCTGAGTTCTGTTTTGTAGTCTAGGCCCTCCTGGGTCTCATGATAGCTCGAGGTCTTCATGCCAGCTTGACATTAAAAAATCGCCTTCCAGCGTGCCTCTTTAATTCAAGAAGCGTTCCTTTCACTGTGCTTGAGTTATTACAGCTAACAAAGGGAGAGACTTTAATTACTTTTCTATCTTGCTGATTATTATTCCTTCTGATGGCCTCTCTCTTTTCTCCTACCCAGTGAAAACAGAAGGATCAATTATAACCACGTAGGATATCTGTACTCTTCCTACGTGAAGCCTCTTGTGACTGTTTTCCCTAATCTAAAAATCAGGATCAACGTACTAGAACCTGGCATAGATTGACTGTATATGACCAGCCTAACAACATATCTAAGATAGGACTGAAGATCCTGAGGCAGGGCAGGACACATTTTGGCCTGGTCTCGGGCTCCCTGGGTAGTGCTGGTAGAGAGTAGCTAGCAGCGGTGTTCCTATCTCAGAGTGGAGCAGGGCACTGCAGGACTTAGCAACCTCCTGTAGACACACATGCAATCTGCTTGTCCCGCCTTATCAGAAACTGCCCTATGAAATCATGCTGCTGTTACCAGCTGGTCTGCTGTCCTTATTTGAGATCTTTGTTCTCTCTACTCTTTCTTGTGCATTTACCCTAAAATTCTGTATCTATAGCCCAGAATTGCAAAGTACTCTTTGTTTATACAACCTACTGAAATCACTGCTTTGTCATAAAACCATCATGACAACCCCACCCAGAAATGGCTTCTCCTTTTGAACTCCTTTACTCTGATTTCTGTTTTACTTGTTTAGCTCTTAGGATAGTTTTGTGGTTATTTTAATACGAGCAGCCGCCTCGTGTCCCGTCCCCTTCCCCCCACCCCCACCCCCACCCCCCGCAAACAAACTGTAAGATTCTCTATGGCAGAAACAAGGTTTTCTACTTATTGGAGTCCAGCAAAGCAACCACTCTGTCCACTGAATCAGTGGACATTAATGTTGGATGGATGATTTATGTGTTGACTCTCAGTAATTCTGATGAACAATAATAACAGTTTTAACGTTCACTAAAGTGACACTTCTGGTTTCAAGCTTTTTTCTTTTTGATATACGTTATCTGAGTGCCTAATACTATGAGAACACCGCTGTAGCAAAAGAACTAGAGCCAAGCAAAAACAATTGATTTGTCTGAAGTCCCACAGCAAATAAGTGACAGACCCAGAACCAGAACCTGGATCTTTCAACCCCTCCTGAAAGACTCTTCCTGCCTCTGAGTCAGCAGAAGAATCTTTGAAACTGTTTCTTGGTTCCCCTTAACATCTCTGAATCTTTGATAAAGATTTGCTTGCTCTTGTGGACAGTGGATATGAAACATCTTTACATTTTTTTATATGTACTTTTCTGACAGTTGTCTTTAGCTACCTCGATGTCATCTTCGCAAAAATTGTAAGCTACTTGAAGTTAGGAACTACGTTTTTCTTTATTCACTTACAGTATTTCCCAGGTATTGTGAATAAGGTCTTCAGTGAGAGGGAAAGACATATAAACAACTAAGTTCTGTATAATGTGTTTTATGTGGCATGGTGTGCAGAATACTAGGGGTGAAAGAAGAGGATATAACTCACACTAACTGGGATTGAGGGTGGGGATAGTTGATCTGAGTCTTAATAGGTGAATAGGAGTTCCCAAGGTAGAGTAGGGCTGGAAAGGGGAGCGTGCCTGGCATACAGAAAGGCAGAGATGCATGAAAGAACAGTGTGTTGTGAATTCAGTTAAAGGTTAAAATATGAGTAGAAAGAGTCTGAGCGTGGAAGTAGTAGGTGATAAAGCAGGAAAAGTAGGTCAGACAAATGTAAAGGACCTTGCACATCATCTGGACTTGTTTTTCTCCTGTAAGCCCTGGAGAACCATTGAAGAATTTAATAAGAAATACTGTGGTCAGATTTGTGTTTTTGAAAGATTGGTGGCATTTGTGTCCAAGGCCACCACTAGCTTAGCCTATGGAGCACCCTTTACGTGAATTAGAAAAAGATGCTCCTTTACCCCATTTGGTGACAGATTCCTGCGAGGGCAAAAGGCTTGTCAAGCAGAATGTGAGCTTTCGTGAAAGTCCCTATTTCAGTAAGTCCTTATTCACGCCCTCAGCTGGGCATCCTTGTATAGGCACACCCTTCACGTCTGTACAGGGCCGTCTCATTGTTTGGCTTATCCACCTTTATTATTATTATTATTATTTTTTTTTTTTTGTGGTACGCGGGCGTCTCACTGTCGTGGCCTCTCCCGTTGCGGAGCACAGGCTCCGGACGCACAGGCTTAGCGGCCATCGCTCACGGGCCCAGCCGCTCCGCGGCATGTGGGATCTTCCCAGACCGGGGCACGAACCCGTGTCCCCTGCATCGGCAGGCAGGCTCCCAACCACTGCGCCACCAGGGAAGCCCTATCCACCTTTAAATAGGCCTCACAGTGCCTACGAGCACAGTACCTCTTCTAAAGTTTATATGTATTCATCAAATAAATAAATTTAGATTTTAATCCCAAGTAGATAAACTACTTGCTGTGACTTTTAAGATTTGCCTCATGAGCCCTTGGACAAATATGTTTTGTGAATGGGATAAATGGGAATTTAAAGATGTCTTTTGTACCACATTAGCACGTAAAACCTGCCATGAGGTGCAGCACCTGATATGAATGGCCAAAATGTTAAAAGTCAGGTGGATTATGTCTTCTCAGCCATATGACCACTTGTAACTTTGAATATAAGCTCCTAGGGCAAATACCTTATCTCTGCACCTCTGTTCAAGGGCTAAAATGTAGCTACCATGTTGTAAATGAATCATGATAAAACCTTCCAGAGCAAAAATCAGATACACTAAAAGCTTATATTTAGACTGTAACTTTTAAGCCAGTCCTCCACCCCTCTCCCTTACCGTTTGGTAAAAACCAAGACCTAGACTTCAGTCCCATCTTGACCATCTACTGCAGTATTAGTTTGGCCAAATCAGTTATCATGTCTAGAGCTCAGTTCTCGTATTTTAATAAGGGAGTAGAAATAACAGTCTTTATGATCCTTTCTAGTGCTAAAAATGTGTGCCTATGTACCTGTCATAGAGTAGATTAATTGTATAAGGAATTCTTTAGGGGGTGGACCTCCAGGGACATATAACATGGTTATGTTTTCCTTACAGTGCTTCTAGAAACCTGGGATCTTGGGGTTGTGGTCAGTGCCTCTGAATACTTGCTTCTGTGGCCTAGAGATCCTAATCATGGCACCAGAGGACAGTTCATAGAATTCGGATTTTAATAAAATTTTCCTGGGATTTCCCTGGCAGCCTAGAGGTTAGGACTCTGTGCTTTCACTGCCGAGGGCCCTGGTTCAATCCCTTGTCTGGGAACTAAGATCATGTAAGTTGCATGGCATGGCCAAAAAAAAAAACAAAAAAACAAAACAAAACTCTTTAGCAAACTTTAACAATTTTCCACTGAATGGAAATGAAAGTTTTCATTGCTCAGAGATTCCCATGCCCAGTGATTTTTTTTTTCCTAATACTTTTGGTTTTTCTGCTTTTCAGCTTCCTTAAGAACAGCAAGTCAAGTTCAGTATCTATGATTCTGGAGATGTTAGGATAAAGTCTTACAAAACGGAAATATGCATCAGCCCACTTTTTCCCTAGACTCTTTGTTAGGAAAGTAAGAAAAAGCTACAAAGTTATAATGTTCATTTTAACTTACAGTTTTTAAAGTTTACAGCATATGGAAATGTAACATTCTCTATATTTCCAAACATGAACTTCTACTTAAATTGGCAATAAAAAGAACCTTAATTCAGCTTACCTGAGGTCTATTTTAGATAGGATGTTTACACCAAGCAAATCATCCTCCAGAACACCTTGTGCTGTCATACCTGTATTACTGACTCCTTGCCAGGTGTTTAAAACTACTGTCAGATTACAAGAAGCATTAGTCAGAAAGGAAAAGAATATTGAATGAGAGGCTGGCTGGCAACAAACTTAATACAGCATTTTATTCCTGAAAGTATAAAGTACTGAAGCCCCTTTATAAAGAGAAGCAGTATATCGAGGCAACAAGTTCATCAAGACCTACCTGATAATCTAGTGCCCAAGCCTGGTATCCAGGCTAAATAAGTATCTATGAAGAATTACTCAGGCCAATAATAATGGCATTTTAACATCCCACCTCTTTCTCCTCTTCCAAATTCTCAGTCTCTCTATTGACTCATGCTGGTTCTCCAGAATTTTTGTACAGATGTTTAATCTGTGCTTCTTCATCTTCAAATGTGTGATAAATTGGCGGGGGGGGGGCTTCTACCAACTTGAAAGGAACTCATGATTTTAAAAAGATGTGTAGGGGGCTTCCCTGGTGGCGCAGTGGTTGGGAGTCCGCCTGCCGATGCAGGGGACACGGGTTCGTGCCCCGGTCCGGGAAGATCCCACATGCCGCGGAGCGGCTGGGCCCGTGAGCCATGGCCACTGAGCCTGCGCGTCCGGAGCCTGTGCTCCGCAACGGGAGAGGCCACAACAGTGAGAGGCCCGTGTACCACACATACACACACACACACACACACACACACACACAAGATGTGTAGGGACTTCCCTGGTGATCCAGTGGTTAAGACTTTGCCTTCCAATGCAGGGGCTGCGGGTTCGACCCCTGGTTGGGGAGCTAAGATCCCGCGTGCCTCGAGGCCAAAAAACCAAAACATAAAACAGAAGCAGTATTGTAACAAATTCAGTAAAGACTTTTAAAAAATGGTCCACATCAAAATTAATTAATTAAAGGATTGTAAAGCATGGTACTAATTCTGTAGTATAGATTCTGATAGAGTTGGATATTTTCGTTTGGTTATTTGAGGTGAAGGTAAGCTAATTTCTAATAATGATCCTAATTGATCTGTATACGAAAAGTATGCCACCAATGTAAGTGAAAACTTTTTCTTCTTTTATGAACAGTTTGTACTATGTGAAACGGCATTACAGTTAAGCAAATGAGTTATGGAATGAGAAATATCTAAATCCAAATGCCAGGTCTGACCATTACCTAGATTGTGACCAGTTTTCTTATTATGTAAATTATGTGAGAGATCTCTCCTTTATAGATCTGTTGTCCAGAATAGATGAAATGATTGATATAATAAGTAATATGTATACTTATCCTAATACATAGAGCAAGTGCTCAATAAATCATTTTTGTTATATTTTTTATAAATCAGCAAAATCAACTTAATTGATATCTAATATAAAGAATTTGCTTAATTTTTCCATATTTTGTTGCCTTATATTTTATGAATGCTCGAGTGTTTCATGTGGAGGTCATGTTTTTAGTTTTGGTGGTGTGTTCTTTAAATGCAAACTATATTTCATACTTACATGCAGCATTTATTTCAGGTGATTTATATTTATAAACATCTGTAATTCCTATCTTTATTTGTTCCTTTTTTTTTTTTTTTTTTTTTTTTTTTTTTTTTTTTTTGCGGTACGTGGGTGCCTCACTGCCGTGGCCTCTCCCGCCGCGGAGCATAGGCTCCAGACTTGCAGGCCCAGTGGCCATGGCTCACGGGCCCAGCTGCTCTGTGGCATGTGGGATCTTCCCGGACCGGGGCACGAACCTGTGTCCCCTGCATCGCCAGGCGGACTCCCAACCACTGTGCCACCAGGGAAGCCCTATTTGTTCCTTTTTAAGCATGTATACTATTTTTTTGCTTTCAAGTGTAAAGCTAATGTTTATTTTCAAACTGTCTACATAATATCCCTATTTTAGTATATCTGTTAAGGTTATAAGTAGTTCCTTGCATACGACTTAAATTTTTTATATAAATTTATTTATTTTATTTACTTATTTTTGGCTGTGTTGTGTCTTCGTTGCTGCACGCAAGCTTTCTCTAGTTGCGGTGAGCAGGGGCTACTCTTCTTTGCCGTGTGCGGGCTTCTCATTGCGGTGCCTTCTCTTGTTGCGGAGCACGGGCTCTAGGCGCACAGGCTTGAGTAGTTGTGGCTCGCGGTCTCTAGAGCGCAGGCTCAGTAGTTGTGGCCCACGGGAATAGTTGCTCCGTGGCATGTGGGATCTTACCAGTCCAGGGCTTGAACCCGTGTCCCCTGCATTGGCAGGCGGATTCTTAACCACTGTGCCACCAGGGAAGCCCACGACTTAATTTTTTAATGTAAGTTTTATTAATTAAAAAGAAAAAAAAATAGTGAACCTAGCATTTCTACTAGAACGATGATTTAGGAAATACGCATACCTAATTCCTATGCCCTTTCATTTTAGCTAAGGGTTGAACCCGAGTGCTTAGGTAAGTCTCAGAAATCGAACGCTAAGGACAGAAGGAAAGAAAAGTACTGCAGTTATGTCATGTGGTGTTTGACGGTGACATAGGGATGTTCTTATTCTTCATCCTCAAGAGGCAGTAACTCAGTTCTCAAAGGTATTCTATTAAAATGTTGCTAAAACTCTAAGTTGCTTAGAGTTGCAGTGCAGTCATTACATTGTTCTTAAACATAACCTCTACTGTGTTTTAGGGATTTAAAAACTGAATCTAATCTTGCCTTAGGCTTGAAAGAAAAGTAGAAAGAATTAAGATTTGCATGTCTCTCTTTTGTTTCGTTTTGTCTATGTTTTTAACCTTCAACTATTATTTCTGGTGTTCTTTAATAATAGCTAGCTCTCTTTTTGCTTAAAATCTGGAAAATGGGTTTTGCTTTTATATTTGTAGGAAAGTTCCCCTGTTCATTTAGAAGGAAAAAAAGAATTAGGTATAATCCACATGCCACTTTTATGATTTTGAAAGTTCCAAATCATAAATTAGTCATTGTCTCTTTTTCTTCAGAATTACAAAAAAAAAAAAAAAAATCACTTAAACTGTTTTTGGCATTGGGACAAGACCTGCTTTCAGTGATAGCAAAAGTAGCCCCTTGGCATATTTTTATTCACTTTAAAAGAATCCTTAAGGAGTGGTTTTATATTTAGAAGCAAGAATTGTATTTAGTTTGCCTAGCATTCACTTCTTGCCAGAATTCTTAAAAATATGAAAGGTCAAACAAACACTCTGAACAATAGTAGTCCCCAGCATTTCTTTTTTCTTTTCTTCTCTGTGTCATAAATCTGGTCAGAACTGGAGTTTAGGGGGGAGATGAATCAAAAGTTGTCAATTCAAAGTGAACTTTCTTGTTGTACAACTGAATTGGTCATAATGGGCATGAAGTTTGCATGCATGCATGCATTTCATTCATGGCTTCTACCATTTCATTCATGGCCTCCTTATAGTTTAATAATAGATGTTTATGCTATAAAATTAATAGTTTGCACCTGCTGTGTACAGCACAACAAAACTTTTTGCCATGTCTAGTTTATTTTTGAACGCTGTAAGTATAGATAGTTTCATGAGTAACTCAAATAAGTATAAGACTTGGTTGATATTATACAACATTCTAAATTATGTAAAAATTAAAACATATCGAAGTCCAACTGGAACATGATCTAGCTTATTATAAAATCTGGTTTAATGTGGGCATGTCTTGGATCCTACCCCAAGTGGTTTCTTGCAATTAGTACCCTAAAACCTCAATATAATAATTTTTTCTATAATAATATCTTATAACATAAAGTAATATATAACTACGTTCTGTATTATTTTGAACTTTTATTTTTGCTCCTCCTGTAGTGATATATCCTGAGGACCTCCAAGGCCTAAATATAACTTTTACAGGTGTTTGAAGAATCAGGTGACTTGCTGGCTGAACCAGCTACATCTGTAAAGCTTTGTTTAAATATAGCTCTACATGTAAACTGATCACTCCTTATAAGCTAACCACCCATGAAGACTGTATGTTTTCTTCTTTGGTAGACCATACTTTAGATGATCAATACATAATCCACATTTATAGTCATATAATAGGCAAAATGTAGAATAAAGTAGAAGAGAATGTTTGTCTCATTTTATGTGCTTCACAGAGAGACCCACAGGCTGAATGGGAAAAAAAAAAAAAAAAGAGAGAGAGTGAGAGAGAGAGGTCTTAGTGCCTAATAAGCTTGAAGTTTTCTTTCCTCTTTTTCCTGATAGTAATTGCTTATAATTTTTTAAAGAGTCACTATGAACTAAATTCTGTCCCTGCAAAATTCACATGTTGAAGCCCTAACCCCCAACGTGGCAGTATTTGGAGATAAAGCATATAAGGAAAGGAAGTAACTAGGATTAAATGAAGTGATAGAGTAGGGTCCTAATAAAGCATCCTGCATGTACAGAGGAAAGGCCACGTGAGGTTACTATGATATTTGCGGCCGTCTGCAAGATAGGAAAAGAGCCCTCACCAGGAACTGACCATGATGGCATGCAGTCTCAGACTTCCAGCCTCTGGGTTGTGAGAAAATAAATTTCTATTGCTTCAGTCACCCAGTCTATGGTATTTTGCTATGGCAGCCCAAGCTGACTAAGACAGAGTCCATTACACCTCACATCATTGTAGCACAGATCATGTTCTATTTTTTACTTCTTTTTTTCTAACTAATAAAGATGATTTCTGTTAATTTGTAGTCATTAATTTCATCCTGAATTGTCTTTTAGAATCAGATGAGTATAGGCAGTTCCTAGTTTACAGAAAGTTTATTCTAAGTTGCCTTTGGAGAATTTAAAATAACATTTATTTCAAGCAATGCTTCCAGAAGCATTGCTGGATAGTTTCCAAGCTAGGCCCCTGACATGTCTTACACCCTAGGATAGGTAACCTAACAGTAGTAGGCATAAGTTTTAGATCCTGGAGGAAGGAGAACGTGCACTATTAGAGCCAACCAAAGGAAAATGAGAGTTTTTTTCTTTTTCTTTTCTAGGCACAGAGCCAGTCCTATGCAAGATTAGGTTAGACAAAGTTTGTCATCGCTTTATCTCTTTGTATAGCTTTTCACCCTTCATCTTCCAAGATCCCCAGCATCCTCTTGACCTACTTTTCTGAGTTCTTTATTTTGACAATCTCAATCACTTGTCTGGCTGGACCAGTCTGATTAAATCAATTCACTACATAATGCCAAATAATCAAGAACACTTCCAGAGGTATCTGCATTTTTAAAAAATTTTACTTTCCCAAATGAATCTTTTAACTGGTGGATTTTGGGGTTATATTTTTAAAAAGTGAATAGAAAAGAACTCAGAAGTATTCTAGTCTACTTTCTATAGCTTTTCTTGCTCTTTAACCCTTTACCTTTCCTCCTCTGCTGACTTTCAGGGTACTTAAAGAGTTTTACAAGGCTCCTTGTAAAAAAGGATTTATTCTACACCAAAAATTTTTACACATTCATTGGACATAAACAAATTTATAATTTGCTGAAAGGACTTCCAGTCTTTTCTGTTATATGCAATTACAATTTCACATGGTTATACTAACATTGCATGACACATTTTACTGACTCCGTTGTTTGAGTCGACTCTCATCTTAAACACTGCTATTCCATTTTACTGAGCCTTGTTAGCATCAGGGACTTTGGAGTGGAAGCTGAAAGGAAGGTAATAGTAATAGAAACTTCTGTAGTAAGTGATTCTGTAATTGGAAAATATTTATATTTTAGAGAATAGTTTAAAGCTGACTCTAAAAACACCAGGGTTCTTTGAGGTTGTCTCAAGGCCAGGTCATAGGAGCAAACAGGAGAAAGAATCCTAGGGCCCCGCAGCTGGACTTCATTGTGGGGAGCAGCTCCACTTAATCTGTAAGATTTTGTTTTATAACAGGGATTTATCTGTAAAAAAATTTTGGTTTAAGGCCCCAATTTAAGAGGAAATTCATAGTTAAAAATATTAAAAACTGGGAAATTCCCCCACAAGCACCAAAAAGACAACTGAGTTAAAGAATAAAATTAATAACCAATTTCTGCCCCTTGTAAGAAGTTTTTCTTTGTTAGACATTTTTATACAAAATTTTTGGAAATGTATTAGAAGGCATCAATTAAAGAATTTCCAAAGAAAAATATTTATAAATATTTGGTCACCAATTCTTAAACATGACCCCTAAAACTAGGACATACATGCTTAAGATCATATTTTTCTAGTATTTGTATACAAAATCTGAAAAGTACCATTTTTCTATTAACAAAGGACCAAAATTCTTTTTTTTTTAAGAGATGCATTTTTATAACTTGAAAGCTATATATGGGAATCATATCTCCAAACATTTATCTCACTAGAAAAATTAGAACTATTTCTTATACATTACTAAAATATATGCTTTTTTTTCTTTTTTTTTAACGTCTTTATTGGAGTATAATTGCTTTACAATGGTATGTTAGTTTCTGCTTTACAACAAAGTGAATCAGTTATACATATACATATGTTCCCATATATCTTCCCTTTTGCGTCTTAAAAATATGGAACGAGGCTTCCCTGGTGGCACAGTGGTTGAGAGTCCGCCTGCCGATGCGGGGGACGCAGGTTCGTGCCCCGGTCCGGGAAGACCCCACATGCCGCGGAGCGGCTGGGCCCATGAGCCATGGCCGCTGGGCCTGCGCGTCCGGAGGCTGTGCTCCGCAACGGGAGAGACCACAAAAGTGAGAGGCCCGCGTAACACACACACACACACACACAAAATTATGGAACGCTTCACCAATTTGTGTGTCATCCTTGCGCAGGGGCCATGCTAATCTTCTCTATATCGTTCCAGTTTTAGTATATGTGCTGCCGAAGCGAGCACAAGATATGCTTTTTAATAGCTAGAATTATCTCTTACATAGCATTTTAAATTATATGTATATTTTATTAATAGATTTTATTTTTGAGCAATTTTATGCTTACAGAGAAATAAGTGGAAAATAGAGTTCCCATTTACCATCTCACCTCCTCCTCCTAATTTCCCTTATTATCTTTCATTATTGTGATACATTTATTAAAATTGTTGAGCCAGTATTGATAGAGGGGTTTTTTTTAATGATTTATTTATTTATTTATAGGCTGCGTTGGGTGTTCGTTGCTGCACATGGGCTTTCTCTAGCTGTTGCAAGCGGGGGCTGCTCTTTGTTGTGTGCACGGGCTTCTTATCACAGTTGCTTCTCTTGTTGCGGACCACAGGCTTAGTTGCTCTGTAGTTGCTCTGCGGAACATGGAATCTTCCCAGATCAGGGATTGAACCCGTGTCCCCTGCATTGGCAGGTGGATTCTTAACCACTGTGCCACCAGGGAAGTCCCTAGATTATTATTATTAACTAAACTCCATAATTTTTGTTAGGGTTCACTCTTGGTGTTGTACTTCCTATGGATTTGGGGAAATATATAATGACATTTGTATCCACTATTACTGTACCATATAACATAGCTTCATGGCACTAAAAATCCCATGTGCTCCACTTTTTCATCCCTTCCTCCCTGACTCCAAACCCTTGATCTTTTTACTGTCTTCATAGTTTTGCCTTTTCCAGAATGCAATATAGTTGGAATCTTCTTTCACATAGCATTTTGCATTTAAGGTTCCTCCGTGTCTTTTTGTAGCTTGATAGCTCATTTCTTTTTATTGTTGAATAATATACCATTGTCTGCATGTACCACAGTTTATCTGTTCAACTGTTGAAGGACTTACAAGTTTAATGAATGAAGCTTGAATAAAGTTGCTATAAACATTTATGTGAAAGTTTTATTTATGGACATAAGATTTCATCTCTTTGTGGTAAATATTAGGAGTGTGATTGCTGGATCATACGTAAGAATATGTTGAATTGTAAGAAACTGACAAACTGTCTTCCAGAATGGCTGTGCCATTTTGCATTCCCAACAATGAATGAAAGTTCTTGTTGCTCCATATCCTCATCAGCATTTGATGTTGTCAGTGTCTTAGATTTTAGCCATTTAAATACATGCATAGTGATATCTCATTGTTAATTTGCAATTCCCTAATGACAGATGATGTTTAGCATCTTTTCATTTGCTTATTTGCCATCTATATCTCTTCTTTGGTGAGCTGTCAATGTTCACATATTTTGCTCACTTTTAACTGGGTTGTTTTCTTATTTTGGGATTTTAAGAGTTCTCTGTACATTTTGGATACCACTCCTTTATCAGATTTGTGTTGTCTAAAGATTTTTTTCTTAGTTTGTGGCTTTATCTTTTCACTCTAAACAATGTCTTTCATAGAGCAGAAATTTTTAATTTTAATGAATTATCTTTTTTCTTTCAAAATACATTTAATAAGGTATTAAATATATTCTTTCCGTAAAAAAATATCTATTTGGAATCAACTTATGCTTTGTAAATGTTTATAGATAAAAACCACCATATTTGCTCAATAGTTTACTTTTGTCCTCATAATTGTGATGATTTATAACTTTTAATGGCAAGGGAGAATTATTCCCTCAAAGAACTGTTAGCCATGAAGAAAACCATTCTCTTTTGAACATTATGCTACTGTATTTGAATCAGATATTTCTGCCTGTATGAATAGAAAAACATTCTCCTCAGAAACTGGGACTCAGTACTCAACAGGAGCGGTTTTAACTTGGGCACATGCGGTATTTTACATGTAGATCATACACTACACAATGGCAGTACTATATGGCCATGTTTTAAAACACAGGATAACTGTGCTAGGAGATGATAGATGAGGGGAGGGACCTTTTAAATGAAGAAGTACATTATAGAAAGAAGTTTTTCTGTTTTTAAAGTTTTGTCTGATTCAAGAACTTTGTCACATCACACACTGGCAGTGAGGTGATGGAGTTTATATATTCAGCAATCTCTTTTTATTGGCACAATTTTAAAAATACCCTAACAAAATACTACAGTAGAGTAATACAAAGCAATCTGGGATAATTTTTCTTTTTACACTGACTTAGCTTTACCTGTATTTTGTGAGTTTTCTGTTGCCACAGTGCACATATATATATATATGTATGTTCACCTACACATCAAGCTCATACACAGATCACAGCAATTAGAACTTAGGACTTAGCTGAAACTAAATTATTTTTCATATCGGGCAGTTTCCCACAATTAGCAAAGCTACCTTATAGGAGTCATATAGTAAACTGGAGCCATTTATTACACTATTAAAAATGCCCATAGAATGGGTTGTGCCCTACATGTTACAAAAGCTTTAGAGAATGAAAGCTTGGCAATTTTAGAGAATGAAAGGAGAAGCAAATACAGTTATATTTGGGTGGCAGTAACAGATAGACTATCGTCTGGAGTCTAGTATAGATAATAAACATTCACCTTTGTTTTTCCTACTCTCCCTCTCCTACTTTCCTCTTTTTTCCCCCCAGCTTTATTGAGATATAATTGACAAATAAAAGTATAAGAAATTTAAAGTGTACAGCATGATTATCAATACATGTATTTTGTGTGTGTGTGTGTGAGAGAGAGAGAAAATTTAGTTTCTACTCCTAGCAAATTTCTGTTATACAATACAGTATTATCAACTTTAGTCATCATATTATACATAGATTTTCAGACCTTTTATTCATCATATTACTGAAAGTTTGTACACTTTTACCAACATCTCCCTATTTCCCCAACCCCCCAGCCTCTGGAAACCACTTTTCTATTCTCCGTTTCTATGAGTTTGGCCTACCTTTTATTTATTTATATATTTTTAGACTCCACATATAAGTGATACCATGAAATATTTGTCTTTCTCTATGTTATTTCACTTGGCATAATACCCTGCCTGTTTATTCGTATCACAAATAGCAGGATTTCCTTCTTTTTAAAGACTGAGTAATATTCCATTTTATGTATGTTTATAAATATATAAATATTTATATATAATATATATGTCACATTTTTTATCCAGAGACAGACACTTAGGTTGTTTCCATACCTTGGCTGTTGTGATTAATGCTCCAATGAACATGGGAGTACAGGTGTCTCTTCAAGATAATGCTTTCATTTCCTTTGGATATGTACCCAGAAGTGGGATTGCTGGATCATATGGTAATTTTATTTTTAAGTTTTTTCGAGGAACCTCTATACTGTTTTCCATAGTGGCTGTATTAGTTTACATTCCCACCAACAATGTGCAAGTGTTCCCTTTTGTCCACATCCTCAATAGTATTTATCATCTCTTCTCTTTTTGATAATAGCCATCCTGACAGGTGTGAAGCAATAACTAATTATGGTTTTGATTTGTATTTCCCTGATGATTAGTCATGTTGAGCACCTTTTTATGTACCTGTTGGCCATTTGTATGTCTTTGGAAAAAATGTCTGTGTAGGTCCTTCACCCATTTTTTAATTGGGTTCTTTGGTTTTTTGCTGTTGAGTTGTATTAATACTTTGTATATTTTAGATGTTAACCCCTTTTCAGATGTATGATTTGCAAGTATTTTCTCCCATTTTGTAGGTTGCCTTTTCGTGTGCTGATGGTTTCCTTGCTATGTAGTAGCTTTTTAGTTTGATGTAGTCCCACTTGTTTATTTTTGCTTTTGTCACCTTTGCTTTTAGTGCCAAATCCAAAACATCATCACCAAAACCCGTGTCAAGGAGCTTGCCCCCTATGTTTTCTTCTAGGAGTTTTACACTTTCAGGTCTTACATGTAATCCATTTCAAGTTGGCTTTTGTGTGTGGTGTAAGATATGAGTCCAGTTTCATTCTTTTGCATGAGAATATCCAATTTTCCCAATACCGTTAATTGAAGAAACTGTCATTTCCTCATTGTATATTCTTGGCTGCTTTATGAAAGTTAATTGACCATATATGCATGGATTTATTTCTGGGCTTTCTATTCTGTTCCATCGATCTATATGTCTGTTTTTATGCCAGTACCATACTGTTTTGATTACTTTCGTTTTGTAATATAGTTTGGAATCATCAAGTATGATGCTCCAGCTTCGTTCATCTTTCTCAAGATTGCTTTGACTATTCAGAGTCTTTTGTGGTTCCATACAAATATTAGGGTTGTTTGTTCTATTTCTGTGAAAGGTGTCACTGGAATTTTGGAGGGGATTGCACTGAATCTGTAGATCACTCTGGGTAGTACGGACATTTTAACAATACTAATTCTTCCGGTCCATTAACACAGTATATCTTTATATTTATTTGTGTCCTCTTCAGTTTCTTTCATCAGTGCCTTATAGTTTTCAGTGTATAGATCTTTTACCTCCTTGGTTAAATTTATTCCCAAGTATTTCATTCTTTTTCATGCCATTATAATTGGGATTGTTTTCATAGTTTCTCTTGCTGATAGTTCAAAGCTGGAGCACCAGATGTGTGTACAGGATCCTTCCAAGGAGATACTGGCAACTTGGTTTCATTGTTTGAGCTGGACAAAAAGAGAAGGTGGGAGAAGTGTTTGCAGGCTTCCCCCAGAGATTGCAGCCAACTCCTAAATGTGTGCATAACTACAAGCTGGACCCTTGGGCAGCAGTTTGTAAAGTATGCATTTAGACCCCTTTCAGGGAAGGACTGGGAGAGATAGGTGCTTTTTTATTTCTTCCTCTGTGCTGAGTCCTGAGGGGGATAACTACAGTGATTACATATGTACACATGAAGCACTGCTTCTTTGTTTGCTATAATCTTATAGGTCTTATGGACACAAGCCCTGTTGGCTTCCAGAGCTAGGTATTTGGGAGCCAGGTGGAAGTCTTAAAAGTTGAGGTCTTAAATGTGCATTCCAAACCCTTGCTCCTCAGGGAGAAGCTGAGAGCTGAGAGTTAGTTCTCTTCAGATTGTATGGCTGTGTGCCAGAGTGGGGTTTATGACAAGAGTGCATCTCAGCCTTTCCTACCCATTTCAGTGTGGGTATTTTCTTCTTCATCCTATGTATACTATGTATACAAGTCTCTCAGCTTATTTCTGGATTTCTTTCATAGGTAATTGCTCCATGTGTAGCTGTACAGCATGTATGTGGGAAGAGGGAAGTTCAGAAATCTCCTGTGTTGCCATCTTGGTCAACTCCCCTCCTGCTTTCCTTTTTATAGTACAAAATCAAAGTTCTTTCAATGGTATCAAGCAGTGTAAGGGGTGAGCAAAGACCAGACCAGAAATGGATGTGTTTCTTTGCCAGGGTTCTGTTGCCTACGTTAAAAACTAACAGATGCCAAAATGAAGTTATAATAGAACATGGTCTAGATTCATCTTTTTGTATTTTTTTTAATGAGTAATTTGGAAGTTTTCTTTGAGGACTGGTAAGCTTAAGCAAAACTCAGAAATAGGGACTTTCCTGGTGGTCCAGCAGTTAAGACTCTGCACTTCCACTGTAGGGGTCTCAGGTTCAGCCTCTGGTTGGGAAACTAAGATCCCACATCCCACATGCTGTGTGATATGGCAAAACAAAAAACCAAAACAAAACAAAAAAAAAACTCTGAGAAATAATGTTTTCTTTTAATCTGGGAGACTGGCTCCTTTGACTTTGCTTAGGATTGTTCAGTTTCTTGTTTCTCTGAAGAGACACATGGACTTCATTTGCTGACCTTATTACAACAGTCTTCATTTATATTAGCATATTAAAGGTTGAAGTTTCACCTGCTATCAGTTTCATTTCCTGTGTAATACCTTGCCTTTAAAGCATTATGTTTTACTTTTCCTGCTGCCTATCAACTGCAGAGCTGCTGTTGTCTCCCTTGTTTTAAAGGCTATATTCTCTCCACCCATCAAATGGGGATAAATTATCTTATTGAATGAGGAGAACGAACAAGGATATTTTAAAACATTTTGTTATATAGCTGCAGTTTCATGGAACTATTTGTTTGAGTCTTTTGTACCCACTCAGCTTAGAGATAACTTCTTCTAGAAAGCCATTTCTAACCACTTCTAGCCCAGATTAGATACCTTTACTATGTATCCCATAACACTTGCATATTTCCCTTTCTTATCTAGCTTTGGGGTTTTGTTTTGTTTTTTAAGCTTTGTTGAGACAGAATCAGTAAAAGTAGCTGTAGCTGGTGTTGAGAATCTTGACTCATGAGTTAGGATCTACGTAGGCCTGGTAATTTTGGTGACTTTAAGCTAAAAATGGGTTCCTCAACTTGGCACTTGATGAAGATGGGAAAAGTTGTTGAAAATATCTTAACATATGCAGTGTAATAAAGCTGTAGGAAATTTTACTTTCATATCTTTTTGTAATAGTTCCTGATAGTTTCTTATTCCTCCAGTATGGCTATGGTAAATATTTTGGTTCACTTTGGAAGCTCAACCACATGTCTTGATGCTATTATCTCATACCATCTGAGTCCACCAGTCCTCTTTTCATTTCAGGGATGTTACTGCAAAGTCTTGAAATGTGTGCTTCCTTAGCCATACCCTTTAAGAACAAAGCCCTTAAAAAGTAACTCCAGGGGCTTCCCTGGTGGTGCAGTGGTTGAGAATCCGCCTGCCAATGCAGGAGACACAGGTTTGTGCCCCGGTCCAGGAAGACCCCACATGCTGCGGAGCGGCTGGACCCGTGAGCCGTGGCCGCTGAGCCTGCGCGTCCAGAGCCTGTGCTCCGCAACGGGAGAGGCCACAACAGTGAGAGGCCCGCGTACAGAGAAAAAAAAAAAAAAAAAAAAGTAACTCCAGAAAGGGCTTTAATTCTCTAACTTGCTCACCAAAATGCTAGTTATGCCTGTGTGGTGCTACAGCTCTGTCTGTTCTGACTGAAACTCTATGTCTGTGTCCTCTTTAATGACCACATCCTCCCTTTCGGGCCAGCATTCATCTGGATACTGTGGCAAAAGGAAAGATGTTTACATCCCTTTCAGCAAAGAATTCCTTCTGTGGGCTCTAAACTAAAGTCAAATCCCCCTATTTTACAGAAATATGCAGACCATGTAACTTTCAGGGTGATACTATGAAAGATGTCCCCAGAATCAGTGTATCCAGCTATTGTGTAAGAGCTTCATGACTTCTGTTAACATGGGCCACAGGAGCCCGCTCAACACACTGTATCCCACTCACCTTCAACTGCTGAATTATAAGCTTCCCCAAGGTAGGATCTGTGTCATATCTTTGTATCCCCAGAACTTAAGCCTTAAGAGATGCTTCAGATTTTTTTTAATAAAAGAACAAATGGCAGAAGGAAAAATGAAGTGCCTCATAGGTCCAGATGCTGTGAACTTCATAACGACTCTTTCTCATCTCACTTTCTTTAGAAAACAGCAATCTCACACACACACACACACACACACACACACACACACACACACACACAGTTTTTTTAAGTAAACAAAGCAGCAACTCATTAAATGATGTCTGGTGATTTTATATACTTTATGATATATTAACATGCTAACCTATCTTAACAGAATAGTAGAAAAAGATTAGTGGGAAAGTATTTCATCATGCAGAAGCACATTAGAAAAACTATTAAGAGCAGTTAAAATATAAGCACTTAGTATCTCTTAGCCACTGTTCTTACTTAAGGCTTCATAAGCATTATCTCATTTGTGCCTTTTAGCAACCCTTTCAAATAGATACTACCTTATACCTTTGATTCTAAGATGTCATGAGTTGTTAGAGCCCTCATCAAATTAATCATAGCTGGGCTTCCCTGGTGGCGCAGTGGTTGAGAGTCCGCCTGCCGATGCAGGGGACACGGGTTCGTGCCCCGGTCCGGGAAGATCCCACATGCCGCCGAGCGGCTGGGTCCGTGAGCCATGGCCGCTGAGCCTGCACGTCCGGAGCCTGTGCTCCGCAACGGGAGAGGCCACAACAGTGAGAGGCCCGCATACCGCAAAAAAAAAAAAAAAAAATTAATCATAGCTTTACAATGACTCTGTGTGTTGGAGGCATAGAGATTGCCACTTTAATGTTCATGTCTATTTTATGACAGATACTAATTTTAATTGTTAAACATTTAGAAAAGCATATCTTAGTAAAATCCTTAAGTACTTTAGAAATTGAGGCCCAGGCCTCAAGATACAGCATGCTGGCATGGTTCTACATGTAGCTGGCTCTGCATGTTGAGGCTAAGTTCTGAGACATAGATGTGTTGAACCTGTGGGATGACCTGTGGAAACCGAACATCTTTGAACAAATTTATGCAACTTCTTATTACGCACGGTAACCTAAACACACTCATTTACATCTGCTTCCTTCTGAAACTTACTAAAATACAAGTAAAGAATAAGAATGGCATACGCCAATAATGACAGAGAAAATGAGAAAGTTGCTAACCAATGAAAAATAGAAATAAAATTTTTGAAGTTAGACAGTAAATGTCCAGGTTAAGAGAATACTGAAACCTGTTGGCAAGAGAAATGAATAAGAAGCAGCTGATTTCACAATAGGTGTCAAGACTCAAGAAAGGAATTAGAATATAGGGCACCTCTGAAGAAAAAGAGGAAGGGCCAAGAGCAGGATTTGTTGCAAGTCTTTACGTAGAAGAGGTGGACTCCTAGATTGTTTTCCAGGCTCCTCACAGATGACCCCCAGCAGAAAATTGGAGCTTTGTTTTCAGAAAAGTTGAACTACAGAGGTTCTGAACATGAAGATACCAATTCCATCTGAAGATGAGGGAGGGGTGACATGTCAAGCGAAGAACAGGGTATTAAATGAAAGTCTGTATACTTCATGCTGAGATTCCCAAGCCCCTTCCCTTGCTGTGCTCCTGTAATGCTGGCAGCCAGGCAGAGTGGAAGCTTGCCATCTGGAGAAACTGACTGTTAGTCTAAGAGAACAGCTCTACAGATACTTACATTTGGGAAAATTACAGCAGTGAAGATAACCAGCTGACAAGCCTCACCCATGCACACAGAGTTTCCAACTGAAATTTTAGTCCCTCATTCCTAAATATGAATGGAAAACTGGGTAGGGATCACCAATATTTTAAGAAAGCTTCTAATATGAAAGACACTCTAAAACAAACACAGGGAAAATAGAGACAATTAGAGAGCAGATGAAAAAAACAAATAAGAAAAAGATAGTACAACCAGGGATTTCCCTGGTGGCGCAGTGGTTGCGAATCCGCCTGCCAACGGAGGGGACACGAGTTCGACCCCTGGTCCGGGAAGATCCCACATGCCGCAGAGCAACTAAGCCCGTGCACCACAGCTACTGAGCCTGCACTCTAAAGCCCGCGAGCCACAACTACTGAGTCCGTGTGCCACAACTACTGAAGCCCACGCGCCTAGAGCCCATGCTCTGCAACAAGAGAAGCCACCGCAGTGAGAAGCCTGCGCACCGCAACGAAGAGTAGCCCCTGCTCGCCAGAACTAGAGAAAAGCCCGTGCGCAGCAGCAAAGACCCAACCCAGCCAAAAATAAATAATAAATAAAATAAATAAAATTTTAAAAAAAGAATCGGCCTGCCAATGCAGAGGACATGGGTTCGATCCCTGGTCTGGGAAGATCCCACATGCCATGGAGCAACTAAGCCTGTGCGCCACAACTACCAAGCCTGCGCTCTAGAGCCCATGAGCCACAACTACTGAACCTGTGTGCCGCAACAATTGAAGGCCACATGCCTAGAGTCTGTGCTCTGCAACAAGAGAAACCACTGCAGTGAGAAGCCCATACACCACAATGAAGAGTAGCCCCCGCTCGCCACAACAAAGCCTGCATGCAACAAAGAAGACCCAACACAGCCAAAAATAAATAAATAAATAAACTTATTTTTTTTAAAAAGGAAAGAAAGAAGATAGTACAACCAGGAAACAAGCACCAGAGGTTCTAAAAAAGAATATTTAATAGTTCCTTAATTGAAATTTTAAAAAGTTCAGGTAGTCACAACATTGTAAATCAGCTCTACGTCAATTAAAAAAAAAATCAAAGAACAATAAATAAATAATTTCTTTAAAAAGCTTTAAAAAAATGTTCAGATAGAAATTTTTTTTTAAAGTGCAATAGAAGCATTGGAGGAAAAAGTTGAGTAAGTATCCCAGAAAATAAAACAAAAAGACAGGGAGATGAGAAATGGAGACATGTGACTAATAGGGGTTTCAGAAAGAACAAACAAATCAGAGGAAAGGAAACTATCCCAATTTCTTTCCACAAATTGAATAACATAAGTTTCTAGATTGAAATGCTTTACTAAGTGTCCAGTCCCAACCCATCACATACAGAGGACTAAGAATTTGGACTGTCACAAGATAGTCTACAGCAGCAGTAGAAGCCATGAGACAGAAGAGCAACTACGGTTTTAAATTTCTGAGGGGAAATGATTTCCAACCTGGAGTTCTTTATCAAGCCAAACTATACAATCAAATGCGAAGATGAAATAAATACATTTCAGACATGCAAAGTCTAAAACAGATTTATCTCCATGCACCTCTTTTCAGGAAGCTACCGGTGGATGTGTTCCACCAAAAGCAAGGAGAAGACATGGCATCTAGGAAACAAGCAGTTCAACACAGGAGAGGAGTAAAGGGCATTCCCAGGGTGATGTTCAACAGAAGTTCCAGAGAAAACATTTTTAAGCTTCTCTTTGTAAGCTGACAAGGAAAAAGTCATTCTTTTCAGGTTGTCACTATTTGTCTGACTTTGCTTTTCAATTGAGAATAAATAATAAGAAAGACTAGTAGGTGAAGATTACATCAGTTACACTTAGAAATTATTTATTTATTTATTTATTTATTTATTTTTTGCGGTACATGGGCCTCTCACTGTTGTGGCGTCTCCCATTGCGGAGCACAGGCTCCGGACGCGCAGGCTCAGCGGCCATGGCTCACGGACCCAGCCGCTCCACGTCATGTGGGATCTTCCCGGACCGGGGCACGAACCTGTGTCCCCTGCATCGGCAGGCAGATTCTCAACCACTGCGCCACCAGGGAAGCCCTACACTTAGAAATTATAAAAGCAAAATATTGTCTCAAAAAATGATCATGTTCTTTCCATCTCTTCATTCCAATCCAGAGCTATGTTTCTCCGTGAAAGCTTTATTTTAGAATTCAGTGTTAATCTTTTCTATCATTTTTGAAACTAAAGAAGAGTAGTTTCTGAAAGATTTTAGTAGCTGAAACTTTTTCCCTCCCTCAAATAAAATCTTTTGTAGGAAAACCATTATGTAGAAGAGATAAGAATGAATCTGCTTTGGTTGGGGCCTGTCCCACCTACATACCTTTCCCTCCTCCTGCTGTGACCTCTAAGGCATGTGGGAGACTCTTCAGAGCATTTTAAAAACGATTTCACTAACCAAAAAAGCTACTGAACAACACGTGACCATTCTTATTTCTCAGAATTACAACCTGAGTACTTATTATCTTCATGAACTTGAGAAGCAGAACATTGTTGTGAGGTTGTGTACCTGTGTCTGTGTGAAATGCGCACTAAAATTCCATCTTGACAAGTTTGCAGCTCTCTGATTGTAACAGTCTTGTTTTTAATGAAATGTCTTTGCTTGTTTCAAATAAAATTTGGAACTTCAGTTTTTACATTCCTGACGTTTTTAAGTTTGAAATTAGTAACTCATATTTCCTTTCCCTTGTAAGCATGAGCTTAGGCAAACATTGAGCAGTAACACTGTATTGGGGGAGGGGGAGCATGCATTGCAAGTACCCTTGTACTGCGCCCTTTGTCCCTCTTAATACTGTCCTTTCTTTCTCCCACGTCACCCTATAAAAGAAACCGTTGACAGATTTATAGTTTTCAATAGCTTTCCAGATACAATCTTCTCTGGTAAATAAAACTAAAAGATGAGGTTAAAGAATAAAAACAGATAACTTAATGCTATGAGAATTTGAGGTTTTGTGTGTAGTGTGGTCATTATGGGATGCCTTTCACATCAGAATGGAACCTGCCTGCTTACCTTGAAAATCTAAAGCATAAATTAGCAGAGCCTGGCAGTAACTTTTCAGTTTGAAAAATGATTTATCATTGGTGAGTATTAAAAATGCCAACTTTATTGTCTTTATTACCTGTGTACTTTCTAGGGGAAGGGTAGTCCCTAAACAAACTTTCTGTGAACTGGTTAATGTTTAATATTTATTTGTAAAGCCTACAAATGTAATGAAGAAATAGCTGTAAATCTTGCATGCTTTGTGCATCAAAGAATTTAGGTTCGTGTTGCTTTCCCATTCACCTATTCTTTTTGGGTTCTTCAACTACATAATACAGAAAACATAGCTTATGAAATTAAAAGAGGAAAATAATATTTTTTAAACTCCACCTTTTATATCCCTACCTATAATTTTGAGAACTAAAACCTTGAGCAAGAGTGTATCTTGGCAGGCAAATTATTTTAACCTGAAGCTTGATCAAAGTACAATTAGAAGAACACTCTGAATCATAGCTAGAGATATTATCTTCTTATACTCAACCTAAAAAGCGAATGCACAGATTACCATTTCTACTCAGAGGATGTTTTTATCTTGAAAAGCGTGGAAAGCAGTTTACATGGGAAAATCAGTACAACAGTCCATCATTTTTTTCCCTTATTCATTCTCCAAAGATAGTTTTTGTGACACCTGTGAAGAAGCAGTACCATGGGGTCATGTCCACATAGGTAATAGGATGTACCCAGGTTTAGCATGATAGATGAGATCCTTGTAGCCCACTGCAGCACAGTGCTGGAGAGTGACTAGCACTCCAGAAAAGGCCCTCACTTAGAGGCTACTTTCAAGGTCAAAGAATTAATTAAACATACCTTTAAGGAAAATTGTGCCTTCCCAACTTGGCAAGAAAATAATGGTTGAAATAGCTTGAGGGTGTTCTTCAGTTCTTGATCATCTTCCAGTTTTCTTCCTGTAGAAAGAGTTAAAAATATCTATCTGTTATTTTTCTTCATCTTGTTTTAATTTAACGAGGATCTTTTTGTCATCAAGGTTGACAGCACTGGTGAATTCCTGCCCGCAGGAGCACAGCAGTGCACACTTCCAGGGGGGTCCATGTGAATATCACCCCTTGACTTAGGCAAGACTCAGACCCTGTGGCCTTATTTGGTGTCCTTGCCTGCCAGCCTCATTTTATATTGCTTTTCATGCAAGGTTCATGGCTTGAAGCATGTCCTGATCCCTGTGGGTTAAGCTGTCCTCTTATTCTCCTTTGGTTTATAGCTGGCTTACCCACTACTGAGAACAAAGATCTCTGGGTACTTGAGACTCATTGTTCATTTGATGGAAGTGTGATGCACGTACATTTGAATAAATTTAAGCTTTTCATTTGAAATTGTAACTTATACTGAAAAGTCATTCTGGTCCTACAGTTAAAATTCTACCCTGGGCAGTCTTAATATTTTGGTGGTTTTTTTCATGCTTCAAGGTGATACTGATAATTTTGGTTTGCTCATTGGAACATGAATATAATTTACCTATAATAATTTTGGAAAGACTTCATATGCTAAGAATCATGATGTCATTAATAATGCACTGTAGTACACAGTGAAATTGTTTGAGGTGTTGGCAAGAATGATCTTTCCTATCAACTTATAAATGTTTCCACCAGTCAGCAAAGGCAGTGCAAAATTTCATCACTCAGTCTTGAGGCTCAGATAATACCGGTACTCAGGGTGACATTGTTGAGCTTCTGTCTGCTAGAAAATGTTTTGCTTTTTGTTTTCAAAGATGGCTGTTGACAGATAACTTATTCTTTACATGTACAGATGTAATGAAAATGCCACTGTGGGTTTAGTAGACCCACACAAAGTCCATCTTCAGGATTTGGCTGCATATCTGCAAAGCTTAGTTATGCACGACTGTGTCTCCAACCTGTGAACTTCCGCTCCTCATTCCTTCATGCTGTTGCTGTATAACAGTGTATTCCCCCTCAGTCTCTGACATTGGATGCTAAATGGCTATAAAAATTAGTTTGGAGTTGCTTTGCTTATTGTCATGTCACATCAGAACCCTATTAATCAGCTTCAGTTTTTTTCTGGATGTTCCAGAAGAGCTGGAACTTCAGGAATTAGAGGCAAATTACAACCAAAAGGAGAACATATCCACCTGTAGAAACATAAGGACATGTATGACTTCCACTTGAATTAGGTTATTAATAATTTGTATTGGGAAAAAATGGTAGATAAATCTATAGCCACCAGATTCTCTATTGGCCTTTATTATACATTCACTAATCAGGTAGTATACTAGTAATATTAGTAATGTTTGCCACAATTTTGTTGAGCATTTACTATGTGCTAGACATAATAATAAGTCTAGCAATATCTAATAAGTCATACAGTATCTAATTTAATACAATAACCCTAACTTAATCTAGTTATGAGATACAAAATTGTATAATTTAATACAATAACCCTATGAGAAACAGAATTAGTACAGTCATTTTACAGAGGAAGAAACTAGCTTAAAATAGTGTTTTCAAGATCTCACAGATAACGTCTGGTAGATCCAAGATTTAAACCCAAGTATGACTCCAAAGCCTATGCCCTTAAATCCTGATTTCCTTGGATAGCCATTGTTTCTTTAGAATGGTTTTGAATGTTTTCAGTAAGAGTGTGTGTGTGTGTGTGTGTGTGTGTGTGTGTGTGTGTGTGTGTGTGTGGCAGGGAGTTGGGAGAAGACAAAGGTACTGACATTGGAAGATTTCCTTCAAAATATTGAGGAAAATTATCTTTAACCTAGCATTATATGCCAAACCAGACTTTAGAAATGTGAGGATTAAATAAAGGCATTTTCTAATATTCTAGAAGAGACTCAGCATGTACTCTTTTTTACAAAATTACTTAAGATTGTATACCAGCTAAACAAAGAAATAATTCAAGAAATAGGAAGACACGGGAAGAGTAATAATAGGATGAGAAGCATGCTGCAGGTCTAGAGAGCAGTTAGTCCATATGGAACGGGAAAATGTAGGGTTTCAGGAGACAGGTGTCAGGGCAAAGAGAGAGTGGGCTCCGTAGACTAGGTATAATGATTGAGATGCCAGAAGAACCCAAATTTTGAAGAAGGAAAAAAAATATTAAAAGTGTGTGTCGGGTTAGGAAGAGTCATTAGATAATATGCTTAAACATTCTTTATTGATTTTCAACTTTAGAATCAATCTATAGACAAAGCTTAATTATGGTTACAGAACAAAAGGTAAAAGTTATTAACACCAACTAGTAATAAATTGAGATGAGGAAGGGGACAGAGAAGTACACAGAGGAATGTGACATTAATATCCTAATCTTGCAAAGTAAGGAATCAAGATATATACTGTCTGTAGTTAATGGAACCAGAAATAGAGATTAAAGTAAATTGTTTAATGTGACTAAATAAAAAAGGAAAGTGGAGGTATAAATAAGCTAAATATACATATATAATATGATATCAACAGATGATGTCTGAAGTTGATAAATCAAGATTTAAAGATAAGCAACCACCAGAAGAATTTCTTTTTAAGTGTTACAGATTGTCAGTCTGGGGAATAGAATGGAGGAGAGGAAGGGGCTGTTGCTTTTTAAAGTAACCTCTTCTTTATTTATTGTAGCCATGTGCATGTATTACTGTAACTTAGAAAAGTAAATTTTCATTTTAGGAAAAACTGAAGGAAAAAATGCCACCAGATTATGGACCTGCTTCACGTAATCTTCATGTATTTCTAGGGTAATTTGAAGTACCGTGACCAGAAGAGGGCAAACCAGTCAAAACCTCAAGTTGGCAAGCTCTTACTTTATCATGGGTAACCCATGGAAAAGTTCAAGTTGCCTCCAGAGGTTTCCAGGATGAAATCGAACCCTCACTGAAGGGACAGATCTCAGAAGTTTCAAAATAAATGGTGAAGGAAATTATGAGAGCCATTGAAGAAGTCCAGAAAGGGAAATAAATGCAGTGAAACTTAAAAGGAAGTAGGGAGGCCATCCAGTGGGGGACTCTCAGAAAGCCTTTATGAAATACTTAACATTTTGGTGAGCCTTTAGAGGATAAGTAGAGTTTTATAAGGAGATTCTGGAAGAGAATGCCTTTTAGGTGGAGGGAGAGGCAGAGAAGGATACAGCTCGCTAAGGCCTGGATATGCCCTGAGAAATGGGCTGTGTCGAAGAGCGTTTGGAGGTAAGGTTCTGAGGCAGGTAAGGCTTATATTGTAGGGAACCTAGAATATGCGCATGGCTGGAAGCTTGTTATTTACTAGGCAGGCACCAATGAACTTTTGAAGAGTTTTGAAGTGATATCAGAGCTATAATTTAGGGAATTTATTCTGGGAACAAGTTGGCTAGTCAAGAATCTATTACAAGGTGAGTAGTATAAAGTAAGAAGAAGACTGAAATGAAAAAAGAAAACAGTCAAAATAACAATTACAAAAGTTAGTAATTGATGGATTAAAAGCATCAAAACTGACTAATATTTTCAGCCTGATGAGTGGGCAAACAGTATTTCCATATCAGCATATATAAGAATATAGTAGTTAAGTTTCTATTTGTTGTAAGTCAGAAAAAACAGCTGGAACTGACGAGCAAAAACAAAGGACGTTTTTCAAAATAAACTATGATCTCACAGTATTTAAGGAATAGGCCTTTGTAAGGTCAGGAGCTAGAAGGATTCCACAATCTTCAACAACAGGAATTATAACTACTCTGCAGCCATGAATGTGAATCAGCTACCCGCAACTCTTCTTTGTGTCTCTCAGTTCCAGAGTCCCTAGAGAAAGAATCTGATTGGCCCATTCTGAGTCATGTGTCTGCCGCTGGACTAATTAGCTGGGTTGATGGGGAGCACACAAGGTCATAGCTTTTAGTTGGCTACTGGAAGACTAATTCCCCAGAGAAGAGGAAAGTATCTTGAGATGGGCCATATATAATTGATTAAGTGTGTATATTCTATTCTTGAATGAATGCATAGATTAGGCACACTTACCTTCCCATACTTCCATCTGTATGTGAAACACAATACCTTGTTATTTGTAAATAACTATAAATGTACTGTGCCCTCCCCAACTAAAGAGAGCAGCTAGAAGTAACACTATGTGACTGTTGTCTTCCAAGTTCATAATCTCCTAGTGATCTCCATTCTTTCTGTGGTTTCATCCTGATCTCATCTTGACTGTGGCCTTGCAAGATTCAGTAACCTAGGGATTAAACTGCAAATTTAACTATTGCCAGTATCCTCTGTATAGAATACTTGGGGAAAGGAAGAGGGTAGAGGAGAAGCAAATGACAAAAGAGAGTATCATTTTAAAAGAGGAAAGAAAAAAGGAAAGGGATTTTTCCTTAGGTACTCTAGCTATATATAAGCAAGGAAGAAGTGGTGGAGGCTATACTCATAGTTTTTGTGTTTGGCTTCTCCACTGACACTTCATGTTCTTCTTTGCCTTTGATTAGTATTTCACCAAGTCAGAGTAGAGTTTTTACTGTTGGCATGACCCAAACCTACATTCCTGAAGAATCTGAGCTCTGGATGAAATGGTTTATTTAGTGTTGTGACGGTCATCCAATAGTCCTAACCAACAGTCATCAAAGTACAAGATGTTCTGCCCCAGAGGTTACCAAGGTTCCACTCATACCCTTCTGAGCCTCTGTTATGCACTATCCGTCCTGACCTCTGCCTACCAGCGCTGTGGATCTTTTCCTTCGTCCCTCCTTCCCTCCCTTCCTCCCCTCCTCCCTCCCTCCCTCCTTCTCTCTCTCTCTCTCTCTCTCTCTCTCTCTCTCTCTCTCTCTCTCTCTCTCTCTCTCTCTCTCTCTTTCTTTCTCCCTTTCTTTTCCTGTTCTCTCAGTGAGAAAAGAAACTCACAATGGCCAGGTAGCAGACTCAGCTCCTACTTCAGTTGAGTCTTATGTTTGCAAGTGGAAGCATTCCTCCTTTGGAAACTAAAACTTCTAAGACCTTTTGTTATGAAGGGGAAGCAAAAATTCTAATCCTGGGTCTTTAGATATCTTCTACCTCATCCCTTAATTTCTGGACTCTTATATTCTTGTTGTAGAAGTGAATACAGTGAGTATCAGCTCATTATTTTCTTAAGTGACAATTAACTTTATTGAACGTAGACGTTACCCTTGGGATATGTCGGCAGTGCATTATGCATTCAGAGGGTCACTGTGTAGTGGCTCTGGGAGAACTATGACAGGTAATCCAAATTCAAATCCAGAAGAATTGTTTTTCTAGTGATTAAAAGATCACTGTGCCCTTCATAATGGAAGGGGCTCAGTGTAGATGACTTAACTTCTGTCATTGGTTGATTCTCTGAAGAACTACCTTTGGGTCAATTTTTATTAATTAACCCACTGGCTACTTACCTGCTTAAAACCCTTCCTTGGCAAGCATGCACCAAAGGCCCCTCCCACCTGTACAAACCTCATCTTTACCACTGTAGGCCCCTTGGTTTTTACTTCAGTAACAAAATGGTGCTAAGTTTCATGTACCTCTCTTTTTTTGTCTTTGTACTTATGCTTATGCTGTTTCTTCTCTGTAGAATTTTCTAACCAACCCTCTTTACCTAACACCTACTCCTTGACTTAGGTATTCTTGTTTCAGGAAGCCTCTTGACCCATTCTCTTTAGTTGTCTTTTCTCAATTCTTCCAGAAAACTCTCCCTAGTGTTGTACTTATCCCATTGTATTATAAAATTGTTCATGTACCTTTCTTCAAGTAGATTGTGATTTCCTTAAGCACAGAAGTAACCAGTGGCTTAATTAATAAAAATTGACCTAGAAACCTCCTGTGAGTCCATCTGTATAAACAGAGCTCCTCCTGTTTTGTTTTTTTCTTACTTTGAGAAGTAGGTTAGGCTGAGCAAAGATGAGGTTTGGGGAGAGTGTTTTCTCTCATAGAGTGGGAAGGAGTCTAGGGTGCCTTTTTTGCCTTATACAGCTGCAGAATTGACAAGAGATCTGGACAGAGGATATAGTCCAGTCCTGTGCTCCCACACCAGGTCATGATTAATTCAACTTTGTCCTCTTTGCCTATAATATATCTAGTACTACCCCCATCCATCCTGAGAGTGAGTCCGAAAGTGAGCCTCAAACAAAACTTGGTTTAGTTTCACTACTGCAAGGTTCATGTTTTACCTAAATTCTCTAGTTGTGGTGTGAAGAGTAGATTTAAGATAGACATGACTAGAAGCCCAGATCATAGCACACATAAAGGAATATTAGGGCCTATACTTGTATTGGTTAAGGATGGTGAAGTGAGGGTAGATTCATAAAACATTTAGGAAGCAAGACTTAAAGATGAATTCGTTAGGAAGATAATAGAAGAATCAAAGGTGACTGTCAGGTAGCTACCTTGGGTAATGATAGTGCCATCAAGTGAGAGGAAAAAATACAGGTCAATTGGAGTGTAAAAGTAATAAATCCAGTTTGGGACATGTTCAGTATCAAGGACTTTTGAATCAACGAAGAAGAGATGTCAGCAGGTAGTAGTTGAGTATACAAATTAGGAGATGAATCCAAGAGAATAAAGGAAGTTACACTGTAGAATATATAAAATGAGAAGAGTAGTGGTTCCAAGAAGGAAACCTGAGATCACCAAAATCTAAAAGATGAACACAGGAAACAGAACAGAAATGATTGGGGGAGGGATGGGTTCTAGAAGCCAACGGGATAAAGAACATTACCAAATGCAGCTGAGAGGTTCAGGTCTATTGGGTTTAGCAGTATGTGGTTCATTAGTGATTTCATTGAGAGCAGTGGCAGTGGAGTAATGAAGACAAAAACTAGATTGTAGAGAACTGAAGTGAAAATGGAGATGAGATATTCCTGTAGGTATCTCTTTCAAGAAATTTGAATGAAAAAGGGAAAAGAGAGATTAGATTTGTATCTAGAGAGATATTGGTGACGATGGGAGATAGGATGGGAGAGACAAGTATGTTCATAGGCTGAGGAGGAAGAGTCAATAGAAAAGGGAGAATGAAAATATCCAAGAGAGGAAAATGAGGAAGGGAAGAACTAATGAAGGAAGATCACAGAGGGCTGGGCTCATGGGCACAAAGAAGGATATGGCCTCCAGCTGAAGGAAGGGAGCCCTTGCTCCCTTACACTGTTGAGAAAGAAGTTAGGATGATTGTGGATATAGATTGTTTTGTAGGTAGGGGGCTGGAAAATTGAAGGAGGTTGGATTCAGTGATCCACAAGCCTCAGCTTGAGTCTATTTCATGAATATTTTATTTGACCCATAGTATTGTGAATCCATATATAATGAACTGTCATAAGCTTCAGTTTTTCCCTTTATTATATACAGTACAATGCATAGGAAAGTCTGATCCGTCTTTTTGAAAAATAATATACAGAATCCCAAACTTTAAAAATGTAAACATTGAGTTAGAGGTGTCTGTGAACATCTTTTTTTTTTTTAATAGATCTTTATTGGAGTATAATTGCTTCACAATACTGTGTTAGTTTCTGTTATACAACAAAGTGAATCAGCCATATGCATACACATGTCCCCATATCCCCTCCCTCTTGTGTCTCCCTCCCATCCTCCATATCCCACCTCTCTAGGTGGTCACAAAGCACTGAGCTGATCTCCCTGTGCTATGCTGCTGTTTCCCACTAGCTAACTGTTTTACATTCGGTAGTGTATATATGTCAGTGCCACTCTCTCACTTCGTCCCAGCTTACCCTTCCCCCTCCCCGTGTCCTCAAGTCCATTCTCTATGTCTACGTCTTTATTCTGGCCCTGCCACTAGGTTCATCAGTACCTTTTTTTTTTTTTTTTTTTTTAGATTCCATATATATGTATTAGCATATGGTATTTTTCTCTTTCTCACTTACTTCACTCTGTATGACAGATTCTAGGTCCATCCACCTCACTACACATAACTCAATTTCATTTCTTTTTATGGCTGTGTAATATTCCATTGTATATATGTGCCACATCTTCTTTATCCATTCATCTGTCGATGGACATTTAGGTTGGTTCCATGTCCTGGCTATTGTAAATAGTGCTGCAGTGAACATTGTGGTACATGACTCTTTTTGAATTATGGTTTTCTCAGGGTATATGCCCAGTAGTGGGATTGCTGGGTCATATGGTAGTTCTATTTTTAGTCTTTTAAGGAACCTCCATACTGTTCTCCATAGTGGCTGTATCAATTTACATTCCCGCCAACAGTGCAGGGGGGTTCCTTTTTCACCACACCCTTTTCAGCATTTATTGTTTCTAGATTTTTTAATAATGGCCATTCTGACTGGTGTGAGGTGATACCTCATTATAGTTTTGATTTGCATTTCCCTAATAATTAGTGATATTGAGCATCTTTTCATGTGCCTCTTGGCCATCTGTATGTCTTCCTTGGTGAAATGTCTGTTTAAGTCTTCCACCCATTTTTTAATTGAATTGTTTTTTTGATATTGAGCTCCATGAACTATTTGTATATTTTGGAGATTAATCCTTTGTCCATTTGTTTCATTTGCAAATATTTTCTCCCATTCTGAGGGTTGTCTTTTCATCTTGATTGTAGTTCCCTTTGCTTTTAAGTTTCATTAGGTCCCATTTGTTTACTTCTATTTTTATTTCCATTACTCTAGGAGGTGAGTCAAAAAAGATCTTGCTGTGTTTATGTCAAAGAGTGTTTTTCCTATGTTTTCCTCTAAGAGTTTTATAGTGTCTAGCCTTACATTGAGGTCTTTAATCTATTTGGAGTTTATTTTTGTGTATGGTGTTAGGTAGTGTTCTAATTTCATTCTTTTACATGTAGCTGTACAGTTTTCCCAGCACCACTTATTGAAGAGGCTGTCTTTTCTCCATTATATGTTCTTGCCTCCTTTGTTGTAAATTAGGTGATATATATGTGTGGGTTTATCTCTAGGCTTTCTATCCTGCACCATTGATCTGTATTTCAGTTTTTGTACCAGTACCATACTATCTTGATTACTGTAGCTTTGTAGTATAGTTTGAAGTCAGGGAGCCTGATTCCTCCAGGTCCGTTTTTCTTTCTCAAGATTGCTTTGGCTATTCGGGGTCTTTTTGTGTTTCCATACGAATTTTAAAATTTTTTGTTCTAATTCTGTGAAGAATTCCATTGGTAGTTTGCTAGGGATTGCATTGAATCTGTAGATTGGTTTAGGTAGTATAGTCATTTTCACAATATTGATTCTTCCAATCCAAGAACATGGTATATTTCTCCATCTGTTTATGTCATCTTTGATTTTAGAGTTGATATCCAGACTAGTTTTCATTTTGTTTGAATTTCTCCCCATTCCATTGAAAACATGATCCATTGTGTAAAGTTCTAATTAATATAGATCTATTGCATAAAAAGGAGAAGCTCTGTATGCATGGATGGTCATGTACTTATGGAAGTTTTTTTACTATAAATTAGTATTGCTTTCTGATCAGAAAGTACGATTGAATATACTGAAGTGACAAGTAATTCCTTAGTCTCCTGGCTTTACGTAATTACTCTTCAGGTTAGGACCTTTTATCTATGTAACATTTTTGTTCGTTAAGCTTCTACTCTAGCTTTTTTTTCTGACCTGCTTGATAATCTAGTCTCATATTCAGTATCACAAAGAATTAGTCTATGTAGTATGTTAGTTGTAACTCAGTGTCACCTTAAAGGGTTTTCTGTGTTATTTTTATACTTGCCCTTCTGCAGTGATCTGAAAACCATTTATTTTGTCCAGAAATAATGCCTTTTATAATACAGTGTTAAAGCTTCAGAATCTTAGAATGAATTGATTGACTGAAGAAGACTATGAGTGCCTGGGCCACAGTTTGTATTAATAGTTAATCAGTGTTTGATGAGTGAAAGATTGAATGCATGCAGTGTTATTTTTGTGAAATTTTACCTCACTGAACACTCTCCCATCTTCTCTGGAAAGAAGTAGTATATGTTCTTTTTGAAATATCTGAAACTGTTTTATCTTAACTATAGTAACAGTCATTTTTGTGAGTCCCAGGCATTCACCAAGGCAGTCACGGGAGA
Organism: Kogia breviceps; assembly: GCF_026419965.1. NCBI lineage: Eukaryota > Metazoa > Chordata > Mammalia > Artiodactyla > Physeteridae > Kogia > Kogia breviceps. Next base: position 129,296,849 of record NC_081315.1, read on the forward strand.
TAAAGAGACTTCACTTACTTCCTTTTCCCTTGGCTATGCGTTTTGATAGTTCCTGATAACAGGTTGGGATCAGTGCTGTGTTGGGCAAGGTTCAGATTAATTATATAAAAGAGTACATAATTTTTTAAACCCTATCATTTCCTGTTACCCAATTCTCTAGTTCAAGTGCTTTAGGCACTGATTTAATCTGGAAACAATAATTGGACTATCCACTAGAATAGGCCATGTGTTTTGAGAGGCTATCTGGTAATGAGAGGATGTCATTCTTATATGGAAGAACTTGAGGCAAGAATCTAGGATGAAGAATTCTAGTTGATCTCACCATAGTACTGTGATCTGAAACAGCACTGTGATCTGAAACATTTTGGTCAAAGTCAAGTTTACTGAGGGTCATAATTTTCAGTAAGAAGAAGGATCCCAGAGTAATTTGCTGGTTGGGTCAGAGTAAAAACACAACTCATAGGTTTCATGATTGAACACATTTGCTTGTATTTCTTGAGTTGTGCAGATGTATTTGCTTTCATATCCAAGTGTGCTGGAAGCACTTTGTATTTTAATTGAATTACGTTTATCTTAATTTTCTCTGCAGTACTTTTTCCTCAGATAGACCCTTGGATGGTTGTCTTTTTTTTTTTTACCCCCTTCAGTTTCCACCATCTCACCTCATGTGTGTTCCAGTTAAATGTAAACAGCCACACTCTGTAAAATATCCCATTTCTACCCTTGAGTCTACGCATTCACTTTTCTCTTAAATGACTTTGGTGTCCTGCAGAAACCAAGAGATGAAACCGGAGGTAGTGCAGATGTGTTTGCTAGCAGTGTTTGCATAAAGTTCTGGTAGCCTCTTCTGTCCTTGTTTGGTTTAATCTTTTAAACTCCCTTACCTTCTGCTGTGCTTTTGTTTTGTTTTGTTTTTTCATTATTTTAGTCTCTTTAGGGCCAGGGAAATGACTTGGAGGGATAGGAAAGTACTGTGGCAGTCCAGCTTATATGCTTAGCTAACTGATTTAATTGGCTTATTTAAATTTTGTTTATGAAACTAAAAAAACATAAAGCAGGTGATAAATGCATAGTTGCAGTACTGATGCTTTTCCTTGATTATGTACCTTCCATAAATTAGTTATGTTTCCACATTAGGGTGAGTTGTATGCTAAAGTTTTAAGGGGAAGTTTTATGTCTTAATCTATGTGTTTCTTATATAAATGGCACCTTGCATTTTGTGGACATTGAAATAAACCCCAGGGTTTAGGACCATGGTAAAGAAACCTGAAATTACTAATTTTTCCCTTACTGTGAGTTTAGTTATCTCTGGTTAAAAAGACAGTTTTTTTTAAAGCTTCAACTAGAAGAAATGTATATAAAAATATATACAATTGGAAGTATAGCAGAGAGATGAAGAACTCAGTGTCTGAAATTAGGCAGTCCTGGATTTGAATCCCATCTCTGCTATTTACTAGCTCGGTGACCCTGGGTAGTTTTCTCGTATGTGTAGTAGTTGTAGTAATAGTAGTTACTTCCTAGAGTCACTGTGAAGATTAAATTATTATCTGAACATTTTGTCTCTAATATTAGCAAGCAAATAGCTGGCAAAATTTTTAAAAGATATACGAGTCATATTTTTTTATAATACTGTATGCACCAAAAAACAAAACAAACAAACAAATAAATGTGACTTTCGGGGTGTTAAACCTGGATTAACCATTCGAATCCAAAGACTAACAGATCTTCAGACGCGCAGGCTGCCAGTGAGGAGAGCAGTACCTTTAGGTGGTAGATGTTGGATGCTGGGTTCAGACAAATGCACGAGGAAGTGAACAATGCTGTGGGCCTTCACTTAACCTCTGGGCCTCTGTTTTTTCATAGCTGTCTTGAGGAGTGTATGGGTTGCTATTTAAGACCCTGTCTGTTTTTGACATATTTTGACTTTAAAGCAGAAGAAAGAAATTAAAATATAAGAAGAATCACTACAAAAATTGTGGAAGCAACCAAGATGTCCTGCAGTAAGCGAGTGGATAAATAAACTGGTACATCCAGACAATGAAATATTATTCAGCACTAAAAAGAAATAAACTATCAAGCCAGGAGGGGAAGGGGAGGGTGGGCTGAATTGGGAGATTAGGTTTGACATAAATACACTACCGTGTGTAAAACAGCCAGCTAGTGGGAACCTGTGGTGTAGCACAGGGAGCTCAGCTCGGTGCTCTGTGATGACCTAGATGGGCAGGATGGGGGGGGGTGGAGGGAGGTCCAGGAGGGAGGGGATATATGTATCCATAGAGCTGATTCACTCCATTGTACAGCAGAAACTAACACAACATTGTAAAGTAACTATACCCCAGTAAAAAAAAAATGAACTATCAAGCCATAGAAGAACATGGAGGAACCTTAAATGCATATCACTAAGAAGCCAATCTGAAAAGGCTATATACTACATAATTCCAACTGTATGACATTCTGGAAAAGGCAAAACTATGGAGACAGTGAAAAGATCAGTGGTTGCCAAGGGTCAGGAGGGAAGGAGGGATGAAGAGACAGAGCACGGAGGATTTTTAGGGCAATGAAACTACTCTGTATGATACTGTAATGGTAGATACATGTCATTATACATTTGTCTAAACCCGTGGGATATACAGTGCCAAGAGTGCACCCTAATGTGAACTCTGGACTTTGGGTGATAATGATGTGTTGCTGCAGGTTCATCAGCTGTAACAACTATACCACTTGCTGGGGGATGTCTTGGATGGTGGGGAGGCTGTGTGTGTATGCAGGGGCGGGGGTGTCTGTATTTCCCACTCCGTTTCACAGTGAACCTAAAACTGCTCTAAATAATAAAGCGAAGTGTACTGAAAATAATAATAACAGTGCAGGTGGGCGGAAATGAAGGAGAGAAGAAATAAAAGGGCTACTCACTGAGCCTGCCCTCAGCACCACTGGCTGTTTTACACCCTAGGCCTTTCCACTCTCTGCGGCTCTCCCTCTCCTCCAGCCTCAGTCGTTTCCACGTGGACGGTTGAGGCAGCATGCTTCCCCGCAATGAATTCCTAGAAGCAGTGCCATAAAGCAGACCACCGCGAAACAGATCGCTGTTGGAAGAATTATATTTCCTTATACAAACAGTAATATAATAGAGGATTGCTATCCTACGCAGAACTTGCCATCCAATAAAAAAGTATGTTCTCAATTCTCTAAAACGAGCATGAGTATACACTACACATCGATCGGGATCCTGTGTCCCATGAGTGATTGGTTGATAAAAATACAACTCTGGAGATAATCATGTTTTACAAGCATTTTGGGGGGCAGTATATTCCTTTTTAAACCTTCCTTGGATCATGGTTACCCTTCGGACACAAGCTGTCTCAACCAGCTGGGTCATGCAGCCACCCCCGTGACCTGAGGTACAGGGCACTGTGACCAGCTTAGAAAGAAAGGGTTGGCGTGGCTGAGGAGCAGCTCCCTAAAAAAGAAGTCCTCATTTGTTCCCATTACTAAGGAGAAGTACCGGAAATACACACACACACACACGCACGCACGCACGCACGCACGCACAAAGGAGGAAGGAGAGGAGGAAAAATGCTGTTTTCTATATCAAGGTAGTGAGACACCTACCACGATGTTTTATAAGATTTTCCCTTTTAATGCAGAAAGAGAAAATCAGTGTTTGTTCTATAACAGAATATATAATGTATAAAAATTATTTTGCTTCACGAAAACTATGAATGTAGATGCCTTGCACTTTTACATTTCCTTTGTTTCTGGAAGTCTAGGTCAGATGCTCCATAAAGTTTTTATCACCATGTGATCCGTAAAGCATATGTTCCACCAGAAAACGCTTCTAGTCACCAGCTCTCTGGTTTCCATAGAGGTGATGATGGAAATTTATGTGTCATTCCAGACTAGTCTTAATGCTGCAAAGGATGTTTATAAAATATTAACTTCTGATAAAGGGGATGATATTTTAAAACATTCTTGATCTGCAAATAATGTTGCATATTAATGGTTATATAGCATTTGGCTTCAAAATTTCATACTGCATAAACTTTGATTTCATACTTGTGTAAGTATCCTGCTAGAAACAGATAGAGATGCTTGTCTTTTTCACAGGATTAGAGAGAGTCTGCTTTATCTTCCAAACAAACGCTTTTGACCATTATTAGCATTTTTTTGTTCAGCTACTGACAAAAAAAAAAACAAAAAAAAACCCAGCAGTTCTTATTACCCAGAATCCCAAATTTGAGTCAAGCCTAGTTTCATAGGAATGTTCTATCTAAATCAGGGGGGTCAGCAAACTACAGTCTGCAGGTCAGGTATGTCCCACAATCTGTTTTTGTAAGGCCCATAAGCTAAGAATACTTTTACGTTTTTAAGTGATTGAAGAAAAATCAAAAGCAGAGGAAAAAACATGAAGTTCTAATTTCAGTGTCCATAAAGCTGTATTGGCCACAGCCACAACTCGGTCATACTGCCTCTGGTTGCTCACACACGACAAGAGCGATTTGAGTAGTTACAGGAGGGCCCGTGTTCTCCACAACGCCTAAAATATGTGCTCTCGGGCCCTTTGCAGAATAAATGGGGTGGTCCCTGATCTAAAGAATTTTTCACCATCTGCCACTCTACCCACACACTCATACTCAGTCACTCCTCCCTCTCTCCCTCCCTCCTTTCCTCCCTTCCTCCCCCTCTTTTCCTTCCTCTTCACATGCATATATCATTTTGAATCTGGCAATTGCAGTTACAAAGAAATCAAATTGTGAGCCTACAGTAAATGCTAAGCGGAAACAAGTTTTAATTTCCCTTTGACTTGTCAACTCTCTCCTCCCTGTGTACTTTCCCTTTCCTCTACTGCCTTTATATAGAATTTCTAAGGCCGTGCCATTTCCCAAACATAGTTTGTTTTTAAGGTGGGGGTTGGAGCTTGATACATTTTTTAACTTCCATGGAAAGTTCCCTGTTAGTATGTGGTCCCATTTTTAACCTATTTGTAGACACCCCCGATTATCTAAAATCACTTTCACATGGGGCTGAGGTTAAGCTTTATTTCTCTTGGCATGTCCCTGCCATAGCAGACACTTCCTCTTTGCCTTGAAAGGACAAAACGATGTTCAGCTGTCTGGGCTTAGGCCCAGTATTTGATTTATACATTATTTAATTTCCTCCTGAAAATTGGAAGCAGGACTTTCAGGAATGGAAGTCAGTATTTTTCATTTGTTTAAGAACACTTTTACGTCTAATATAATCATCAGTAGTAGATGTCAGTGTGATTAGGGGGTGACTTAAGGTAAAGCAAATAAAACATGAATACAAAGGAAAATTGACAGTGGAAAAGATCTGAAGTTTTTGAATAACCACATTGTAGGTGTTAGTAGGTTTTTTGTGTGCTAGTGTTCATTTAACAAACTTTTCTGTGCTACATTTTGGGGCACCTGTCTTTACCCACTGGTGGAAAGACCTCTAACCATTATGTTATAACTGAGATTGGGGGATTAGAAGTTTGAGGAGAAGTTAATGTAACCATTCTAGTAATTTTACAGAGGATTTTTGGTTTCTGTCTGAGCTGCTACTGCGTTTATCTCCACAATTAAGTTCATACGCATGCCAGGATATGAATGCCAAAATGGTTTGAAATTCTTAGAGCAGTGGACTCAGGAAATTAAAATTTAACTCTGGAAATACCATTTCTTGTTGGACATCCACTTTTGGATAGTGTATTCCTTTTTAAACCTTCCTTAGATCGTCGTTACTCTTAGGTTACAGCCTGTCTCCTTTTTGCACCAAAGTCCTTAAAAGTCTGGCACACCTACTCCCTCCACTTTCTCACTCCGAACTCACTCTTCGAACCCTGGCAGCCCGGCCCCTCCCTCCCTCCCTCCACACCGCTGAGCTGATCTCACCCACCGTTTCCTCATTTCCAACCCAGAACCGGCTCGGAAGTCCTGAGTCCTAGGCTTGCCTGGCCTTTCTGCTCCATCTACCAGAATGCACACCCCGCCCCTGAAACGCTCTTCCGGTTTCCATGTGAACTCTCTTAGATTCCTCTAGTTCATCCTGTCCTTTACAGACTCTCTCCTCGTATCACACTAAGCTGAAGTGTTCCCCAGGTTCTGTTCCGTGGATCACTTCTTCCCCTACGCTCTTAGCCTTTTCCTTCTCATCCTTCCTCAGTACCTCAGACATTTGAGGAGAACCTGGAGGCTGCAAGGAGCATACTTTGAAGAGCACCGCAGTCCTGTGAAACTACTTTTGAGTCTCTGAATACAGCCCGCCCCGTGCCACCTCTGTGCCTTGCTCAGGACTGTTCCTTCACGTGGAGCGCTGCCTCGCTGCCAACGCCAGCATTTTCACGTTCTCACATTCCTTTAAAGCTCATCACTAAGGGATCTCCTCTTTGATGTTAGTGAGCTCCTGCTAGATGTTTTCTCTTCCTCGTCCGAGCTACGGTGGGGGACAGCCTGATATACTTAGAGCAAAGGTACTGGGGTCACCACTTAGCTGATTGTGTGATATTGGACAAATTTACCTAGATGCTTTAAAGGTCAGTTTCTGCATTTATAAATTGTGGTGAGAGGGAACGCTGCCTAGCTCACTGGACTGCTGGATGGATTAGACTTGTGAAGATCTAGAACACTTGGGAGCCAATCAGTAGCGGCGCTGGTGGTGGCGCTGATGGTAGTAGTGGTAGCTGTTGTCGTCATCAGTACCATTCTCCCACGCCAGCATTTTATGTTTCTCATATGCCAGTTACTTCACCTTCTGAAAAGCATTTACACAATTGTCTTATTTCCCCTTCTGAATTCTAGGCTCCTACAGGTTGTCTTTATATTCCCTCCCGAAGAGCGTTGAACAATGAATTCTAGGCTCCTACAGGTTGTCTTTATATTCCCTCCCGAAGAGCGTTGAACAATGACTTGTTCATAGGTTTTCCTAAATGAATTGAGTTGAATAGAAGAGCCCTTCTCCTCCCCTAAAGAAATACTGGCTTCACAGTGTTCTTGGGATTCAGAGCTGGGTATGTTTGTAGCTATATCTTCATATTTCAATCAAATATTAGCATACTGAAAAGTCTCTGCCTGTTGTTATATTTTGTCACACTGAATCTTGAAAGTAGCCTCTAAAATTATTGCATTTTAATTTCTCAGAGACTTAAGGACCTATATATTTAGAGCCAGTCTGAAATAATTCTTATTTTTGAAAAAAAACTACTAAACTACTTTGTATTTGATACATAAGTGCTATCAGTAGTAAAATATTTAAAATAAGGTAAATTAATATATATTTAAAGTTTCTTACATTAAAATATTTCTGTCTTTTGATTTTATACTTTCTGACTTATAAAATCAAAGCCAACTGCAGGTTTTTTGGCTTATATAACTAGCAGTTTTTCTTTTTACGTTATGTTTTTCCTTACAAAACCCTTAGTTTCTGTCTCCAAACATATTTCTGGAAAGCAGATTTTCTGCTTCTTAGAAGCGTCACTTCTTCACAGATCACACATTATCCTGGTTACAATAACCTCTAACTGCTTTGTTGCTCAGAGGACCAGGAATGTAGAACAGGTTCTGCTGATGATTTTTGAAGGAGAAAGTAGAAGAGTTATTGTACTGTTGCTGATCTGAACTTCTGTAAGAGGGGAGTCTGAAGCTCGTGGGTTTGACTGACCGACCAGGCAGGCATTGAGGCCTTGGGAAAACAGCAAAAATTCACGTGGAGTACTTTTTTAAAGTACCAGCAACCGAAAGTCACTAAGAGCTCCCCTGATCAGGAATTCACCAGTCAGAAAGCCTTTTTGGAGCTGCAGTTTGGCAGAGCTCAGTATTGGGTGGTGTTCTCAGAGCTTCGAACCAGGTGTGCTTCACCTAAGTTAAGGCTACCTCTCCGGCAAACCCTGGGTTAGGGTAGTGATGGGGTCAGGGAAGGGAGGGGGTGGCCAATGGGCAGACTGAATTTACACTTCCAATACTTTCAGGAATTATTTGCAACCGCTCGGGAATAGAAAATAGTATCACAGCTGAGAGCTTTATTTCACATGCCATTTAGCTCTAATCTCTACTTCATCTCTACTGTTTTTATTTGGTTACTAGGTATTTAGTGCAGCCCCATTTTGTGGAAAGCCCGCCAAAAGCACACTTGAAATCAATAGTAGTCAAAGCTAGCTCTACTGAATCTAGATTAGAACATGAACATAAAGGTTCATTGGTTTTGAAGTTTGTGGGATAGTTGTTTTATATATTTTTTTTAAGCCTTAACAATCTGCCTAAGCAGTGTAAACAACGTAAAGTGATAAATACAGCACCTGATCTAAGGCATAAATTCCACATTTGGTAAAAAACCAAACTGTTAGGACTAAAGTCCTAACTTTAGTTAACATTAAGTCAAATATCAGACTTGTCCTCATTCATTCATTCAACATATATTTACTGAGCAACTACTATTTGCCAAGTAAGTTTCCAGGGACAAACAAAATAAACAAAAGTCTGTACTATTTGTGGTCTTCATTTCTGTGAGGAGAACGAAGACATCAACAAAATAAGTTAAAGTGTAATATATTAGATGACAGTAGGGCTTCCCTGGTGGCACAGTGGTTGAGAGTCCGCCTGCCGATGCAGGGGACGCGGGTTCGTGCCCCGGTCCGGGAAGATCCCACGTGCCGCGGAGCCGCTGGGCCCGTGAGCCATGGCCGCTGAGCCTGCGCGTCCGGAGCCTGTGCTCCGCAACGGGAGAGGCCACGGCAGTGAGAGACCCACGTACTGCAAACAAACAAACAAACAAAATAGATGACAATAACAGAGGAGGAGCAAAATAAAGCAGGGAAGGAGAAAAGGATCATAGGGAGGAGGCCACAGGTTTAAATGAAGGTGGCCAGGGAAAATCTCACTAAAAAAGGTGACAACTGAGTAAAGACCTGAGGTAAGTGAATTGTGCAGTTAGTTATCCAAGAGAAGAGCATTCCAGAAGGGGAACAACAAGAGCAAGTGAACGGAGCAAGACTGAGCTTTTTCCACGTTTAAGAATAGTCAGGAAACCAGTGTAGCTGGAGTGAAGAGAGTGAGGTGTTGCAGTGTCCAGTTGAAGAAAGTGGGAGGGGGTGATTGATATCAAATGATAGATCAAGTAAATTGAGAACCGAGGATTTACCATTGGATTATGATCTTGACAGAGCAATCCAGGTAACAGGCGAATGAGAGTTCACTGTACATTATTCTCTCTACTATTGTATATGTTTGAGTTTTTCCTAGTTAAAAAAAAAGTTTAAGTGAGAGGGGAAAAAAATATAATATTATTCTCTCCTTAAATGTTCACTAAGGACTCAATCTCATCTATCTGCCCTTTCACCTCTATTCTCAAGAGAAAGAGTTGGTCAAGTTTACAAAGTGGGGTGGAGCTGGTGTGAAAGACACTTAAAATCATTTTTCAGACACTTAGAATGGAAGAATTAAGGCAAAGTTTTCCAGACTTGGAATACTGTCCATTTCTTTCTTCCCCTCCGTAAATCTCATCAACACGCGTTTCTAGTTACATGCACAATTTTAATTGAATTTAGGGACTAGTCTCCAAATAAAATTTCTATTAACTTCCAAACTGAACAGCTCCAGACTCGAGCTTTGTAATCTATTAGCTATATCACCCCTCCCCCCACAAGGGAAGTTGAGTTTTTGTTTGCTTTCTTTTCTGATTTTCATTGAGACTTCTCTAGTTGCTAAGAAAGAGAATGGATTTAACACAAAGATAACATCTGTCTTTGACCATGACCCGTGTTAGAATCATCATTCAAAAAAACTAGCTTTAAGTTTTCCTGTAGATCCCATAATCATTGCCAAAGAAGTTGGACCTTGTGTTTTTTCAGCTTTATCATATTTTGTATAAGTACCGCATGCTAACCGATGGTGCCTCTGGAGCTCCATCTTTATCATATTTTGGATGATAACCTGTGATCCGAAAATCAGTTGTACAGCCCAGAATGTTCTCTGGACCCCCTAACGAGCAGCATGATCTAAGAAAACGGCAGCTAGCAGCAACCGGCCCCACTGAGGTATGCTGAGCACTGTTGTTTTGGAAGTATGGTTGGCAGGGAGGCAGTTGCACCGCTGGGCACGAGGTCCACTTGGCACCTTTTCAGCAGAACGTTTTGATAATGTGTTGCCAAGACAGCATTCGAAGCAATGCATAAGCAACGCAAGGTTACATATACATAGAGAAGAATAGAGGGCACTTTTTAACATTCTCTCTCTCATTCCTCAACCAGCCAACGTAGGCCTGCCCCAGTTGCCTATACTTGCAGGGTCCCAAGGGTCCTCGCCTTCTCCGCCCACAAAACTACGGAGTTGCCGTCACAGCGTGACAACACACACATGGTTGATGTGGTGCAGAGGGAATGACCTCCCTGGATCTGGCTCTATCATAATATGCCCTTTCCCCAGCCGCCGCGACTGGACCAAGCCACTCGGAGACGTGCCACGGGAGTGTTGGTTACTAAAATGAGAATGTGAGGACTCTCCGGTGGCTAAAGCTGTAAGATATAAAACGTAGAAACTGCACTGTCGTGTTTTCTACCACGTGGAGAAAACCACTGTAGTGAGAGAGGAATAAAGGCGAAGTACACAGAGAAGCATCCATCAAAATCGTGCACAGAGAGCCAGTCCAGGCGGTCTGTTGAGGTCCAGCCACGCTACTGTCCTCAGGTTCTGTTAGATCCAATAATATCCTTATAATGAATTTCCCCTTTTGATTCAAATTGAGTTCCTGTCCCTAGAAGTCAAGAACTAATATACAGCAGATGTCACAAATGATTGCAAATATTTGGAGACCTTAAGAGAAGCTGAGGCAGAATTTAATCCACTTGCTAAGAGGCGTTCACATATGTAGTGTGAAAACTACTCGTTAGTCCCTGTTGATTGAAGTTAGCCTGGTCGTGTTTGTTACGGCAATTAAAGCATACATGCCTTAAAGTCTTTTCAAGACTTGGGTTTCTTCTTAAAGAACATGGAAGTGTTCATTAAAAGATTGATATAAAAAGTCAGTAATTCTGAGGTTAACCCAAAACTTAGCATAATCTTCCTTGGGAACATTTGTATATGGGGGGGGGGGTTTAAATTCCACAAATATTACTAAAATGAGCAATTGGCAGAAAGATGGTTTAAAATATTTTGTTTCAGCATGTAAAATCTCGTTTTATTACAGAATTCTTTTGTTAAAGGCACAGCTATGCTGGGTTGCTGCCCGAGTGATGGGATCTTAACAGCCTAGTTAATTTTAAAAGATTTACAAATGCTGGGCTTCGAACTAATGATAGTAAAATATACTTCACACTTTAATATAGTGCTTAAACTCATGCTACATCTTGTGGACTTAATATTGCATCTGCAGATGAGGGGAGTTGTGGGTGTGTGAATGTAGATATTTTATTTCAAAGAGAACAGAGTTGGTGGGGGAGAGCAGGACAGACCTGTAAAATAACTCAGAATTTCTCCTGACTCTCACATTCTTCAGTGTAATTATAAAATATGAACAGAAGATATTTGAACACACTGTATCAAAGATGGTATGGGTTTATTTCCAGTTAGATGCCAGCACAATAAAACGGAGGTGCTTGTTACCGAGGTGTAGCCTATCTTAAGTTTCGTGATTAGATCTCCAAATGAAAAAGTACAGCCCTTAAGAGGAAATTCTTGGCACTTGCTCCTCTTTACATTATAGGGTGCTTTTATGTGTATATTTTATCATTCATAATAGAGAATACATTGACTAAGATTGCAAAATAGTTTCCATTGTATCGTAATCCCCTTGTGTCCAGCTGACTCACCTCCATGAAAAAAAATTCTGTTCAGTTAGAAATACCTACTGGTCTCTTTCCAATGATACATTTTTTGATGGTTAGTTTAAAATGATGAGGTAAATGTATGGGTACAGTCATGAGACTTACTAAATAGACATACTCAAATTCACTAAATTTTTCATCTTTAGATTTTAAAAACTGTAGATGAATAATCTATGCTTTAAAAATTCACCATTATCTCCTTAATACCAACTTGCATTTCTGATAACAAACCAATCCCACCAAGTGACAATTTAATACATCTTTTAAATTTAAAAAAATGTTGAATGTGATTTCTTCATTATCAACAAGTAGTTTCACCTGTTCTCCTTTTTTCACAGCCCTTTCCGTATCTGTGGATTGCTTTCATGGCCTTTCTCACAGTTTTTAGTTTATTCTTTACAAATGAAGACTTTCTGGTTCTTTTCATTGCTGAACTTGTCACAAACCTTGTTCTCTCATTAGGAGTCTTGTAAAGGAGTTTAGATAACAGCAGTTAAGAAAGAATGTTTAGGGCTTCCCTGGTGGTGCAGTGGTTGAGAGTCCGCCTGCCGATGCAGGGGACACGGGTTCGTGCCCCGGTCTGGGAAGATCCCATGTGCCGCGGAGCGGCTGGGCCCGTGAGCCATGGCCGCTGAGCCTGCGCGTCCGGAGCCTGTGCTCCGCAACGGGAGAGGCCACAGCAGTGAGAGGCCCGCGTACCACAAAAAAAAAAAAAAAAAAAAAAAAAAAGAAAGAATGTTTAAGTTTCATAGGCCATTAAGTAATGGACTTAATGATCAGAAGAAAAAAAACATGAATGTTTTGGTTAAAGCCTTCATAAACTGAATCATCTTTATTCTTCATCTGCATCTGGATTAAGAGTAACGGTAATGAAAATGATTAGCCAATGTGGCTTTTACAAGTATTTGTAATTTCTTTTTAAGTTATATTACATATATAATTTTTAATTGTTAAAAGGCAAGCACTGTATCTTACTACTGGCTTTTAAATCAGTAAAATCAGAGATTTTTTTTTTCCTTTTTAATGGACATTCAAGAAATAGTTCAAAGTGCATCTCACTCCTTATAAGACAACAGGCCAGATAGTTTTTCAGATAAGGAAACAACTTCCTCAGTTTCTAAATACCCCAGTGTGTAATGTTATTACCAAACATCAAAACCTACATATATTTAAATTTAAAAATTCACTTAATGGGTAATGTAAAATTACACATAGTTAATACGTGCCACTTGTAAATGCTAATCTTAACTTGGGAACTTGGGTTTTGTATTCCTTAACTAATATGCTTAAATTTGCAGGCTTAGTGTCTTATTATCCTACCTTTTTTTTTTTTCAATAAATGAAATAGGATATAGATCTTTTGTTCCTCTTCCTTGTCAATAAAGACCTAAATAAGCACTTAGTTATACCTAGAGGCAGTTGTTGAATTGTTCTAGGGTACAAGAGGAAGGTCTAAGAAAGTAAGAACTGCTTGTCTTTACTACGGTCAACTCTACCTTGTAGCTTCTGTGCTCCCCAGCGGTGGTAGTTCTAGCCCAGTTGCATCTGGCCTAAGTCATCTGGAAAGGGGAAGATAGATATTACAATGAAGGACTCATAGGATTTAAGAGGATTTGAAGTGTAGTTACTATAGAGCAGTAGTTCTTAACCCTTTTGGGGTTATGGTTCCTTCTTAGAGTATGATGAAAGCTTTGAACCGTCTCTCTACATATAAAAGTTTTCATAGGTTTCAGAATATTCTTAGACCCATCTAGCTATCCAGGGACCCTAGGTTAAAAATCTTTCTTATATAGCCAATAAACACACAAAACTGGTGAAGTAGTACTTGAAATAGCATCCAGTTCATGTAACAAATAAGACAGTATTGCTTTATTATTATTTGAGTTTAAAACAAAATAATATAATGTGAGCTTCTAAACAAATGGCTAATAAGCAACCTGAGAATTATCTGTCAGAGGAAAAGCAGAGGCTGCCGTACAAAGGTACAAGGAGAGAAGATACGTGCATATATATGGTTAGGGGCTTTAGAGTATCTTATTTGATGGTGATATCACTTCATATAAATCCGTTTTTATTTATTTATATGCTATTGGGAAAGAAGAGCTTTCCTTTCTTTCGGGACAATACTACTGTCAATGAGAATGACATCTGTAAAATAAGTGTAAGATAAATAATCATTTTGTCTTCTCACTCCCTGTCACGAGCTAATGGTATACTTCGCGTTTGCTCACCGGGACCTGTCTTCAGACGCCCCTTAGCTAGCGAGGTATTGTCAAGTCATTTTTTTCTATTTAACACAGATAGCCACTAACACCGCACCGTACTCTTCAAAGTGACTTTACGGATGCCAAGCAAGGCTGCTGATTGCACGGGACCAGCCTGCAGCTGCTCGGAGAACGGGAAAGGAGAAGCGAATTCATTATATATATTATGTGGGTGTGGGGGGCGAAGGCGATCACCAAGTAAAACTTGCACCTATAAAATGAGTGAGTCCCGGGGATGCGTAGCGCACAGCATAGTCACGATAGCTAATAACCCTGTGTTGTGAATTGGAAAGTTGCAGAGAGAGTAGATCTTAAAAGTTCTTATCACAAGAAAAAGAAATAACTGATTGTGGTGATCATTTCACATCATATACATACAGTGAACCATTATGTTGTACTCCTGAAACTAGTGTAATGCTCTATGTCAATTATATCTCAAAAAAAGAAAAAAGAAGGTGTAGAAGGTACTAACTCCCAAATACTCCATTCTGTGGTCGGAGTCCAGAATCCCAAGCTAGACAAGATCCAGGGAAGGCTACCCAGAGCATCCCCGAAGCTTCAAAGGAGGCATTTTTCTGTGTGGGTTGGTGGGGCATGATGTGGGAGTTTGCAGTGAAGACGGTTGACAGATGATGAAACACGGGGTGTATTAAAACTGCCTTAACACCCCTGCTTACACCCTCCCCCAGCCCCTGCTTCCCAAGCTCCCACAGCGCTGGCAGGGAGCATCCAACCCTCCAGACTTGGAGAGGAGTCCTCGAGCTAGCTGAACTTCGCCTGGTCTCCTCTCCCTAGAATACCCGCTGTTAGCTCGCTGAACTTCGCCTGGTCTCCTCTCCCTAGAATACCCGCTGTTAGCTCGCTGAACTTCGCCTGGTCTCCTCTCCCTAGAATAGCCCCTGTTAGCTCGCTGAACTTCGCCTGGTCTCCTCTCCCTAGAATACCCGCTGTTAGCTCGCTGAACTTCGCCTGGTCTCCTCTCCCTAGAATACCCCCTGTTGCGCTCTTCTGTCCTCTTTGCCGGGGGCCTAGCTCTCCCATTCCGAAGTGCTTTTTACCCAAAGTTTGGTGCCTCTTGCAGGGCTTCCGTAGCCTTCTGGGCGTAACTTGGTCCTCAGCACGCCCCCCAAGGGCTCACAAATACACACCTAGGATGACCCACTGTGCCCCAGACACTATTGCTTTTTTAGTCTACAGTAGGCAGTTATCTTGGCTGCAGTTGTCACAGCAAGAGCTGCATGTGTATGTGTGTTTGTGTGTATTTAAAACAAAAAAAAAAAAAATGTAAAAACTACTTTATATCTCTGTTCAGAGATGAGCTCAGCAGCAGACCTTTTTGTAGACTCCCAAAGGTCAAGGGGCTTGGTACGTTTTGGGAGTACAGCAGGGCCAAGGCTGGCGAGCCTACATGGAACTTGTAATCTAGTGAGGAGGCAGACATTTACCACTAGTAACTCTCTACCTGACAATTGCGATATGACAGAACAGCAGTACAGGCTGCTACCAGACCATAAGGCAAGGGATCCTAAAGCAGCCGGGCGTGGGGAGGTAGTGAAGTTGCCGCTGGGGGCGCCTCTCAGTGGAAACAGTCACACTGAACCTTGGCGGGCGAGTATGTTAAACTAGTACTTTGCACAATCTTGTCGCATGAAGGTGGGACTTTCGTTTTCTTCACTGCTCTGTTCCCCAGGGCCTGGAACCTTGTAGGTGGTCAGTAAAGATTTGTTGAGCAAATGAATGAATGGAGGCCTCCCAGCATCTGTTTGCCTTTCTCACCCCTCTCCTTCCCTACCGCGAGGTTCTTGTTCTCTCTATCCCCATACCAGTCGGCGTGTTCTTCAAAACTAAAAATACTCCTTTTTATCTTGTTATGGGTTCAATTAATGTTAGAAACTTTTAAAGTTCCCACAGCTGCAGATGGTTGTAGAAACAATAAGAATAAAAACCCCAGCTCTTTCCCCTCCGTGGGATGATCAATTGATTTGTAAATTTTTTAAAAAACAAAAACTGTTCTGGGTTTCTCCATGCAAGTAATAATGACTGGATGTACATATACTTCAGCTATATATTTTAGAGGCCTCATAATAATTAAGCAACCCAGGGGTTTTCCCCCCTTCTCTAACATCACTAGGCTTCTAGAAATTCTTTTCTTTTGACTCTGTACTCTGTATGGCACTCCAGATTGTATGATCTTAACATAATCCCAGATGGACTCGTATCATAAAGCTTATTTTGCAGACAGTCCAAGGGCAGTAATTCGGTGATGCCTTAAATCTGAAACTTGCCCTCCAAAATTCTCACTTCTAGCCTCCCACGCTCGCTGAGGTGGTATTTTTTAAAGGACTTTGCGTAAGCGCCGCTTGCTTCGCTGCAGTTCCCTTCCCCGGCTGGCGCCGCGCTAGGCTCTCATCTGCGTTCTTGGCGGTTCGGGGCACCCCTGGCCGTGTTTGTGCCTGTGGCAGGCTGACTCCATCGGCTGCTCTGCGGCCAGGAGCCTGCTGCGCTCCCTTCCGTCCCGGCCATTCAGCCACCTTTCACCGCGTCTCAATGGGGCCGGGGAGAATGGGTCCTCGGCCTCCGCGTGAGCACATAATCTCCCAGGTAGCCTCCTCCTTGAAGCACCTCCAGTGCAGGCTATTCGCAAACAGCAGGACTCCACTCTCTGCTGGGTTCCTAATCCCTCAAACGCGTTAGGGGAAGGAGGTCGCGGGGCTGTGAAAGTGAAAAGGAAAGCGAGGGGCGGGGGGCTGAGCGCGCACCACGTCCCCCGCCCCTCGCCGCAGTCAGCGCCAGCTGCAGCCCAATTAAGCGGCAACAGGGCACAGGTGTTCCAGACAGAAGATGCTTTTAACAAAACCACTTTCTTGAAAATACCTAAGACCTTTCAGAGCACTGCAGCACATTTCTTTTGGTGGATTCTTTAAAGCTGTTTAGTACACTTGAAATACAAAGAAGCTGAAAAGCACATTTAGGCCTCGCTGGAAGGCGAGCTTTCTTCGCGCCAAACATCAGGAGCGGCGGAGAGACGGGAGCTCTGCCTCTGTGGATCCGGCGTGTAGCTGCCCAAGAAAGGGCTTGGGGGCGCCTCTCTTCTCCAGCTCCATCTCCCCGTGTAGCCTGCTCTGCACTGTGCAGTTCACCTACTCATGCATGGCCGTATCCTTGTACCCATAAATTACTGTCCTTAGGATGCAGTTGTAGTTTTCCTATGAACTATTTACAAAGCAGCCCCGGCATGTGCTGATTAAACTAGGTAAATGAACTCAGCTCTCCGGAGCCACTTTTTTTTATCATCTGAGGTCTCCCTATAAATAAGCCTCCTCTTCTGGCACATTTAAAATCACTGACTTCTTTTTCTCCACAGATCTGAGTACACTCTGTGCCTGCAGGGTGGGGCGATGGGAACCAAACAGAACTTCAGTTGGTTGTTGAAGCCACCTTCAGAAGCGTGTTACCCTTCCGTGTTTTTGGAGGGTACACATAAGCTCTGAGAGGTAGTTAGGAGCTTAGCGGTGGTGGTGGTTGCGTTAGAATTTCAGCATCCCTGTTGGAAGTGAGCAGCGCCTAGGCCTTCTTGGAGCAGCTGCCCTTCTCCCCCAAGCTTACATGCCCTCAAGGGTACATGTTCCAGTTGTCGTTGTCGTAATCTATTTACAGTCAATAGAAAAGAAGTGCAGATGACTACCCAGGCCTCATCTGGAATGGAAATGACTGTGCTTGAATTTTTATTGGGTTCCTCATCTCAGTGCACCAGGAGAACAGGTAGTGCGGCTGTGAAACTGAAAAGAACAAGGGAAGGGTCACAGCACAGGACGAATGAATACCCAAAATAGTGCGGGACATTTTCAGGTTTTCCTTCCTGTTGATTAGTTTTTGGTAAACAGTTTTTGCCTTGACTGTCATTCTTTTTTTTTTTTTTTTTTTTTTTTTTTTTTGCGGTATGCGGGCCTCTCACTGTTGGGGCACAGGCTCCGGACGCGCAGGCTCAGCGGCCATGGCTCACGGGCCCAGCCGCTCCGCGGCATGTGGGATCTTCCCGGACCGGGGCACGAACCCGTGTCCCCTGCATCGGCAGGCGGACTCTCAACCACTGCGCCACCAGGGAAGCCCCTTGACTGTCATTCTTAATCACGTCGTTTTAAAAAAAATTGCCGCTGCCTGTTCAGAAACCATGTTGGTTTTAATTTTCTCAATGAGCCTGTTTCTGTTTCACAAAGCTGAGCCACCTGTTTAAACTCTTCTTGTTTCGTGGATTGAGGCAAAGAACCGTAGGCTGTGTATAAGAGGTTTCGGGTTTTTTTCCGCAGTGAAGTAAGACATTGTTCTTATTCTTCGTGGCATTCAGAATTCTGCACAATTGCCTCTTTTGCCCTTTTGCATTTAAAAGTGAGGTAATTAGATTTCCCAAGGTTCAATGGTCAAGAGCCTTCTCACCCTGGGAAGTTGCCTCTCTCCACCCTCACAAGGGGAGTTGTCTCACGTAATCCAGTTATTGCCGTATTGTTCTTCTAAAGGCACTGCTTTTTCAGAGGACAAGCATAGCATGAAAATTCATACTCATATGTCCCGTTGCTTATATTGCCAAGTTACGTTTTTTTCCAGCAATTGAAAACAATTACTATTTTCCTCAGTGACTTCGTTTTGAGGATTTCTAAACATTTTCATAAAAATTTTTTCCCTTCTTACCTTTTATGAGCTCATCTCAAATATGCCTAAATCTTTCATATAGAGATTTCCTGCTTATTTTGTTACTTTTCAGATATCTGATAGATCTGTTATTACTGCTGAACGAACGGAAAGAGGATTTGTGATGTTGGCACCGAAGGATGGGTGTCACGGCCACCGAAACACAGCCTGTCTTAGTCGCTCTGACAGTGAGAGCTTAGGCCCACCCTGCTAGCCTTCTGTCTTGTTTACTCATTTCCCCAAACAGATAACATTTTCACCTTTCAGCAAAGCACGTATCTATTTTTTAAAACAACACAGAATACACTCTCCGTGTATTCTGTAAATGCTTTTAATTCTGTTTGCTTTACAGAGCCAGCCAAAACATTTTGCTTTTATAGCCTAATGGCAAAAGCAACCTAACTGGTAATTGGCTAAAAATTCATTTAAATGATCTAGTCTGCAGCCTTTGGGGGAAGAGGACAGCCAAGATGGTGAAGGGATTAGGGGAAAGCTTCCAAAATCCTTTTTGCCAAAGATGTTAAGGCGCCTAAGTGCCAAGAGCTTTCTTTCTAAACGGGTTAAACATTCCAGACAGTCTGTGACTCAAATTTGCATGTTCGTCTACACCCCTCAGCGAGGTTCTTCTGGGGCCTCATGGGGAAAATGCATCTGAATTCCCCCACCACTGAAACAGTACCAGACTCCGTGTGCTTTCAAAAGTGATGCCAGCAGAATGGAGAGCTGTGGGGTCCCTGTAGATACTGTAGATGTACATATACATATACATACACTCATTCAGTTTTCTTACAAACTTTAGAGAGAAATGAGAGAGGTCCTAGTTTAAACTGAAGGTCCTCTTCTCAGCTTCCATAGTATGCATCCCAAATAGAGAGGTGTATTAGCAAATTTATCGGAAAAGACCTCACCTTTCCAAGCTTGATACAGAAAAGTCTTCAGTAATTAACTGATGCCAGATTACTTTCATCAAGTGAGACAACAGATAACGATTTGCACAATGTTTTAAACAGATCTTCCATTTCAGTTCTCTAAACCAATATACTTTACTGCACTGTTGGTGAATTTGGGGGAATCTTTCTCAAAGTGCGGTTTTCTCCTCCGTGACAACACGGGAAAAAACTTCCTGTCCCTGTATAAGAAATTTTGATACCTAAGGAAGCATCCCTCAAATTAACAGGCATACTTGTATTCTTGCTAAAATTTCTATTACTTCTAAGGAAAGGACTAGATTCAAAGTAGTGCCCCAGACCAGAACATTTGCTTAAAATGAACATACATCACAGTGGTAAATAATTTTTCTTACTGAGTTTATCATTCCAAAAACTTAAATGTAACTGACAAAGTCTGGGTCATATGAAACTTAAGTAAAAATATTACAGGATATTGGCCAAATGTTAGAAATATGTGTATAACGTGCCCTTTTGGAAAATCTGTGGCTAATTAAGGAACTGTTCAATTCAGTTCAGCAAATGGGCATGGGCTACGTGCAGGTCCAGGGCACAAGTGTGTGCTGTGGCTGCTGCCTTTTGACTCCGTTAAACAGACCGGTCCTCCTCCAGTCTCTCTTGCTCGGCCCTTTCCCTTTTCTCTCTATTCTGGAATAGGCGAGAGCAAAAGAAAAAAGGATATAAGCTAGGCGAGAGCCACATCGTGCCTAGATTGAGCTGCTTGGTGTGGGTGAGCACCTCCCAGAGTGCGTGCGGAAGGTCAGCAGTAGCCCTAAGGGTAACCACTTACAGGTGTTCTGCCAGAAACAGAGGACAGCTAGAGAGTTCTGTGGGAAACATCAGGTTAAAAAAATTAAGCAGATCATCGTGGCTAGGATTCACAGAAATCTTTAGCATTGCACTGTGCTTTGTGGGAGACAGAGCATATACAGTGTTACCTAAAACCTATTTGATCATGAAATACTTCTTCCTCTGAAAAGACACTAATATGTCAAGGGGAATGCTGGCATGGGCCATGAAAACAAGCCGGAAAGCTGCACTTTTCTTGGGAAGCATGGTACCTTGGAACTCACGGCAAAATAAATGACCCAGGGCAAATAGAAACCAGCCATCATGAAATGGATCTCCTAAGAATACTTGCATTTCCGGGACTATCTTCTTATTGGAGTTAGGAGAGAAGAACTAATAATCTGATTAATGTTTTTCCTTTTGGAATTTCTCCTAAAAAGCCCTTTTATGGGGAAAAAAAATAAAAACAAAGGATCTTTTAGGAGTTATGCTCTGTCAGCTGCTAGTGCATCATCTGCTTGTGAATTGGGTTTAGAGCATTAGAGATGAGTGTCATTGACTAGCCTTTACTGTCATTATGGCCCACGTGACTTCTGAAAACTATCATTGTTATTTTTAGTGACAGTTTCATGATAGAATTACTCTTTTTCCCCGTCCATTTTGGACACTGAAGCTATAGATCCTTGTAATTCCTGGTCCCTTTCTCCCCACCTTGCGCACTTTATTTCTTCTGCTCAGAATGCCCCTTCCTCTCCTGTGTGCATATCTAAATTCTGTCCTTCCCACTCCAGTTTATGAACCAATAATTCCTTCCTTCTTCCCATACCAAAGCACTTGCCTTTTGCCTTGCTAGTGGTCCCTCTTAATACTACGTCTTGGACATCTCTGGCCCCTCCAGCTGGCCTCACCTAGTTGTTGCACAGAGTAGCCAGCCATTCAGTGGACGTTGATTGATGAGTGACGGGTTAATTATGAGTAGAGCTCTGCTTCCTCTCAATTACTTGTATATATTGCTAAGCAAATACGATAGGAAAATAAAAGTGGCCGAAAGGATTGCCTAATTGACTGGTTCTTCAGGGCATCCCTTGTAAATACAAAGAAACAGGATAAGGTTTATCGAAGCGAGTGTTGAATTCAGGCAGCCCTCAGCCACCCTAGAACTGCAAACAGCTGGGCTCCTTCTACACAACGGAAGATAACTTCATAAGAGGTGCTTGAGTACCAGCATTCAGCTGCTCTGTTTCCCTTGTCACTGTCTCCCAGAGATTCTAAAGGTCATCTCTGTCTAATCCAAACATTTCTTAGCGCTTTAGTCAAAACTCTGTCCAAGTTTTCTGTACCTCACAATTCTGTAGAAATTGTTAATTAAGGGCCAGGCCAGTATTAAATATAGTTGGCAAATTATTGTGAAATGTTAACATATACCGAAGGCCCCAAGTTACTAACTAACGTCCAGCTTTCAAATGGCAGTTACTGTGCCCTGACCACCACCAGTGCCCGCCTCTGCCACTGCCGTAGAAGCTTAGGGCAAAGAGCAGTTTATAGCTTAGAGAAAAATCTATAGATGCAGATGTGAAGGAAGGAAGGTTGATCTGCAAAGAGGAATTGCTCAGGGGAGCCGACCCCAAGGACGGCCTTCGAGGCCTCAATGACCTCTCTTCCCACTACCTGCACTTCCCTACCTTGCCATGTTAGGCTACTTGAGATTCCAGTTATTAGAGGAGGATAACCATTTCTTCTTCTCCCAGTTGGATTACTATGTATTGAGAGAGGAAGCCTTACTAGACTGTTGGTTCACTTTCTCAAATGTGCCAGCAATATTAGCCACCCGGCCACATGAACCAAATTCCCGGAATTTTGAGAGGTTCCAGGCAGCCTTGCGCCTCCCCTTCTTTCCTCTGCTCCACCCAGCCTCCCTCCCACCGCTCACCACCTCTCCATTTGCCATGCTTTCCTCAGGCTCCACACATACCTCTACGATGGGGTCACTGCATGTACAAAGCCTGGGGGCACAAGTCCCGCAGCAACTAATTAGTGAAGTCGTTAGTAATTGTCTAGCACACATGGTAGGTATTCAGTAATGCTGGGTCCAGTATTCTCGGAGGGGGGCGTCAGGTATGAAGTGTGCAAGACAGGGCGTCGGCCCAGTGGTGGTAACCTCTCTACTTGACTTACCCTGAGGGGGGAGACACACAGTGGAAGCCTTTCCTGTGCTGTCTCAGAGAAGCAGCTAGAACTGCACCAGCGAGCGGGCAATTCAGTCCTCTTTGCCTCTTCCAGTGATTCTCCTTCCTGCTTTTCAGCCTTGCGACCATCGCTTCAGATTCTTGCACAGATGAAAGAAGTACTGCTCAGAGGGAGGGGAGAAGGGGATTGAGCTCCCTGTACTTGGTCCCTTCACCTCCTTCTGGAGGTCCCTAAGGTTCCTTTGGAACAGAATAGAACCAGTTTACCATGGGGGCGTGTTATGTGCTTTTACTGTGCTTATTAAATATCACGTCCGATTTTCAAATAGCCCTTTTTGCACCAGAATATGTGATGAAGTTGTTTCACTAATCCCTAGAAGCTTTGTTTCTTCCTTCAACAAGTTGGTAGCCATTCTTTTTGGAAAAGCATTAACATGCATAACCACTATAGTCGACTTCACTGCTCATTAATGAAGCCCAGAACTAACAGTTACATTGTCGTAATTTGACAAAGCCATCTAAATCTATGCATGTTTTTTTGAAAGCTCCCTAAACATGCTGCTAAATCCCCTAAAGAGCTACTAAACTGCTTTGGCAGCCATTAGCCCAGCATAAGCAGAGGAACTCTTTTCAGTAAGTGAACAAACAGAGAAAATATGCTGAATGGCTGGACAAATGTGTTTCAGCTGGCCCTTTCATTTACCGATATAAGGGTGCAGTCAATATCAATCACTGTTTTCCCTGTTGCCCTGAAAATCACAATATCTCTTTTCATCCCACAAGCTCTTTTCACCACAGTAATGTGTCTTTAGAGTGACACTGGCATCAGCCCGCTTCCGCTGTCTGAAGTCCAGAGAGCTTAAAACACATTTCAGGATCCAAGACTTGAACCTTCCTCCCTTCCGTTTTCCTACCGCGCGCGCTCTCCTCCCTCCCTCTGCATCCACTCCACCCCCTCCCCAGCTTCTTTTCAATTCTCCCAGCTTTCCTCGCTGAGTAAACAATTCACTTCTCTGTTCTAATGCAGCTCTCCAAAGTAAACGGAGACAACTCTATCTGATATTCCTAAGATTTAAGAACTCATTAAGGAGATGCACATCAAGAAATGCTTTTACATGTCGGTAATAGATCAAAGGTTGAAAGGAATGTGGAAGTTCTGTGCTATGACACGGTGTGCTGATGTGCAGGTCCTCGCTCTCCATCAGTGCCTCCTGCCGCGGCCCTCCCCTTATCACTGGGCTTCTCCCCCGTCCACCCCGCCACCACAGACACACCCATTCTTTGTCATCCCGTGTTAGCGGTCTGTGCCTGCACGTCCGCTCCACCTTTACAATCGTAAGCTCCTTAAGAGCAAACGCCAGAACATACGTCTTTTTTGCCGCTCCTGGATCTCAATACTTAATATGTTGCTTCGAAATGAAGGTGATTACTTTTTATCCTTTTGAAAACGTACGTGGAATGACTCCCAAAGATAAATTTTAGGGATAGGCGTATAGTTGTAGAAGTTACCACGGATGAATATTTCAAATGTTAACATTTCTAAAACACAGTATTGATTGTTTTCTCTCTCCTATTCTTTGTTGTTGTTTTTGTTTGTTTGTATTGTTTCAGATTATAGCCGTATGTAGAGAGGCAGCCCTTCTGGCTCTGGAAGAAGACATTCAAGCCAACTGCATTATGAAAAAACACTTCACTCAAGCCTTGAGCACCGTGACACCCAGACTTCCTGAATCACTGAGACGTTTCTATGAAGATTATCAAGAGAAGAGTGGGCTGCATGCACTCTGAGAAAATATACATATTCATTATGCTAAAAATACTTTCTAGAGAAAACTTGTTTCTTTTTTAAAGAGTGTCAGAATAGCCCTTAATAAGCAAAATGTCTGAAATATGTTGACTAGATCGAGGGGCTTCAGTTCTTATAGACATTTTGAATCATATGGCAACAGTGAAAATATCCATGAAAAAATCTCTGGACAAGAGTTTAAAGTCAGTTTTATCCAGAAATGTGTGCTGAGTTTTAAAAGGCAAACTTTTAGCTTTTTCATTATTTGACCTGGTTCATTCCTCCCATGAAATGCTTTCCTTACTCCAGAATCCATTTCAGTGCATTTCCAAATACCAAAACTGTGGGCATCAGTTTTATACAAGAACATAGAAAATGCGTGTAGATGAAAGCACGGTGAAAATTATTTACAAACCTTTAATTTCGAAGGCCAGCCCCTGAAATGGCTAAAGCACCAGCTAGGCTTATGTGACCTTGTTTCCAAATACGTATTTGTTCTCATTATAATTCAGACTTAATATTTTCGCTTTAGCCTTCTTAACCTGTACTTATGGCAATTAAAAAAAGAATTGAGAGTTATTTCACATACTGTAATGCCCTTTGAAAGTTTAAAAAATTGGAAATGTAAGCCCAGTCCAGACCTAGAAGTATTGTGCGTTTTTTTTCTTTTTCTTGTTTGCATAAAAATGCTATAAGTTAACCATATGAGGTATTCGTGTTTTAACTTGTACACATTTCCAGGTTACCAATAAACTTCTTCAGTTCAAAGAAAAACCAACTTGCACTCTTACTCATATTGTCTTACGTTGCATTCTAAATACCTGTATTTATGCTCCAAATTATCCTTGAGATTTCTTGACACTTTGATAATCCATAAATATCCTTGAAAAAGCTGTTGGAAATTGATTGGTTGACTTCCAGTTCAGAAGCTGGCAATGGAAAGAATGTGCACTTAAACCCAGTCACTGTAGATCTTTGAAAATTCCCAGAAAGACAAGTCAGGCGAGAAATACCTGATTATCAAAATAACAGGGCTGTACAGTTTTGTGGTGGTAGACATTCTAAAATCACATCTCCACTGTTTCATCCTTTGACTATCAGAAATAGATTTGCGGGCTTCCCTGGTGGCGCAGTGGTTAAGAATCCGCCTGCCAATACGGGGGACACGGGTTCGAGCCCTGGTCTGGGAAGATCCCACATGCCGTGGAGCAACTAAGCCCGTGCGCCACAACCACTGAAGCCTGCGCTCCAGAGCCCGCGAGCCACAACTACTGAGCCTACGCACCGCATCTCCTGAAGCCCGTGTGTGCCTAGAGCCCATGCTCCACAACAAGAGAAGCCACCGCAATGAGAAACCCGCGCACCGCAACAAAGAGTAGCCCCCGCTCGCCACAACTAAAGAAAGCCCACGCGCAGCAACGAAGACCCAACACAGCCAAAGATCATAAACAAAAATAAATAAATTTTTTTTAAAAAGTAGATTTGCAAGGGGTTTTTACCCATACTCCATTGGTTTATTAGTACATAAAACCACTCAAGGGACAAAGAATATTACTACTATTTAGAAATGTGCTGGGAGTTCCCTGGCCGTCTAGTGGTTAGGACTCCGCGCTTTCACTTCCGAGGGCCTGGGTTCAATCCCTGGTCAGGGAACTAAGATCCCGCAAGCCATGTGCGGCCAAATATATATATATATATATATAAATGTGCTGTCAAATAAAATAGTCACTAGTCACATGTCTATTTGAGATTTTAATTAAAATTAAATAATATTAAAAATATAGTTCATCAGACATGTGAGCCACATTTCAAATGTTCAAAGGCCACATGTGACAAATGTCTGCCATATTGGACAGAATCGATTGTAGAACATTTCCATCACTCAGAAAGTTCTTTTGGACTCTCTTGATTTAGAAAATAAGGCTTACACATTGAAATAAATAGAACCTCATAGTTACTTTTGTGCTTCCCATTATCCCTTTAGTTATCAGGAGACCGTAACGTCCCTCTAAGTGCTGGGGCACAAGAAAATAAGAGAAAAACTTATCCCCAAAGGCCTAAACAGGAAAATTAAATCCCATTGCCAATAAACGAAAATCCAGAGCAATAAGCCTGAACCAACACTGAGGCTCTCGGGCTGGGGCTGGGTACTGGGGAGGAGGATGGCAACCTCATCAGCAAGGAGTTTAGGTGTTAATGGCCACTCAGACCCTTCAGCCCATACAGTGTTTGAAGTTGTGACTGAACCTCATACATAATGTTCAGAGCGTTGAAGACCACCACCTTCAATGTAAGGGCAGACTAGACATCCTCCCACAGGCCAGGGAGACCACAAGGAACTTCTCCTGACTTGGTCTGTGCTTTGGAATAAAAAAGAGGATCGACTATGGGCTCACCCGACCGTGGCTTCAGGGATTGGATGACACTGAGCTCAAAACCTAGAAATAAACATGAAGACAGGGGCTTCCCTGGTGGCGCAGTGGTTGAGAATCCGCCTGCCGATGCAGGAGACACCGGTTCGTGCCCTGGTCCGAGAAGATCCCACATGCCCCGGAGCAACTAAGCCCGTGAGCCATGGCCGCTGCGCCTGCGCGTCCGGAGCCTGTGCTCCGCAACGGGAGAGGCCACAACAGTGAGAGGCCCTCATACCGCAAAAAAAAAAAAAAAAAAAAAAAAAAAAAAAACATGAAGACAGAATCCAAGCTGGGCATATCCTTTGGGTGACTAGGAGTTGCACTTGTTGGGGGAATATATCCTCACCCTGGCCACAGAGGATTCCAGCAGCTAAAAAACCCTGCTCACAGAGTTCATAACCCCAGAGGACATGGAGCGGGGAAGCGTCACGCTCTGCTGGCAGAGTGTAAGTTCGTGCAGCCACTTTGGAAAACAACTAGCATGTCTAATAATGTTGAAAACTCTATAATCCCGACAGTTCTTCAAGTGTATACCTCAGAGCAAGCTATTCAATAGAGTAATGAATGAGAAAAATCATAGCACCATTATTTGTAAGTAGTAAGGAACTGGAAACGATCTAAATACCCCTCAGGGGCTTCCCTGGTGGCGCAGTGGTTGAGAGTCCGCCTGCCGATGCAGGGGACACGGGTTCATGCCCCGGCCCGGGAGGATCCCACATGCTGCGGAGCATCTGGGCCCGTGAGCCATGGCCGCTGAGCCTGCGCGTCCGGAGCCTGTGCTCCGCAACGGGAGAGGCCACAACAGTGAGAGGCCCGCGTACCGGAAAAAAAAAAAAAAAACCAAAAAAATAAATACCCCTCAGTAACAGAATGGATTTCTATGGAATACTCATACAGTACGGTACCCGTGGCAGTTTAAAAAGAAGGAAAAAAAGCTGTATGTAAAACAGGAATCTCAAAAGCAAAAAGAATGTTTCAGAAGGATACTTAACAATATTTATTTAACGTTTAAGGCATGTAAAATAATATGTTGTTTATGCGGACATGTAGTAAAAGACTACATGAATGGAAACAAAGCACCAAGTCCTGGGAAGGAATTTCCTCAGGGGAGAGAAGTTGAAATGTTTCATATCTTAAGCTGAGTGATGGGAATACAGATGTTGATTATAATACAGCCTGTACTTTTTGTATGCCTAAGTATTTTGTGACAGTTTTTAAAAGATGACTTTAAACTGACATGTTAGGGTGCAAGGGCACATTGCACCTACAGCCATGTTCTGCATTCTAACTAACATCACAATCCTATTCACCCCATTCCATGGACTTCCAGTGCAATCCACAACACCCACAATTCCATGTGTCTGGAAAATCAGGGGTACCGGGTATGATGGAATAAAATGCAAGCAGGTAAATAAGAGATCAGGCTTTTAGGACCCAGGAAACAAGCTGAAAGAAATTTTTTGTTTTCTACTAGCTTTTTTTTATTTCCAGTTTTATTGAGATATAATTGACATAGGGCACTGTATAAGTTTAAGGTGTACAGCGTAATGATTTGACTTACATCATGAAATGATGACCACAATTAGCTTAGCGAACATCCATCATCTCAAACTGATACAAAATTAAAGAAATAGAAAAACAATATTTTCCTTCGTGAAGTTGGAAGAAATTTGTTGGTGAAAGTTAGTGTTTAGGTGCTACATGTCTTGCAGCGGGTGGGAGAAATTAAATCTGGGAGTCAGACCTCCGTTTCCGTGGCACTGTGATCATGCAAAGAGTTGGAATTTAAGAACTTTAAAAGATTTTAGAGCACTACATCTTTAGTCTATTCCAAACCAATTATTTTTTATATCTTTAGGTAGCTAATTATTACCGTCGAAAAGGCAATGATAGTCCTTTATTTGAAGTTTGTGTCATTTCTACAACAGTAACAGTAAAGGTCTGAGCCACAAAAAAGAGCAGGTCAGGTGTTGCTGATTAGAGTTTACCCTGCTTTATCTCCATGGTGGTCTGACTTCTAATTCCAGAGCCTCATGTTTATGGACTTAAAAACAGTGTATGGGGCTTCCCTGGTGGCGCAGTGGTTGAGAGTCCGCCTGCCGATGCAGGGGACGCGGGTTCGTGCCCGGGTCCGGGAGGATCCCACATGCCGCGGAGCAACTAAGCCCGTGAGCCATGGCCGCTGAGCCTGCGCGTCCGGAGCCTGTGCTCCGCAACGGGAGGGGCCGCAGCAGTGAGGGGCCCGCGTACCGCGAGGAAAAAAAAAAAAAAAAAAAAAAAAAAAAAAATATATATATATATATATATATAGTGTATGATCCTATTGTCTGGGATAGTTTGTGATTGAATACACAGTATAATTCACGGAAAGTTTAAGTTCAGCGAGGAAAGAAAATGCCTAGCTTCCTGTCTTTTTGGTATTTTGGCATCTTTTTGGTCAAAAGTTTGTCATTGGTTCAGATTCTTTCCAGGGTTTGGGGATATTCACATTGACAAGCCTTTTGCAGCGTGCCAAGGGATTTTAGTTTGAATAGTGAAATTAATGTTTCCTTCCAACAACAAAACTTAGAAAAATGGTTTCTAACTTTTACTTCTTTGTGACCAAGA
This sequence comes from Kogia breviceps, assembly GCF_026419965.1. Lineage (NCBI taxonomy): Eukaryota > Metazoa > Chordata > Mammalia > Artiodactyla > Physeteridae > Kogia > Kogia breviceps. The sequence goes on from NC_081315.1 coordinate 129,326,340, forward strand.
AAATTTATTTATGAGCTTAATACCGACCACCCTAACTTAGTTTGAAAAATATTCAGTTCTGTGTTATTTCTAATATGTAAAACAGGTTTTAAAAATAATGTATAAGCTTTCCATTTTGCAAAAATAATTATTGAATTTATAGAAAAACCAAACCTGAGTGTATGTTTAATTTATCTTAATCAGGGGAAGGCTATAGAAAAGTTGCTCTAAAGATAGAATAAAATAATTTCCCTGGCCTGTCGTTACTTAAATTCCTGAGTGTGAGGTTGTTAGAGTCTTGGTTCATTTTGTCCTGTTTCTCTGAGTCCTTCCTTTAAAGACGGGCACGCACCAAAGCACTTATGGAATTAACAGGAGTTTCCAAATACGGTTCACGTAGAAATTCTAGTTCTCCAATTGATTTGCTTTCCTTCCTTCCGTTTTCATTATACCAGTTGTGTGCATGGATAGACTTTACCTAACGTCTGTGTCAAATATAACCCAGTAGCCTGTATCTTTGGTGGGGGTCTCTTTTGGGGAACAGAATTCACTAGGAAATTGAAGCCGAAAAATTTACAAGGTTTTTAATGGTTCACAAAATCATTGGGAAATGTGTAGACTACTCTTTCAAGACTTAGTGATAAACGTACCTGGAAAGATGTTTAAAGTATCACACACAACACACACAACAAAACCCAAGGAAATTAAAAGAAAAATAGAGCTCATCTATGCTGAAATGAACAGATAAACTGCATGTTAAATATTTCGAAGGCTATCTGTCAGGTACAATTTGGACCAACTTGAAAATGTTGTGCTCTATAACCACCATGTAATACAACTGAAAATAAGAAATGTAGAAACAACAATAACAACAAAAAAACCGACTACTCAGAAGTTCAAAATTCATTTTGAAATAATTCTTTGATCAAAGAAGTCAAAATCAAAATAGTGGAATATCTGGAAAATAATAATGCAAATACATCAAAATTTATGGTTCATTTCCATATAGCTACCTCTCAAAAAATTTTAAGCACAGATGATTTTATAGGCAAAAATTCATTTAGATCTTCAACCTGATCATTCTTATGCTATTTAAACTGTTTCAGAGCATAAAGAAAAATCTGAATTCTTGCTATGACTAGCATACTGCCAGCCCCCTTTACTAGCTACATATCAAAATCTTTAAAAGACGTACTTTAAAAAATGATTACTCAAAATCAGATAATAATTCAGCATATTAATAGATCACAGTAGAAAACAATGCACTCAGTTTTATGGAATTCAACATCCATTTCTCATTTTTAAAAAAAGTAAAGATAACATTAATGTGCTAAAAATAGTCATCCTAAACCAAAGGGCAGTAACGTAATTAAATATCAGAAGTGATTTTCTAATTGTGTTGTAAAATCGATATCGCCATCTGTGGACAACTTGGAAATAAAAATATTTTTAAGTGTGTAAAAACTAATAATAAATAAATATCAGAAGCTAGAGCAGTTGTTCATCTTAATTCCTCGAGTGCTAGCCAATGAAGGCATACATGGAAGTAGAGTAGAAAAACCCAAGATAATTCACTGAGGGATTAAGATGCAACTAATACGGCCTCGGACTTCACTGGCTGTTAGAACAAAGTAAGTTCGCATTTTCTTTCGTAACCAATTTATGTCTTTAAGCCTTCATCCTCCAATAACCGAAAGTCCATTCTACCGATTTTGCCTCTTCAAATATTTTCTGGGGCTCCCCCATTAACAGACTTCAATGTTTGTTAAGTACATAATGGCAGGGCTTCCCTGGTGGCGCAGTGGTTGAGAATCCGCCTGCCGATGCAGGGGACGCGGGTTCGTGCCCCGGTCCGGGAAGATCCCACGTGCCGCGGAGCGGCTGGGCCCGTGAGCCATGGCCACTGCGCCTGCGCGTCCGGAGCCTGTGCTCCGCAACGGGAGAGGCCACAACAGTGAGAGGCCCGCGCACCGCAAAAAAAAAAAAAAAAAAGTACATAATGGCGGTAGCTTAATACCAGTTCCTGCTGTCCACTCATCCCCCACCGGCCCGCCTTGTCCCTGCCGTGAGCTACTCCTCACCCCTGGGCCCCTGATGCTAGCTTCGAACGGGTTCCTGCGGCTCTCCCTCTCTCTTCCCCCCAGTTTAGACAGCGACCTTACCTCAGCTCCCCCGGTGCATAGGCTAAGGCTAGGCTGTGACGGTTTAGAAAACTGATAATAGAGAACAATTACAGTGATGAATACATTTTAGCTTCCTATTGGATAGCAGGGCTCCTAGAGTCTGTACCCGTGCTCCTCTATGGGCAGGTGATCTCTTTCTCCAACCCTGTCAAAAGAACCAGCCTATCACATGCTAACTGCAGTGTCCTTCACTGGGTGCCCCAATCAGGACACACAGTAACTCCTGCCATAGAAAGATTTGTGTTTTAATTTTTGAATATCTAAAATTTACGTGAAGATTTTTTTTTAAACCCAAATCTTTCCCCTGGAGGTAAACTTCTCTTCTACCTTGAGAACAACAGTAAAGAACATCAGGAAGTTTCAAAACTGCTCTTAGATGATCAAGGTTCCAGAAATATTATATTCCAGTCTTAAAGGAGCCTATTACCTTTACAAGCCCTAGAGTTCAGTAAAATGGATCCTTGACTAGTCTCTCCATGAAGGGGACAGGGAAAGGAAGAGAATAGAGGGAACTCAAAAGGATACCTCATAAGTGGAAAAAGACATTTTCAAGAAGCAGAGACAAAGGGTCAGCGAGGAGGAGCAAATTCAGTGAACATCATTGGCTTTAGCTCCTAGGAGTTCATGAACGACCTTTAAGGAAACTATCTCAATGGAGCGATAAAGGTTAATGGTGGTCACACTCTGTTACATACTTTATGTGGCTTTTTCCAAAAGAAATTTTAATACAATAAGTGTGTCAGTTAAGTTCTTTTCGGCCGTCTCCAAACTCAACCTTCTAAACTTTGCTTTGTGGTGCTGAGGCTGGTACTCAACAGACCACATTGCTTCGTTGCCAGCTGATGCCCTAATAGCCGTGCCAGTAGGAGGCGCTAGAGGAAGACTGCGAGGCTGGAGGGCAAGATGGAACTTGTTTCTTTTTCCGTTGTTTCCTGTGGGCTCCCCGGGTCCTCCCTGCCTGTTTCCTGAGCATCACCTGAGCACAGTTGTTTTTTTTAACCCCATCAGTGGCGGTTCCTTCCCACAGCAGTTGAGTCCAACGTTTGCAAAAACGGCCTCATTGCTCTCTTCCTTTCCTCAGAGATGCCAGCACTAGGAGAATGTTTGTGGGTATAGAGTTTAAGGATATTAAACCAAGGAGGATTTAGTGTAACACTGGATTGAGCTGAATGTATGATATACGCTCATTTATCACAGATTTTGGATTAAATGTGTTAAGTTTCTTTAGCGGCAAGTGGATGTCGTGAGCGACTTCTTTATTTTCCTTTGTATTAGTTTCTTGTTTCTCTGGTCCCCACTGCTTCACGTGTGCAGGGGTTTTTTTTCTCTGTTTTGTTCACTGCCGTATTCTCCCCCAATTTCCACTGTGAGTGAAGAAGAAGTTTTCGGCTTCGCTGCCACATTTAAAAAAATAACATCTTTTTGACTTTGCATGTTTCCACACACAAAAAAGTTTTCGTGGCCTTCGGTGCTCTGTGTAACTTCTCAGTAGGAATTCTTCAGAAAACTCGATGAGAGGGATTGAATGAATGCAAAGGGGCCTGTTGGCTGAGAGCTAAAGGACAACAGTTTGCCATTTCAACTGCTCCTGCGAAGCTCTCTGGAGTTCTGTCAAGAGAGAAATCTGGTCTTTTGTCTCCTGCGTTCACCTTCAACAATTCGCCCCTTTAGTCCTCCATGTCGCTCCCATTTTAGTAATAAAACATCTAGTAAAAACTAGGAGTTGGTGGAATCATTCAAATAGATATACTAACACACATTTTTAAACATTTTGTTCACAAGGGCCCACACTTGGGGAAAATTTTGAGATTTTTGGTAGGTTTTCTCACAAAAAGTTGGGGCTCCTGAAAAACCATTACAGTGAACTTTTAGCACAGAGCTAGGTTGCAGCAACCCAAAGAACAGTAAGGATTTTTCCCGTGCCTTCTGGGGTAATTTGTACTTTTCACCCCTTTGGGCAGGTTAGAGTTCATCATCCCAGGGCCCATCAGCCCTGGAATCACAGCTCAGAACCACAGGAATTTGTTCAGCGTGCTGGGCAGAAGTTGTCTGTCCCTGCCACCCGGGATCAGGCTTCTCCTCCGGTCTCAGGGAAGAGAAGGTCCACATGCCTTCCCTCCTGTCCCCTTCCCTGGAGGGTCAGTGGAGGCGGTGACCACCAAGCTCTGTGCACACCACGGCCCACATCTTCTTTCCTGTTTCCTTTCAGCAAGGTTCGTTCTTTACCACGGTCTTAACTGCCCAGCCCCGCTGGGCTCCAGGTGAATTCCGTTAGAAAGCACACGGGGGGGGGGGGGGGGGGCTTCCCTGGTGGCGCAGTGGTTGGGAGTCCGCCTGCCGATGCAGGGGACGCGGGTTCGCGCCCCGGTCCGGGAAGATCCCACGTGCTGCGGAGCGGCTGGGCCCGTGAGTCATGGCCGCTGAGCCTGCGCGTCCGGAGCCTGTGCTCCGCAACGGGAGAGGCCACAACAGTGAGAGGCCCGCGTACTGCAAAAAAAAAGAAAGCACACTGGGAAGAAAGTAGAATTTTGGCAAAATCACAAAATGTGGATAGTAATATACCAGTTGCAGTGGAACACCCACCTACCTATCTCATGGGGGTGCTGTGAGAACCAATTAAGGTTTGTAAAGGTCTCTGAGTTCCTTGGAGGGAAGGTGCCACCAGTAATGCCACTAAGCGTTATTGTGAAGGGATTATGTGCACAAATACAATACCGGGAGCCAGGATATTACTAAAAATAAAGCAGAACTTTCTGTGAGGAAGGTAAGGAAGGAAATGCCTCACTGAAAAAAGCTTAACTGTCTCTTAATACAAATGCTTAGGCCACCGGGTAATGGAACGGCAAATCTGAGATTCTATTCTAGGTAAAGGATTATGTTTTCTCAGCATTGTCAAGGTGCTGTGGAACAAAACAAAGTGACTGCTTTACCCGAAGGAAAGTTATAGTCTTTGAAAAAGAGATTAAGAGGATGTTTGGCTACTGCACTGTGTCCATCCATGAGGAAAAAGGCAACAGAAAAGCAAATGTTTGTTTGCTTTCCGGGGGAAGGAGTTTAAAACATTGGGAGAAAGGAGACTGCTTCAAATTTAAATACTTGTTGATGGTGGCGCCTGATTAATCTAGTGATGAGGATTAAAGCTTGTTAGAAACCGAAACACACTTTTCCTTTGCTTCCTTCTCAAACAAGTGCTTTAAAACCTATGTTTGAAAGAGCAGAAGTAATATCTTCTTGCTTGTGCGCGTTTACAAAAATGATCACATTAACTGTGTAAAAAACCAAAAACGAAACAAAACCCCTCTACTTTGTCCGTGTTGTTCTAAGTGCAACGTGCTCTATTTACGGAACGGGTCCTATAGTGTTTTCGAAGCCCTCGTTAGGAACCGGGTTAATAAACTCACAGCAGAAATGGGGATGAAAAAAACTCTGTCTCCTCCCAACCCCTCTTTCTGACCCTTTCTTTCTCCTCCACCTGCTTATTTTATAACAAGGCCTCAGGAGCCTGAAGCAGATTAGCAAACAAATACATCCTTTAATGTCATGGCATACTTTTCCCAGCGTAAATGGGATTAATCCGCCAACCCAGCAAATTCTACGTTGCAAATACCTCAGCTGCATAATCAGCCACTTCCGCCAACCCCCGAATTTATGGCACAAAGGTCGTTTTATTTTAACGTTTGCACCGGTTAGACTTTCTTTCTCCATTCCTCCCTCCCGTTCCCTCTCTCACTCTCTCGTTTTCTCCCTTTGAAAAGTCCCGTATGCAGCCTCTAGCCAGGCATCAAAGAGCAGGAACCTGTGGTTCCCAGAGAAGCCAGAAGAGGGAAGAATGTGGAACCCGAACTGCCCTCCAGCAGCCCCAGGAGATCCAGCTCCAGAATTTCCCAAGGCAGCCTGGGTCTGGCCCTGGCTGGACAGCGCAGGGGTGAGGCTTGACCATCACGGCCCAACACACGCACGCTATCGCCCCCCAGGCTTGTTTCCCCCGGATTTTACCATAATAATGAAGAAAAGCTGGGCCAGTTCCCTAGACGCTACGCAGACATTCTAAGAACTAGAAATGTGTTGAGTTTTGTATGAACGGAGAAGGCAAGCAGCCCGATCGCCCATCTCAGAATCAAAAGGTGTGTCCAAGCGCCATTGACCTCAGTGACTTGCTCAAGGTCACAATGAAAGAAAGAGGAAGGGGCAGGCGGGCGCTTTCCTGTCACTAGCTCCTCCGCCCACCCAAGCCGTCCTGTTCCTACCAAACCGCGCTGCCTCCCTGAGGAAAGGGTCACCGAGCTGCTCTCATTCAGGAACCTGAAGGGAAAAGGGCTATTTTGGGGTTATTTACTCAAAACCATTGGGTAAATTCTGAGTCATATTAACGTTTCCCTTTACTCACCCTTTGAAACCTGATCAACGTGAGTCACTGAACTGTTCTATCCTCTTGGTTGGTGACCAAAGGGAAATGGTTCATTTGAAGAAGTAGGTCGTCCTGGCTGTTGTGGATGCGTTTCTAAGAGTCACAATGGACAGAGATGTGACACATAATGAGGCCGGAAGAGCCCTGCAGCTGTGAGCCCCCAAGTCCTCATGGCACGTGAGCCAGAGAGACTCCTCCTTCCTGAAATACAGGGTCTCCGTCAGGCCTTTAAGCTAAAATAGTAGGAACAATGGGTTAAGGAAGAGTGAGAACGTAAGCATGTTTCTAAAGAACGGTCATGACATCAGGACCTTTTATTGCAAAACAGCAAAGGAGCCTAACAAATGAAGCACAGCAACGTGCAACACGATGGATGAATCTTAGTAATAGGATATTAAGTGGAAAAGAGTGTCTCCAAAGATTAGGTACCACGTAATGCCCTTTATATATAGGTTAAAGCAACTAACAGTTTTTTTAAAAACCATGAGCAGTTTAGGAATACAATACAACTAAGTAGAAAGAAAAGCAAGGAGTTGATGGGTTCGGGATTCAGGATAATGATGGAGAGGACGGTATTGATGCTGGTGGGAGAAAGTATGAACAGATGTGAGTGATTTTCCAGTCCTATTTTTGCTTTGGGAGATGGGTTCATAGATGCTAAGTACATTTCCCTAAATTATTTACATACCTAGGATTTAGCAGGTACATTATCTATACTTCATTAAGGTAAGTAAATAATTTATGTACTTAGTTATATACATAAATAAGTAAATAACTAAATGTAAGCTGGACATTCGCAGCCCAGTGATAACAACGTATCATGAATCAAGGATCCTTGGCTCACAGACGGCCATCTTCTCCCTGTGTCTCTTCACATCATCTTCCCTCTACACTGTCACCATGTTGAACTTTCCCCTTTTATAAGACACTGGCCATACTGGACTTAAGAACCACTCTAATGCCTTCATTCAAACCTGATTACTTCTCTTGAGACGTTTTCTCCGAATGAGATCACATTCTGAGGTACTGGGGGTTGGGATTTCAACATACCTCCTTTTGGTAAGACACAATTCAACCCATACAACAATGCACAATACTTGACTGTTCAGATCCATGGCATTGGGAAGGGGGGGAAACAGTTATTTTAATTGTGCATTTACAATGCGGTTTTCTTCATTTTGGCACTGCTGGCTTAAACATTGTGAATGGAAGAAAGTATAGAAAGATTGTTGAAACACTAACAGAGAGACAGAGAAAGACAGACAGACAGACAGAGAGGAATCTCATTCTCTGAGTCTTTTTATTTATTATTTTTTTTAAATTGAAGGATAGCTGATTTATAATATGGCAATTTTAGATATACATCATAGTTATTCAAAATGTTTATAGATCATACTCCATTTAAAGTTATTATAAAATATTGTCTGTATTCCTTGTGCTGTACATTATATCCTTGTAGCTTATTTTAAACATAGTAGTTTGTACCTCTTAATTCTCTACCGCTATCTTGCCCCTGCCCCCTTCCCTCTCCTTACTGGTGACCACTTGTTTTTTCTCGATGTCTGTGAGTCTGTTTCTGTTTTGTTATATATGTTCATTTGTTTTACTTATTGGATTCCACATATAAATAATAACATAGATTATTTATCTTTGTGTGACTTATTTCGCTAAACATAATATTCTCTAAGTCCGTCCATGTAGCGGCAAATGGCAGGATTTCATTCTTTTCATGGCTGAGTAATAGTCCATCATGTATACATGCACCACATCTTCTTTATCCATTCATCTGTTGCTGGGCACTTAAGTTCCTTCCACATCTTGGCAATTGTAAATAATGCTGCTATGAACATTGGGGTGCATGTATCTTTTAGAATTAGTGTTCTCATTTTCTCTGAGACTTTTTGACTGATCACAAATATTGGTTACAAAACTTTAAGCCAACTTTGATTCATTCTGCTCCTTAAAGCAGCCACTCAATGCTAGGTACCCCTTCTATCATGCAACATCTATCAACGTTTAAAATGCATCAGCTTCTCTCTTCCTGGAATCTATTTATAACATGAGTTTTTAAAAGATGTCCAAGGCTGTTTATGGCAACATTGTTTGTACTAGCAAAAAAAAAAAAAAAAAAAAAAACCTAGAAACATACTAAAAGTGTATCAGTAAGGGAATTGTTCAATAATTTATGGTATATCCATGCTAAGAACAAGAAAGAGTCTTATAATAGTAGCCAGGCAGTGGGGAGCATTCACCCTGTGCCAGCCCTGTGTTAAGTGTGCTTATACAGATTGTCCGATTTATTCTCGGCCAGTCCCTCACTGGTCTGGGTACAGTTGAAGAAAGAGGGACCTAAGAGACTTGAGTGGTGAAGTCACTTGCCCAAGATTACACAGCTAGCTCAGCTAGGATTCAAGCCACGAAAGTGTATAAATGAGAAAAAACGTTTTGAAAAATATGTACCAAGGTTCGAATAGCGGTTATCACTCTAAAGTGGTGGGGTTGGACTTCCCTGGTGGCGCAGTGGTTAAGAATCCGCCTGCCAACGCAGGGGACATGGGTTCGAGCCCTGGTCCGGGAAGATCCCACATGCCGCGGAGCAACTAAGCCCGGGCGCCAGAACTACTGAGCCTGTGCTCTAGAGCCCGCGAGCCACAACTACTGAGCCTGCGCCCTGGAGCCCACGAGCCACAACTGCTGAGCCCACGTGCCGCAACTCCTGAAGCCCGCGGGCCTAGAGCCTGTGCTCCCAACAAGAGAAGCCACCGCAATGAGAAGCCCGCGCACCGCAGCGAAGAGTAGCCCCTGCTCGCCGCAACTAGAGAACGCCCGCTCGCAGCAACGAAGACCCAACGTGGCCAAAAATAAATCAATCAATAAATAATAAAATACAGTGGTGGGGTCATGGATGATTTTGCTTTCCTTTTTCTAGAAGACAGAGTGTGTGTCTCTCGGGCCCGTTCCTTTCTTCCTTTCTGTTCCCGCTGCTCCCAGGTAAGCCCGTTTCATCGTCTCATGCTTAGTCTACACACTCGTCTCCTGGTCTCTGGTTTTCCTCTAAATATCCTACACGACCCTTGGATCCGGAAGTCCCTTCAGTAGGTGCCCTGCCTTCCAAGGAAGTCCAGCTCTTCAGGCTGGAATTGCCTGGCCAGCTGCTAATAATCCACACTTTTCTTCCTCTAGGGTTCAGCTCGACCGGCTCTGCTGCAAGAAGCCTCGTCTTCTGCCTGCCCCTCTCCGCCCCACATTTCTGCCACCTGTGTCCTTATATGGTTTGCGCTGTCATCCACAGGGGCCCCCCTTTCCTTCTTTGCCGAACTAAAGCCTTCAGCACTCAGCCAAACACCATCAGTCCATGAGACCACCCCTCCCCCCTCCATGCCCTCCCGTGGCATCTATACCATTCATTTTGGCACCATGATCTTGCAGTGCCATTTTACCGTTTACTATGTGCTTTATTCCTTGTTGGAGAGTTAACTCCCAAAGGCAGACAGCACCTATTTTCCTTGTTGGAAACAGTGTACCATTCAGCACTGTGTTGTATCTCTACCTGGTGTCCAAGAAACATGGATTTAATAATGCCAATGAATTAAAGTGCCATGTTTAAAATAGCAAGCTTATGGATACTGTCCATAAAAGAAATCATAGATGGCTCACCTAAAGTAATACATAAAGCGTAAATATTGCCTCCGAGCAATACTGACCTGTTGTTACAGCGGTTCCTCCATGACTGACCTTCTCATCCCTGAAATGAACCTCCACCGCAGAGGTACCACCATCTGCCTGGCCGGACTCCGATGGGAACTTCTACCTAGAACTCACCTTGGACTTTGGATTAGGTTTGAACCTTTAGTTAATGGCATTTATTTTCCATCCCCAAGCTATCTAGGGGCCCAGCCAGAGTCACCTCGTTAGCATCAACTCAGGCATGGTTGAAAGGGGCTTATTGCAAAGAACACAAGATGCTTCGCTCACCCCTAACACTCAGGAAAGTGCAAGCGTTTTAGGAGCTCTGTGCCAGGAGCCACGGATGAAGACCAAATATATATTTCTTCTTCTATCACACTATCACACTCTGAAACACAAAACTCATAGCATCTACCTTTTAAGGTTGTGAAGGATAAAAATGAAAGAACACGTGTGAAGTGTAACCCAGGCCTCATCTTCTTTTGTTTGTTTGTTTTCTGTTTTGCGGTACGCGGGCCTCTCGCTGCTGGGGCCTCTCCCGTTGCGGAGCACGGGCTCCGGACGCGCAGGCTCAGCGGCCATGGCTCACGGGCCCAGCCGCTCCGCGGCACGTGGGATCCCCCCGGACCGGGGCACGAACCCGCGTCCCCTGCATCGGCAGGCGGACTCGCAACCACTGCGCCACCAGGGAAAGCCCAGGCCTCATCTTTAATGAGAGCTCTTTGGCCTTCCCTTCCTGCCTCCCTCCCAGCCCTGGTTCTAAGCACAGGGCACGGCGTCCCTGCGTGTACGTCCTTCTGTCCTTTAAACACATCCTGTGGAAATTTGAACAATTCAGAGAAGTTTTTGTGAACAGCCATCACCTGTTCGTTTTCACAGGGATGATTTATGTGTTCGATCTGACACTGGTGGTTTGGGGCTTTTTTTTTTTGTCTTCAGAGTTTCCCTTCCTTGTGAATCATATTTCTGGCCAACACGGGCATACCTGTCATTTTTCTGAACTTTCTAAAGCCTGTTTTCCGAAGTCCAGGACTCACGTCAGCTCAGCCTGACAGTCCCTTTCCTCTCTTCGACCAGGAATGACGCAGCCGTGTTTTTCTTGAGGTTCCTGGAAATTACACAATAGCCAGCAAGTGCTTTTTCGTCAGAATTAAGTCAAGAATAGAAGTTCCCTTGTTGTTTCCTCTGTTTTCTTGGTGATGAGGGGATTGTCAAGACTGGCAAGGACTTACCACGTGGTTTACTTTTTTTTTTTTTCCTGTTATCCTTTTTTTTTTTTAAATTGAGGTGTAGTTGATGTATAATATCACATGGTTTACTGTTAGCAGAATAAGACTTCTAGTAAGATCGGAACCTTTGAAACTGGTCTCCACCATCACCTAAGTTACCTGTGTATTACCTAGTGTTGATAAGGCATTTTCCCACTTCACTTTAGGAATAATAAAACAGTAACAGCTTACATTTACTGTGCATTTTCAATGTGTGTGTCAGGCACTTGCTAAGTGCTTTAAACATCAAAGTTTTTAGGCTTAAAAACAACCCCACAGCTATATAAATACACACACACACACACACAACACACACTGCAATATTACTCAGTTTAAAAAAGAAGCATATCCTGTCATTTGTGACAACATGGATGGACCTTGAGGGTATTATGTTAAGTGAAAAAAGTCAGAGAGAGACAAATACAGCATGTATCACTTATATGTGGAATCTTTCTAAAAAAAATCGCATGGAAAGAGTAGAAAAGGGTTTGCTAGGGGCTGGGGAGAGAGGGAAATAGGAAGAGGTTGGTAAAAGGCCATCAATTTTAATTTTGTGCCTCTAGTTGATAACGCTGTATTGTATAGGTGAAATTTGCGAAGAAGAGAGTAGAACTTAAATATTCGCTCCCCCCCTCCGGCCGCCAGAAAAAAAAGGGAAACATGTGAGGCGATGGATGTGTTTAACTCGATGGGGGGAATCCTTTCACCATGTACACGTACACATGTCGAATCATCACATTGTAGGCTTTACGTATCTTGCAATTTTATGTGTCAATTATACCTCAAAGCTGAAGAAAGAAAAAAAAAGCCAAAACCAATCTCATAAGGTAGGTGCTCTAATTAGTTCCCATTTTATAGATGTGGAACCTGAAGCACAAAGACGTTAGGTAATTTGTCTAAAGCGGCGTGGCTTGCAAGCAGGCCAGCGGGGGGTCTAAGCTGTCTCCGAACCGCTCCTCTCTACCGCTCGTCCGGTTTGGATTTTAACGCCAGCTCCCCGTCGCACCGGCTCACAGCCTGTGTCTCAACTGCCTCATTTGCAAAAAATAGGAAGAGCGACATCGACATCATGGGGATTGTTATGACAATGAAGGGAGCTGCCACGGCGGCAACCGGTAGCAGCGGCCCTGGTCAGCGGGGTGCACGCCCGCTGCGCTGTCAAGACCATCCTTCCTATTCCTGCCGCCGTCGCGTCTCCTCTGCTCGCAAGCGGCTCCCTTGCTTCGCTCGTTCCTATTTCTGAAGTCAGATTCCATCATATAAGCAGTATATACACACTTTAGCTTTTTCCCTAAAAAGTTACTACTTGGTGGTATGTCTTTCCATAAACGGCGTCGACGAATCAAGGAAGGAGAGCATTTCCATGTGCATTTGTTTTGTCTAGCTAGTTTATGGATAACTTAAGGGCAAGAGGAATATCTTGAATTTGTCTGAGTTCTCTCAACGCCCAGCACCGAGTCTCACACCCTTTAAATACTCAATAAATAGCTGTTGGGCACGGTAGTATCTGTCCAAAGCTCAGAATTCGGCAGCTCTGCGCCGTGCTGAGTAAAAGATGCTCCCCGCCCCGCCCCCCCGTGCTCTCCCCCCTCCCCCCTGCAATGCGGGCAGCGTGTGTTTTCCCTCCAGGGTCTTTTTGCCTTCAAGCAGAGCGGGGCCCCCCAGCGCTTCCTGGAGGGAGTGGAGCAAACAGCCGCCCGCAGCAGCCCTGGGCCCGGCAGAGCCTCCCAACCCCCCCGGCTGCCCAGGAGACGCCGTCGGCCAAGCCGAGGAAGCCAGCAGCCAGGGGCGAGGGGAGGAGGATTTCTCGGCGCCACTGCGCTAAGCTCCGGCGCTGCGGGGTGCGCAGGAGGAAGAGGAGAAGAAGCGCAGAGCTGGAGTCTCTCCTCCGAGGTTTGGGGGGCGTGTGACCCCGCCCGCCGTCAGGACTTGCTGATGCAAACGTCCTGGCGGGACCTGATAAGATAGCGAAAGCGGCCCGGAAGCGGGCCCCGCGGGGACAGGGCCGCCGTCTGCACCAGGTACGGGCCGAGCGCAGGCAGGAGTGACTGGGAACGAGAGCACCGCGATGGTGTCTTTTGGTAGCTGAGAGTTTCCACGCCTCACCTCTGCGAGACTTTCATGACTACTGTTCGAAAGCAAACAAATGAATAAAAATGAACTCGTCCGAAAGGTGGTTTGCTAAACCTCAAGCTGGAGATCATTTTTCCCCCTGAAAGTAATAAAGTTCCTAAATTATTGATCTGTAAACAAGTGAAGGGCTTCCCTGGTGGTGCAGTGGTTGAGAGTCCGCCTGACGATGCAGGGGACACGGGTTCGTGCCCCGGTCCGGGAGGATCCCACGTGCCGCGGAGCAGCTGGGCCCGTGAGCCATGGCCGCTGAGCCTGCGCGTCCGGAGCCTGTGCTCCGCAGAGGGAGAGGCCACAACAGTGAGAGGCCTGCATAATGCAAAAAAAAAAAAAAAAAAAAAACACAAGTGAAGTCCTGTCCTGGCTGTGGGGACATTTTCACTTGCACTTTAATGGCTTCAGAATTAGAAAGAGATTGCCGGTTGTACTTTCCTCCAGGATTACCTCCTTCTTTTTATTAAGAGGGTGACAGAAACAGCATCTGCGTGGAACAAACTTCTGTAGCATATATGCTGGTTTATAAATATTTTACAAAACTTCGCTGATTGGATTTTGAAAACAGTTGAGATGTCCAGCTCGTGTTGTGCACAGAGAAACGTCCCCTTGGGTTTCCGGGGGTTTTCTTTGTTTTTCTTTGAGTTTTCTTCTTCAGTTTGTTTTGATTGACAGGGCCCAATGCTGGAGTTGCTTATGGTGGGAAACCTGCTTTTCTTCGTGAATTTACAGACATGGAAACATGCTTCTGGATGAGCTCTGCTCCCCTAATGAAAGGGAGCTCTATGTTCTGTTCCTCAGCTCACTTGGCTCATGTTGGGAGCCGAGGCGGCCTGGACAGTCCTCCCCATGGGAGTGACCCGTGGGCGGAGGTGGCATCGCCCCAGTCGGTAGCGATTCTTTGGTGTGTTAATTAATAAAAGGTAAAGTCTTCTTCTGCACTCTTTGCTAGAAATTTACAATTATGGCTCTTCTCAAATGTTGACCTCAGCCCTCTTCTTGTCTGTTCTGCAGGGCAACTGTGCTGCCAACACCAGGGGCTGTGTTCCCTCTGGGTTCACCGCTCCGAGTCTCGGGGCTGTGCAGCCCCTGCGGGAACGTAATGGTAATGTTACATGGGAGCAAGTGCCTTTCTCCCCTCCCGCGAAGTTTCCTTTCTTTCTATCCCGTTCCCTGAGGACCTCCGACACCCCTCGTAGCTCTTCTTTCCTCCCCTCTCTGGAACTTTCTCCCTTCTGCCACGAATGTCCCCGAGGCCCAGCTTTACCGCATCCCTCCTTGGATGAGACTCGAACACCATGACAGACTTTGGCAAAGTATTGGAGAGACATTTGTTGGGACATTTGTTCTGAGAAATGCTTCGCAATGAAAGGGGTTTCTGGACCTTTGGGGAGAAGTTTCATAACATCTTTCTTTTGGATAGTCAATTAACCTTGTTAGTCAAAGTTAAAATAAACCTGGGAGAAGTCCTGTGTTTAAAAAGTGAATAACGAACCAACCAACGCAGGAGCAAAAGTAAATGTGATTTAACTTTGATTAACCCACAATTTCCCAGATGATCTGTACTCGTTTGTTTCATGACACTGGTGGCCCCCAGGACAGGCTTTGGGAATTGCTGTCCTAGAGCATCCTGGCCACCTCCAAGTCCAAGGAAGTCATAGCAATTTAGCAGAACTCTTCGATCCGGTCGGTTCCATGGATATATGACCTCTATTACGTTTAAACTTTTACATTGTTGTCCTAAAGTAGGTAACACCTGGAAATCGAGTTGGGTTATAACTCTTAAAGCCCCATTATGCAGAGACCAGTCTGCTGGTGCACATGAGAAACGACAATTACTACACTGGCCCAAGTCTAGGTGGTGAGATTGCAGAGAAACAAACTAGAAACATTGTAGAACAGGCCAGATGACAAGAACAGCCTCCTAAGGAAAAAATACCCAGATCCTGTCCTCAGTTGCATTCAGGTCGAGAAACTTGATTTGGTCAGTGCACTCAGGTGATCGGACTCAAAGCTATTAACTCCCTCCCATTCAGAAACCTCACACACAACACCAAATGCTGGTGTGGATGTGGAGCAACCGGAACTCCCATTCATTGCTGGTGGGAACGCAAAATGGTACAGCCACTTTGGAAGAGAGTTTTTCAGTTCCTTACAAAACTAAACATACTCTTACACCAACGACCCAGTAATTGCATTCCTTGGTATCTACCTAAAGAAACTGAAAACCTATGTCCCCACAAAAACCTGCACATAGATGTGTATAGCAGCTTTATACATAATTGCCAGCACTCGGAGACGACCAGCATGTTCTTCGGTAGGTGAACAGACACACTGTGGTACGTCCAGACAATGGAACATTATTATTCAGCACTAAAACGAGACGGTCTATCTAGTTATGAAAAGACACGGAGGAATCTTTTTTTTTTTTTGCGGTAAGCGGGCCTCTCACTGTTGTGGCCCCTCCCGTTGCGGAGCACAGGCTCTGGACGCGCAGGCTCAGCGGCCACGGCTCACAGGCCCAGCCGCTCCGCGGCACGTGGGATCTTCCCGGACCGGGGCACGAACCTGCGTCCCCTGCATCGGCAGGCGGACTCTCAACCACTGCGCCACCAGGGAAGCCCGACACGAAGGAATCTTAAATGCGTATTACTTAGTGAAAGAAGCCAATCTGAAAAGGCTACCCACTGTATGATCCCAACTATATTATATTTCGGAAAAGGCAAAACTGCACGGGGACAGTAAAAATATCAGTGGTTGCCAGGGTTTGGGGTGGAGGGAGTGAATAACCAGAGCACAGAGGATTTGGGGGGGCAGTGAAGCTACTCCACAAGATACTATAAGGATGGCTACATGTCATTCTAAGTTTGTCCAAACCCATAGAATTTACAGCACCAAGAGCAAACCCTAAGCTAGACTTTGGCCTTCGGGTGATTATGGTGTATCAATGCAGGTTCATCTGTGGTAATAAATGTATCACTCTGGTGGGAGATGTTGGTCCTGAGGAGGCTATGCATGAGTCTATGGGAAATCTCTGTGTATTCCTGGCAATTTTGCTGTGAACTGTCCTAAAAAAACATCTTAATGGAAGTCTTTCATTAAGTCTTAGAGAAAAAGAAGGCAACTCAGAAAGGAAAAAAAAAAAACACAAGGAAGAAAGCTCACACACAAGATTGATACATAAACCAGGATGCTGAGGACTGCTGTTTAGTAAGAATAGCAATGTCAAGGCCTGCCGTATGGTCACATTGGCTGGTCAGTACACTCTCTTCCTGTCGGGAAGCTGCATGGAAGCCAGAAATTATCATCCTAAAATTGCTTCGTGAGCAAGAAATACGAACAAGGAAATTTCACTGGATAGTGCGGTTCACCAGAAGGGTAGACTTTGCCAAATAGAAGAACATTGACAGACGGAGACATACCTCTCTCCTGGAGGTGCACTAAAACATTCTTCCTATGAAAGACCCCCTTTTACTGCACTCTGAAGACTAAATCTATTGGGAGAATAGAAAGAAAGTTTCCAAATTGGACTCCAGGCCTGACTTCCAGCACCCACGCTCTAGTTATCTGGGTTGCACTTGGTACTTCCCCAGAGCACTTGACTTGATATTTCCAGACAGTCTTCAAATGGTTGTCTAATGCAGATGGCGGATCCCCACCACCACCCTTCACTTTCAGAGGTTATGTCCATATTGGGGCTGCATTATTTCACCCCGTGGGTCCTGACTCTGCTGTGGTCCAGCCTGAAAGGTCTCTCTTTGACAGAGACATGAGCAGAGATGGGGGGAAATCTGTGGATAATATGCTCCTCATAGATTTGCCACCCTTGAACTCTTCTATATAGACAGCCCTGCCCCCAGTCTGTTATGCTGCTTGGGTTAACTGAAGGCAATTCAAGTCAACAAATAGAACAAATATTTGTTTACTGAGTATTATGGTGTATGGTCAGGCCACTCAGAATGGCTGCTCTCTTGCTCTCTGTAAATCCCCTGCTCGACCAGTGCCTGCTTCACCTACACCTCACTCACATAGCTGACCTTCCTAGGCATTTGCCCCTGTGCCACCTGGTGACTGTTCTCATCAAAGGGGCAGTGAGGGGCGCGTCCCTCTGCTAGTTTCCCGATGATACCACCTGATGTCAATTCCCCCTATAACTGGCCACCTCCCCTTCCGCTCCGGAGAGAAGACTGTCCTGCCTGCCCTCTGCTGCACGTGGTGAGGAGTCCCTCCAGGACCTGACTTCACGCACGTAAGCTCCCCCATCCATGAAACCATTGATGTCTCTGTTGCTGACTCCGGGCTCTTTCTTTGGTCTCGAAGCTGGGCAGGCACAGGGCTTGTAGGCCTGCAGGGTGCAGCCCAACGTTTGGGCTGAATAAGTTGAAACCCTAACCCCTCCCCCCAGACAGGATGGTACTAAAAGTTGGAGCCTTTGGGAGTAATTAGGTCAAAAGGGTGGAGCCCCCGTGATGGGATTAGTGTCTTTAGAAGAAGGCAAAAGCTACCCCTCTCTCTGCTCTGCACCACGTGAGGACACCAGGAGAAGACGGCCATCTGCAAACCAGGAAAAGGACTCTCACCAGACACTGGATCTACTGACACTTTGATCTGGGACTTCTCAGACTCCATAACTGTGAGACATAAATCTCTGTCGTTTAAGTCACCCAGTGCATGGTATTCTGTTAACAGCAGCCCGAACTGACTAGGATACCGGGCGCCTATTATGTCTAAAGCAGTATGCTTAACGCTGTTGACGAACTGGAAACAGAAAGTCAGGAATTCTGACCCGTATTCCAGGATTTTGCCCACGTACTGAACCTAGCAAATAGTTGTCTAAATATCTTTGAGTGCACACAAATTCTATTTGCACTGAAACATGGAAGCTGCTTCCTCCCATCTGTATCATTCCGTTTCTGTGTCACCTGTACTATCCAGTCTTGTTTTGTTTCCAGGTCTCCTAGCACTAGACCCGATGCTTCAAACTTTTAACTTCTATAACCACCCTAGCTAAAGCAGTGCTCCATCACTCCCCATTCTTAGTTTATTTTTAGAAGCACTTATCATTATCTGAAAGTATTTTGTCCGTTTGTTAATGGTTATTTCTCTGTCTTCCCCATGTAGAAAATCCAAGCTCCATGAAGGTGAAGATGTTCATTGTCTGTCATTTAGGGTGGTGTTAATATGTCGCTAGTCCTGGGAGCAGCCTTAGCACACAGTAGGAGCTCAGTCAATACACACTGCAGAGGAGGAAGTCAGTGAGGCTTGCCCTGCCATCCGCACACCTGAAATCTTCCATCAGCACCTGATTAAATACAGAAGCAGGGCGTGCACGTTCCCTTGATTCTCCAAAGACAGCACTGCTAGCAGGTGTAGCAGGGGCGCTACCTGCTCTGTCAGGGAGACGCGCTCGCAGACCCTGGCATCTGGCAGCCCCGCAAAGCCCATGGCGCCCTGATTCACGTGGAGCTGACGGGGGAGGACAAGTGAGGACGTGCCTGTGCCTTGCTCAAGGGCAGAAAGGTGTTAATAGGAACAGGGAACAGGGACTAAAGTAGAAAGGGAAGCAGCAGGGGTGGAATAAAGAATTATTAAGTCGTCATCGTCGGGAGCCTTCAAGGACTCCAGAGGCAACCCTCTACCTTTGCTGTCCTCTACAACAGCGGTCCCCAACCTTTTTGGCACTAGGGACCAGTTTCATGGAAGACAGTTTTTCCACGGTAAGGTGTCGCGGGTGGGAGACGGTTCGGGCGGTAATGCCAGCGGCAGATGAAGCTTCGCTCGCTCGCCCTCCGCTCACCTCCTGCTGAGCAGCCCGGTTCCTAACGGGCCCGGACTGGTACTGGTCCGCAGCCGGAGGCTTGGGGACCCCTGCTCTACAGCGAGCCTGAAGAGTGGCTGACTTTTCTCAGTCCAAGTTCACGGAGTTTAATACACAGTGTTACTAACGGCAGCTGACACTGATTGAGCGCCCACTGCGTGCCATGCTGGGCCGCCAGCTCTGCTGTACTGCGAGCGCACGGCGGTGGCAGAGACCGTGACACGAGTGGTGGCTCCTGACCGTGTGCAGTGCTGCACCCTGCGTGCTGGGGTCATCAAGTTCACGGGCATCACCCAGCCAGGTAGGCACGTGGTGACGGGTGGGAAATCTGACCCGTTGACACCCACTACCTCTGCGCTTCCACCGGGTGGCCCTACACACACACACACACACACACACACACACACACACACACACACACACCCTCCTCTCTTGCTCATTCTTGAACTTCTCCGGCACACGCGCGCGCACACACACACACACACACACACACACACCCCCTGCCTGTCTCGCTCATTCTTGAACTTCTCCGGCACACGCGCGCACACACACACACACACACACACACCCTGCCTGTCTCGCTCATTCTTGAACTTCTCCGGATCCTTCAGTGACTCTCCCCTGGTCTTGGACCTAAGGCCAGACTCCGCCCCACGGTTGTTCCTAAGGCCAGCGTGACTTACCCCCCCATCTCCCCGTTTCTGGCCTGAGCTGCCCTCTTCCTCCTCGCTTGTGTCCCTGAAGCCACACTATTCTACTCTAGGATCCAAACACATCACACTCTTTGCCGCCCAGAGCCTCTGCATTCTTGGGTCCTCTCCCTAGCGCGCCCTCAACCTCTCTCTTCACACGCTAGTTCCTTCTGTTTTTTTAGGTCTCAACTTAGTATCACATTCCCGGGAGGGGCTTTCTCTGACAACAATACCTAGGCCATTGTAGGCCATTTTCTATCTCATTTTCTTGTTTATTTCCTTCCCAGGATTTTAAAGCTCATGTGAGCTTTAGAAACAGATCATCTGCGTACCTGTCTCCCCAAATGTAAACTCAGGAAGGCAAACACTGTGGCATCTTGTTTACCATTGAATCCCCACTTTACCCAGAGGAAGCATTCTGTGGGTATTTATTGAGTGAAGGAACGAACGAACGAATGAATGAGTGCGGGAATGCCCTCTAAGCATTTGTGGACAGTTTTCCCTCATGAGCTGTTCTTTTCCTGGACAAAATGTGCTCAGTTATTTCAGGTATTCATGGGACTGCCTGGGCACAGAGTAATTTTTCCGAGTTGTCCTTAATGCACGACGCTCTGGGTATGATTGAACTTGCACAGGATACAGTGGGATTGTCCGCTCCCCTTTCCACCCATGCTGGAGCCCAAGAGGTAGCGGCTGTTAGGGGAGGTGGTCGAATGAGTTAGCGAACTACACGCACTGAATATAGTCACTCCAGATGTCGCCAGATGCCTGCTCCACGGGGCACGAGTTAATAGTTAGTAACCAGCTCTTTGCACCACCCTCGCCAAAGCCATGATCTGCAGTGCCTGCCATTCCAGGGGTGTGAATACTCCCACCACGGTTGACTTCAGGCCACCAAAGCGAGGCCGCTGGATGCGGATTTGGGGAGAGCTGCTGACTCTCAAAGAGCCGGTGGACGCACACGGCCCCTCCTCCAGCTCCTGCCCCCCCCGCGCCAACTGCCATGTTCACTGAGAAACATAACCGAAGAGAGCCCACACATCTGCCTCTTGCAAGCACTGTGTTCCTCCATAAAGCCAGAGCTCTTTAAAGTCCAGACATAAAGGCAACCGGAAGGGAAGGAAGGAACGTATTCAATCTCTTTCAGGTCTGCTGCTTGCATCTCATTAGGCCTTTGGGCACATGGACACATGCCTATTTTCCATGGCTTCCCTAAAACATGTCGACTTATTAAAATTCCTTGTTTTCTTTTTCTGACCGAAACTGGTGGGCAAAAGAGAAGTCGTTCTTTTGTTGTTGTTTTGGTTTCTTTTACTTCACGACATTCATTTCTTACCCCACCCTCCTCAACTCTCACAACAGGTGGTATGATTTAAAAGACATCATTCAGCATCAAGCTCTTCAGTGAATGTGTGGATGTGAGGTGTTCCTCACAGTGGGCTGTGATGTCATTTGAATGCCAGGTTGTGTGTGTGTGTGTGTGTGTGTGTTTTGAGAATATGCTGCAGAACTGTAATTTATTTACCATGTTTTTATTTGGGTCAGTGGGAAAGGACTGGCAATTAGTTATTTTGGCAAAGGTTCAGTTATGCCTGAAAAAGGAACACAGGCTTAAAATGTTATGTAATCACTCTTAAACCACCTCTGGGAAGTTCTCCAAGCCCTGTGTGTCAGTCTGCAACGTGCATGTCTGGACACAACCTCTACAGGAATTCCTATTTTATGAAGCAGGGTGGAGAAGTGCTGTGAGACAGAGCTGAGTTTAATTGTGAGCTTGGCTTGTTAGGGGAGAGCTAAGAGGAAGAGCCGAGCTTATCTTGAGATCCACCACATTCGTTGTTAGGCAACGCTGGGGCACAGACTGTCTTCCCGAGCCCTGGACTCTATACTGTGAAATGATTTTACTTCAGAATTGAATTATGTCTATGGGTGATTTTTCATTTTTGTGTGGTGAACTTCTCATTTAAGTGTCAATGCCTACAGAAAAGTACACAGATCATAAATATACAACTCTAGTGATTACGAGGAGGGGAATACGGCCATGGAACCACTCCCCGGGACAAGAAATTAACATTATCAGAAGCTCTCACCTGCACACCTACGTGCCACCTCCCCATAGGTGACCGCTAACACCTCTTTGGAAAAGTTTTCATTTCACTTTCTGATTCTAAATCAAAGTTTTGATGTTTTTCCCAATAATTGTCTAGAAAGATTCTAACTTACTTGTGATTTTCAACTAGAGATTGGGAGCCGTGGAGCGAGTGTTGGGGGCATCACTGAGTCAGATGTTGAAATCTGTGCAGAGGTCAGGGCCACCCCGAGAGCAAGCAGGGGTCTGGGTGGACATTTTTTGCTAGGACCCCATCTATATAAACCATCTAACGAAAGGGTATACTACAAAATTAATGGTGCCATGAGAGGTATAGTGATTTATCATGAAGATGTATAGTAATGGTTAAGGAGAAGGACTTAAGTGTTTGCTTATTGTTCAGTCGGCGCTCCTGGAGGGTCTTAGTCAGTCCTTTCCAGGCACCATCTCTTCCTCTTCAGGTCCAGGAAATATCTCTTCCTGTTCTTTGTCGTCAAATGCCTTGATCCTGGCTCATTGCACATCCCCCATCACAAGAAAGGATAGCAATGCTGCTATTACTCACAAATGGCCATGGTTCTTCTCAACCATGAAATAATACAACTCTTCTTGCCTGTTCCTAATGCCACGTATTTCATTCTGGCCGTGTCGTTCCTTGTGATGCTGTATCAACCAGTGTGCCATCCATGAATACTGGCTTCTAGTGATGCCCTAGTTTCTGTGCTTTGCTGATGACATCCATGAATGCAGTTCTTACCCCAGGTGTGCAAGAAATTGTGAATGATGATTTGTTTTCTGGTCATGTTGAACTTACCATTGGGAATTTTACAGCCTTCACATACAACAACTCGTCTTCCAATCATGCTTTTTTGTTTTGTTTTGGTTAGTCTCTCCTCTAATGCCTTTCCTTCTTCCTTTCTCATTCCCTAAAGGACAACTTCAAAGAACGTCTTAAGCTGCTTTTTCCCCCTCAAAGCACTTGTCATTATTTAACATACCATATACTTGTACTTCACATCTTTATCCTGTTTATCGTCTGTCTCACTCTATACAATGTAAGCTTCGTGATGGCAGGGATTTTTTTTACTGTTTTGTTCACTGCTCTAGTCCCAGGATCTAAAATAATACCCAGCACAGAGTAAGCACTCAATACATGTTTGAATTAATACATAAAATTCCACTCCGTCTATGAAGTTCTCCTTCATGCTATGAACTTTTTTTTTGCAAATCTAAACATTCGGTCTGTTTAGCACCCAATCAGGCTGTAATTGTTTCATGTGTTCTATTTTGTTTCTCTGAGTTGTAGGATTATTTGTATATGTTTGCCTGTATATGTCCAACTTCCTTCCTTCCCTACCTGTTCTAGAAATATACCTGCCACTGTATTCCACCTGACTGAACAGAGGTGGACATGAGGCTCCGCGTGGGTCAGTTGTAGAATCCCATCCCCCTGGCCATAGAGAATGGTCAAGGGATGGTTGCCAGTTATAGTGTGTGGATAGTTTTTCGCCACACCGCCAAGCAATTCTTGGACGCCCGCTGAGTGTCCTACAATTCAACTCAATTCTGATACTGTCTACCTGGAGGTAATATCAGATTCCACAGGTTAAGAGCTCAGTCCTACAAGACCACCGCCTCAGCTGTTTCATACACCAATCATAGGTCCAAGTTGTCCCCTGTGCTTCTAACTAGTGAGCTATAGACTGGAGGTTCTCACGACCTCCTCCTCAGCTTGGATGAATTTACTAGAGCAGCTCACAGAGCTCAGAGAAGCATTTTAATTGCTAGATTACCAGTTTATTATAAAAGGGTATAACTCAGGAACATCCAGATGGAAGAGATGCGTAAGGCAAGGGAAAAGGGAGAACTTCCATGCTCTCTCCATAAATCTTCACCAACCTGGAAGCTCTCCAAACCCTCTCCTTTTGGGTTTTTATGGAATCTTCATTACAGAGGCATGATCAATTAAATCATGTGTCATTGGTGATTAAGTCAATTTCCAGCCTCTTTCCTCTCCTAGGAGGTCAGGGGATGGGACTGAAAGTTCCAACCCTCTAATCACGCGGTTGGTTCCCCTGGCAACCAGCCCCCATCCTTAAATACTTTTCAAAATTCATCTCATTAACATAAGTTCAGGTGTGGTTGAAAGGACTTGTTATGAAAATCAAGACACCTTTATCACTATTATCACTTAAGAAATTCCAAGGGTTTTAGGAGCTCTGTGCCAGAAATGAAGGGACTACCAAATATATATTTCTTGTTATAAATCACAGCATCACACACACCATTCCATCCAACTCCACAGAGGTGGACACGGGGCCCAGGCTGGATCGGTGGTAGAACCCCATTCCCCTGGCCACAGAGAATGGTCAAGGGATGGGTGTAAGACTTAACGCAGGGAGAGTTGGAGACCTTCCCAAGACTTCACTATTCAAGCTCTTGTGAGCTTTCCCTTCAATTCCACTAGAAATTCCCTTTTCTGGCTTGAGTTAGGTTTCTGTCATGTGCAAATTGAAGACCCTGTCTTGTATGTTTCTTATATTTTTCAACTTGCAGGCCAATACATGCATTTGGTTGTATATAGACTTCTACTATATTCTAAATTACAGGTAATTCAATACAATATCTTTCTCCCCTTGTTATACTAGCAGTGAATTACTACAATGAAAAAGTATATCTAACACCTGGTTATGTGGTCCAGCATAATCTATGAGAAACGTAAGATAATAGCAATGGCAGTAATGATGGAAGAAAACAATAAATGCAAAAGGCCACTTTTAAGTATATTGTAGACTGTACTTTTTATGGTTCCATTTTCCAGATGGAAGAATTTGAACTTAAAAAAAGCAAGCATAAGGTCTGGCTT
Source organism: Kogia breviceps (assembly GCF_026419965.1). Lineage (NCBI taxonomy): Eukaryota > Metazoa > Chordata > Mammalia > Artiodactyla > Physeteridae > Kogia > Kogia breviceps. The sequence goes on from NC_081315.1 coordinate 129,351,454, forward strand.
TGTAGGTGCTTGTTGCAGCTTTCTGAGTTCTGCGATACTGTCGGACCTGGGTGAATTCTGGTTCGGCTTTTTAATAGCTTGGCTAAGTTACTTACCACCAATATTCTCATTTTTCTCATCCATATAAATGAAGATGACAACCACTAACTTTTCAGGATTGTTCAAGGATTTTTTTTTTTTTTTTTGAGGGAAACTATATACCTGATTTAGCCTAATTTCCCTGGGAAGCAGAGCTTGAGGCAGAAGCTTATGTGCTAACACTTTCATGGGGGATGCAATCCCAGGGAAACACGTATGAGGGTTAAAGGGTAGAGAGGCCAGGAAGGAGACAGACAAACCTGCCAGTGCGTTATCAGGAGGCCACAACTTTGAACCAAGCATAGCTGTTGCTTATTCTCGTGACCTGCTTCCCAAGAGTCTGCAACTCTTGCTACAGTCTGTCTGGGTAGAGGAAGGGAGAAAAAATTACGTGCTGGTTCCCACTCCCAGTGGTCAAAGTTTGCCCACAGGGTGTCTGCTCCCGACACTTTCTGGGTGCATGACCCGCGCCCTCTGGCAGCTGCCACTGGAGGCTCCATAGCGTGAGCCCCAGAAAGTCACTGGTACCTCCACTTGCCTATCCGCGCTCTGCAGCCTGGTGGGCCAGCCAGGTGAGCTGTTGCGCGCATGTGCACTGAGCGGGTTCCATCCCACCAGAAAGGCAGCAACAAGCCCCTCCTACCAGCTCATTAAAATGCAATTCTGTTAAGAACAAACAATGCAAGATGGCTTAAGTTGACTACACCGGACTTAGCTTTAATATTTGTGAAGATGAGTGAAGCCATATTAAGGAAGGCCTCAGCATTGCTAGTCGGTGGTAGGTGAGCCACCCATTTGGAGAATATGCCGGTGGTAGGTGAGCCACCCATTTGGAGAATATGCATATTGTTGACAACACACTTGCCCAAACTCGTCTTTTCTAAATACCACCAGCACCAATGGTGTGCAAGATGTCAAACCTGTCTGGGGGAAAAAAGTCTCAGTTGCTTAGACATCTGGCTCCTTGGGGTGGGTCTGAGGCATCGATGACTTTCTAATTTCCATAATAGTCTGGGGGCTTTTTACTTCTTTTCCCTATTGAAATCTCTGCCAGAGTCGGATGATTTTCAAGAACAGACTCCAGGAAAGTTTGGAAAGGAGGCTAGTTTGACCCTGGCTTTGAAAACACCTAGAGTTTAAAGACAGTCTCAGGAACCTGATAAAGGGACATGGCAACGACAATACCTACGAACTAGGTGACCCCACAAGATGTCTTTAACATGAAGTAGGCAATTTCTCACATAGACCTTTAATCTCCCCAAATTCCACACAAGATCCCCCAAATCTGGCCAAGTAATATGAGTAGTAGTATGAGTTACCAGCTTTTTCCTTAACTTGGGATTATTTGTAGTAGTTCTAAGAACTGCCTCAACGTGAGACTTTCCTCGCTAAAGGAAAAACACAGGACTTGAAAGTTCCGACTGTCTGACATTTTCTACTTTAAAAACATTACATGAATTAGGCAGGAAGATAATGGTACATGACTCATGGCAAACAAACATCAAACACATCTTAATCATTCTGTACACAAGTCAGGAAATTATACGAATCTCTGTAAAGGAATTATCTAGAAAGGGAAAATAAAGTGTATCCAGAAGACAAATTTGAAGGTTTTATTTTTTCAAATTATCGATTTGTATAACTTCAAACAACCACATCGATCAGAATCAGTCTGAATATAGATAAAAGAACATTTAGGGATCTTGAGATCCACCCCTGTCCCACCAGACTATGTTTTAGTTAATGAAGTATTTATTTATGAAAGTCTCCATTAACTCTTTGCAGTCCCATCCGATTTGGAATGATTAGAATCATAGCCCATCACTTCTATAGGCAGCATCACTAAAATCTATCGAGTGCTAACTGTGTATCATGCATTCTGCTTGAGGATGGGGCAGACAAGACGTGTGAGTTATCCTTGCCCTAATGGAATTCTTGATCTAGTTACGTGAGTGTGTATAATGTGAAAATTCCGTGTTTTATGAAGCTGTAGGGGGCTAGCTTGGAACAGGGACGATGAGATTACCTGACGTATCTCCTCCTAGAGACAAGTCGCGGTGGCCAACACAGAATGGTGGCAGAAAGTTACTCAGAGCTATTAAAAAACTTCTCATATAGGGTTATTATTTTGAGTAATATATAGCTATATGTATTACCCCCAGAAGAATATAAGTAGCTTACAGTGTTGCATAAAATATCAAAAGCACATACATTTGGAGTGAAAGAAGAAAAATAAGATAGGCCCCAAATTGGAACGAGGAATTAAGTGAAAGTAAAAATGTATATTTGATGATGTTCTAGATGGGAGACAATATTGAACTCAAGCTTTCTATTAGTTATTATGCAAAAGGGAAATCCAAGCAGTTCTGCCTGGATTCACAATGTACCTGAGCTTAAAACCTACCAAGGGCTTAGAAGTGAAACTGTTCTTGAGAGGAAGATCAAAGAGGAGTTTCTTCTCTGGTAGCTGTTAAAGGCAGTGAGTGAGGTCATGAGCAAGGCCCTCTAGAAGACATTGTCAGAGTCGACACAGAAGTGAGTTTTCGGGCTTCCCTGGTGGCGCAGTGTTAGGAATCCACCTGCCAATGCAGGGGACACGGGTTCGAGCCCTGGTCCGGGAAGATCCCACATGCCGCAGAGCAACTAAGCCCGTGAACCACAACTGCTGAGCCCACGTGACACAACTACTGAAGCCCATGCGCCTAGAGCCCGTGCTCTGCAACAAGAGAAGCCACCGCTTGCTGCAACTAGAGAAAGCCCACATGCAGCAGCGAAGATCCCATGCAGCCAAATAAATAAAATTTTAAAATAATATTATATATTTAAAAAGTGAGTTTTCTAGGCCTGTTTTCTACAGTGCCCTCTCTCTCTCTCTTTTTTTTTTTTTTAAATAAATTTCATTTTTTCATTTATCTTTGGCCATGATGGGTCTTTGTTGCTGTGCACGGGCTTTCTCTAGTTGTGGTGAGCGGGGGCTACTCTTCGTTATGGTGTGAGGGCTTCTCATTGTGATAGCTTCTCTTGTTGCAGAGAAGCGGCTCTGGGCACACAGGCTTCAGTAGTTGCAGCACGCGGGCTCAGTAGTTGTGCTTCACGGGTTCTAGAGCGCAGACTCAGTAGTTGTGGTGCGTGGGCATAGTTGCTCTGTGGCATGTGGGATCCTCCCAGATCAGGGCTCGAACCCGTGTCCCCTGCATTGGCAGGTGGATTCTCAACCACTGCGCCACCAGGGAAGTCCCTGCCCTCTCTTAATACATGTCCAGGATACCCCACAAAATCTCTAGGAAGGAGTTAGTTCTACAGGTGTGTGGATGTCGAGGAGGGGAGCAGAGTGGAGAGGTGAGGGAGATGGCATCCCAGGTACACACACAAGGTTCCACACACCTGGCTTAGCCTGGGATGATTTTTAACCAAATTTTCTAGAGCCTCGTGATTCAACACGTGGTCCTCAGACTACGGCATCAGCATCACGCAGAGCCTGTTGGGAAATGCCAAATCTCAGGCCCCACCCCAGGCCTATTGAATTAGAATCTTCATTTTAACAAGGTTCCCAGGTGATCTGTATGCACAATAACGTTTGAAAGTCACTGCTCCAGAGGATGGAATGTACCTGTTCTCGAGTATTGTTTTTCCTACCTAAGCTTTCAATAAGTAAAATTACAGCTCGTTCACCGTTGCCTCTTGTGTCTAGTTCTCTACCTGGTGTATATTGGGCCCTCCCTAAACGTACATTGAGTTGCTAATTATTTGACCAATACAGTTGTAGTCTGGGAAAGTTTTAAGGCAAATGTAATTAAATACACTTTGTCCTGGCTATTAAAAATAAATTAGAATCAACATGGTCCCTACCTCCTAACCCAGGACTGTTTGCAGAGATGACCCCCTCGTCTTCTACCTCACGACGTGCTCTTTCTGTCACCTGCACTGACATGGAAAAGGGTCCCAGGTGCCATCAGTGTGTCAGAACACAGCTGACAAAAAAATCCAGGGGAAGGAAAGGACCCCAAACTCTCCCTGAGAGCTACTCCCTCCACCTCCAACTCCATGGAACTCCTCACCCCTTGCTTAACCCACCTTGTTTAATAAACTCAAGTGTCTGTTGTGAATATGCCCAAGGCTGAAATGAGCTCTGCTCTCCAAGCCTGTTGAATTCCAGAACTTGAGGAGCAAAAAAGAGATGCAAAACTCCCCCAGCTTTTTTCCTGGTCTCTCCTACATGTTTGTGGTTCTGTGGGCATCTGTCTCTCAGGGTGTCACCCACATACCCTGGAAGCATCAGGCTCACTTGTCCATCATCCCTATTTGGCCCTGAGCTGGATCAATATTAACTGTTGGATGAATATGTCTTCACCTTAATCCATAAAATCACCCATGACATCGTAAGCTTCTGTAAAGTTAGAAACTGTCCCTCTGATTTTATTTTAACTGATACACGTGAAAGTTTTTATGTCACTGGGCAGGAAGCCAGGACAGGGGACCAGAGACTAGAGGGCTGTTTATCACAAAGAAGTTTATCATTAAGGATTACAAGGGTGAAGCCAGACTTTACATTTTTACCAAGACCAGTGTTTCCACCTTAATAACTATAAGCCAGCTTTGATTTAATATAAATGTTTCAATTATAACTGAAACTCAGTATGAAATTGAAGCATTTAAACAGAACTTTCCGACTACCATAAAAGTCATTGTTAGAATCTTTTTTTTTTTTACGGGCTTCTCACTGCTGTGGCCTCTCCCGTTGCGGGGCACAGGCTCCGGATGCGCAGGCTCAGCGGCCATGGCTCACGGGCCCAGCCGCTCCGCGGCACGTGGGATCTTCCCGGACCGGGGCACGAACCCGTGTCCCCTGCATCGGCAGGCGGATTCTCAACCACTGCGCCACCAGGGAAGCCCTCATTGTTAGAATCTTAAAAGCAAGACTTGCGTCTTTTTCATCTTTGTATTCCTAACGTCTGGGACGGTGTTTAGAACCTAGTAAACACAAAATAAATATTGATGGAGTGAATGGATAAATGGGTAAATTCCTTCAGTGAAGGATCTGGGCTAGAAGACAGGCTGTCTCCTTAGGGAGACTGAGCTCTACAGCCTCTAGTCCCACCAAAAATTGTGAATGGAAATCAACAGAGACTCAGGAAACCAAAGGTATTACAAACCGTTTTTAACGTAACTCACGTGAGACTCTTCAAAGTGATAATCGGAAATTATCAAAAGGTAAATGAAGTTTTAGCAAGTTACCGTGATTTATGCGTTCACATTCCTGACTATGAGAAATTCTGAAATAGATTTTATATGGCTGCAGGATGTACACTTTAGAACTGCAGTTAGCTGGAGCACACGTGGCTTGGGAATTCTGACCTCTCTCTGCAGCTGTACTTGGGAGAGTCGGGGGCACGCCTCGAAGACATACATACCTAAAGGGGTACTTAGAATACCGCTTTCATGGGGCTGAGAGTCATAGCGTCTCTGGCAACTTGGTGTTGCCCACCTTTATAGCACAACCTGAAAGTAACTTGGAGGAGAACTGGGGAACTCTGATAGTTTCTGGAAAATTAAGGAGTATCTTCTTCTTTTTTTTTTTTGGCGGTACAAGGGCCTCTCACTGTTGTGGCCTCTCCCGTTGCGGAGCACAGGCTCCGGATGCGCAGGCTCAGCGGCCATGGCTCACGCGCCCAGGCGCTCCGCGGCACGTGGGATCCTCCCGGACCGGGGCACGAACCCGCGTCCCCTGCATCGGCAGGCAGACTCTCAACCATTGCGCCACCAGGGAAGCCCGAGGAGTATCTTTTGCAAATAGGCCGCTGAAGGCCAGAGTGGCAGCTCAGCAGGGCTGGGGTGGGTTTGTGTGCCTTCTGAGGTGGTCAGTGCCAGAGGCAGACACCTGACAAGGGGACAGCTTCTTTGCCCGGAAATCCTAAGGGACGTGATTCCCCAGGGTGGTGGAAAGCCGAAAACACAGAAGAGGTGCAGGAAGCAGAGAGGATGGAGTTGAAAGGAGGCCGTTTTATCAGCATCACGCAAAGGGAACAGTCTTTGGTAAATGTTAGGGAGAGAGATGGGGGAGACTTCGCTGACTGGTATAATCTCCACGCAGCTGCACGGCTCAGGAAGAACTCCCCAGACTTCTCATAAAATGCCAAACCAAGAAACGCATCTAGAAGCAGCAAAAGTGGACCCAAAGGTCATAAGCCCTGAGTGTGAACCCCGAGGCCACAGAGAAACCCAGCAGAAGACAGGGCCAGAGCTTGCCTCACCCAGGGAGACACTTGGTGGAGCGTCTCCTCCACGTTAGGACTGAAAGTTCCCGAAGCTCCTGTTTGAACTAAGCATTTCCCCCAGCCTGTGAGAGGCACTCAGAGCGCGAAGCAACTTTGCCTGTTGTTACACAAAACTGAAGACGGTGAGTTTTCTTCTCTTTTAATAAAACCACCCCTCGGCTTCCCTGGTGGCGCAGCGGTTGAGAGTCCGCCTGCCGATGCAGGGGACACGGGTTCGTGCCCCGGTCCGGGAAGATCCCACGTGCCGCGGAGCGGCTGGGCCCGTGAGCCATGGCCGCTGAGCCTGCGCGTCCGGAGCCTGTGCTCCGCAACGGGAGAGGCCACTACAGAGAGAGGCCCGCGTACCGCAAAAAAAACCCAACAAAACAAGAAAAAAAACCACCCTTTGCCCCATAGTAAACATTGTGCTTGCAAGTGGGGAATGATTGCCAGGCACTTACTGGGATCTTCAGGGAGATAACTTCACTGGTTGCTCACAAGGGCCAGAGCCAGCAAATTGCCCCGTCCTTGCAAAGGGGCCTGGACCCACAGAGGCTTTTTTCCCCCCATTTCAAAATTGATACATTTTTTTAAGTTTTCATTTTATATTGGAGTACAGTTGATTTACAATGTTGTGTTAGTTTCAGGTGTATAGCAAAGCAATTCAGTTATACATATACATCCATTCTTTTCCAGATTCTTTTCCCATTTAGGTTATTATAGAATATTGAGTAGGGTTCCCTGTGCTATACGTACAGTAGGTCCTTGTTAATTATCTCTTTTACATACTCTAGCCGCAGAGGCATTTTTGTGCGGTACTTTTAGTAGTAGGATCAACGTCTTTGAAATTGCTGGCATGACCGCGGTACATTGACATAAATCTCATCTCCTTCTCTACGTGTCTGAGTCACACACCAGCGGCCCGTGGGTCACACTGTCTTCTTTGGCATGCGTAGTGTTTTGCAAAATGAAATGAATCTTCAACATTCAAAAATCAAGGGGCAGGCTTCCCTGGTGGCGCAGTGGTTGAGAGTCCGCCTGCCGATGCAGGGGACGCGGGTTCGTGCCCCGGTCCGGGAAGATCCCACGTGCTGCGGAGCGGCTGGGCCCGTGAGCCGTGGCCGCTGAGCCTGCGCATCCGGAGCCTGTGCTCCGCAACGGGAGAGGCCACAGCAGTGAGAGGCCCGCGTACCGCAAAAAAAAAAAAATCAAGGGTCTTCATGTTCAGAACCTTGATGTCCGTTTTTTTCTGCAAAACTTGGAAGACCTGCCCACACTGGGCCCTGGCTCCCGCATGGGGGCGTTTGGCTGGAGCCAAGGAGCAGCTGCCTCCTGTAGAAGGGGTCGCACTTTTCTTTTGGGGGGGAGGGGGGGTGGGGAGCGCACTTTTCAATTCAGCACAAGGCCCACCCTCCGGATTAGGTACCTGACCTGGAGGCTGAGCGGAGCTGCCATGCATCCGAGTGTTTCTGTTGTTCTTCCTAGAGCAGAAAACTTCTTGGTGCCCACATCTTTATGAAAAGAGAAGGAATAAAAGCAAACTGAGAGAACCACGTGTTTCTTAGCCCAAACCCCCTTCACCCTTATACAACACCTGCCTGGGCCTCCATAATGTAGCCTAAGATGTCCTCAGGATATTTTTCCCATTCAATATTTTTAGTATTAGTACCAGCATTCTCTAATCTTTTCGCCTTATACCTGCCTCCTCCCACCCAGGAAGAATGCCTAATTTTTTTTTTGATTGATTGATTAATTTTTATTTCTTTATTTTTGGCTGTGTTGGGTCTTCGTTGCTGTGCACAGGCTTCCTCTACTTGCAGCGAGCAGGGGCTACTCTTCGTCGCGTTCCACGGGCTTCTCGTTGCGGTGGCTTCTTTTGTTGCGGAGCACGGGCTCTAGGTGCGCGGGATTCAGTAGCTGTGGCATGCGGGCTCAGTAGTTGTGGCGCACGGGCTTCGTTGCTCTGCAGCATGTGGGATCATCCCAGACCAGGGCTCGAACCTGTGTCCCCTGCACTGGCAGGTGGGTCCTTAACCACTGCACCACCAGGGAAGCCCAAGAATGTCTAATTATTATAAAAATGTATTTTGTTTACCAACTAACATACTCTGTGGCTGCTGCACATCCAGAGACTTGTCTGAGTGCGAGAGATTATTTTCTCCGGTTGGTAAATCTGAAATCTGAGAGTAGGAAACATATTTGAATTATAAAAGTTGGCACCTTCGGTTTAGCTCCGTGAAAAGTGCTTTAGCAAAAGCAAAGAGTCCCCAGGGTGTGGTGTGAGAGCAGGGATGAGGGACTGAGGCACCGAATCATCTTGTTTTCCACAATCTGTGGCACTGTGTTCATATTCATGATTTGCTAGTCATGAGATGTTTTCCTGTCCCGAGGATCTTTCTCGTTGCTTGAGTTATTGCAAAGCGATTCACACCAAGAAAGAAATCTGGATCCATCTCTGGCTTTACCAGGCTCCAAAGTTTATCTCTGAGGATCAGCTGGAGATAAAAATATATTACCTTTCTTTCCATTTGACATGAAACATTTTCTCTTTGAATGCCTGTCCACTTGCTGTTGTTGTGTGAAAAAGGTACTCACCAGGGAAATTAGGTGGAGGATAAGTATTTGTTAATTGAATGAATGAGTAAGCATCACAGGTTATATCTAGAAGACTGACTCATAGCCTGGAGCATATTGGCAGCTAAGGCTGAAAGGCAGGGGGTGGTGTAATGAAAGGCCTGCAGGGGTTATGATGGCCCAGGTGAACTATGCAAATCCGGTAGCCCCAGTTACTAACCAAAGACCAAAGACGGAGGAGGGAGAACTGGGAAGACAGTAAAGAAATGAGAGAAAGAGGGGCAAGTGACTGACTTCGTCAATTCTATGCTGCATAGGAGAGATATATCTAAAAGAAGATGATTTCAAACATGTTGAAAATAAGGGATGAGGAAATGTACGTCAGGCAAATGCAAGCAAAAGGTAAGTATTGCAAGTAAGTATACACAAGATTGCAAGTATCAGACAAGGTGGGATTCAGGACACAAACATTATTTAAGGCAAAGAAAAATTTTAAAGTGTACAATTAAAAATAAAGCCATAATAGAAATGACTTTTATATACCAAACAACATAGTAGCAACATTCAGAAAGCAGGAATCATAGAAACAGCAAGGAAAAATTAACAGAAAAATACTAGTAGTAGATTTGTTTTCTTTCAGTTCATAAAAGATCAAGGGTTCAAAAACATGACAAGTCATAGAGGACCTTAAAATATCATTAATAAGTAAATAGTTCTACAATATATATCAAGTTTTCTCTCCTAATAATGGAGAACATATCTTCATTTGAAGTATCCCTGAACTGATACCTTATATTAGCCCACAAAGGAAACCACAACATATATTTCCAAAAGTTAAAAGAGTATAGGCAAAATTCTCTTATTACAATGGAAACAACCCAGAAATTAATAACAATAAAAACCCCTACTACCTGGAAATGAAAAGCAGAAAACAGACTAAAACAATCTGTAATTCTTGGCTCAAAGAGGAAATACAAACTGAAATATATATTAGAAAATATACAGAAAATACAAGGAATAGAAAACCTTCATATCATAACGTATGGAATATAGCTAAAGCAGTTTTTAGAGGAAAACTTCATAGCTTTACATGCGTATATCAATAAACAGAGTGAAAACAAATTAAGTATCTTTAACAACAACATGATTTGCTGAGAAATGCAAAAGGAATATAAAAATAAAATAGAAATTAATAAATTGGAAAACAAAAACTAGCAAATATAATTACATTCAAAATAGGTCTTTGGAAAATACAATAAAACAGACAAACTGACAGCCAAACAACTAGTTCACAGGAAAAGAAATATACATATAATTTAATGTGTACACATAATTTAATGTATTTTAAGATATTCTGAAAAGATGTTCAACCCTACTACTGTTCTAAGAGAAATATAAAATGAAACCACACCTGGGTACCATTTTTTACTTATCTGATTGGCAAACATTCAAAAACTTGATGACATACTGTGTCTATGACACCTTGAAGAAATAAACTCTCTTTAACAGGTCTAATGGGTGTGAAAAATTGTACCATCTCTTTTGATGAGAATTTGAAAATATCTAGCAAAACAACAACTTTATAAACCTTGCCAGTCCATTTCCAGGATTTTATCCTGCAGATACATTCATGCAAGGATGAACAAGTTTATCTTTTGCCTCTCATAGCAGAAGATTAGAAAAAACTTAAACTTCCATGGTTTAATAAACTGTAATCATCTATGTAATAGTATACCATGCAGCTGCAAACAGGAGGGAGAAAGTTATCTATATGCTGATATAAAAAGATTTCCAGGGCTTCCCTGGTGGCGTGGTGGTTGAGAGTCCGCCTGCCGATGCAGGGGACACGGGTTCGTGCCCCGGTCCGGGAAGATCCCACGTGCCGCCGAGCGGCTGGGTCCGTGAGCCATGGCCGCTGAGCCTGCGCGTCCGGAGCTTGTGCTCCGCAGCGGGAGAGGCCACGGCAGTGAGAGGCCCGCGTATCACAAAAAAAAAAAAAAAAGATTTCCAAAATATAATGTTAAGTGAAAAGGGCAACGTGCAGAATATTTATCATTTCTATAAAAATGGTGGACTAAATGGAAAACAGATATATATTCATAATTTGTGCAAGCACTAAAAAATTCTAAAAAGGAAACCAAAGAACCTAATAGCTGTGGTTACTGCCTGTTTGGGAGGGCTAGGAACCAGTAGATAGGGGATGTACACATTTTTATACTTTTCAGTTTTGAACCATGTAAAAGTATTATCTAGTCAAAAAAATTTTAATTTTTTTTTAACTGTAAAGTTTTGGAGTTTGATTTGCTGTGCTAGATTGAATTAAAAATTAAAATTTTGGGGGGCTTCCCTGGTGGCGCAGTGGTTGAGAGTCCGCCTGCCGATGCGGGGGACGCGGGTTCGTGCCCCGGTCCGGGAGGATCCCACGTGCCGTGGAGCGGCTGGGCCCGTGAGCCATGGCCGCTGAGCCTGCGCGTCCGGAGCCTGTGCTCCGCAACGGGAGAGGCCACAGCAGTGAGAGGCCTGCATACCGAAAAAAAAAAAAAAAAAAAAATTAAAATTTTTTATGGGAAAGGATATTTCCATAGCAAATCATGTTGAAATTTATTTCTTTCATGATCAGAGTCTCTATGACTCAGAGATGCTATTTCTCAGTAATAATTTAAATTACTGGAAGCTTAACTATAGATGTGGCCCTCTTGAGGGAACATGAAGATTAGACATTGTCTTAAAATAAGATAATTTTTTTTTTTTTTTTTTTTTTTTTTTTTTTTGCGGTACGCAGGCCTCTCACTGCCGTGGCCTCCCCCGTTGCAGAGCACAGGCTCCGGACGCGCAGGCTCCGCGGCCACGGCTCACGGGCCCAGGCGCTCCGCGGCATATGGGATATTCCCAGACCGGGGCACGAACCCGCGTCCCCTGCACCGGCAGGCGGACTCTCAACCACTGCGCCACCAGGGAAGCCCAAAATAAGATAATTTTGAGTGAATGAATAAACATTATGTGAAATCCATGATGCATACCTGTATTTTCCTACATTTTAATAAGCTGATATCCACCCCCATGGTGTGTTTTTCTGCCTCACCTCATCATCATAATCTCTGCGAGTGGGATCTGTGAATCTTTAACATTCTGATTATCTCTGCCCTATGGAAGGCTGAGAAAATGAATACTAGCCTTTTTAGGAATAATAATAGTGACTCTCAGCTAATGTTGACTGAGAACTCAGTTTATGCCAGGCATCGTCATAAGCATGGAGCTCATGTAATTTTCCTAAAGGAGCTTTAGATAAATAAGCACATGTCTTTAATACTGAAACTTACATTTAAAAGAAGGCCATGGCCAATGAAATGTAAGTACAGTACTACCATGTTACTGAGCGATGGAAACAAAAATGTGCATGTGGCCTTAGGTAATCTAGTTTAAGTTAAGTATATATTTTATTTTTTTGTTATTTTTTATTTTTTTACTTTTTAAGTACATAGTTTAAAAGTCTTAACTTTTGCAAAAGTGAGATGCAATGCCAGAAATAGTGAATGTTTGTAAGGATGACATTATTAAATAATGCATTAAATAAACTCATGGTAGAATGCAGATCTGTGAAAGATACTTGATTAAAGCTAGAAGATGGAATATGAAAGCATCCTTTGTCCTTGAATCAAATGAGGAAAAGGAACTGGAAGCTATTAACAAATCTTTTTTGCTCCTCTTGGGTAGAATGAACAATTTCATTCCAACGGGCAAAGATTCATTTCGTCTGTCATTTTATCGGTCACACAAGACTCCTATTCTATATTTAAGAAGTAGAAAGGGAGCCTTTCTGTTTAAAATTAAAGAAAAGAAATAGTATATATGTCAATAATTTAGTCTTCTAATTTCTATAATAGTACCTGAAATTATTAATGTGGTTAGAGAATATGGAAAGATTACCAAGTAATTATGTCTCATGCGAGCAGGGCAGTACATATTAGTATATTCTATGTATTAGAATTTCTAAAGTAACTTTGTTTTTCTGCCTAAAATTTAGGAATTTTGATTCAGAAGACTGGAAAAACACTGCACTGAGAGCCAGGAACTTGGGAGTCTCATTGAAGCTTCGGTAGTCATTAGGTGAATGATCTGGGGAAAGGTTTTGGTTTTGGTTTTGTTTTCACTGAGGGGGAGAAAGAGAATTGATGGAACATCTATAATATTTCAGACAATTTACACATATCTCATTAAATTCTGAGACCCACACAGTGATGTAATTGCTCTTTCTATTTTATAAACAAAGCCACCAAGGCTCAGAGAGACATGTCACTTGTCAAGGTTACTCAGGTAGTTAATGCCAGGCTGGTTTCAAACCCTGCTCTGATCTGTCTAACCTTAAAGGGATCCCATGTGGACTCTCAGGGAGAGTCCTTGCACATGTTATTGTTAATGTATAAAAGTACAATTGATTTTTGTGTGTCAATCTTATGTTCTATCCTGCAGTCCTGCTGAACTCATTTACTAGATCTAGGAGTTTATTTGTAGATCTCTTGGGATTTTCTATGTAGTCAATCATGTTATCTCAAATAGGGACAGTTTTATTTCTTCCTTTCCAATCTGTATGGATTTTATTTCTTTTTCTTACCTTTTTGCAGTGGCTAGAACTTTCAGTACTATGTTATAACAGTAGTGAGAGTGAACATCCTTGCTTTGTTCCCAGTCTTTGAGGAAAAGTATTCAGTTTTCACCACCAAGTATGATGCTAACTGTAGGTTTTTTGTAGATACTCCTTACCAAATTGGGTTAATTCTCCTCATTCCTAAGTTTTTTTGTTTTTAATCAGAAATGAATGTTAGATTTTGTCAGATGCTTTTTCTTCATCAATTTATATGATGATGTGATTTTTCTTCTCTAACCTGGATTATACGGACTGATTTTCAAATGTTAAACCAGACTTGCAAACCTGGAATAAATCTCACTTGGTCATGAAATAAACAAACAAATTAATTAAAACATGCTTTTCTTTTTACACATTGCTGGATTGAATTTGCTAATCCTTTTTGAGGATTTCTGCCTCTGAGTTTATGAGAGATACTGGTCTGTAGTTTTCTTTTTTGTACGATTTTTGGGTTTTGTATGAGAGTAATACTAGTAATCTGCCTGCCATCTACATACAATAATGTATGTAAGAGTGTTTTGCAAACTTTAACACACTCATTTGATATTGACCAAACATCAGCTATATGCCAGATAGTCTATGAGATGTTAACCTCAGCTAAGTTTTCTCTGCTGCAAAGAAGTACTTGGCTCCACCCCCATGGGCTTTTTCATTCTTTTTTTAAATATAAATTTATTTATTTTATTTTACTTTTGGCTGCGTTGGGTTTTCTTTGCTGCACACAGGCTTATCTCTCTCTGGTTGTGGTGAGCGGGGGCTACTATTCATTGTGGTGCGCAGGCTTCTCATTGCGGTGGCTTCTCTTGTTGGGAGCATGGGCTCTAGGTGCGTGGGCTTCAGTAGTTGTGGCACGCGGGCTCAGTAGTTGTGGCTCGCGGGCTCAGTAGTTGTGGCTCGCGGACTCTAGAGTGCAGGCTCAGTAGTTGCGGCACGTGGGCTTAGTTGTTCTGTGGCATGTGGGATCTTCCCGGACCAGGGCTCAAACCTGTGTCTCCTGCATTGCCAGGCGGATTCTTAACCACTGCGCCACCAGCGGAGCCCTGCTTTTTCATTCCTGACGGTAAATCTCATACCTCCTTTTGTAAGCAGTATAGGGCTATTAGAATTCTCCAAATCCATCAGGCTTGTCCAAACTTGCATGACTTGGAAGATGTTTGTTTTTCCTAGGTGGTCACTTCCTGGCCCTTTCTTCTGCTTAATCCAGAAAGCCTACCTCTCCCTCACTATTTCCGCCTTCACCCCCCCAACCCTGTGATTCTGATTGCAGATGCCTGTATCACCCTTAGCACCCTTAGAACGACCATGGCTAGTTTAACATTTCCACACTGTGTTGTAACCCTTGGTTTACTGCCCAACGCCTCCCCTAGATCTATAAGGTTTATGAAAGCAGGGGCTGAGTTTTTATTTTCTTTTTATCCCCAGTGCCTAGCACAATGCCTGGAACAAAGCGGGCACTATAATAGCACAATCATTTTTTTGCTGAATGTAAAAACAACCCCTAAATCCTAAAGTTTTGTGTTCAACCTTTGCTGTTCTTTTCTTTGTTCTCTCCCTTAGGGATTCTCTCCATGCAGTCAACACTCTGCTCTGTGTATGAGACTCACATATCTAGGTTCACATGTGACTTCTCTCCCAAGATTTTAGTGTCTGCTGGATGGACCTCCACCGTCATGGAATTCTCCATACAATTTCAAAATCACCATGTTCAAAATACAATTCTTTTTTTTTTTTTTTTTTTTTTTGCCAAATAAGCTCTATTTAAAATTTAATGTTATTTTCACCTCCTATTAGTTTGAAATTTTCACATACCTTGCTTTCTCTCATGTCCAATCCGTTGCCAAGTCTCATGAATTACCTGGCTCCCAAATCCCCTCTGTTTTATTTCTTCTGGAGTTCCAGGACTCATCATATTGTGCATGGCTATTTCAATAACCTCCTAACAAGTCTCCTCTGGTCGTTCCTCCTTTTAATCCAGCCTACACCCCCGGACATGCTTCCTACATGTACCAACAATCAAACCATTATTTTGCTAATAAACCTTCTAATGCCTCCCTATTGTCTTGTGCCACGTGGGTTCTCCATATAGTACAACCCTCTTTCTACTATCACGTTTGCATTTTTTGCCCTCTGCTTAAACGGGACTACTCTGGTAGTAGTAGGCGGAATCACTAGCCCCTCCCCTCAAAATGTCCTTGACTTAATCCCTGGAACCCACGAATATGTAACCAGGCAGGGCAAAAGAGATTTCACAGATGTGACTAGTTTCAGGGGGTTGAGGTGGGGAGATTATCCAGGTGGGCCCAAAGTAAACAAAAGGGTCCTTATAAGAGGGAGACCCAAGGGTTTGGGTCTGAGGAGGAGGTGTTATGATGGAAGCAGAAGTCAGGGTGAAGTAGGGCCAGGGATGAGGAATCAGGCAATGCAGAGTGACCAGAAAGAATGCAGCCCCGCTGGCCCATTTCAGATTTCTGACCTCCAGAACTGGAAGATGATACATTTGTTCTGTTTTTAAGCCACTAGATTTGTGGTAAATTTTTACAGTAGCAATAGGAAACCAGCACAAGGACTTACCTGTTGTTCTCATTCTGAAATATAGTTCAAGTTATTTCTTAATTGTTTTCATGCCTCCTTCCCATGTTTCCAATTGGTTGAGTCTATCCACCCCAAGTTTCATCTCAAATGCTACCGCTTCTTTCCTGAGCCTTCCTGCAGCTTGATCTGGGGGCACATCATTCAGGGACACTTTACTGTTTATCCCACCAACTACAATAACCTCCGATTTAGTCACCTCCACTCCAGCCCTCATACTACTGCCTAAGACGCAGATCTAAGCTTCTTACTCCTACCTGGAGTCAGCCAAAGTTGAGGTTCAGGGTACAATCTTCCAGACTGCCAAGACTTCTGATACTAGTCCAAAGTTCAGGGCCCCAGGGACTTCCCTGATGGCGCAGTGGTTAAGAATCCGCCTGCCAACGCAGGGGACATTGGCAGGCGTTTGAGCCCTAGTCCGGGAAGGTCCCACATGCCCCAGAGCAACTAAGCCCGTGCGCCACAACTACTGACCCCGTGCGCCTAGAGCCCGTGCTCTGCAACAAGAGAAGCCACCGCAATGAGAAGCCCGCGCACCGCAACCGAGAGCAGCCCCCGCTCGCTGCAACTCGAGAAAGCCCACACGCAGCAACGAAGACCCAACACAGCCAAAAATAAATAAATTTATTTTAAAAAAAAAGTCAGGGCCCCAACACAGCCAAAAATAAATAAATTTATTTAAAAAAAAAAAAAAAGGTCAGGGCCCCAGAGGCACTGTGATTTCAGACCAGCTGACTACAAATTCAGGTGTCTCCATAGCTCCCGTCAGGTTCAATGATTTGCTAGAATGACTCACAAGATTCATGAAAGTGTTATACTTATGATTACAGTTTTATTATAGTAATAGGATAGAAATCAGAATCAGCCAAGGAAAGACATGCACAGGGTGGAATCTGGGACTCGGAATGATTTCAGGTGGCCTCAGCCTGCAGCGGCTTGAAGCAGGATTTTGGTTCCTGGCCAGAGAGTGAAGTCAGGCGGTGGCAGTGAGAGCGCTGAATCCTAACCACTAGACCAGTGGCCTGTGACAAGGCCCTGGCCTGTACAGCTTTGCAGAAAGTGAGTTTCCACGAAGAAACGGAAAGTAGTCAAACAAGTAAAGTGTTTATTAGGAGGAAAAAGACTACATGTGAATAGGCACACATGGGCGGGCTCTGAGAGAGAGTCGTGCCCTCGTGGTAGTTTGAATCACTTATGTGGGGCATTGCTTCTGGGTGTCCTTTGGCCAATCATCTTGCTTTGCCTGGTCCTGAGTCTGTATTTGGTTTATCTCAGGGTCCTCCCATGTGTGTGTGCTCATCTCTTAGCCAAGATGGATTCTAGTGAAGAGGCCTATGGGTAGGTTGACATCACTCCCTTTTTTGACCTCCAAGGAGGTCTGTGCAGGTGTAGTCAGGAAGGTCTTCTTGACCTCGAGAATGAGAAAAATGTGGTCTCTTATTCTTTTATCTGGGCAGGGCTCAACCTCTCTTGCTATTATCTTCCTCTCGGAGTATCAGCCTGGGGCCCATCTATCTCCTGCCGCAGGAAGATGCCCAGTGTGAAGCTTCCACGTCCTCAGGGACACATTATCCTCCTGGCACCGATATGTGGAGGTACATACATGGAGAATTGCCAACCCAGGAAGCTCACCTGAGCTCCCGTGTTCAGAGCTTTTATCCAGGCTTTGTTAAGCAGGTATAATTAATTAAATCATGGCCCCTGTGTTTGAGCTTGATTTCCAGCCTCCCTTCCATCCACAGAGTTTGGGCTGATGCCACCTGACTCAAAGCCCTCTCATCACATGATTGGTCTTTCTACAAGGCCCACCGGCTACCCGAAAACTAGGGGTGTGGCCGGCCCTACTGTGAGTCAGCTAGTTAGCACAAACTCTTGAGAGCTGCTATGAGATACCTCATTAGTATAAAATATCAGATACGGCCTCAGGGGCCCACCATGCATAACAAAGACACTCCTATCACTCAGGAAATCCCAGGGCTTACAGGTTACCTCTGGGAAACTGGCATTGTCAGGTCAGTCAAATTCTTTATTACCCACTCCCTTAATTTACTCCCTTACTTTGAAAATGAAAAGCAAACTACTTAATAGGCTATTCCAGGAACTTCATGAGAAGCAGCCTGATACAACCGGCTTAGAAAAACTTCTTTGTAAAGAATGGAGGAGCTAATGCTCACTACCTGGCATATGGTAGATACTAAATAAATTCTTTTAAAATTAATTATTGACTGACTGATGGGAAGACAGAAGGAAAAGTATAAAACAAGCAATCAAGATAAATTGCTTAGACTAGAAAACTATTTACCAGAGTACTAAGAAAATACTGATTTTGCAGATGAGATGGTGGAGAGAGAAACAGAAAAATAACATATATAAACTAAAAAGGGACAAATAATTTTTCAAGAAAAGAAAGCAAAAACGAGAAAACTTAGATCTCCTTTCCATGGCTCTTGGAAATTGAATGTTTTAATTAGTAGTTTTTTATTCTGGCTTCTAGTTTTAGCTTAGAGTCTGAAGATTTTGTCTCCTTATTTCTAGACCAACATTAATCTCTCTTTTTTGTCTTTTCATGAAGTTACTATATCTAAATAGTGGGAAGTAAGATATAAAATATTAAAATAGAAATTGATTCTTGAAAGAGATATCCAGTGTGTACAACAGAGACAGGAATTAGAAATGTGTATCCATGAATACATTGCTAATTTGATATTCTAGATCCCCTACCAAGACATAAGAATAATGTACACAATGTATAATAAGACTTTTGGATGATACTATCTTTGCAAAAGAATTTTTCATGCAACTGCCATTTCTTACTCCTATTACTTCAGCTTACTAGTTTTACCACAATTACAGTTATATTGTTTGATTCTCTACTTTGTGTAGAATAAAAAGCTATAACTATGGAATACTATGGTAAAAGAGGATATATACCTAAGATACCTGACAAGAGGAAATTATGTGGTATAGATGTTATAACATGAAGAATACAATCTATATTTTCTCCTGTCTTACCCAGCGTTAAGGAATTCTTATTTTTATTTCTTTTTTTATTTTTTATTTTTATTTTTTTGCGTTACGCGGGCCTCTCCCCTTGCGGAGCACAGGCCCCGGACGCGCAGGCTCAGCGGCCATGGCTCACGGGCCCAGCCGCTCCGCGGCACGTGGGATCTTCCCGGACCGGGGCACAAACCCGTTTCCCCCGCATCGGCAGGCGGACTCTCAACCACTGCGCCACCAGGGAAGCCCAGGAAGTTTTATTTTTAAAGTAAATAATTTCTTTCTATATAACTAATACTTTAAAGAAAATGATTTTCATATTTCAACAAACAATTTAAGGAATTTTCTTACAACTCAGGCCTAGCTAGGGTAGATTTGACAAAATTACCTCTTCCTATCTTAACACTGGAAGAGAAGGCAAGATAGAGGCAGCCTTGCCGGTAGATGAAAATGAAGGAGCGGGGTCAAAGTCCTTCTGTGTATTAGACCAGTTTCCCCCCATCATAACCCATACATTTCCTTCCAAAACTTGTAAATCTGATGTCAAAATAACATAATACAAACTGATTTGTGCAAATGATTGCAACTACTTTATAATTAAACATCTAGGGAATTATATATGTGAAATAGATATCTCTGTTCCTACCATCGATTTAATTACATCCTGGATTAAAAGAAATTTCGACCCAAGATGGAAAACAGATGGTCAGTGACCTCATGTCCCAATGGTTGCTTTGTAAGCAAGTGACACTGGGTTCTTCGCCTTCAGGAACGTTTCCCCACCTCATTGTTTTTGTCAAATACTCATTAGAGAAAAAAAAGACAAAGAACTCCACTGTTAGATTTTGCCTGGGTTTCTAGAATGGTAGAAATCAATGGGATTAGTAATGTTTGATTGGAAAATTATCTTAAGCAGTTCCCCTCATGATTTGCCTCTAATCTGGAAGGAAACAGCTGACTTATTCAATCACCATGTTACATCTTGTCCTTCCCACTGGTGGAAAATCCAAAATCTGGCATTTAGACTGTGGTTCGTCTCATTTTCTACCTTTATGTTTTAACTTTATACAGATGAGCAAATAGTATGAGACAGGGATATGTTTGATGGTCTTCACCTTCTTTTGCTGGTGAGGCAATGAGGCTCCCGCCACAGCGAAAGACACAAACATGTATTTGAATAAAGAGACATACAAGCCATTCTTGTTCATTGTTGATATGATTGTTAGAGTAAACAGAAATAATTTGAATTTTCTCCCTCAGTCAATGAATTCGGTTTTTCATATAAGAGGGAAATCCTTTGTTTAACTGCACAGTATACACTGATGGAGTCTCAGACACTATATGGATGCCGGAGATCTAATGGTGACTAGAACATACACGTCGTGGAGGCTCAAAAAGTCTAGAAGGAAGAACTAAGACCGTTATCTCCATTTTAGTGATGAGTAAATGATGTCGAGCAGTTTTTTATGAGCTTATTGGCCATTCATATATGGTCTTTTATGATGTATTGAAGTGTCTTGCCTATTTTAAAATATGGTTATTTGTCTTTTTTGCAATATAGTTACAGTACCTTATATAGTCTGGATACAAGTCCTTTGTGAGATACATGTATGTCAAATATCTTTTCCCAGTCTGTGTCTCGCCTGTTTATTTTCTTAATAGTGTCTTTTGATGAGAAGTTTTAAGTTTTGATAAAGTCCAATCTATCTTTTTACGTTTAGTGCTTTTCATGTCTTCTTTATGAAATCAGTGCTTTCTCTAGGGGCATATTTTGTGTTTTCTTCTAGAAGCTTTATAGTGTTAGCTTTTATGTTTACGTCTGTGATCCATCTTGATACAATTGGAGTTGGAGACATGTTTAATAATTTATATAGAAAGAGCAGTGGAGTCCTACTCCATTTGATTGACCTTATGAAAAAAGATAGGCTATTCTCTCGTAAAGAGACTGTGATCATCATTTTGAATATTGTGTGGGCCTTATATTGATAAAGCATAATATATCCACTGTTAAAGAACATTAATATGCCTGGACAGATAAGCAACAGACTGAGAACACAATCACTGTGTTTTTTCCTAAACCTTTGTATTAGTTAAGACTCACTGAATTCAGTTTGATTTTCATGTCTCAGTTTTTGAGTAAAATGTGATGGTACCATCAGCTTAACTTCATACCATTGGAATGGGCATAGAAAATGATCACAAAGCCTTTCTGAAATACCAAATTATATTATGAATCTGCATCAGGTAACAGTGATGATAAATTGTGAACTGTATAACAGTTGCTTATTAAGTTACAGACTCTGTCCATAAATGAAAACAACAGCTTGGTGCTGAATATCTCTTAGGACTCCAATGTAGACAAAACTGACATCTTTTAAACCAACATAACTGTGTAAACTTTCCATGACACTGTTACATAATGAACAGTTTCAACCTATAGTCCCTTCTAACAGAATAAAGATTGCTGTAGTGAGGTATGCTCACCATCTTTACCGTCACAGTGAACTGAGAAGGAGCCCAGTTAGTGATGTTTGGAAGGGGCCTTATAAAAATACACCCATCAAATGGCACATTGTCGCTGAGTGAAAGGCCACTCATTAATAAAACTCCTACCCCAGCATCAAAGCCCTTATACAGTGTAAAAAAATCTCGTTAGCTCAGAATCCATTTTGGAACTTGTAATAATTCAGACCTGGTATATGTGATTCTTTTTCAGTCGAAAGTTCATAGTTCAAAATAGAAGGCAGAATTCAGAATGACTGCATTAAACAATTATGGGAGTATAAACCATTTTGAGATTAATTTTACTCTTTTTGGATATTTAGTTTTTGATATGTAGTGTACAGGCCATAAGCCTACATTTATTTTTAAATGTAATTTACTGTTTAGACTTTTTACCAGTTAAAACACCCCTCTCTTTTCCCTCCCTCACTTCCTTCACCCCCAAACCCAAAGTCCCAGAGTGCATGTAACCAAACAGATTCACCTGTACCCAGAGGGAAAGCAAATTAACATGGGTAGGAGGCTAATCTGCCCTGTAATAATGAGGTTTTCCATATAAAAATAAAGATAAAGCTTGAATAAGATGCAAATGCATATAAAAAAGTAAAATCACACACTAATTTAAAAAACATCTCCTGACATTTGTGTTTTCCTCATTTTTAACCAGCATTTTACTTGGTATAGTTTTTATTATTCAACATAAATCCCTTAGAGGCAGGAAATGCTTCTTGCTTGACAGATCACATAATATAAAACATTTCAAGGCCAGTGCAATGGTTCTAAATGCTTAATGATTTTGCTTTGGTGAGAATGTAGGCACTTGAAGATGGGGGGGGGCGGTCTTTGTCACAGGGAATGCTGAACACTCCATTTCTGTGGTCACGTCTTCATAAAGACACCACCAGTGGCATGTCACAAGAGAAAGGGCTTTTACAGTGTACCTTTCAGACAGAAAACACACAGATTTTTCATGCATTTTAGTGCCACATGGAAAAAATTTTACAGCAGCTCATAATCATCATGTCTGTGTATACATCATGCTCTCTTGGTTATATCTGTTAAATGGAGAGAGGGTAAGCAAATTATCTACCTGAGGAAGAAATCCCTCCAGGAATTGCATCCCATACTCAGGTAAATTTCACTTATTCCTGGTTTAGGTTTCATATCATCTATCTGGGAACTATATTTCCTGTATCTGATTATTAGTGCTGTGCTGTTTTTTACACTTAACCTGTATGTGTATATGTGTGTGCGTGTCGGTGTGTATCTGGCGGGCGGAGGGGGTTGGTCAATTAGGGGAAGAGCTTCTTTTTACTTCCACGTGTCTCTTGATTGAAACCTTCTGATTATTTCCTGTATTAGGTTTCACCCAAACAGTACTGAATTCAAAGGTAAATTCGGAATCTTAAGTATAGTACTTCAACCATTAACACGCACATGCACACGAAGGGCCCTGAACAGGAGTAAGTTATCTTCAGAAGAGTGGACTGTGCTTGTGATCTACTGCATGTGAAATTCCCTGAAAAGTCCCTACGATGGCCGTGGTAAAAGAAAGAGGTGTATAGGAAAAACCAGAGATGCCAAAGCTCCCGACGCATGGTCTTTGATGTGAGAAATTTCCCATCCCCGGTGACGTCATTGTTCCCACTACATGTGGCTTAGCGAGCAGGGGTGGGTCTTGATATCAGAGTTGAGACCCAGTACCGTGGAAATTTGTGCTTTTTCTTCTTCAAATATGGAACTGGAATATTTAAGTAAATTGTAATCGATTCTTACAGTGGAATATCAGCTTTTATTTAAATAATGGAATCAAGAGCTGGTGTTCTAGAGTCAGACAAATCCATTTTCAAACCTGAGCTTTGTCACTTGCTACTTGTGTAGCTTTGGGAACATTATTTAATCTCTCGGAGCATCAGTGTCTTTCTCTATAATCAGAATATTTAACTAATATGATTTTCGTATGGATTAAAAGAGATGTTGTATATAGAATTCTTAGCGGAGAGACTGGCACACAATAAACTTATATTATATATAATGTATAAGGTATTATAGATTATCATTATCTTATAGCATTAATATAGCAGGAGATAAACTTACATAACCATTATCATCTCATTATGTAGACCCTTCAGAAAACATGCCAAAAAAGACATCTACCATCACTCTGTGTCTTCCCAGTTCCGCTTTGTGTATAATTAATTGTACTTTCTTTTCTGTCCTCAGATACTTGTGCGGTTGTTTGCTGTCTGTGTATAAGAAATCCCTCTTCACTTAAACTTCGCTTTCAGTCTAACCCTAAGACATGGTGTTCTTTGTTTCTGAGCCTCTCCCCTGGTTGGTTGCAGTGGCTTCCTAGCGGCCGAGAGCAATGATCAACTCTGCCCCTGCATCCTCTTTATTTCTGTCAAGATGATCTTTCTTATGTTACTCCTCTGGTACTGCATTTTAGCTCTAGAACTGGATTTCAAGTGGTGTTGTATGAAGCTGCTTTTGGAGAGTCTCCTCCCCCTACTTCATCCTTGCTTTTTTGGTGCAGCGCCACTTTATGTCATATATTTTAGAGTTTCATGGAGCACTTTTTGGGAAAAAATAGGTCACTGCTAAAACAAATTTAAGAACCACTCTTCTACAGGATAGCACACAATTCCTTTAGGCATAGTGTCCCCATGTGTTTTGATCCTTGCTTTCCTGCCCAGTCTTCTCTTTACTTCTTCCACCTCCTAACTTTCTGCTTTAGCAACTTCGAATGCCTTAAGATATTCCCCAGATGTGCCATGATTATTCTGCCCTTTGTACCTTTGCACACATATTTAGCTCTTCTAGAATGTCATCCTTCTACCTCCCTTCCAACCGCCCCAATTGTGTCTGCCATACAACAAATCTAAGCTCAGTATACCCTTCTCTGTTTAATATTCCCAATTCTCCCAACCAAATTTCCATGCTTATATTTATTAGGATCACAAGTTGTAAGGAGCAGAGACTGAGGCCACCCCAAGCCAAGATGGTAAAAAGAGAGCTAGGAATCTCATGGGAATCCAAGAAAAGAAACCTTAGTATGGCTGGGCTACCCTGAAAGCCAAGGAGCTCTGGGGACATCAACAGTAGGCTGGTGGCAGGTCTTCAATGAAATATCCTATTATCATAGCAAATCAGCTATCCTTTCTGGTCTACGTTTCTTTCCAGCAACTAACTTCCTCACCCTTGACTCTATATAGCTGGGTTCAAATCCTTGTTCTACCACTTGTCGGCTAGGTAATCTTAGACAAATTATGAAACTTCTTTGTGCGTCATAGGTACAAGGAAATCACAGATTATTTTAAGGATGAAATGCTCTCCACCGTAATCACCAATTCAAGATGCACATTTTCATCCACATTTTGATACCTCTGAAATCAGGATGCATCTTACAATTACTGTCGGTCAGACAGGAGTCAAGTCATGAGGTAGTTACCGCCTGCTCATGAGCAAATGTGGTTTTTATTCCTGGCCGGACAACTGCAACCTCTCCATGTTTGACTTGGGAAACTATTTATGAACGATTTGAGGCAAGTCTGTGAATCCTGGCTGTTGGCTGAAAACCTTCTACTGGCATTCGTTGAATAAGACATCAGTAAAAAACACTCCAGTATCCAAACTTGCAGAGTAAGTGTCAATGGCTTGGA
This sequence comes from Kogia breviceps, assembly GCF_026419965.1. NCBI lineage: Eukaryota > Metazoa > Chordata > Mammalia > Artiodactyla > Physeteridae > Kogia > Kogia breviceps. The sequence continues at coordinate 129,376,755 of NC_081315.1, forward strand.
AGAAATCCTGAAAACAACGGTGGAGCATTCTTCTCAGAACTGTTGCCCAGGGTCCTTGATGGTCAGAGCATTATGTTATGTAGAAAAACACTAGCATTGGTGACGGCATCAAAAAATGATTCAGAAGAATTTGACTCTGTGAGGAAGTTTCAGGAACCCTAAGCAATTTATTTTGCTTCTATTTTCCTGTTCCTGTGTGCACAAGGATGAAATATGATAAAATCTGTGTGTAAACCATCTTTAAAAACCTTTTCAATAAGTGTAACTCTAGGTGATAAGAAAATTAGTGTCATGTATTAATTAGCAGCGTTTTTGTCTTTCATAATGGTTCATAAAATAAAAGTGTATCATACAGGTAATGACATCTTAGATTTGATGAAATGTGGTTTGTGTTACTATTACCTAATAGCATTTGTTTGCTCATAAATTTTACTCACTTGTGGTGAGTAAAAATTTGCCTTTTTCTTTGTGACTCTGTAGCTCTAGTTCACAAAATAACTGCCTTATTCTCTCCATAATGACCAGACTTGCTCGTTCTTTTTTTCTAACCTGTCTTTTGTTTTTCTTCCTCACCCAGGGCATCGTTTAGGCTATGGCTGGGTTTAGGTCCTGAGCTAACCCCTAATCCAGTCAACTGTCGGGGGCGTGCCATGCGGTCCAGAACACGGCTGCTAGAGCTTTCCCAGGAGTCTGTTGTCCTCTTTGTATTCTCAGCACTTAGCACAGTACTAATACATGTTTGTTGAATGAACGTATAAACCACAATGATCTTGTAAGAGAGAGAAGTCCGTGACTCACTTATCACATGCAGTTCGACAATAAATTGTACAGTTTTTAAAAGTTTTTTTAAAAAATCACAATAGTATCTCGAACTTACTTGCTATTATAAATATTTGATTTCAGTTTTCTACAAATGTAGTATTTGATATCTTTCATGCATTAAGTTTTTCTAGTACCTACACATTCTTCCGACTTGGGAACATTTTCAGTTATCATTTCTATGACCTAATTAATTAACTCGATAACATACTGCTTGTTATCTATATGATATAACAGCATAATATAATCAATATCCTTTCCTTAGGTTGGCCAGATGTAGCTATAAATGTTAGTGATGTCTTATGAACGCATTTCTCCATGAAAACATTTTTCCTTCTCCTCCTGTTTCTTGCAAAATTGCATAGAAGAGAATGGAAGAGATGAGTAACGCCTCTCTAACTTTACAGATGAATTGTGGATTCCTTCTTTCACTCTGAAGGTCCATAACATTGGGTAAAGCCTATAAACTTTATGTGTTCAAGTCTCCTTATGTGACTGGCTTATTCCCAAAATAAGTGTCCTTAGTATGACTGGCCAGTTAGGTATATTTTACCATTCTTTAAGGTTTCGTTAAAGCTTTGTGGGCAAAACTTCAATCTGTTGTTATCATATCATTTAATGAACAGGCATGCAATGAGTGTTTATATTATGTTAGATCCTTTCCCTCTTTCTCCACTGCCACCGGATCCAAGGTATCCCTGCTCCCTGCTTGGATTAACATATTCATCTCTAAGGCAACCCTCTGACTCCAGCCTCTTCTTGCTGCAATCCACAAGGTTGGGTGAATCTTCTAGGAAGAGATTATTTCATCAGGTAACTCCTTTGCTCTAAACTTCATTTTCCTTGGGATCAAGCCCAAATCCTCATCAAGGCATTAAAGCCCCTCAACTGTGATTTTACAAAAGAAATCTCCTTTTCCAGTCATACCAGTCCTGTAAATCAAATGTGATTGTGATGTGCCAGGTGCCTATTTCCACCCTCTGGTGTTTCCTTGTGCCATGTCCTAAGAGTGCATCGTCTTTTTCTTTTTCTCTCTTACGAGTTCTATTTATTCTAGAATAGGGTTCTTCTTCTTCCTATATCATAATTAATACTCTCTATTTTATAGCAGCATATACTTTATACTGTGTGTCAACATAAATGATTTCCTTTCACTGTTAATTCTCCCCACAGCAGCCAGTGATCTGTTAACAATTTTGAACAGTTTTTTTATTTTTATGTCGGCACCTTGTTTTTCTTCCCAGACTTTTACTCAGCTTGAGCCCTCATCTTACTCAATACAAATGGCTCCTATTGACTTATGGGTTAATAAAATCCAAATCCATCTTCAAAAGGGAAATGTTTTCTAATATTCATATTATTTATGATATATATACTAATCCATATACAATATTGGTATAAAAGATTGAGATTCAAACGAATGTGATGTTTAGGCCCAGATGATGTTTTCAATCAAGGATTTTAAAGAAAGATCCATCCAATTGTGGCACCAATTGGTATAAGTGTACAGCTTTTCTAAGTAACTACTTTGAGTAGGAAAATACCTTTTTGGATCTATTAATTCTAATATGTTAGTCAAAAGTCAGTATCACTTCTTTGTTATGTTTACCATTGATATTGTAACTTCAGATAGACAGTGTTTTTATGTCTTTTAGATTCCTCAGAAAGCATCCAATGTATATAATATATCTTTTGCATTTTTATTGAAAACTAACACACTAACTCATATCACAATATGGTAAATGTAAGGGAAAGAAATGTACAGCACTACCCAATGTGAATACCCAAATCCAAGACTCAAGCGCCTTTTTTCAAGTTTTGATTGAAATTGGAAATGACTTATTTTCAACAATAGGTGGCGCTTTGCGGGTTTTTTGTTTGTTTAGTTGAAATGCTTTGGCTGTATGAAATATATCTGCTATCAATTTAAGAAATGAATACAAAACATTAAGATTCAAATAGTACTTTGGTAATTGACAGGAACTATATCTGCTACTAAATCTGCTGTATTTATTATCGAAATTAACATTCTAAGAGATTATCAGAAAGAAGCAGCAATAAACATACTTTTTGAAAATATGTAGAAGGATCATTCGGTTTTTTACTTTTCTACTGATTTTCAACTCTTTAAATGTAATTCAATTACTTTAAAAAAAAACATGTATTTTCTTTATTTACTCTTAATGATCATGAAGAGTTTACAGATTTTATAGAAGGGATTTTTAATATTTGCAATGACCTTTATCTTAATGGGAAGCAAAATGTAAACAATTAAAAATTCTGGATAAATGTCAAGGTGATCAGGGCTCATTAAATTCCTTAATGTGAAATAATTAGCAGATAGCTGCTCCAAAATCCCACTTCACACACACACACACACACACACACACACACACACACACACACACACACACACACACACACACAGCAATACAATTATTCAAACCTGAGTTCAGCCTTAGAAAAACAAAAGTTAAACTGAATTAACTTGAAACAATTATAAGACAAATAAATCCAGTATTTAGGGGTGAAGCACCCGGAAAGAAGGGGCCCTGAAACATTTCTTCATCATACAGTGTGTTTGAGGCAATAACATGCTATATGGCAAGAATTTATACAGGGCTTTAAAACTTACAAAGCACTGCATATACATTGAGTCCACAGTAGGACTACAATTTGGGAAAGTGAAGTATTGTTATTAACTTCAGGTTATTGATGAGAAAGCAGGCTGAAAGAAATTAAGTGAAGGTCACCAAGCTAGAAGTGGCAAAGCTGGGACTTGAACTTCATATCATCTGACCCTACATCAGGAACTCTTTTCTCTATACCATGCCATTTTCATATTTGTAATATTGGACATGGGGACATTATGGGCAAATATGGCATATTAGCTAAATTAATAGACTATGATATAGAAGAATAATATAATCAAAACAGATTTTTCAATATATGTATCCTATCAAATATGGTAGACCACATGAAATGTTTTTATAAATGAAATTAAAATGCTCCAAGAGAATTGAAAATCAAAGAAACCCCAGGTATAAATTCTTTTTTTCGGAAAAAAAAAAACCTCTTGGAAGTTTTTGTGTTTTCTTTTTTCAATATTAAGCATTCTTATAGAAGGCATGCCTAGAGTCATTTCATCAAATACATATTCTACTTTTATTTTCCCAAAGGATAAACTATAGCCTTTGGCATAGGTTATTTCAATAGGAAATAAAGATTAAAGCAGACAAGCCCCAGGAGATGTTTTAAGTTGTTTTTGTTTTAATGAAAACATGATTTTGTTTTCTTCCTGTTTTATCTATGAGGGCAGTTAAAGGTTTAAATTAACCTAGGTTCTTATGCACTTGTCTCTGAAGATAAAGTTAGCAGTACATAGTTGTGGAAATGAGAGATTACTAACTTTTGCTGACCAGAATCAAAGCAATACCAGGTGATCATTATAAGGACCATCCCACTCCTAGGTTCAGAAATCAGATCAGCAGAAGAGATGGCCAATGCTGTTTTCTTGCGGAAATGAAGAGCAAGTCAAGGCTTAGAAGGGAACACTTCATAATATGGAAGAGGAAAGAAGACAGGATTTATTCTTCAACTAGGTAGATAAGAAATGAAGACTGTTTTGTACTAGGGCAAAGTTGTTTCCTTAGACGACCTTACCATGTGGATCTAATTAGCAAAATCTTTGATACTTAGTAGTGATGCAGTTTGTCTGAACTCTTGTTGCTTTGATTCTCTGTAAAGGAATATAACACTGAAGGAATGCAGGGCACGAATTCAGAGCCCTTCCATGTGCATGTCTTTCTTTTTTTACAACTTGTAGAAAACCAGAATCGTTTGTGACAAAGAACACAAATGGTTAGTTGTAGAATTATAGAGCTGACAGAAACTCTACAAATCATTCAGTATAACTTATTCCACGTATTGTTTGATTTGCCCACTTCCAGGATTTGAAACCAACACAGAACATTAATATTTCAAATAGGGCAGAAAGATGAGAATTACACTTATGAAAATGAAAAGAATGTTTATGGAAAATCTACAGGATAGGTTGGTCTATTTCTGTCAACTACAAAGATTGTTTACAAAAGGAAACTGAAAATAAAATGGCTTATCCTTGCCAGCTTTTCTTGGGAAGTATAGTAATATAGTGACTATTGCCCTAAAAGGAAAGTAAGGACTTAGTTTCCATTCTTGGTTCTTCATTACTTTATTAGATACGTATAGGGTAACTCACCAATTTCTGTTCTTGTTTCTCAACAAGATAAAAGATTATATTTATTATGGTTACTTCACAGAAACATTGGGAGGATTAATGAGGTATTATTTTTCAAGAGCTTGGAACACACTGTGGTTCTGCTAGTTTGGCAAATAAAGTAGGTAAATGAGTAAGTTAAGCCTCAGTACTACACTTTTTTCTTGTTTTTTAAATTACGAGCAGTTGCCAGGAGTTACCAGACCTTTTTATTTCATTTTACTTTATTATTTTCTCAAAAGTCAAATCAGTAGAAGAAATGGCTAATCTTGTTTTCACATGAAAATGAAGAATGTCAGGGTTCACTTTCCATTCCACCTTATTTTTTTAGATCTTAATATAGTAAACTGAAAATTATTGTAAGATTTTCTCATGGATATTTACATTGTTTTTCCTTTTTGGGAAAATTTCATGCTCTAGCTATCCATTTCTAGCCAAGGTACACTGTAATTAAACTTTCTAAATAAAGAACAATGTCTATTTTAAGCTAAAATTTTAGAATTTCTACCAAGTCTTAGAGTTGTAGGCAATCAGAAGAAGGGGCAGGTTTTATTAAATGTCTTCTAGATCCAGGGTGGCTGGGCTATACCTATATTTATTTGTAATGTACTATTTAGAGAAAAACATTGATGCATTTTAGTGCTAGATGATGTAAAGGGTCATTGGTCAACTTCCTGCAGCATACTGTTTGATTTCTTTTTTTGTTTGTTTGTTTGATTTCTAAGTAGAACATGACCCATGATGATGGTGTTATAGATAAAATTTCATGGATTTTATTTATTATTGTAATTTAAAAATACTTAATCTCACGCAAATTGTAGTTTAATAATGCACCCATGGTTGAAATAGTTTGAAGCTTATTTGCAATAGAAATCTTTCAAGTATATTGTTGTAGGATTTATGGAAGTAAAATGTTCAGTGCTCCCTCTCCTGGTTTTATCATATTGGTGAACTGACCTCTCGTCCTCAAATCGTGGTGATAGCGGAGAAGACAATTTTGAAGACCCACGTAAGATACTCTGATGGAATATTCTATTTCTGAGTTGACTATTCCAAACCCATTCAAATTGGGCAAGAAAATTATCCACTGGTTAAAGTTCATTACATCCCCAAATATAATGAGATACATGAAAAAATAGAAAATATGTACAATAATGTTGATTTTATCCTTTGAAACAGACTGTTTTATTACAATTTATATTATTGAATGAATAGGTAGCTTCTTGGTTTAATTTTTGTTCTATGTTATTTTCTAGTGATGCTTTCTTCTTCTTGCTCATGGTCTGAGCAGTGCCCTAGGGTCCTGAGAGGTCATTCCAAATACAACTTTAATTTTTTAAAGTGCTCAAACGTTTGAAAGTCTAGAATAGAAAAAAAACAGTTTCAAAAGACTCACTTGCTATTAAAGGAGATTAAAAAGTTACTTTGAACCAAAAATGTCCATACTCAGATTTATATATGATTTTTTTTTTTCCTGGAGTTTTGCTCTGTTTGCTTTATTTTGTCAAAGACTTTAAGCTTCTGATATGTAGTACTACTTCTGATATGTAGTACCTGGAGAAAATATTACCTTTCCACTTACTATACGTTTTTGGGTTTTAGGTATCTTTTAAAAGTCTCTGTGGAAACTCAAATTTCACATACTGTTACGGTCACTGCAGCATGAAGTACACGATTTTGATAATAAATGTCTAAAATCCAATAGTTTGTAAGGAAACAAAAAGCAAGTTTCCTACTGATTAAAATGCTTTTTTTGTGTGTGTGACACATCATTTATGCTTAAGAATTATACAACTTCTTAGAAAATTATTTCTATTTTAATGGATTGCCATTTGCCTGATTTTTTAAAATAAAATTTTTTTTCAAAATTATAAATATATTACAAAATTGAAGGAGTTTGGGACTTTTAAAATTTGATTTTGGGGAAATCATATCACAAATCAAGATAGAGCAATTATTATAAAATCTACAGCAGGAGATTGGGCCTTAATGACATATTGTTACATATATTTGCAGTGAGTGCCACCTTTTGAACTTTGAGGTTTCACATATTCTGAACTCTGCTTTAAATAGAAACTAATGTTACATTATCATCTTTTTTCTATCAATATACATTATCTCACTGATCAGAAGGGATGGCTTGATATACAATTTTTTAATCTTCTTTTATTCTTCAAAATTGTTTTCTAATTCAACTTTAAGGATAGAGTCCACCAATCCTCTTACTGAGATTGATGACGAAAGACTGCTGACTAAATTTAAAGGTATTCTTTCACGACAAACAGCATTTGCAGAATTTTTAGGGGCAATCCACATTTTTAGAGGATGTTTTTCACAGGAGTGTACAGGGCAACATTTCCAAGTGAGTACTCATAAACGAAAGAGGAAACGACTGTTGGGGAAATCCTGCTCCAGGTTTTCAGGCAGCCCGTATGATTGACATATGATATCACTGGAGGCGTGTCCTGGAGTGGAGGTGGAGGTGCAGGCGACGAGCTGAAATTCTGCGGAGCCGGAGTGGGATTGCTCTGTAAGGCACTCAGTGGTTTGCAGAGTGATAGCTGCAGACAGGACTCCCTGCCCTGGATAAGGAGCAGCTACAGTCGCTGTAAATGTGCCTGAAAAGCAATTTCCAATCTTTGCGTTAGGTAAGAACTGTTTCTTTCCTTTCCTTCCGCAGACATTTTAGGAAAGATCAGGTGAGAAATGTTGGCTTTTGCAAGGAACTGGTTATTTCTTTGAACTCGCTTTAGATCTAAGATTACTGGTTGCATTTCAAATTACCAGTAGCATTCCCACTACTAAAACTAATGCTCTTAAAGTAAATGCTACCACCAAAAGAAAAAACAGGGTTCCCCCCCCCCCCCGTAAGCGAACTACTTAACAAGGTTAAAGTCTGAAATGGTCGGATGTGTGAAAAACTGGGTGGTTTATGCCGAAGAGGGGCTGGCACTCGGGTGTGTGGACCAAATGCGTGTTTGTTTAGGCATAGTTGGCGACCGAATCCCGAGAAGCAATTGTCTAAAACCTGAATTTCCCGTCTCTGTGTATTGATTTCCAATGCGCAGAGGCGTCGCTTGAACGTTGTTTGAACTCCTAGGCATTCCAAGGGGCAAAAGCACTTCGGCAAAAACGTGCAAGACTGCATGTTACTTTGGTTCGCTGCTGACACGCCGACTGTGCGCCCGCCTGTCAATCACTGGGAGCAGCAACAGCCAGCACATGGCAGCGGGTGCGGGCGGCTGGCGAGCTGGCGAACGGCCCGCTCCGCTCCGCTCTCCTCCCGGGCGGCGGAGCGCGCTGCGCGGCCAAGTGCCTGGAAAGAAAGGGAAATTAACGTGTTTTTCTCTCTAATCGTCTGTAGCAGGCATTTCGGCCGTGGAAGAGGAGGGTTGGAGGACTGAGAGTGAGCGCTGCCCGGGAGACGCTGACTGCCAGCACCGGAGTTCCCGGGAGACGCTGACTGCCAGCACCGGAGTTCCCGGGGACGCCTTGCCCCCACTTGCCCGGCGTGCGGGATCGGGAAAGTGCCTGGATCTGCGCAGGGGGGGCGTGCGCCCCGCCTCCTCCCCGGAGAACCCCCAAACCTCGCTGCCTTTACCACCACCCCTCAAAAAGCCGGTAAAAAAAAAAAAAAAAAATCAAATTCCCACCCCCCACCCCCAACCCGCGGAGAGCGGCGGCTCGGCCTCGCAGGCGTGTGCTCCCGCTTGCCTGCGCGGCTTCGTGACCCGCCCGCGGACGCCGGTTCGAGCCCCGTCCCGGGCGCCGCGGAGCCTCGAACGTCCGTGACGTGGATTTTCACGCGTCAGGAGGCCGCCACTCCCGCCTTTCCCGCGAGGAGCGACTGGAACCCGAGAAGAACTCTGGTCCGAGCACGCACCCTTATCCCCGCCGCTCCCTCGCTCGCTTTCCGGAGAGTCCCGGAGAGCCCTCCCGAAGGGAATTGTTTTCTGGCTCTCGGAGGGGGCTGCAGGAGAAGAGCCCCGGAGGTGGATGTTACTGAGCTGAGCGGCGCACGCGAGCTGTGAGGAGTCTGCGCCCGGCCGCGCGGAGTCTCCGGAGGACTGTCCCCCGCAGCCGGAAGGGGGCCGCGGGGAGCGCTCCTGCCCGGCGGGGGCGGTGGAGGCCGCGGGCCGACCGGCCGCAGCTCGGGCCATGCCTCCCCGTTCTCCTCGCCGCGGTTGATGCGGGGCGTGCACGCAGCCGCCCGCACCGGGACCCGGGCCGGGTTGCACGGCTTGGCCCCCCGCCCCCGCTTCGGCCTAGGTGAGTGTGGGGCGGCCGCTCTCCGGCCGCGGGGGCGGGAGGCGCGCGGGCGGGGCGGGCCGGGCGGCAGGTGCGGGCCCGGAGGAGCAGCGCGGGGGCCGGGGCCGCGCGAGGGGAGGGCGGGCAGAGGAGGGAGAGGGGGGAGACGCCTCTCCCGCGGCGCGGCCCTCCCGCCGGGGCGCTCAGAGCTCCGGAACCGGGCGGGCGACCTCCCGCCTCCGCACGGGCTGGCGAGCGGGGCCCCGCGTCCTTAGTCGCCTGCAGCGGTGGCGCCATGACCCGGGGTGTCCTATCGGAGGAACCGCCCTCCCCCCGGGGGAAAGACGCTTTCAGGAAGGCTTTTGGGGGTGGTCAACGGGGCGGGGGGAGCTGCGGAGCTGTTCGGCGAGTTTTCTGGGTCGGAGGCTCCCTGGGACTGGGGCCGGGAACGGCGTGTTTGCGCCCGCGTGTGCCTGAGCAAAGCCCCAATTCGCTGGGGACGCCCTGGCCCGAGTCTGCGTGCGCCCGAGCGAGCTGCCACCGTATTCTCGTAGTGAGAGCGGTGGAGCGGCGAGGGGAGGGGAGAGGGCACTGCCACTTTAAAAGTGGGGAAGTCCGCCCTCCTGAGGTAATGGTAATCTCAGTCTCCTCCCCTCCTCCTGCCCGAGAGAGAGAGCGAGAGCGGGCGAGAGAGCGAGCGAGCGAGCAAACTTGTTTTCATTCATAACTTTTTCCTTTTCCTTCCTCGCCGTCAACTCTTTATTCCCCGCTTGTCTCCGCGCGGATTGCAGAGGGCGCAGCTCCACCGCGGTAGCCGGCGATGTGGCGACGCCGCTCTGCAGCCCCTGCCCTTGGCTCGCTGCGCCCCGGCTCTTTAGGAATCCGGCTTCTCCTTTAACGTGTAGACAGCTATTTATTTATAACCCTCCCTGACGTGGGCTTGCTTTTTGGCGCCCGCGTTCGCTCGGAAGGCTCTCCCCGAGTTGTGAGCCTCCTTGGTGGCATATACGCCAAAAGGTTTTGGAAATCCACGGTGATCCTTAGGATGTGATGGGATTGTCCGGAAAGGTATTCGACTTTGATTCGGGGGTTTCTTGGGGAAGACAGCCCGCCGAGAGCGTGTGAGCGTGTTTGGGGCTGGATCGAGGACTGTCACTGCTGGAAGAGGGGCTTTGCTTCAGATCTGAGGTCGGCCGAGTCTCTTCGCTCTTTTCTTTGATCCGGTGGTCTCCGCCACCGGCCGGCGTGAACTTTGCCACAGCTAGCGTTTAAAACTCAGATTCAAGTGCCTGGTGTTTTATCTGCCCTCTTCAAATCCACCGTTTTTCCTTTCCTGTGGAATCCGCCTTACTACCTTTAGTAGGTACTCTTTGCTTTAAAAGCATTGGGTTAAAAAGTGCTTTGCGAGGAGGAATGATATTGTGCAGAGTAACGATGGAATCTTTTGAACAGCCTTTAAGGATTCCAGGACTAAACCCAGCAGGTTGCGAATGTGTTTCTTCTGTACAGAGAAGGTAGAAGAAAGTAGGAACTCGAGGATCTGAGTTGGGAGAATGAGGGAGGGAAACGCCAAGAAGTTAACATGTTAAGACTTAGTCCCGGGGACATTGAGTGAAGTTAAGAGATGAAATGGACTTCTTTCCGCTTTATTCCTTAAGCTGATGTGTTTGGGCTCAAGGTAGTAGTGGGGAATGGGCATTTTTTTTCTTTTCATTCTTGAATTGGATCAAATCTGTAGGCTTTGGGAGGAATTTGTGTGAAAAATGTTCTAGTCTACCATTGACTGAAAACAGAAACGTTTTTATGTCTGTTTTATGAAGAAGACATTATAAATTAGAAACTATTTACTATTGGTGTGGAAACAAATGCTTTTATCAGGATATTACTGTACTTTATTGCAAGAAGCACATGGATTCAGAGTTGGCAGTGCCTCTGAAAATCAAGATCTGTCATGTAAATACAGATTTTTAAATTAGAGGAAATACAGATAATTAAAACGGCCAGGATTTCCCCGTACTTCTAAAGGCCTAACACTTAACTTGCGTGTGAAAGTTGTCTCGTTAGGTGAGTGAGCCCTTATTTAAACTTAAAAAAAAAAAAAATCCTTTCGTGATTTCAAATGTGAATACTCTTTAACGTTCACAGAACCATACATTAAGTTTTGTGTGTGTGCTTTAAAGGCTATAAAACACCAAGAACTGCTGTATTTGTCTACATTTGCATCTTGTACATTAATAATGAGCTAGCTTTAAAATTCTGGTTTCTCCTGAAAAATGACCTCTTATTTTGAGATTCCATTTTAGTTTGGAATCTCTTTGATTTTTAAAAAAATTTAAATGCGTGACGTATACCTTGATTAATTTCCCCTCCATTAATCTAATGCTTGTAACAGCAAACAAATAACAGAAGGCAACAGCGCCAAAGCCATTCTTAATGTTTTTAAAGAGTGGCTATTTTCCTTTGTGGAAAACACCCATGAACTGATACTGAGCCCTCTTTAGATGAGAGTTGTATATTAGTGCTTATACTCAATAGTCCCCACGAGGGCATACTCCATTTTAATTGTTGGCTAGATTCACAAACAGGAAGACATTACTTCTTGATTTTGCTTTTCAAAACTTGGAAAAACTTCTAATTCTTATGGCATGGGGTCTCTTGCTTACATTCTTCTTCTATGATGTGGTCCTCAGCCTCTCTTAGAATTGGACTCTGGCCAGGACCCCAACATCACTGTAATCCACTGATGAGGGAGATCATTACCAGGTGGTTTAGGCAATTTGTGACTTGACAGGATTTCTCGCCTCCCTCCTCCCTCAAATGCTTCTCGTCATTTATTTTTTTCTCTGTTTTTTTCATCTTTGATTTCCTTTTAGGATTTCAGATGCATGCCAGGTTTCCACTGATTGCCAGAGTTCAAGATCACTACACATGGATCCCCCAAATCAACATGGCGGTGGCAGTTCATTAGTTGTGATTCAGCAGCCTGCTTTGGATAACCGTCAGAGATTAGACTATGAGAGAGAGATTCAGCCTGCTGCTATTTTGTCCTTAGACCAGATCAAGGCCATCAGAGGCAGCAATGAATACACAGAAGGGCCATCAGTGGTGAAAAGACCTGCTCTTCGAACAGCACCAAGACAAGAAAAGCATGAAAGGACTCATGAGATCATACCAGTTAATGTGAATAGTAACTATGAGCATAGACCTACCAGCCACCTGGGACCCGCAGGACTCTCGAATAATACCAGAGGCCCCATATTGAGCAGGTCAACCAGCACCGGGAGTGCAGCCAGTTCTGGGAGCAACAGCAGTGCCTCTTCTGAGCAGGGGCTGTTAGGAAGGTCACCACTGACCAGACCAGTCTCTGGTCACAGGTCTGAAAGGGCAATCCGGACCCAGCCCAAGCAACTGATTGTGGATGACTTAAAGGGTTCCTTGAAAGAGGAGCTGACACAGCACAAGTTCATTTGTGAACAGTGTGGCAAGTGCAAGTGCGGAGAATGCACAGCGCCCAGGACCCTGCCATCCTGTCTGGCCTGTAACCGGCAGTGCCTTTGCTCCGCGGAGAGCATGGTGGAATACGGGACCTGCATGTGCTTGGTCAAGGGCATCTTCTACCACTGCTCCAACGACGATGAAGGGGACTCTTACTCGGACAATCCTTGTTCCTGTTCACAGTCGCACTGCTGCTCTCGGTACCTGTGTATAGGAGCCATGTCTCTGCTTCTACCTTGCTTACTCTGTTACCCGCCTGCTAAGGGATGCCTGAAGCTGTGCAGGGGGTGTTATGACTGGATCCATCGCCCAGGGTGCAGATGTAAGAACTCCAACACGGTCTATTGTAAGCTGGAGAGCTGCCCCTCCCGGGGTCAGGGTAAACCATCATGATTTTGGGAGGTGGGGTTGGACCTCCTGAACTTTTTAGCTTTCAAGCTGTGGCTGTTATGGAAAGATCCTGTTAGATACTGGTTTTATTTTCTTTGCAGTGTTTCCCTGTTTCCCACGTTCTCTCCCCCTCTTCCCAAGGTTTGACTCATGGATCTTACTCTTCTCTAATGGACGATCTTCAGTAACAGTGGACTGTGAAGCTGCACCTGGCTCCCTCTTAGGACAAGAGCCTCTGCCATCCACTCGCGAGGATATTGAGAGCCAGTGGGCTTTTGTGTAGGCTTTTTGTTCTGCAAGCAACTTTCCAAAGTTGTACACGAACATACCCCTGCACACACCCAGACTACAGTGATGTAGAGCTGTTTTTGATTGGGTACTCTGGGAGCAGGGAAATTGGTTTTTTAAAGAGGCAACCATTTAATTGCTTAAATAAGCTGTGTATTAAATCTGTCTCCAATTAGGGCTCTCTTCGTAGCATTGGACCCCTAAGTAGCAAGGGGGATACGTTTCTGTTATAACATTAAAATTCTCCTTTGACCACTGCCCTCTCCTTCTTGCCCCTCAACATTGTCTCCCCTCAGTTTTGGCATTATCTTATTCTAGAGATGCCAGTTTTGTTTTGGGGGTTTTTTTTCCCGTGTAATTTTAGATTCGCTTTACAATGTAAATCTTCACATTGGAGATATATTAGTTGTATCTTGCTCATCCTTGTTCAAAGCTTTCATATTTGTGAAGGACTCGGCTCCCTTCCTTCCGTACCCCCACGCTTTTCACCAAATTACTCTTGTCACTGAGGGCACTTGGATGACTGAAGTTGATATTTATAGCTGATCCATCTATACATGTCACAGAACTATGCTGTCTAAAGTGATCTTGGCTCCTTAATGGTTTTTGGACCCTTTGGTTAGTTAACAGCTGAGTAGTTCTAATCTTTTCTGTTTTCATTGCCTTAACCACAAATTGTGGTGCTTTTTGTATATTTTATGTATAAATCACAAAGTTGAATTCTGACTATTTTTAAGACAAAAGTCTGTTAAACTTTTTTATTGTAAAGAATATTTATTATGCGAATCTATTATTTTATGATATTTATTGCAAAAACTGTTGAAATGTACTCATGTCTGAATATAACAAAATATCAATACATAACGGAAAAATAAGGTGACACGAAGAAAGTACATATGTTAACTATAATGCAGAAAATATATTAATTAATGAACCTGTCTCTTGATTTCTTCATTTATTAGCCTGTATTGTTGTGGTGATTTCTGTCATTTGCTTCCACTCGTTCTTCATGCGTATACCCATTTTCTTTCTTTCCCTTAACATGCCAAATCTTGATGCAAGTGAGCTCAAATTTTGAACTAGATGTTTCCTGGAAAATGCATTAATCAAGATTTTGTAATCCAAATTGTGTTTCAACAAATGCCTGAGTAAATCACTTTACAGAGTGAAAAAAATTTTTTTGTAATTAGTGTTAACAGTTCCTGCCTCTTTTGGCTATTTTGTAAGCAAGGGGTTTTGTGTATGTCATACTTTCTTGCAATGGGATGTATTTGTAAGTTTTAAAAAATGTTTATCTTAACTCTCTTGGATTAGTCAGAAATTAGTTTTCATCCGCAAAACTTAAAGGACTTAGTTCTGTAGGCATGCTAGGAGTCTCTGGCACTGTCACTTTAATAAAACATTCTAAAAGTTAAGAGTACACCAAGGGAATAGTTAACATTATCAAAGAGATGTTTTAAATCCAGTCCTTACCTTTTCAGTTCCTTTCGTAAGTCTCTAATGTGACCTGATCAAATAACATTCTGTCATGTTTTATGGAATAAGAAATCTGAGGGCCCTGAAACTTTATATAAAGAAAGTAAATATTTTTAGTTTTTAGTCTGCTGAAGTCACGACATGGTTAGAATCTTTGGGTCTGATAAAATTTTGTTCATGTGACTCAGACTCAGTTTCACGAACTCCTCCCTATGCCTAAGTGATATGTCAAAGCTGAATAATCTGCATTTGAGAAGAAGATGTTGACATAATATGAGCCCAGGATTTAGGCTGTCAAAACTCTTACCCAGCTTTTTTGTTTTGGTTGTTTCTTTACATGATTTGGCTACTAGTTTTGGAGAACTTACTCTTTGTAAATAGGCTTTGATTTTGGTTTAATCTGACAAGACATGAGTGATAGAAACTTGTTTTAATGCTTTTCCATCAAGCCACTAACCTATTAGTTGGCATTGTGACGTTTGGTATAATCAAGTATTTTCTCTGTGCTCTGAAAGCAGGAACTTTTTTTTTTTTTTAATGAATATTTGTGTTTTGGAGGCCATTTCATAATCTACAGTATTTCAAAATGTGAATTTATTTCCTCTTGTACTCAAGTTATGTGATGATCTCACTGATTCCTTAATATTGAATATTTCATTGAAGTTTGGCTCCTTAATGAAGTGTATAAACAGACTCCCTCAAAATACTGTGTAACTTTTTTCTGTTATTTAGACCCTTCGTATAATTAGGAATTGGTCTAAGAGCTGTCTGTAGCTATACTAACCGGACTAAGAAGCTGTAGCTTTGATTGAAAGAAATTTATAACTTTTATGAGAAATGAGGTATGCTGTGGAGTTTTAACTTCAGGCTATACGGGGAATACATTAAAATTACAATATTAAGCCGGTAGTCTCAGGCCTGTCTTTGGAAGTAGCACTAGGTTAGAGGTTCAGACTTCTAACATGCTTGTCAGGTGCAAAGCATAAACACTTTGATTCAAAACCGCCTCCTTTGTGATGGTTTAAAACCTAGAAGGAAAAAATATTAGGGTGTGTCTTCATGACTGCTTATGAGTCCTATGCTTTTGAATACTGATGATCATTTTAAAGTGCTAAGGCTTTGAAAGCATCAGGAAGGCTGAAATTTCTTACAAATTCCACTGCCATTTATTTGATACTGCCCAGTGAAAAATTCCAAATACATAGGTTAACCTTTCCTTTTCTATTCCACAATATCGTCCCTCTTCCTCAGCTACTACGGCTTGACAGAATGAATATTTTTGTTAAATAGTTCCTTTCCAGCATATTTTCTGAGTTCTGTTCTTTTCATTCCAAGAAGTTTTATTTAGATAATTTAATTGTGAATAAAACCAATGCAGGATTGCTGTAATTGAGTAGTTGCCCATCAACAGTTTATAAAATGTCACTCGGAAAAATGGAATGTGAAAAAACAGATACGCTTCTTTTTGTGAAGGCCTAAGGTGAATCCTTAAATGATAGTCTGTTATAATTCTATGGTTTTCAAAATCCAAACCATAGAGTGAACATTCCAGTTATGACCAAAAAAATAAAAATTAAAAACAGTGGTTTTTAAAGTGAAAGGAAGGGAGTCCAAAACTAATGTTTTTACCCTAAAGTTAATATTGGAATCAAACTCAGAGGGTTCATTTCCAGAAGATTGATTTAATTTTTGAAATTGTCTCCTTTTCCTAAATCTTTCCTCTTTTTGTTGAGTAATGTATTTCATGGCAGTTTTTGTGTATAGCTCTTTAGCAAAAAAGTACAATCCCATTTTTAAACATATATATATATATATATATATATATATATATATATATATATATATCAAGAGAAAGTTTGGCATCATTTTTTAACACATCTTGAAAACAAAACTTTAAATCCCCCTTTTGGACAATTGACAATTGGAGGACTGTTTTTTTCCATTTTTTCACTTATTAGATAAGACAGCCATGTACTTAGTTGACAAAGTTATTGATTCTGATATTCTGTTGGACTATTACCAAGCCATTTTGCTACATTTATTGAATCCCTACTATGTGCATTATTCCATATGCAGAAGAATTCTAGAGCTAGAAATAGCTATCAGAATATACTTTGTTTCTCAACCATATATGGAAGTAAATATATCACTAGTTAAAAAGTTAAAAGTCAGAAGTCTGTGTCATAGCTCAGACCTACTCTACCAGAAGAATCTCCAGGAGAGGAGCTTGACATTCTTAATTTCAAAAAGCTTCTTGGGTGATTCAGGCAATTTTGGAATTGCTGTTTTAGTTTGATGTCTTCATTTTGAGAATGTAGAAACAAAGGCCTGGCTTGAGAAATGTTCATGATAGCTAGTATAGAACCAGGACTCTTCAGATACAGGATTTTCTTCATTTCTTGCCAGCAAGCCCTGGTACCTTTATGTTACACATTAGCCTTTACCATTTCATTCTTTTTATCAGGTGTTTCCTTCATAATTAATCAATTTGACCATAATTTAGGAAATGGAATTTTTTTTGCATATATTATTTGCACTTAGCTATCAGGAATAAGTCGCAAATGACTTCATTGCCGTGATTATTTTTCATATGTTATTATTAAAGTTAACAGCTTTATCTGAAAATAGCATGTGTGCTTCCCCTGGCCAGGTGCATATGGTAATAATGGAACAAACGGATTCGATCAGTTTGTAAAAGATAATAGTAACTTGGCATCTAGATTTAAGAACTTGTGTGATGGCACTTCTTAACTGTTATTCTGGTCGTTTCAGGATTACAGTGATTAAAAAGCAGATTTAAATGTTCTATTTTGTACTATTGAAAAGATTGGTGTTAAAGTCAGATAGTTGAGTCACACTAGGTATAGCAATAACTCTAAGCGAAAGCCATCAGAGAACCTAGAACTGTTTTGAGCTAGGTAATTTGGGAAAATATACTAAAAGCTTCTATCATTCACTAGTAAGTAGTCCAAGAGCTTGTTTTGATAAAATAATCATAGAATCATACTTTTAGTGGTAGAAAGAAACTTAGAGGTCATCTATTGCATTTTCTTTAGAGATGAGAAAGCCAGGTTCAGAGATGTTACTAGCTAAAGTCATGATCTAATTGCCAAAATAAAATAAACTTTATTAAAAACTGCTTGCTGCATATGTACGTTTGGTAAAAGATTGGAAGAAAGGAGAGGTTGGTTGGGGGGGGGGCGAGACGAACCTCTAAACCAAAGTTTCAGATTAATTTGTAAGTTTTACAATTTAACAAATTTGTGAAAGCACAATGGACTAACGGTAAAGGCAGAGAAATAAGTGCCCCGTAAGAAAAGAATCAGACAAAACGAGCTGAATAAATTTGATGTAAGAAAGCAAGGTGAGTATTTTGAGAAAACAGTTCCAGTTTGGCTAGCAGCAGTTCTCAACTTCAGCTGTACATTAAAACCACCTGGAAGTAAAACAACAACAAACAAAACCTGTGCCCTGGGTGGGGCTTTGTCTTTTGTCTGTCTTCCAAGCACCCCAGATGATTCTAAGGCACAGCCACAGTGAAGAGCCTCTGAATTAAGTTATAGGTAAGTGTAGAAGAATTATGGGAGATTAAAATGGCAGCTATTAAGGTAAGAGGCCAGTTTAGAAAAAGAAAGAAATATTAAGGGTCAGAACTAGCTTGGAGGTTAGTAGGAATGGAAAGAAGGAGGCAACGTGAGAAGTAAACCTAAAGGGCTTTGCAGTTATTTGTATGTGGGGTTGAGGAGGAGGAAATATTTGAAAATGATGCTGACGTTTTGGACCAAGGTGAATGGGCAAAAGGTAGCTCTGTTCAAAGAAATGGGTGGAATTAGTTTAGGAGGTATGTGGGGTGGGAAAGTTATGAGTTCTATTGGAATAAACCCTTACAGTGCAGGGGAGTTGCCAGAAGGTCACTGAGAAAAAAGTCTAGAATTGAAGAGAGGTGGGTGATGGGCCATCACCCACATGGGGGTGAGAGGGAGTCTGTAGCATAGATTTTTTTTCTAAGGGAAAGAATGGAACAAAAAGCAGGCTAGGAACAAAACCTTGAGGAAAATACCTATATTTAGGAGGCATAGCTGGGATTTAGAGCCAACAGAGGGGTGGGCAAAGAGGCATAGGCACTGAAGGATGGGTATGCTTTAGAATCCAAAGGAGACTTCCAAGATGGAAATTAGTAACTAAATGTCAAAAGCTGTGCAGACTCCCAACTAAATCTGGTGGGTGGTAGTTAGGTGAAATTGTGGTAATAAAAACCAGATTGCATGGGATTAGTGGGTGGTGAGTGCAATGCAAGTGACAACTTTAGACTATTCTAGAAATTCTGAGATGATAGGAAAGGAACTGGAGGCACACAAGTTCTTAACAGCTGAGGAGGATTTTCAGGATAACAGAAACCTGTGCCTTTTTGTAGGGCAAGAACAAGGGCAATTGAGAAAGACAAGAGCTAAAGGAACGCAATTCCAGAAGAGAGAGGAGGGGATAGAAGACAGCGCGACGAGGGCTCTTTAACCTTGGCAACAATGGTTCTTCTCCCAGAGGAAAGAACAAAAGGTGAGAAAGAAGAAACACAATGGAACTTTAAGAGGCAGAAGAGGGACATTACAGAAATGTACCCTGAGTTTGGTAAATAGAGGATGGACTTCTCTTGAAAGTTAAGGTGTGTTAAGGGACTGACTGGTTCTTGAGAGCAGAGTCTGGAATGGCTAGAGGTGGGGATGCTAAGATGGGGTCAACAGCAACTGATGAAGTGAAGAGCAGTGCTTAGGGTCAGCTCACATGGAACCGGAAATTTTGGGGGAGCCACTAAGTGTCTTTCCAGATTTTATCAAGACAGTCCTTGCAGCTGGTTAGAGGGGCAGTTAAGGCAGAGAATAAGGGGCCATTAAGAAATGGTGAATTTGCAAGAGGTCAGGAACTTTCAGGCAGCAGTCTGAGTATTTGATGAAATGACTGGGCAGAAGAATTGGATGAAGGGTCCAATGAGGATGAAATACAGGCTTACAGGGAGTATGGAAAGAGCAAAGGTAGACAGCTGAGGACAGAGGAGAATTTTCAAGTCAAGATCTTAGAAGGGGGGCCATTTTCAAATGCTAAGGATAGCTGGGTTTTCTCTGTGCTCATGGGTAGCTGAGGCAGAGAGGAGATTTGGGGAGCAAAAGATGAAGAGGACGAGGAAACAGGCCAATGTGTTAAAAGAGTTGTTAATTTAAGTATTAAAATGTTGGAGCTGGAGAGGAAAATTTAGAGGCTGGTGTTTATGTTTGGAAAGGATGTTTTTGGACACTTTAACTTGTTTTTAAGCTAATGGATTATAAATTAAGTAATTAAGATCTGATAAAACTGTAAGATTTCTTAAAAAGGAATGAACTAGTGGTGTAGAATTTATTTCAAATTGGGCATGCTCCATTTATAGCACAAATGATCTGCTAACAAAGTCTGTTACTGAATAAAGAAAATATCTTCATGAAAATTGATTGGCCAGCCAATTCCGTCAAAATAATACACAGAGCCAGAAGACCTTCTGCCTTCCCCATTCCCTACTTTAAGCTTTCGCGCACTTCAGAAAGCAAAGAGATTGGGTCCAAGATCTTAGTCCTGTCTGTCTCACAAAGTTTACACGTTGCAGGTCTGCAGTAGAAGCTGTGAGTGAATTGACTCCTTAACAGAAATACATTTGATTCTCCTGGGCCACCCAGAATCTGCCTTCTACTCCAAATGTAGAGAGGCCTATCTTTATCGAGAAAACTGACTGGCGTTAGAGGTATTTACAGACCATGTGGAGTTCTAATTGGTTACTTTGTGGTTTATAAACCTGCTTTTGGAATTACCTGTAATTTCCTCTTCCAATCTGCCTTTGGCCATTTTTGGCTATTGCCTTTAGTAGTACCAGAAACAGAATCCAATTAGGGAAGATAAAATAAACACAAAGATGAAATTAAAATTCATCAGTTTAACTTCTGGCTATCTAATACCTAGAACAGTGCTTGTTACAACAGAGTAGGAGCTCAATAAATATTTGTTGTCGATTGCCTTGCTAGATCTATGCATAAAAGCTTCAGAGAAGGAAAGATGCTTAATGACCAAATTGAATTCTCGTTTTTGCAAGGGTTTTGATACTGTTTCTGCAAGGTTTTTGATACTGTTTCTAATGTTAACAATATTGGCAATTTTGAGAGGAAATTAAAATTGCTTGGCTCTGTCAACCACTTATTTATTTAACAATCGTATTTTAGGTGCTGAGAATCCCAGTCTCTGACTGGTACCGCATACATTTTTAACCATGTGATTTGTGTTACCATATCAGTTGGTAACTGGGCCTATGGAGACACTCTGGGAAGAGGCACCACATCTGTCACTGCAACTCAGGGGAGGCTTCATAGAGAAGTCATAAAAGATGAGTAGTAATTCATCAGGTAGACAAGGGAGAGAAAAGCCTACCAGATCAGTACAAAGGCATGTTAGCGGGAATGATCATGGCATGATGGGGAAATTGCAAGTAATTTAGAATGTTTGGAAAGTAAGGTGTCTGCGGGAAGGAGAGGAGCCAGCCATGTTAAGTGTGAACGTCAAGTTGAAAAGTTTGAGCTCCGTCCTGTGAGTGAGAAGGAGTCACGGAGAGGCCAGATTATAGACAAGAGAGTGACATGACCAGATTAGAGTTTCAGAAAGATTCTTCAGGCAGCCCTGTGGAGGACAGACTGCAGTGGAAGCGGGAGACCAGCTAGATCATGAATATAATTGTCAAGATGATTCATGTGACAAGGACAGTGGAGACAGGCAGGAAGGATGGGTTTGAGATGATGGGTTGAGGAAGATGAGTAAGGATGGATCCAGGTGACTGATCACTGAACCAACTCATAACTGGTCCATAACTGGTAACATAAGGCAGAGAGCACGTTTGTATAAATAAAATGCATAAGCAGACCACAATTTTGTACATTGAACATTCTACTGATTGTGCAGATTTGGGAATCTTTTTTCCCCCTAGGACACATCTCTACCCGAACAGTTAATGAATGATGAAGTGGACTGAAGGCAGAGAAGAGAATCAAAGCCTTTGAAAATCAAGCAAACTAAAGTATTCATTCTTTCTTCCACCCTGGCTCCCCAGACAGAGTTCACTGTATATCACTGAGAAAAGTGAATTATGTATCTATCTGAACACTGTTGTCAGAAATACCAAATTCTAGGATAGAAAATTCAGCAAGCCAACTATTTTCTCCCGATTATCTAAAAACATGAACTCCCCTACTCCCCCCCTCTGCACCCCGGCCACACCCCGGCCCAGGCATTACATTTTAAATCCTTGGAGTATCTTTAAAAATAATGATGGCAACTTCAGTGTCCTGGTTTTCCTTATTCCTTTTATTTTTCTCTGTTGGTCAAAGTGAGAAACGGTAGTGAGGATGGACAAAGGAAGAAGGGTGGTTGGGGAATATGTATATTAGGTGATTGGGAATTAGGACTAGAGGATAGGTTGAAGCCACTCAAAGTCAAATCTTTAAGGACCTTAAAGACTACTTAGTTCCTTTCCTTCATTTTAAAGTAAATACTGTTGAACCGCAGCAAGATGAAATGACTTGCTTAAGGATAAACAGCTAACAGGAAAGAGAACCAGCTGAATGAGAAAAAGATGTGAAAACTACTTTTAAAAGTCCTATACTATTTCTATTATGTAGACCTTATCTATACTTGAAGGCTGGGAGTTTTAATTTACAATTCCTAAATAGAATATAACATAACAATAGGCCCAGTTAGTGAAACCCAGATTCTTGCAGAAGCTGTAGAAAAAAAAGTACAAAATCATTTGGGGATTGGAATCGGTCATTTTTTTCTTGTAGTTTGAAATGCTTGTAAATGAGAGTATTGGAGTTAAACATTTTCTACATTTTATAAGTGGTATGTGGCACATGTAGAGACTTGGAAATGCTTTTTTGAGAAGTGATCCTTATAAAGCAGAATAACTTGAATTTGTGGGAAGCTGGCATTGCTTGATTTCAAAAGTTTAGTTAAAAAAAAAAAAAGTCAAGTGTGAAAGTCCACATAATAATGGGATTTTTTTTTTTCTCCTTGGCACTGGAATAGGTACCATATAGTCCCTTAATTTCTTAAGTAAAAACTTCAATGAAGGGGATTCTCTTAATCCTTATGGAAAATATGCTTCATATGGTTTGTAAAATCAGGCAAATTTTGGAAAGAAGAAAAGCAGGCAGTACTCTTGAAAAACAAAAATGGTCTGCTTGAACTTGCCTGTCTTGAAAAAAAACAAAACCCAACATTCTTTCATAAAGCATTTTTTTAAAAGTATTTGCCCTTGAGCATTTTTTCCTACTTACCCATGCTTATCTTTCAAAACAAACATTTATTCCTTTCTACTATATAGTGTGAGGAAGTTCCTTTGAGGTTATGCCCTACAAACTATCCAAGCAGTAACTGTCACCTCCTTCCTATGGCACAAAAAATGACTAACTCAACCGCAGGCCGTGCTGAGCATGGTGCGGTGATTTCACGACGGGGGCTGTTCAAATGTTAACCTATGGGACCGTTTCTCAAGGGGAAAAAAAACACAGAACTGTATTTCTGTGTGCAAATAAAATTTTGGGTCCTTTTGACCCAATGGAAAATGTGTGTCTGCTGGTGGCTGCCAAGTTGGAATAGGATGATTTACACTTGGAAACATTTGTGTCATTTATCATATGATGTTACTGGCCTACAGCATGACTGCATAACAAATAACCATATTAAAAATTAATCTTTTCCACTACATCAGACTGTACGTCTTTTGGAAGCCCCAAGTTTTCTCTTTCCTTTTTGCCCTATCCTCTTTTCCTGCCATCACCCTTTACATTAACTATAGGATTACATTAAAAACGCGTGCACTAGGTATTCATGGCTGTGCTTTCAGACTCCCAACCTCCCCTTTCGCCTTTCTTTCCTGCTTCTCTGCAACATATATATCTTCTATCCGGTGGAATTGGTTCACTCTCTGTCCCTGAAACACACCTTCAAATCCTGACCTCAGGGACTGCCTTTACCTTCTTAATCCTATTCTTTTATAGCTGGGTTTAAATCCTAACTTCTCTGACTAAATCATGCCCAAATAATCTCTCCCAGAAATTCTTTAGTAACATTATTTTGTAAACTGCTCATTACTTTTAATGTTTACTTTTTAATATTGGAGAGGAGGCAAAACTTTACCGCTACCTTCTTAAAATCCCTGGCTGGGCCTGAGAATTAAATTAAATTGGCATAAAATGGATTAACGGGAGAAAAGTGTACAGATTCTTTTTCTGGTTTTTGTTGCTGTGTGCAGGCTTTCTCTACTTGTGGCGAGCACAGGCTGCTCTTCAGTTGTGGTGCGCGGGCTTCTCATCGCAGTGGCTTCTCTTGTGGAGCACACGGGCTCTAGGCGTACGGGCTTCAGTAGTTGTGGCGTGTGGGCTTCAGTAGTTGTGGCTCGTGGGCTCTAGAGCGCAGGCTCAGTAGTTGTGGCCCACGGGATTAGTTGCTCCGCGGCATGTGGGATCTTCCTGGACCAGGGCTTGAACCCGTGTCCCCTGCATTGGCAGGCGGATTCTTAACCACTGTGCCACCAGGAAAGTCCTGCATGCAGATTTTTACATGTACCTAGGAACCCCATAGGAAGATGAAGACCCAAAGATATGGCCAAGCCTAAGTGTTTATATACTAGGTTGAACAAAGAGAGACAGGTACAGAAAAATAGCTAAAATATATAAAGAGACTAAAGGAAGTTGAGATATTTTAACAAGGTCTGTTTGTACAGAGTTCTCTCGGCCTCCACTTCCCATCTCTGGTGGTAAGAATGTTCCTTTCCTCCTGGTACAGAAAGGGCATCCTTCATATGTGAATTTTTATCTCCTGCTTTCAGAAAGAAAAGGGGAGGTCGGAGCACCCTTCTTGTACCTGCTGTTTTTCAGTGCTTTTATTTTATTTTATTTTTTATCTATTTTTTTTGCCGTACGCGGGCCTCTCACTGCCGTGGCCTCTCCCGTTGCGGAGCACAGGCTCCGGACGCGCAGGCTCAGCGGCCATGGCTCACGGGCCCAGCCGCTCCGCGGCATGTGGGATCCTCCCGGACCGGGGCATGGACCTGCGTCCCCTGCATCGGCAGGCGGACTCAACCACTGCGCCACCAGCGAAGCCCTATTTTATTTTATTTTTAAATTTATGTATGTTATTTGGCTGTGATGGGTCTTAGTTGTGGACGCAGGGTCTTCGTTGAGGCACGCGTGATCTTTCGTTGCGGTGTGCAGGGTTCTCTCTAGTTGTGGCACGCAGGCTTCAGAGCGCACAGGCTCACTAGTTGTAGCATGTGGGCTCTCTGGTTGTGGCCTGCGGGCTCTAGAGCGCGCAGGCTTAGTTGCCCCACGGCATGGGGGATCTTAGTTCCCTGACCAGGTATTGAACCCGCGTCCCCTGCATCGGAAGGAAGATTCTTAACCACTGGACCACCAGGGAAGTCCCCTTTTCAGTGCTTTTAGTTCAATATAATCCGTATGCTAAAGTGGCATATTTTGGGGTGGGAATTTCTGCCACTGTTCAAAGTTTATGTCTTATCTCTCCTTTGATATTGTAATACTTTGAGACTGAGATTATGTTGTAGACTTATCTGTTCCCCAAAGGTGCTTTGTCCGTAGTAGGCACTGAATAAATATTTATTGATATTTTCCTGCATTTTACAATTGAGTCACAAAAGCCCATGTTTGGATCTTGTTTTTCTGACCAGAGGAACATTTACTACCTTAATAAAATGTGTATTCTGATATGATCTGTAATCTGCTTTAAGCCACTTTAGTCCTGCATATACTAGCGAATCGAGTTCTTAAAAATTACGTAATTATTTACTGTGGAGAATTTTGGTAATATCATCAACGATGTTAAAGTTTCTAGAAAAGAATTGTTTCAAGAATTGGGGCAGTAACGTTTTGACACTGGAAGAGATAAGACAGTAGAGGTCACTGAATCATCCTGCCCTTCTACTGTAGTAATGCATTCTCTATATAACATCCCAAATAGGCCCTGACATGGAAGTCCCTGGAATTATTTGCTCCTTCATTTTAGTAATCTAGTCTTAGTTATTCATAATGCAAACCACTTGGTCTTTTCCGTTAAGAGTCAAACGTATCCTTAAGAATCACTAATATTGAATTGACTTCGGAGTCCTGGAGGATGCCAGAATCCTTCTCCGCTTCCTAGGGGCTAATGCTCTTTCCCTGGATACTAAGCTATTGCTTACTCCTCTTGCTGAACTTGGCCTAGGCACTAAACTCTTCAAAATGTCCTATTTTCAAATGTACAGTGGCTATACTGTATATGCTTTTGAATGCTCTTTGGATAGATCTATGATAATACCACATAATTTATCCTCAAAGTGAAGTATCGTTGTCAGTAAATACAGTAATATCTCAAATTGTACATTGCACATAGCATTTTTGTAAGTACCTAGGTGTGTAAACTTTTGGTATTTCAACAGACTTGTGAGTTAAGGAGGGACCAAATTATTAGCCTAGTTTTATAATAAGGCAGTTTGTCACAGGGAAGAAATATGATTTTCCCATTTCTAGATAAAATTAGGATTGGAACCTAACTTCCCTGACTCTTAATTCATTCTGCTGTCTTTCCAATATCCACTATATAAGAACAAGTGGGTATGCTACACCAGCTCATGAGGCATCAGTGTTCTCCCTATGACTTTAGCTGTGGTGAAGCATCCAGTTGAAACAACAATCCCTACTTTTATGCTTGAATTTTACATGGAGTTTCATTCTAAATTGTGCTATGTTTTATGAAAGATAATCTGGCCAATTTCTTAATTGCATTCCATTCCTATGGTTTAGGAAAAAAATGTTCCATTTACAAGGAATGTGTATCGCCCAAATACATAAAAGCAGATTTAAATTGCTTTGGATTTTGATTATTTTAGTATACT
The DNA here is from genome assembly GCF_026419965.1 of Kogia breviceps. Classification (NCBI taxonomy): domain Eukaryota; kingdom Metazoa; phylum Chordata; class Mammalia; order Artiodactyla; family Physeteridae; genus Kogia; species Kogia breviceps. The sequence continues at coordinate 129,403,682 of NC_081315.1, forward strand.
AGTTTACCATAACTCAGCAATCTGTAGTGAACCATTGGCCTCTGATTGCATTGTCCCCTCCAACTCTATTCCTGCTCAAATTATTAAGTGGAAAGAATTCTAATTATATAATCTCATTTTGGGGAAAATTGGGAAGAATAGGTAGAAATCTAAATGATGCATGTTACTCTTGAAGAGAGCTAGGAAACTAGAGCCAGGTCTCATGGCACTCTAATTAAAACTTTTATTTCTGCAGATTTATTCTGTGGTCCTTACTGAACAGATCTGCCTTGGGTTTCTGCTGGTGAGTTTTTCAGCAGGAATGCGGGCTTTGTTTCTTTGAATAGTTGAGTGCAGATTAGTGGTATGCCAATTTCCTGTGGCCTTTCAGAGCTGCAATTTGAGCCCTGTTTGCTCCTGGCCCTTGCACAGTGGAAAACAATGGGTGACTTCTTTTAGGTTTCACTTCAGGGCTCTTAGAAACAGGGGAAGTGGCTAAAGCCCTACTTTACAGGTAATTAACAATAGATAATGTTTGCTCTGCATTTTTTAGAGCCGATAAAAGGTAGAAGAACATATTCAGCTCCTGATTTAGACACTGTGCAGTGGTTTTATGGATACAATAGCTGTTTTAGCATCAGCAAGGTGGCATTGAAATCTGGGTCACATATATGACTGAGCACAAAACTTTTAAAAAGTAGAAGAAAAATGAATAGTATTAAAACACTGATGGGTAAGCAAGAAAGCACTCCTTAGAGATGCTAAAGAAACTGTGTCACTTCAAGCCATGCATTTTGGTTAAGGGTGCATTTATTACATCTGTATCTGTTTTACGAGGTGAACAGTTTTCATCACTTGTTGATACTTAGTCAAGATAATTTTTTATGTTCTATAAATTCAACTCTAGAATCCATCTGTTTTGTTAAAATAATGCCAGCTTAAGAAGTTTTTATTTGCCATCACATTTAATCATTAGCCACAGGTATTCTTATGAAATGGTCTTAGACGCCTAATATGTTGTAGAAAACAGTGTATCTTATGCTTTTATTGTATATTTGGTAGCGATAGCGTTTTTTTTTTTAATACTCTACTCTGAGTAAATAACATTTTCTTAGACTACCCTTCTCCCTGAAACATATCATGTCCCCCTCGTGACAAAGTAGGTTTGTAGCCATGCTGACAGACTAATTGGTTTATTCAATTTTCAACAGTTATAAAACACTTGTTCTGCTCTCACATAGTGGCAGAAGCACTAAGGATAAAAAGACGGTCGGGGCCCTGTCCTTAAAGAGATTATGGCCATCTTTTTCCCAGCGTTGTTGCCAAAAGAAGGTGGAGGCTTCTCTTTGGAAAAAAACGAATCTCAACTTTAATACTTAAAATTTACACCTATAATTGTAATGTATAGGCAGTGTTATTGATAAAAATCTAAAGACTGGGTCATGTCTGAGATCCCCAAGTAACTTATTTTTAGAGTGAACATAACTCTAAACCCAAAGTTAATGGCTTATTGTTCCAAGCCACTTCTAGCTAGCGACATGAAAATGTCACCTTACTCATCTGCTCCTTGGAGATGATGAATATAGAGAAGTGGCTTTAGCAGAGAATTTATATACCATTTAAAACCAGAGCAGCTCTTTCTAAGTGTGTTTAGACACCCTGGAGAACCGTGTTTAAGTACAGAGGTGTACAAAGGTGAAGGAGCCCTACATCAATTAATTAGTCAGTCCAGACTTGCTGAATGCCCAGACCCTCTGCAGCCCTGTGCCAGGGCTGTGGGTTTAAGGAAAAAGTATAAGCTCTTGATCTCCACTAAGAGCTGGATCAGGAGACTGACCTGGCAACCGGAAATAGGAAAGCACTTAAATCCTCTTTTCTGCTGATACAAGTAACATGTGTCTATTGTAACGCTGTTTTTGAAAATTTAGAAAAAGAATAAGGCAGAAAACAAAACACACAATCCTGCTACCCATTTCTGAGTTACAAAGGGACAATTCTCTGCATACTCTCTTCACCTATCTATTTTCTTTACCTTCTAAAATAAAAAAAAAAATTTAGAAGTAGACACATGCCTCTACTTTTATTCTCCCTTTATTGTCTTGTATTACTCATTGAATCTTTCAGAATGGAGGCATTGGTTCCAAAATACGGTGTAGACCTGAACAGTCTTTCAGAAAAGAGTCATTCTGAAATGAACCAAAATTTGTCTTTTACTTCATTTACTTCCCTCCTTTCTATCTTCTTAGTGAAGTGGAGCTCTTTTCAGAGAGTTGAGAAGGGGAAAAACTCAGCTTGTCCTTTTCAGCTTTCCAGTACTTACTCAGCTAGGCACGTTTACTGGAGGAAAAACTAAGATGCTCGGAAAGATAAGAAAAAGAGAACTAAGAAAATTCGGATTGCCAGGGAAAGCATAAAGGCTCAGTGGCAAGAATCCAGGATTTTTATTTAAAATAAATGATAATTATTTGATATTGCCAATAATTACAGCAAAATAATCTTGTAAAGAAAATGTCGACCGTGGCTTTGCGGTGAGAGCTGGGTAGCTGTTCCCTCTCTTCCGCGTCTCCCACTTTTTATGTTACCCACACTAGCGGGGCTAATAACTTACCTTAAGAAACTGTGTCTCTGAAGACTAACGAACTCTTCATTTTCCCCACAGTGACTGGCTTGGAATCATGTAACCAAGTTTATTATCACTGTCATTAAAATCAGTGTATATTTCATTCCGGTAGTACAGGAAGTGATTACTTAAAGTATCCATTTAAAATATGACTTAATGTTTAGATAGTGAACTTGTATGTTTATCATGTCAAAGCCTCAGAGTAATATTTTGTTTTCCTTAAGTGCTCTAAATGGCTGACAGTTTGCACACAGCTGTGATTAGCTATGTGTACACCCACAGAATTATCAATATTAAAATAGTAGTGCCAAAATGATACTATTAGAATGTTCAAGTTCTCTTGTTCCTTTGTTTCACAGATTGAAGAAATGTTTGGAGTAGTAAGCAAAGTAACTTCTTCAGCGTACATAATTCTCATACTAGAATGCTGACATCTTTGATCTTTCTCAATGAAAGAACTCATTTGCTGAAACAACTGATGCACTTAGGAAGAAGTGATGATCCTATTTTGATTTTATTTAATTAACCTTTTACAATGACTCCTAGATAGGTAAGTGTTCTGCCCCAAATTAAGGTATTTGAAAGCAGCAATGAGCTCACTTAATTTCTCTATTTTAAACAGAGTGCTTTTGATGGTTTACTAGACGCGACATCACAGCTTCCTGTTGCATATTTGAGTTAAGCAGAGTTGGAGAAAACCATTTGCCCTAAGTTTTGAAACTCTAGGGACCAAAAGCCCCTGACCAGAAGCTTCAGAAGCACAGTAGCTTTTTAAAACTTTTAACAGTATTAAAACCTCAGTACTGATGAACCGACGAAATATACAACCTCCCTCCTGCCTGCCCCCCAAAAAGAAGGGTAAAAGTGAAAATAGAGGGTTGAATAAGGCAAATGATTAATTAAGCTCTTCACTTTTAAGGGCTCACAGGTTATTTTTAAAGAAAATATTTTCCTTCTTCCTAATCACAGCTAGCCTAGCACTTTGCATGTTGGCAAAATTGTTTTGTCTTCTCAACTGAGAAAGGGACATTTAAGGGAGAGTCAAGCTTTAGGCTCAGTCAGTCACTCGGAGTTAGAATTTAGTGCTGATGGTGGCTACAGAATGAAGTGTTTAGTAGTGTGGTAAATAAAGAAAAATTATTGAATCTCTCCTGTTCCTTGGGGAATAAAAAACATATTTGGCATTGTGTATTGCTCTTGTGCAATAATTACTTATAATTATTTTATGACTTTTAAAAAAGGCAACAAAGGAACATGTTACAGAAAACAAGACACTTCAGAAACCTGCGTAAACCACTGATAACTTAAGATTCCTAGAGAGGAAGTTCTACCATATGATAAAGTTACAAAGTATGACAGTTTTAAAAGACAGAATACGATAATTTGAATAATTGGGCAATTCAGCAAAATATTTTGTAAGCCCAACCTGTACACATCCATAATAAGGAATTGGAATGCACTAAGTTCTCTTAGAGAAGCAAATTGAAATACTGAGCCTGTGGAGAAACGAATGATTATTTCCTGGGGTGAGGTAGCAAGCACATGCTGGGAGAGGAGCCGTGGGCCAGCTTCCGAGGTCATGGTGTTGAATGAGACACATATATTGCTTACAGTTTGGTCTCTTCTTTTCTCCTCTTAATTACAGGAAGAAAAAGAGTTTTTAAGGGTGGGGGGCACCGTCACAGTTTCAGCACTGGTAGCCTACTAGCTCTGTATTTCAGATATTGCCACCCTTAAGAGGTGAACGTTTTCTTTCTCTTCTGGGATTTATTCTTCTGTGAAACTCAGAAAGACTCGACCTGTTCCATATAGGAACCCAGGTCACAAAGTAGTGGAACCCTAGGCTGGGGTCCTTGTCATTTCAGTTCTTATTACCAAATATGGCATTTGAACTCTTTGCTTATTTTGTGATTGACTTTTCCTCCATGAAAGGTTACTAGCCTTTCTCTGTAATCTCCATTTCCTGAATTTTCAGTTTGGAAGCTGTATGTTTATTCTTATGCATATTAATACTCATTCCCAGATAATTCACTTTGTTGTGATTTGTTTTTCTCACTGTATCGTAAGTTTCTCCAAAGGATAGATCTCTCTTTTCATATCCATTCATTATATTCTGAGCTCAAATTTATTGTGTTCTTACTATACACTGGGGTAGCTGGGAACTGTTCTAATAACTTTAGGTGAATTAATTTATTTGATCTTCTCAACAATTGTATGAGCTAGGTACCATTATTATCCTCTTTTATCGATGAGGAAACCCAGGCAGAGGGAAGTGAAGTAACTAACTCAGGTTCCCATGGCTAAAACTTGGGGAACCAGGATTTGAACTCTGGTTACCTGACTCCAAAGCCTGTACCTAACGCATGAGTTTAAGATCTACCTCTGATTATTTTAGCCACAGATTTCCAAGAGAGTGGCCGTTGCTACTTCTCCTTAGAAATGCTTGTGATGCCTCCAAACTCCTTTGTTAAATCCTAATGCCCAGTGTGATGGTATTTGGAGGTAGGGCTTTGGGGGGACAATTACATCATGAGGGTGAAGCTCCTTTGAATGGGCTCAATGCCCTTATGAAAGAGACCCCAGGAACACTGTTAGTCCTCAAAGTATTAACAACTGGATAAATGGACACCGCTCTAAAGGAGCCTTCAATCTAATTGAATAAGACCAAGACCAAGACCACAGAAAACAACCAATAAACGCTATGCTATGAGATCTAGTGAAGTATTATTTTAAAACAAAGGTCCCCAGGTAATTCTTGTGATAAGCCAGGTCTGGATTCCCTAGTCTAGTTTCCAGGTTGCCAAGTGTAGTTTCTAGTAGAACTCTTTTTCGACCAAATCATGTTACCCAAGTCGGCATATACTGATAAAAGAGATAATAGGTAGCCACTTAAACTGAAGAGAGAGGGGTGGTGGGCGGCCTTTCTTCCTCCCCACCTCCTTAGCTTTTCCTTTCTTCCTCTCCCAGAGCACCCCCAGAATCATTTTAAAACCATGAATTTAATGAGCAGATGAACAGTCATCCATGGAGAGCCTTCAGGGACCATAACACTTTTGAAATGGTATGCAAAATTGTGTATGTGTTTGTGTTTTTTTTCTTGGGGAAGAGTCCCGGGCTTTTCCAGATTATTAAAGAATCGGTCCCCAAAAAGGGATGAGAACCCACTGCCCCACCTACAGAGAAGGTACTTTATTTTCTATGCGTAACCTCCCTTTTTGAGGCAATTAGTGAAGATTGGATAGTTTATAACAAATGTAAGCATAAGGGGTTTTTTTTATTTGTTTGTTTTTGCGGCATGCGGGCCTCTCACTGCTGTGGCCTCTCCCTCTGCGGAGCACAGGCTCCAGACGTGCAGGCTCAGCGGCCATGGCTCACGGGCCCAGCCGCTCCGTGGCATGTGGGATCCTCTCGGACCAGGGCACGAACCCACGTCCCCTGCATCGGCAGGCGGGTTCCCAACCACTGCACCACCAGGGAAGCCCAAGCATAAGGTTTTTAAATGCCGCCCCTTATCATTTGGAAACTAGAGGGAGACCATTAAATGATTCCACCTGGATTATCATTATGTAGCAGTCAGATGGTAAGTACTTCACCATTTTTTTCTGTGGCTGCATTGGGTCCAGAATTTTTGTTCCTGATCCCCTTGAATTTCCAGTTTCCAAATAGTCTTCTATTACTGAAAACGAAATTCAATTTCAAGACTTTTTAATAACAAGTGCAAGATATCCTTGCATTCTAATACAACTGTGCCTTTTTCAAAAGTTGACTTTACCTGTAGTTTTAAAATTAATTAATTTATTTATTTATTTTTGGCTGCATTGGGTCTTCATTGCTGTGCGCGGCCTTTCTCTAGTTGCAGCGAGCGGGGGCTACTCTTCTTGCAGTGCGTGGGCTTCTCGTTGCGGTGGCTTCTCTTGTTGCTGAGCACGGGGTCTAGGAGCACGGGCTTCAGTAGCTGTGGCACGCTGGCTTCAGTAGTTGCGACTCACGGACTCTAGAGCGCAGGCTCAGTAGTTGTGGCACACAGGCTTAGTTGCTCTGTGGCATGCAGGATCTTCCCAGACCAGGGCTTGAACCCATGTCCCCTGCATTGGCAGGCAGATTCTTAATCACTGAACCACCAGGGAAGCCCCTACCTGTAGTTTTTTTTTTACTGTTCCAACCAAAATAGGTATTTTTTAAAGCTTCATAAAGTTTGATGCTCAGCAATTGCTTAACTGAGTCTTGGGTTTTCCATATTGCCAGATCAAAGAATACTGGGAAAATACAGAGTATATACAATTCTATTCTTTCCAGGTTTCCATTGGGAAGCTATTCCAGAATTAATATGAATTTGTAGATTAGTTTGGCACATTGCCGTTACTCCTAGTACTGAATCACTATATTTAAGTGATGAACTCATTTGTAAAATGTTCACTTAGGTTACTATGGTGAGTAGAGGCAAGTTAGATATACGATGTACTGATGCTATAGCCGCTCTTTCCGATATGGCACTTACTTCATCACTTAAGTTGGAATTAAGTCATTCAGTTCAACAGATTTATCAGGTTTTTGCTAGAGTTCTGGAGATTACAGCATTGAACGAGATAACTACAATTTTTTACCTCGCAGAGTTGATGCTTCAATAAAGAGAAATACACAGTTATAAACAGGCAATGCTAATATGTTATAATAAAAGTGCCCTTGTGCAATGGTAGTAGAGTGTGGGATGTGAGTTTGCTAAAGAGATGAACAACAGTTTTTCTGAGATTCTTGGCTTTTCTGTCATGAAATACGGAAAAATAAACATATTGTCTTAGTCCATTTGGGCTGGTGTAACCAAATACTATAGACTAGGTACCTTCTAACAACAGAAATTTATTTCTTACAGTTCTGGAGGCTGGGAAGTCCAAGATCAAGGTGCTGGCAGAATCAGTGCCTAGTGAGCACCTTCTTCCTGATACATAGAAGGCTGTCTTCTCATTGTGTCCTCACATGGTGGGAGGGGGTGAGGGAGATCTCTGGAGTCTCTTTTATTAGGGCACTAATCCCATTCATGAAGACTCCACCCTTATGACCTAATCACCTCCCAAGTACCCTACCTCCAACTGTCATCATGTTGGAGATTAGGCTTCAACATATGAATTTTGGGGGCACACAAACATTCAGTCCATAGCAGTAAGTATATAGTTAACTTTATAAGGAACTACCAAACTTTTCCAAAATGGTATATCATTTTTGCATTCCCACCAGCAATGAATTAGAATTCCTGTTGCTCTGCATCCTTGCCAGCATTTGGTATTCAACTAATTGTACCCTTTCTTGTTTTCTAATATTCTTCAGGAGTTATTCCCTCCCATACAATCTCCTATTCTTTCAGAGGGCTTTATTTTTTTTTATTTTTTATTTTTTTTAGTGGTACGCGGGCCTCACTGTTGTGGCCTCTCCCGTTGCGGAGCACAGGCTCCGGATGCGCAGGCTCAGTGGCCATGGCTCACAGGCCCAGCTGCTCCGCGGCACGTGGGATCCTCCCGGACCGGGGCACGAACCCGTGTCCCCTGCATCGGCAGGCGGATTCTCAACCACTGTGCCACCAGGGAAGCCCTCAGAGGGCTTTAGATAAGGAAGGTAGGTGCTTGTGCTCAGTCTCCATCTTGATCTAATTTTCCATACATGGTTTAGCCCAGTCTTTTTCCTCTACTTTATAAAAACTTATTTATCCAGAGACCTTCTAACACTTCCCTATCAGAATGTAAGTTACTTAATTTTTTTTCTCATTCCATTGAGACCACAGTATAAGACAGAGTTTGTATGGAGGTCTGTCCTATTTGTGTAGAATTTCTGGAAGACCTTATCCAGTTTTTTGCATTAGTTTCCTTTTGTTCAACAGATCCCAGAGCATATTGGTTTCTGACATCCATACATGATTGATAGATTTTAAATATTATCTTAACACATGTTGCTGATATTTTGTAATTGCATCCTCTGGATTTTTACACAGCATGTGCCAAACATTTGTACAACATAGTGCAACATGATATTTGAAGGCACTATTTTTGTACCATAATAAGAGAACTAAGTATTTTTGTTTCTGATTTCTCTGACCTCTCCTTTCACAAGCTCCCTTTGCAGAAACTACAGTTTCTTTCTAAACCTTAAAAAGCTCAGCTTTTTCTTAGGCATTAATCTTATCAGCAAGAGGCCTTGAAGTCATATCCTAGCACATGGGCAGACTCAGAAGGGGCATCTGTCCTTTGCCTCCTGGGTGCTCTGCTGTTGCCTTTGTTTAATCTTTAAAGTGCCTCATCCAGCAGTGGACTACCTCTGATAGAGGTCCAGGGCAGAAAACAGTGGGCTCACATCCACCACAGGATAGGCCTTATCTCCTAGCAACTATTACTAGCTAAGATAAAGGTTCACTTTAAAAACCACCAAACAGTATGAAAGTTAATTTACATATAATGGCTCAAAATTATCCATTTACTCTGTTGGGAGCTTTATCTTCCACTTTTGAATGAGCTTTGCTACTTTTAACGTTTTGTTTTCATATTCATTGCTAGGTATTCATTTTTCTGGGTATGGTGAGTGAAAACCTAAGGGACAATAGGATTCTCTTTTTTGGTGGTGACTCTTTTTAATTTTCCAGGTTTTTTTTTTTTCACAGAACTCAATAGCTGCCATCTGATTTTTAAAAAAAATCTGGTTTAATCTTATGAAGATACTTGTAGTACCAGGGGTTTACTTTAATGTGTTTACACACTATCATTTTTCATGAAAAGGTATTTTTGAGCCAGCTAAAAAACATAGTAAGAGAATTGTTACTAAAAAAAGAAATAAGGGAATCTGGATTAAAAAGCAAAAAATGAAAAAAAAAAAAAAAAGCAAAAAATGAAAGAGGATGATTACAAGTATAAGCAGTTAATAAATTTGCTATGTTTGAGCTTCCAATACGATCCAAAGTTTCCTGCCAGACTAGAAGAAAAAGTGAAAAACTTGTAGTTTGAGATGCTTGAGATTTTTAGGAATTATAGGAAGTTCTGGTGGAAGACAATTTTTGCCCCTGGCACTAAACTCTAAAAGACAATTCTCACACAGAGCTTATGTAGAGGGAATTGAATTTGGGCAACGGACAGTATCCTCAAAAAAAAGGTAGAGTTCCTGTAGTTTTTTCTCATAGCAAACTTCAATAAAAGCCAGAGACATAAAACTAAACCATATTTTGGTGAAGGGAACTGATTTCTTTTTCCCCCCAGGAAATTTACAAGGGCCTAAACTTTGTGGACCAAGTCATAATCTTTTGATGGTGGTAGGCTTCCACAACTCTCTAAACGTAAGGTGTGTGTTATGGACTGAATTGTATTACCCCCAAATCCATATGGTGAAGTTCTAACCCCCAATATGACTGTATGAAAGGAAAGGCCATGTGAGGACATAGTGAGAAGGCGGCCATCTACAGACCAGGAAGAGAGGTCTCACCAGAAACCAACCCTGACACAGCTTGATCTTGGACTTCTAGCCTCCAGAACTGTGAGACCATACATTGGTGTTGTGTCAGCCGCCTAATCGGTGGTATTTTGCTATGGCAGCCCTAGCTGACTCATACAGTATGGTTTCTGGATAGAAGATAGTTCTTCAAACATTACAATAAGGATTCCTTGGTCTGCAGGTACTTCAGTGACTTAGCTGCATGCAAAGGTGGGCAGTGGCTTTATAGCAAACATCCATTAGGCAGCTCTGTAACTTTCATAAGAGGTTGCCAGCCTTACCAAGGCTCTTGACTTCCACAGCAAATGGATTGCCTTCAGTCGGCAATGTATTGCTTACTGTAGGTTAGCTCCGACTCTAACTAGTTTATAAGCTCCTCGCCAGTGACTTTCGGCCATATATAACTAATCTTTATTTTCACCATTTAGCAAGAGAAAGATTGTTGAGCTGCATGTGCTTTGCATTGCTAAAGATTTAAGATGGTGAATAATGTATTTTTCCTCCCATAGTTTTATCAGTGTAAGTACTTAGAGAGACCAAAGAGGAGATAGCAGGAAAAAGAAACTTGTAGGATAAAAGATGTGACTTCAGTCTGCTGAATTCTCCTCTAATTCTCTGAATAACAGATTCAAGGAAATAAGAAGAAATAGTATACAATAAATCTCTTATATTATATTTTTTAAAATCTTATAATTTGCTGTGTCCTTTACTATTTTACATTGCACATATAGGCAGTGGGGTAAATTTTCCCAAGTTTACCTGCGATAGAAGAATTTGAGTCTAAATGTATACAAACCTGAAACTAAAATTGTATTAAATCTAGCAAAATTTAGACAAACTCAAGAATGCCAGGGGAGGGCTTCCCTGGTGGTGCAGTCGTTGAGAATCCGCCTGCCAATGCAGGGGACACAGGTTCAATCCCTGCTCCAGGAAGATCCCACATGCCACGGAGCAAGTAAGCCTGTGCATCACAACTACTGAGCCTGCGCTCCAGAGCCCGCGAGCCACAACTACTGGGCCCACATGCCACAACAACTGAAGCCCGTGCACCTACAGCCCGTGCTTCACAACAAGAGAAGACACTGCAATGAGTAGCCCCCACTCACCGCAACTAGAGAAAGCCCACGTGCAGCAGTGAAGACCCAACACAGCCGAAAATAAATAAATAAATTTATTTTTTTTTAAAAAAAAGAATGCCAGGAGAAAAACTTTCATGAAATGGACATGTTTTGACACTTTATATACTGTTTTATTAATGTTGTGAGTGTCAGGTATGCCTCTTTCCATATAACAGCTATTTTAAATGCACAGGTTATAAATATTTGGTCTGATGGGTAAACATGGAAGATCTAGGAGTGGAAGATTATACCCTAAATCTCATGGTGGCCAAAGGCACATTGATCAGCTGTCTGTCAGTCTATCTACCTATCTAGCCAGCCCCTCTCCCTCTCTCTCCCTCTCTCTCCCTCTCTCTCCCTCTCTCTCCCTCTCTCTCCCTCTCTCTCCCTCTCTCTCCCTCCCTCTCCCTCCCTCTCTCTCCCTCTCCCTCCCTCCCTCCCTCCCTCCCTCCCTCCCTCCCTCTCTCTCTCTCTCTCTCTCTCTCTCTCTCTCTCTCTCTCTCTCTATCTCTCTATGTTTTTATCTACAAAATTCTTGTTTCTCACTGCAAGAGGTTTGGGTTTAAGTATTTGTGCAGTAGTAAAATATCTTACAACTTAAGCTAGAGCAGTGTGAACGGAATACACAGGAAACACAACAGAAGTTCTTCAAACTCTCTATACTAGAAGCCAGTTATCAGAGAGATAACAGGGGGAAGGAAAGAAAAAGGTGCTTAGATAAGCCCCGAACGTTGAGAATCAGGCCTTGATTGATTGCTAATAAGTTTTGCAGCTTAGAGCAACATACTTTTTGGTGGTTGTTTGTTTCAGGCTGTTGTAAGTTATTGGGCTGCCCTGCGTTGATTGGCTTAGTTCGGTTTAACAGGTTTGTCAGTGTCTCACTAGGTGGATTCAAGGAGGTAAAATGTAAACCAGAAAAGAAGGATATGCTTGCCTTGTCTTATGGAATGAGAGTAACAGGACTGGGCCGTGCCAAAATCATGCCTCTTTTTCTAGATTCATTGTAAGTTGTGAAGTGGCGTGATGCAATGTGAATGTCTGGACAAGCTTCCCTTTTGTTGTTCTCAAGGGGTTATGTCCTGGATTTGTTCCTTTGCAAACTCTTTGCAGTTTACATAGCTGTAGAGACTTAACGCCTTGGCAGGAGCACAGGGTTTTTTTTTAAAGTTTATTTATTTATATATATATATTTTTAAATTTTTGGCTGCATTGGGTCTTCGTTGCTTTGCTTGGGCTTCCTCTAGTTGTGGCGAGCGGGGGCTACTCTTCATTGCAGTGCACGGGATTCTCATTGCAGCGGCTTCTCTTTTGTTGTGGCTTCAGTAGTTGTGGCTTGTGGGCTTCGTTGCTCTGCAGCGTGTGGGATCTTCCCGGACCAGGGATCGAACCCGTGTCCCCTGCATTGTCAGGCGGATTCTTAACCACTGTGCTACCAGGGAAGTCCCAGGGACACGGATTTTATCTGTGGGTTTTCCCTCTTAGGACGGCAGACAGTTAGTTTATGTAGGAACTGCATGCTTTTCGCCTGTGGGTTAATTTCGATGTTTTATCACTTATTTCTCCTTTTAATCACATGCCAAAATGATATTTCAGATGCCCACTAGGCTTTCAGAAGGAGCAAACGAGAAAGAGAGCGCTTTTGGATTTCTCCTGTCCTCCTTAACCTTCCATTCAACGCACAGTTCCTCTTTTCAGAATGTACAATCACTGATTTGACTCTTTAGGTGTTTGAGCACTTGCTACTGAAAATACTAGGCCGTGTGCATTATGTTCACAGGTGAAACGTGTGAAGAGAGCAGCACATTCTTCAGGATCCTTCTAGGTCTTTCCCTTAGATACACTGTTGTTGCCACGACCATCAAGTAGTCGATCAACAGCAGAATCAAAGTCCCCTTGAAGAGAAATTGTAGACATCAATAACTGTCAGTAGGGATTGCTATACTGACTGTAAGAGATTTCTCGATTTCAGTAGCTACTTTGACAGTGACTTTAGTGATCTTAGACTCAAGATTTTCTTAATCTGGTTGATGCTTCTTCAGAAAATCTAGTTGAGAAATTCAATAACCAATATATCCTGGGCCAAATAAACTCGCTTTGCAAACGTTCTAACATATTTCTTCTGAATTCTTATTAGATACGCAAGTTTAAAACTTGATGACGTTCTCTACACAGTTAATTTTCATGAGATGTGTTTCAAGAACTGGATTAGAAGCTTTCAGTGCCTCAGTGATCTTTGATTTCGCCATAAGGTTTAGTACTTCTTGACTCAGTGTTCTGAAGTACCTGGATTTCAGGCAGAGGTTGGCTTCTAATTTTCTAAAACACTTCTGTGAAACTGAGGAACAAATCCTTGAACACCTATAATAATTATTTGGCGCAAAGCCAATCCATTTTCCCCTATAAAATGCACCCTGACAGTCTTATTTTACTCATAGTCACTGATTATCTGGATGTTCAATACTCAGCAGTTAGAAGAAACAGGATGAAGGATGATAGGAAGGAAGGGATTTTTTTGAAGCCGAAAAATGAGAATAGAGAGAAGTAACAACTGTTGATCGAAAGATGCCCTCTGGGCCTTGAGTGAAGGAGTTAAGCAGTTCTGAGCACCAAAACTGTTCCTGAGAGTATTGGCGTATTACAACACAGTATGATGTTTTATTTTCACAACAAGTGATCTTCAATTTACAAAAAAAGTGTCTTTATATTTCATCATAAAAAGAATATAATATAATGTATATATAATATATTTTAGATAAAATTCAAAATAAAAATCTTAATACTTGGGAGAGTGGATTTCAGTTATTCAGAAAATTATCCTATATAATGTACCTCAGGATAGTGTTAATAAATGAGCAACTGAATTAATCGATTAGTTCAAAATAACACAAAATGCATATTTCTTAGATAAAATGATCATTTCTCTGCTCAGATATCTAAGGTGGCTTCTGTTTATGTTGTGTATAAAATCTGGCTTACCGTTTCTTGAGTTTGCTGTTATTGTCACCCAATCAGATGGCTACTTTGTTCACACCTACTCGCCCAGTGGCCGTCTCCATCCCCCCTCTTTAATTTGTGTTTTAATGGGGGCTTTTCCCTTCCCTACCCCCAGTGATTGGTCCAGGGGATGAGCATGTGACCAAGGGTAGTCCAATCAGAGTCTTTCAAGCAGGACCAAAGGGCAACTTCTTTTTTTGTCCAGTTGTGAAGGTGTAAGAATGTGTGCCTGGAATCCCATTGGTCATAGTCTCCAGCAAAGAAATTACCATGCAGAAATGACAGGCCAAATTAGAAGAACCTGACTGCACTGGCATTTTTAGTTTCCGTTGTTCCTCGGACCAGCTTCCAGCCTTCTCCCTCTAGCAGTTTGCTTCAATAAGCCAATAAATTCCCTAAGCTACATCATTTGTGGTTCCATTTCTTGCAACCAAGAATACTGGTTAGTTCATATTCCAAGTGGTAGGCACTTCACATTATTTCTTGTATTTATAAACCTAGATTGTGGATGTCATTCTCCCTGTTCTACAGTTGAGGAAATTGGGTCTCAAAGAGTAAGCACCCTTGGCCATGCTCAGATGGCTAGTCAATGAAGATCATCTTTTTTAAAAAAATTCTATCTTGACGCACTTGTTTACTGTGGTAAAATATACACAACGTAAAACTTATCAGTTTAACCATTTTAAGCGTACTATCCAGTGGCATTAGGTACATTTGCATTTCGGTGCGATCATTACCACTGTCCATTTCCAGAAGTTTCTCATCATTCCAAATGGAAACGTTATACTCTGCTATGAACATGGATGTACGAAATCCTGTTTGAATCCCTTCATTTCAGTTATTTTGGGTGTATACCCAGAAGCTGAATAGCTAGATCATGTGGTAATTCTATGTTTAATTTTTTGAGGAACTACCACACTTTTCTCTACAGTGGCTGCACCATTTTACCTCCCTACCAATAGTGCATAAGTGTTCCAATTTCTCCACATCCCCACCGACACTTTTAATTAAAAAAAAAAAAAATCCATCTTGATGGGTGTGTTCTGCTTTTGATTTGCCTTTGAATCCCATGAGTTTTAAACAGGACACTTGCGGGTCTCACCTCTCCCACAGGCCCTCCTTCTCTGAACTGTCATCATCTACCATGTCTCTTAGTTCAGAGCATCCCCTCCAGTTGACCATTCTCAGATTTTGTCATTCCCCCTTTAAACATCCCTGGCTAGAAAAGACCAGTGTCTTCTTTACTCTGCCAAAGCATGTGTTTACCCTGCTTTAAAATTCGGTTTGAAATTCATCTCAAAGGTCTTCCTCAAAGGAATCTGGCCTAATCCAGTGTATATTTTATTCCAGTGTCCCTTAAGCATTAAGGAACAATTAGTATTAGGCTTATTTATATATTCTTGGGCATGTTTTCCAAGTGGGTTTATCACACCCACTTTTAGATTATAAGCTTCTTGAAGAATGGATCCAGGGTAACTTTCTGTGGCAATCCCATTATAGCTGCTGTTCAGAGGTCAATGTGCAGTGGACAGTTAATAGAAGTTGCCGATAACTACCACCACCACCATCATCATCATCATTGTTACTTATTTATGTACAATATGGCATTTAAATTATCCTATGGTATTCTTCTCAAGAGGAAACCTTCATAAATATATCTTCGTGTTACAATTTTTTTATAATGTCATTTCAATATTCCTTTGTAATATTTTTCTCATGCTTATGTGGATGTCGAAAAGCAAGTTCCAATTTTCTTATCTACATTTCTGTTTCCTACTTACATGAAATTTCCTCTGTAGACCAGTTTCTCAATGTGTTCTCTTGGGACCAAGGGTTAGCTGTCTTAGGAGAAGTAGGCATTTAAATGCTCAATTTTCTTCCTAACACGACTGCTGGAGTGGTTGGTAGACATTTATTCCAAACCCCAATTCTTGGACACAGCCATTTTTAAAAGATGTTCACATTTAGAAATAGGAATGTCATCCTCAGGCCCACCCTGAACTGTTTCAGATCAGCTGGTCTGTTAGACATGCTGGACCCCTCCAAAAAAAAAAAAAAAAAAGAAGCCTAAAAATGATTAGGCTTCCTGTCCTGTGGATTTTGAATTACTGTAATTAGGATCTCATGTTTGCAGCCACACATTTAGCCCTGGTCTCTCAGCCTGTGCACTTTCTATTTCAGTTGGTAATTACTCAGTGGTTAAAAGGAAAAAAAAAAATCACAGATGAGGGAATTGAGGACATAGTTGACTTGGTACTGACTCTTTTGGGTGGTGGGGAAAATAGGGAACACTGTAATTCTAGCTTTCCTCAGACCAAGGCATCTAGGCTGAATGTAATAGGGCTCTTGACTTTCTCTGCACCATTTCCAAGGCGCTTCAACAAGAACAAGGGAGAAGACTATAGCCTCTCCCAT
Organism: Kogia breviceps; assembly: GCF_026419965.1. Classification (NCBI taxonomy): domain Eukaryota; kingdom Metazoa; phylum Chordata; class Mammalia; order Artiodactyla; family Physeteridae; genus Kogia; species Kogia breviceps. Next base: position 129,420,272 of record NC_081315.1, read on the forward strand.
AGATGGGAGAGGACTGGGAAGAGGGGACGGAGTAGTAAAGTAGAAGGAGGAAGAATTTAGTTGTCCTGGGAGGGCAGAGGAAGACATTAGTACAACTGTTCCATTAAAAAAGGATTTGATACACTTTTACAAACGATGCGTCTCTGGGTGTGTGTTTTAACGTAAGGTTAACTTCAAATAATAATTAAACCCCAGTTGCTGGATCACCTGCTTAGGAGTTATCAAGAGGGTTTATTTACTGATACGAGGTGAAAAGCAATGCATTCTGTAGTTAGCATTTGTGGAGCGGTAACCTTCTGTTTGGAAAAAGATTTCTTCCCTCTTTCCCTGCCTTTCTCTCTCTCTCTCTATGATTTTTCTATGCCTGAGAAAGCTGGTGTTATGCTAGTAAAAAGTTAGAATCGCACGGCCCCTTTAAAGGGGACTTTCTCTCTTGTCTTTAAGAACAGACCTCGAAAGGAGCCAGATGGTTCCCGTCTGCTGCTTGGAGTCAATGCACTTCCTCTCACAGACAGGAGCCCTCTTGCCCTCCTTCCTCCCCAGCCCTCCCCACTTTCGACCCCCCACCCCTGGGCCTCACTGTTTTGTCGCTAGAAATAATCTTTTATTGCCCAGTTGTTCGGAAGTGACCTTTTGCCCTTGATTAGATAGCACCAGGCTCTATCACCGGATTGCTTTTGAGCTGGCAGTTGCTTTTTTGTGTCGGCTGATCCGGTGTCAGGGAGAACAATGCAAGGCTTTGCAAAATTTTAGTATAGCTCAGGCGGGTGGAATAGGTCGGGGTGGGGAGTTTGGGGGTTATATAAAGCAGCCTGGTGGGTCCTGGTTGAAAAAATATCTTTTCTTTAGTAAACTGAAAAATAAACGGTGTATTTAAAAATTCATTTGTGTATATTTAACTCACTCCTGTTTAATAACCATGCATTTCAGAGCAACAGATTACTTCAAGATTTCATTATACAGTATTAAGTATATTAATACACTATTAAACTGACTGGAAGGTATAGTCTTACATTAAAATATTAATCAAACATACTACTGAATTGCTCAGAGAGCAATTTTCCAGAAGGTCCCAATTATTCTAAGTAACAAGTGTCATAAACCATGAACTAGATAATGTGCTTAATCACCGAAAGCTAACTCATTTTTTAATTTTAAAAATTAGGGAAAATGTCCATGACTTTCCTTGCTTCCTGAATTAAATTCAGGAATTGGTGATTTTGTATCCTTCATAATAGTTCTCAAATTCTTTTGATTTCAAATTCCCAGGAACATCTGCTAGACCTCGTAGAGTGGGTGAGTTTAAAATTTATGTTTTAAAATGTTCAATTTTACTCTAGGGGTGAATATTCTCCTGGATAGGTATGGGAAATTTTTGCAATTCTTTTTGAAGTTTATTAACATATTACTGAAAATTTGAAGTGTCCTAGCCCTCAGCCCGAGGGAGGAAAATGTCCCGTTTTCCTCATTCCTACCTTCCTACAACTCATGCAACCCTAAATTTTTATTGCAGGTGATTCTTAATGCTAATGGCCGTACTGTTCTTAACTCTTGGCCTGCCAGTTGTGGTGGCTTAAAATGAATGCCACCTCTCTGGTTTATTTCAGGTGGTCTAGTCCATTTCTTATTTCAGAGTTTTGCAGTGGTGGGCGGTGATACCTGAGAAGTTAACTGCAACTGTTTTCCAGTGTCAGCGGAGGGACTATCTTTTTATACAGTGTGGAAATATGTATATCAGCCTTCACCACAAAGGAAGTTAAAGATGTAAAGTGCAGAGTGAGTAAGTATTACCAGTTCCATTTTATAGATGAAGCAGCAGTAACTCTCAGTCATGCAAATATTCTGGGCGGACCCAGACCAACTCCAGGCTTCCTAATCGCCTTGTTTCCATACTGCAAGAATGGTTGTTTTCATAAATGTTGTCTGTATGGGTGTCACAAAGAAAAATGATTAGTGTGTTCTGCCTTTTTCAGTTTTTGTTATTTGTTATTTGCTTTATTGATTAAATATCTTTCTCTCAAAAAATCAACATGAAACATGTCGATGAATCATTTTGAGAATATGGTGATGCATTTGTATATGTGTGTATGTACATGTGTGTGTGTGTGTGTGTGTATCTCCGTGTTTTTAAAAGAGCAATGGATATTGTTGATCCGTTTTATTAGCAGACTAGATAAACAGTTTGCCAGATAACTTGCCATTTGGTGGGTCTCCCTGGTTGAGCCTAGGAAATGGGTGGGGAAATGACCAAGGCAAGATGGATGTGGAGACATCACTTAGGGAAAAGAAAACATGCCATTCACGTGTTTGTAGATTTCTTTTGGTTTCAGTTGTCTGTCATTAGCAGGGACAGACCTCTGAATATCTCTAGACGGGTGATGGTAAGTCTGAGTGGTAGCATTTGAGCTTTTAAAAAGCTCAAACCAACTAGTAGATGGTTCTAAGTTCTTCTTCCGCTTTTGTTTTTATTCCAAAGAAGGGCATCCTCAGCTCTGGTGCGGTTCTGAGAATTGGTCAGATTACGTGAATGACAGGGGAGAATACTGGAAGGTTCCTTTAGGGCCTTTGGGTCGGTAGCAAGGGAGATGCTGAGTCTGTTTATCATTGTGGCTTACAGACAACAGATGACTGGGTCATGGTAGTGGTTATCTGACTTTATTTCATTTAAAGCCCTCCTGTCTGAAATAAGGATACTTCTCTTTTTATTTATTTAATGGGGTTGTTGTAGAATCTAATAGTTTTATAAATAGAAGAGTAAATTCTGTATGAGAGGAATTTAGCTTATATAGGAACTTGGAAAAGAGTAGAGAGACTAGAATTCAGCAGACCAAGATTCTTCTGTTGACTATCTTTTAAAAAGACTAAAAACGTTCCCCAACTTACACTGTTATTAAAACAGTGAGCTGTATGTGATGTTTCTGACAACCCCACTCTAGCAACAGAGGCAAAAACAAACCAGCAAACACAAAGAACTATGTAGTCATAGTGTTCAAGTCAACAAATATTTGTTAATTATCTCAATATTAGTACAGCAATGCTATAAAAAGTTTAAATATGTGTTAAAGCTGTAAACTGTATTATCTTGCTGTCATGCTCAGAAAGCTGATTTTCTGCATACTTAACATAGCAATGTCTACTTTTAACTTTTATAGGGAATGACATATAAATGCAAAGATAAAATTATAGTTTCACTGAAAACCGTACTAGTACCGTACTAGCGAATTATTGATGAGGTTAACCTTAAGGAGGGCAGAGAGTCTTGGTAACAAAGGCCACAGGGCAGGTTTGCTGGTTATTATGTATAGAATCACAAAAAATCATTAGAGTAAGTCAAAGTAGACTCTTGATTAGGAAGAAAATTAAAACCCGTTATTAAAAATTGATTAAAAGTAAAAGCATGAATTAAAAGTAAAGTCATGGTAAAATATCATATAGAAATAGCAGCCTTCAACCAATGAACTGTATGTTAGATTTGTCGTGAAATTAAAAAAAAACTTGTCGAATTATTATAATCCCAATGTTTCCTAATATTTAATTTCACCCATGCCACTCTACAATTTGCGTTTCATTCCCTTCGCTGAACTGGGTGTCTGAAGTTCTTCTAAATCCTTTTGCTGGTGCAATTTTAGATCTCTCTGTCTTCACCCCTCTGAGCTGGATCTTAGGGACACCAGGGTCTCTGCCTCTTTATATAAATAACTCAGCGCACACATTCACGGGGTCTTTCTTCAGTGCTGTACTTTCTATCACCTGTTAATGCTTAGGACTTTCAAAGCCCCAATCCTTGTCCTCTTTCCTTTTCGTCTGCTATCTCTCCGTTGTGGTATTCAGAAATAAAGTACCTTACCATCTTTCTTCAAATGACGCTAAGCTTTCCTTCACCTCGTTGCCCTTCCAGTTGCCTTACATCTCACTTTGCAGGACAGTACTGCTCAGATATTCTACTGATGACCAAAAGAAAGCATCTTTAAACCTACATCTCCCAGGAGAACCTATTCTTACTTACCACCATGAGAGTTTATTGGGTGATTTTGTAAAGGGTGTTAAATAACTTGCTGGGTAGATGTGGGGAAAAAAACCCCCCACAGACTTGTTGGCTCAGAGATGAAAAGCCTCAGAAGATTGTAGAGGACATTGTAGGTGATAAAACCTAGAGAGGGTGAGACAGATAGAGCTCCTCCGTAGAACTTATTCCAAACAATGTCCTCTCGTTTAATGGAAGTAACACAAGGTGGAAGTGGAGAGGGCAAACTCCCTGTGTTCAAGCCCTGGTTGGACCGCTGATCATGTAAAACTCTCTGAACCTCAGTTTCTCCTTTGTCACAGGGTTTTACTCCCGAACTCTGCTGCTAACATGAAATAAAACACGTGAAAACGGCATGAAGTACTAAGCAATATAAATAGAAGGAAATCGTACTATACTGATCAGGTTGGGGCATGTGTGGTTGCTACAGTCACGGTGAGAACACTCGTACCGTGGTGGTAGTTAAGTGATCATCTGCTTGTTTACTTGTTTATTGCCTTTCTCCCCAACTAAATTGTAAACTCCATCGGCGCCAAGGACCATGTTTGCTTTATTAGCCCCTGTAAATCCTCTTATGTAGTATAGTTTCTGGCTCTGGGAAGCACTCAACAAATATATGTTGGAAGGAAGGATGGATGGATGATGATTAATACCCTCCAGAACATTAACTTTGCGAAGTCCAAAAGGATATCAGAAAATCCACGCGTGAAAGCTAATGAACAGTATGAATACTTGTAGGATTTCTCAAACCTTCTCTCTAACTCAAAGTTTATTTTAGAGAGTTTGAACAGACCTGACTTTCTAGTTCGCCAGCTTACGTAAAACTGGAGGCTGACGACCAGGAGTTGCTGAGGAGGAATCCAAAGGAGACACTGTTACCAGCAGGAAGTGACAGTCAACCAGCCGAGTGAGTTAAGAAGCAGAAAAACTTGCTGTAGGAACTCAATCAATGGGGCGGTCTGCGACCCCTTACTCTATATCAAGTGGAATGTTGTGTGCATAAGAGCTTTGTGATCTGTGCAACCTCACCCAAAGGCGTGGTGTTATGTAAGGGGGAAGCAGCCTACCTACTTCATTGTATAGTGGTGGACGCTCGTAAGGTTCTCCCTGAGGCATCAAGAAAATTAAATTATGTTTACTTTCCTTAACAAGCGTGGGGAGTATATAGGTCACCTTATTTAAAAAAAAAATTTTTTTTCAGGACTGAATTTTTGTCAGTTTTATTGAGATATAGTTGGCACATAACATATTGAAAGTTTCAGGTATAGAGTGTTATGATTTGATGCACGGATGTTTTGAGAAATGTTTACCACAGTAAGGTTGGTTCACGAGTCCTTCACCTCACATAATCACCCTGCCGTTGTTGTGGTGGTTCTGAGACCATTGAAGTTCTATTTTTATAGCAACTTTCAAGCATACAATACAGTATTGTTAACTATAGTTATGATACTGTTCGTTAGCTCTCCAGAACTTATTCATCTTATAAATGAAAGTTTATACCCTTTGACCCACATCTCCCCATTTACGCCACTGATGGGGCCCCGGCAATCACCATTCTAGTCTCTGATTCTATGAGGTCAGTGTTTTTAGATATAGGTAGGTCACTTTAGATTTCGGAAGATTTCTTTCAAAAATGGCCAAAGTAAATAAAATTGGAATGCCTTATTTCTGATGATGCTGCGTAAAAGAGGTATTATTTTATTCGTGAAACCAATGTTGTTTTCTAGATATATCCAAATCAACAACATTCTAAAAGTTAGGAAGTTATATTTTCTAACTATTGAAACATCCCGAAGGCCAGCAGATGTAGATGCTGAATAAATTAGAACTACTCTATTAAAAGAATCAGTCATTTTGCTACGTCAAGGTGGCCAGCAGCGTAATTGGTTTAAATTAGTGAGGTTTTATTTTTGCCATGCATTATATTCCTCTGGTATCTGAGTTATACGTTAACAATAACTGAGGCGTTTAAGATGTTAAACATACTTTGGTGGCACTAGGTAGCTAGATTTACCATAGTCATAGGGAGAGTGGAATTTTCTTTTTGTTTCTTTTTGAAAAAATTTATTTGATTGATGTATAGTTGATTTACAATGTTGTGTTAATTTCTGCTGTACAGCAAAGTGATTCAGCTATACGTGTATACACGTTCTTTTTCATATTCTTTTCCATTGTGGTTTATCAAGGATATTGAATATAGTTCCCTGTGCTATACAGTAGGACCTTGTTTATCTTATTTTTGTTTTATTTATTTATTTATTTATTTATTTTTTTTGCGGTATGCGGGCCTCTCACTGTTGTGGCCTCTCCCGCTGCGGAGCACAGGCTCCGGACGCACAGGCTCAGCGGCCATGGCTCACGGGCTTAGTTGCTCCGCGGCATGTGGGATCTTCCCGGACCAGGGCACGAACCCGCGTCCCCTGCATCGGCAGGCGGATTCTCAACCACTGCGCCACCAGGGAAGCCCTTATTTTTGTTTTAGTCTGATATTCACAAGTGGCAGATTTTGAGACCTTAAAGTTGATTTTCAGTTTCACGGATTTCCAAAAAGTACTTACTGATCACACACTACAAGACAGGTGGCATGGGAGACAGATAATGCGGAATACCGTATTCCTTCTCTCAGATTTTGATACTCTCAAAAGGAGAAAAGCCCTCTCTGAATCCATGAACTTTAAACACTAACGATATTTGGGGAAGAAAATGACAGTCATTATCAATAAGAGTGAACAAAGAATAATTTTAAAAGATTCAAAATCCTCAGCTTAATATAAATGAACGTGAACTATCAAATATGTCACGTTAATTGTTAAAGATATCAGAGAAGTAACGTTTATCTTGAAGAAAATATGTTAATTTTATTTGTTGGGTGTTTTTTCTGATTATTTTGGGTTATAATGATATTTCTAAATAGGAAGGAAAAACCCCTGTGTATAATTACTAAATTCTCTTAATTTAAAAAGAGTTTATTAAGGAATCCATGTATAGTTAGGTGGAAGAAAATGCAGATGAAAGTAATTACAGAAATGACATTTGTATCACAACAATTTCTACCAAACATTCACTTTTTAAATTTAGCTTTCATTTTTTTGTGTGTGTGTGTGAATCTTTAAAGTAGGTAATTCTAAGTGAAAGTGAATCTTTGGAAGGTCTTTAAAAAGAAAGCAGTTCTAAATCTCTTCACGGCTTAGGTTTTTAGTGTCCTGGGTTACTCGAATCCATTAAATCAGCCAAGAGCAAAATAAAACCATTCAGGATGGAACAGACCGTATCTGATAAAATAATAATTTCCTCAATTGAAAGAGAGCTTTGCCACATCAGATAGTAGGCGACATCCACTGCTCACTATCCAGCAGAGGAACCCACACATGTGCCATTCTGGGAGAGCTGCCGACACCGCGGTCATCGCTGGTAGTGAGGAAAAGGCGTGATGAAAAGATTTGCTTGTAGAGCGTTGCTCGTCATTAGTAATTTGTGTATCCGGCAAGCAGACATAAACAAAAGCAGCTCTCTCGTTGGCATGTCTGCCCTCCTCCGTTCTCTCTGATCCCTCTAACCACAAAGGTGTGCTGTTGTGTTGCAGCTGGTTTTTCAGTCTTCGTAGGCATTTTTGGACGCTTGATTTAAGCACGCACACCCTGAGCTCTCCCACTCCTCCTGACCATCTTGGCTAAAACAAACAAAAGCCTCCCTCCAGCCTCTATCACCATCTTCAGTTGTCTCCACCTAAAATGTAGGACATACTTCGTGTGTGATAAAGTGTTTTGCAGTCACAGTGGAAAAGATGCCCACACGAAGAGGCCGGGTCAACTGAGGGCGGCAAACGTTGCCCTCCTAGAGGTGGGAGAAGAGATGAATATTTTATAAATGGAATCGAGAAAACACCCACAAAAAGGAAAATGGCTTTGTTAGACAATAAGAATGCAAAAATTGTGGTGGCTTTAGAATGACAGAAGTACAGGATGACTTTTTTTTTAAGACATCTGAATGAAGATGAAAGGCAAAACCGACTTAGTGAAGAAAAGAGGGAAAAAGTTAAATGAACACAGTGAAGAAAAGAGGAAAAACGCTAAATGAACACAGGCTGAAGGAGGAATCTTTTCCACACAGCGCTGGAGAGGAAGAAGGGGCTAAAGAGCCGTTCATCGTTACATGTGAAATGCTGAGTGACGCACCAGGGCACTGCTGTTACTCACAAAAGGGAAATTATGGTACATCTTTCAGGCTAAGAAGGTCCTGCTGGAGCCCATGCTCTGTGCCAGGCTCCCTTGTGAGAGGCTGTCGGCAAACCTATATAGAATCATTTTTTTGCTGTAGGAAATTGGCCCCATGGGACAAGGAATTCCTGCTCCTCCCAGGTACCCTGGAGATTTACAAGGAAGTGTTGCATGGCAGTGCAGCACCTTGTGTTTCTATTTCTAGTCATGTTTTCTGACACAAAAGGTGATGGGGGCACTTCTGAGTCCACCTAAAATCTACATTCCTAGGGGCACCTCTAAGGGGGGTAGGTAAGTCTAATTCTAATGAAAGCAGATTCAGCAGTTCAGGTTTCTTCTCCGGCAAAATAATGCAACCATTCTGAGGAGGAGAAGTTATCTATGCTTAAACTTCTTCCTTTTTTTTTTTTTTTTTAATTTTTTATTTGCGGTACATGGGCCTCTCACTGTTGTGGCCTCTCCCGTTGCGGAGCACAGGCTCCGGACGCGCAGGCTCAGCGGCCATGGCTCACGGGCCCAGCCGCTCCGCGGCACGTGGGATGTTCCCGGACCGGGGCACGAACCCGCGTCCCCTGCATCGGCAGGCGGACTCTCAACCACTGCCCCACCAGGGAAGCCCGGGTATCTGTGATTATTATTATTATTATTTTTTGCGGTACATGGGCCTCTCACTGTTGCGGCCTCTCCCGTTGCGGAGCACAGGCTCCGGACGCGCAGGCTCAGCGGCCATGGCTCACGGGCCCAGCCGCTCCGCGGCACGTGGGATCCTCCCGGACCGGGGCACGAACCCGCGTCCCCCGCATCGGCAGGCGGACTCTCAACCACTGCGCCACCAGGGAAGCCCATACTTCTTCCTTTTTAACTTCAAGAAGCTCAAAGTCCTTTCCAGAACACCATAGCCCATCGTCTGAAACCACGGTACCTCTATAATGCACATGAGTTAAAGATAAGTAGTGTGGGTTTAGGATTGGACAAATAGAGGCTCAAGGCCAGTCTCTGGAACTTGCAGGGGACAATCTTTATTTCCAAAACTGCCCTTAGAGCTGGGCACCCTGGCCTTACTCATCCTGACACACTGTCCCATCCCACCTTAGCGGACCCTGCTCTGTCCTTTCTGTGACCTCGTCTTCCCGTGCGGCTCAGAGTCTGTGGGGCCAGTGGGACATGGCCACTCTTCCCATGCCTGTGCCTCTGCACATTCTGTACCCTAGACCAAAACAGCAGGGCTTGTCTTCTGGCAAGTACAGGACTCTTTCTCAGATCTACCTTCAGAGGGTAGACAGTGGTGTCCTAATGCTGCCATCAAGGCAAGGGGTGAGAAGAGGGGGTTGAAATCGATGGAATTGGGATGGGGGGGTGCTGTGGTGTCCGCACACGTGTGAGATGCCTGTGGTGTGGGACAGAGGCTGGGTGTGGGAAAGACCCCCTCACTCGTACTCTGGACCACACCAGCGGATGTTACAAGTGGGCTTCTCCATCTAATAAAGTTACTGTGATGTTTAAAATGGGCTGACATATGTCAAGTGCTCAGCGTAGAGATTGGTAGACTGTGGACATTCAGTATGTTTTTGTTCTGGGATGGTTTCTGTTCTAAATTAAACCTGACCTAGTCTCTTCTAAATTCCCATGAAAAACATGTATCCAGAGGCTCAAAATAAAATGAAACCTCTGTAGCAACACTGAAAGATAAGACTTGTAGCCACCCTATTGTTAGAATCTGGGGGGAATTTACAAACAATGCAAAACCTGTGGAGCAGGAAGAATCAAAGTGGGTGTTTTGGGTCATTTATAAAAAGTACAACCCACCCTACGGAAAAAGAAGTCGTAAACCTGAATAAACTGAATTACATAGATATTCTGATAGTCATACAAATCAGTATATAAAGTAAAAACTAGAAATATATAGAGCAATGAATACAAATATAATTATAGTAGAAGGTAATACACATTTTTTTTCAGCTTTTGACAAATCAAGTAGGTAATATACAGACAGAAAATTTAATAGAAAAGTTGAATTTACAACTAATTATTGTACTTGGTGAAATTCAAACAAAGAATATACTTCTTTTTAAATGTAGGTGAAATAGTTTTAGAAACTGAGAATAAAGAAAATCTCAATAAATTGTTCTCAAGTAGAAAGCAAATGGGCCATATTGTCTGATCTTATGCCATAAAACTAAAAACTAATAACAAAAGATTAAGCAAATTGATTAATTGTCCTGGAAGACAGCTTGATTGTCACACACATCTCAAGTGGTAAAGTGTTTTACAATGAATGAAATGCTTTAACTTCTGGGTCAAAGAGAAAATGGAAAATTTACCAGGGAAACGAAAACATTCACAGGACCATGGTATATGACCAAAGCTATACAGTGAGGTGTATTCATAATGTTAAAATGCTTTTTACAAGGAAGGAAGAAAATAAATGAATTAAGTGCTTTATTCAGGAATAGTTTCTTTTTGCAGTGGAGCCACCATCCCGTTTCCTGAGAGGCTGTTAGTAAATCTAGCCAGCATGTCACACTTCTCCCTCTTTGTGAGTTTCTTTAATCTTAGGAGCCCAACTGCCTCTCCTTGAAATCGGATTTGTTGTTTAACTTTCCCTCCTTCCAATTCTTTCACTCAGGCATGTTTTATATGGTTAACCTCAATTATATAAACAATTTAAATATTTTCAAATGAGGCTCCTAGGCCCGGCATAGATCAGATGGTGTGGTTAGATACCATCATGAAGTAAGTATACCTGAGTTTCAGTCCTAACTCTATAGGAACCCTAAATGATAAAGAATGTCCATCCCAACCAAAAGGCAAGGTAAAATTTAACAATGGAACCCTGAAGGCAAAATCAGGGACAAGACAAGAATATAACTCATTATTTAGTATTATTCTTCTGAAGTAGAAATAGGAAGTATAACTTAAAGAAAAGGAGGAGAACAAGTTACTGTTACTTATGATGAAAATATAAAATATAAGGGAATCAACTTTGAAACACTTAGTGTAGAAGATGTCCATAAAGAGGCCAGGTAACGGATCAATAATGAATAACTTATGAGCTAAATATCCCCACATCAATAGCTTCCCTGTTTGGCAGCAAAAAACAAGGCAAAACAAACACATGACAACAACAACAAAAAACTAAGAAGATACAATGAAGGAAAAGATTTGACTGATAATAATAATAAATTTTTAAGAGAACATTAGGCAAATGTAAAGATTTATTTTGCTTCTGGCTGGAAAGATTGAATATGATAAAGTTCATAGTTATTTCCAGCTTAACTTACAGATTTCATGCATTCCTAATCACAGGGCCAACACAGTTTCCTTTAGAAACCTGAACAAACTAAAGTTTGTCTAGAAGACTAAATGTGAAAATGTCCATGACTTATTTTTTTAAAGAGTGACTGATAACTATCTCTCCTAAGAGAAGTGACAAAAATTAAATAGCATGGGAGCAACACAAGAATAGACAGACAAGCCAACAGTAGAATAGGGAGGTCTGGAAAAGTTTCTCATATTTATAACTACGGTTCATGGTTTAAAAATAAAGTCTTGGATAAAGGACAAGTTGGATAGGAGATCAGACCAAGAATTTGGAGAAAAAGGCAGAGTTCCACTCTTTTACTATAAATTATAATAAATATTAGATGAATTAAAACTATAAAATTCTAGAAGAAAACATGTATTTCACTAATGATGAGGACGGATTTTCTAAGCATAAAGCAATGTAGTAAATACAGTAGGATAAATTATAAAAGAGAACTTGTTCAAAAGCGTAAGTAAAATGATGAAAATAATATTTGCAAAAAACATTACCATCACAGGTTAGTTAAAAACATTTTTTTAAAGGGCTATTATAAATCAAAAAGAAAACCATGACTATTCTACCAACAAAATTTTCAACTTCACTAGTAATCAAAGAAATAGAGATTAAAACAATAATGATATGTTTAAAATATTTGTGTATATAGTATCTATATGTTTTATATATCTAAATATATTAAAATACCTAATATTTGCTATTAGCAAGATAAATACATTGCTTGCGGCAGTATACATAGATAATCATTTTGGAAAGCGAATGGGCTTTAGGTAGCAATATACTACAAATGTTTATATATGTTAACTCCCCTAAAAATTGATCCTGGGGAAATAACTAGAGAGGGACTGGAAAGTGCATGGGATTATATAAATGATATAATCTTCTTTTAATGGAAATACTTATATTTATTTATGCATGTACACATATACATAATAAAACCCCTGAAACAGTAATTGTTTACAGATGTTAAGACTTTAAGTTTTGTATTTTTCAAAGTTTACATAATCAGCATGTTTTACTTTCGTAATTGGACAAAAAAATTGAACATTATATTTAGAAGTTAAAAATATTCTCAGGGCTTCCCTGGTGGCGCAGCGGTTGAGAGTCCGCCTGCCGATGCAGGTTCGTGCCCCGGTCCGGGAGGATCCCACGTGCCGCGGAGCAGCTGGGCCCGTGAGCCGTGGCCGCTGAGCCTGCGCGTCCGGAGCCTGTGCTCCGCAACGGGAGAGGCCACAACAGTGAGAGGCCCGCGTACCGCAAAAAAAAAAGAGTCCCAAGTCACATTTCAGTTTCATATTGCGCATCTTCTGCTAAACTCTTAATTGAGTCCAGTGGTAATAGCCATATAAGTACTTAGGTGAGATTATTTTGGCACACATCTGAAGGTAAAATTAGATATTGCTGTTAGAATGTTTTTAAAGGTAATTTACACAAATTCTTTCTCTTGACTGGTAAATCACAATAATTTCAGCAAAGAAGAAGCTTTCCAAAATTCAGCTTAAGCTAAAGTCTATTTCTCACTTTCCTCATGGTCTCCATTACAGTTAATGTCTACACATTCTGAATATCATATGTGATTTAAAAAAAATCTTGCTCGCCATTCTGACCTTAAAGCTGATCTTTAATAAAGACTACTTTCCTCAATGACAGGTTCTTGGATTTCATTAAGAGAAAGGAGTAATTTAGATTAATACACTCAACTTGTGAGATGAGAACGTAGTCAGGCATGTACCAGGCTAAAGTCAGCCAGACTTTGTGGGAGCTGCGTCAGTTTTTATGGAAGGTCTCGTAGGTTGAGATATGCAGTCCTCAGGAGCTAACTTAGGTATTTATGAGAGTCCTTGGATTTATTTTTATAATTTCAGATAACTTAATGGAATCATACCTCTTCCCATGGAAGGATTACTTTTTTCTTTTTCTTTTTTCTGCTTTTGCTTTTGGTTGAAACTCAATTATTTAGCCCAGGTAATCTTGTACCAGTTAGATACTGTGGCAGCTCTACATAACTTTGATTGATAAAAGACTGCACAGGACATCATTTGAGTTTGACAGACAATTTCAAAACCTGTGGTCACTGGATGGGAGTGGAGTTTGGCCCTGCTCCCCGTGTCCCACCATACAGGTCAGGAGAGTCCTTCACTTAAAGGGTTTTCGTTTCTCTGTGGTAGAATTGACTTACATGTTTTCCATAAACAAACGTTCGAGAAGCTTAACAAACAATTTGTATATAGGTGACCCTCCTTTAATATATATCTAATATGTTAACATCTGAGTATACACAGCAGGTACAAATTCTTGGACTGGCTTTGGGTGACAGTATGCATGAAGGCTCTAGAATTTACTTGTTCCTCCAAGAATTCTTTGTATTGGGAATAAATCTATGTTGGTCTGGCTTACTTTTGGGGACATCGTTAATGGGCACATATGTCTCAATCTCAGTTGCACCAATGAAGATGTACATGTTTGAAGCTGGAGGGTACATGAGTCCTTCAGAGTAATGCTATGAGTTCAATGGACAATCTGCTTTTTGGTGAACAATTTGGAAATCTTCAATAGGTGTTGGTGGATCCTGAAGCAGCTTGAGACAGATTTCGTCCTGTAGGTGTCTCCAAATTTTACTTTGGTCTTACGTGCTCCAGTCAGCTACTTTTGAATATACAAATGGAAAATAGACAGAAAAAAGTTATTAATCTGTCATCAACTATGCAGAAGACAGATGAGACAACTGCAGGTAGAAATGGGGTTGATATGATTAGGGACTAAATTTTTAAACACAAATGAGTTTGAATACAACATAATCAAAGTTTCCAAATCATTATGTCATTTTCCCCATCAACTCCATTCTTACTTTTCTTCCCATGATAAAGAGCAAACCTTAGAAATAACAAATAAGTAAAAGAGAAAAAAAACATTTTTCAAGTGAGCTTTTTGATTCATATTTGCTGTTGTTGTTGAGTCTTGTTTCCAATAGTTGCTTTTTTGAGCTTTTAGGGAAATAATTAATTGAAATCCATCATTTTTCTCTTGGACCTATCTAAAATTGTGTGTGTGTGTCTGTGTGTCTGTGTATGTGTGAAAAATGTTCCTAGGATCAGCTCTATTTGCATTGGTATTTCCAGTGGAAATGTCAAGTGTGACCTTTTTCTTGTTTGGGTGTCTAATCCTATTTTAAAGCCCCGTCACGCCCCTGCTGAGGGTCAGTGCCCTTGTGAATAGAACTTCTGCACCTGTTCCCTCTTTCTTCTCCTCTTCTTCCCCTCTGCGTGGAACTGGAGGATGTTCCGGATGGCGAACAAAACAATACTATGCTTCAATGACTGCAGTGACAGAAAATAACTCCAGACTCGGGAATTTGGTAGGGTAAATTTTGAAACCATGAGAAAATAAACACAAAAATCAGCAAACCTGAAAAGAGGAAAAGAAAAAAAAATGTGCAGGAGCATTGCATTTCACTGCTACAGATATCAGGGCTAACCTTCCCTTTAACTTTTCAATTGATGAGATAGGGGCTCTGATAAGGGATCAGCTATTGCAAAGACAGGATGCTAAAATCAGTGTCATTGACATTTCACCTGTAGGGGAAAAAAAATATTAACATGAAAGAACTGTGGGAAATATAACCAAGGAAGCCCAAATTACCATAGTGACTGGATTTGGTTTGCCTATTTACCAAAGCAGAATTTCAAACAATTATGCTCAGGGGAGCTGAATTAAGCACTAAATGAATATAGATGATTTGAATAGTAAAAGGTTTGTACATTCAGGCTTATTATCATTTAAAGATAATGTTCTATAAAAATCAGCTCTTTTCACCAGTGCTTCAGTTGAATTATAATTTCCTATCACAGGAAGTAGTAGGGAATAAACAAAGAATTGCTTATTGGGTCCTAACCAAATTTAAATATGTAATTTGCCATTATACTGCATTTGTTTTAAAGTTAACCAGGAGGGGGAAATTCACACTGAAACACTGCTAAAACTATAAAGTTCAATATCAACAGTTTTCCTTGACAACACCTTGACCACAAAATCCCCAAGTGAACCATAATAATGTTCTCACGATTTTTTCCTAAAATCCTGCTAATTTTCTTTCTTTTTTTTTTTTTTTTCCTTATGAAATAAAGCCTTCATGGTGTTCTCTAAGCTTGTAATACAAATGCATTTTATCTTTCATTTTGTACTATGCTCCCAAATCCAGTTTGGGAGGCAGCTCTTCAGTAAATGTATCTCTACTCTTCTCTCATCACCTTACATCTTGACCCTGGGATCGGTTACTAGCTGGTTTCCTCACCTGCAGCCCCCCATCTCCACCCAATCCGTCCTGCAAGCCACCACAAGAGTAATCTTCCTAAAGGATAACATGACACTCTTCCTCAAATACCTCCAAACCCAAGAGATAAATATAAAAATGTAATTGACGTCACAAGGAGCACGCAAGCTAGTGAAGATGTGAGTGGGAGAGATAAAGAGTGCTAGGGTTCAGGATGCTTCAGAGATCACTGGAGGTTGGAATGATCTTAGAATCGGGGGGAGGTGGGCTTGAAACAAGTCTTGAAGAAATGGGGAGTATTTGGCTAGAAGTGAAGTGGCGAGGGAACACGTGTTGTCTTCTAGGGAACAGTGACCAAGGTTTACAAAAGTGTTTTGGAGCTTGGCTAATGGAGCAGTTTGACCCGAAAGAAGAGTTGTGGCAGGTGAATCTAAAAAGTGTATTAGGCCCTGATGATCAGCTTATAGATATGTGTATGTTTGGGGAAGCCGTGGAAGAAGTTTGGGCAGGGTGATGATATTATCACGTGGAAAGACTCGTACAGGAAACGTACAGGACAGATCGGGTGGGGATGGAATATCAGAGGCAGAGAAACTGGTTAGGAGACAGTTGCTGTGTTCTAGGTGTGTGTAAAGGCCTTGATGAGGTGAAGACAGAAGAGGGTAGTGGAGACGCATGTGAGAGACAACGGCAAGGCAGGATACTTACAGGGTTTGGAAATTTGTCTCAGCTCGGAAAGGCTAAGGTGTTATAAGGGAATAGATTGAAAAATGACTCTGAGATTTCAAGTTTGATGAGTAGGAGACATGGAACAGCCAGGAGAAGAATCTGGCGTTTCGTGTATAAGTAATGAACCTTTTTACATGCGATGATTGAAATGACTGCAATTCATTGCATTGGTAACATCACATAGGTGGCTTGGGTTGCAAGACTTGGGTTCCAGAGTGAGCCCTAGCTAGACATGGAAATTTGGGAATACTATTGAGTGCTGGTTGAAGGCCTGGAATGAATAAGATCACTCAACAAGGACTAGAGTTTGGAAACGACTCATTTTCTGAGATGGGAAAGAAAACGAGAAAGTAAGGAAGGAGATTAAAAGTAGATGGCAACAGGGTAATAAGCATTGTTCTATAAAAAAAATTTAAAAAAAGGAGACAGTGGCAGAAAGGAGGATGGAGCAAGCAACGACAAAAAACATCCTCAGAGAGGTTCACTGCAGAGAAAAGGATGCCTGAGAATAGACCGCTGCATCTGTAAACCGGAAGAGCGTAGTGGGCTTTTGAAAGTATAGGGTTAGAAGCCACATTATGAATGCCTTAGGAGAGAAGGCAGAGGCAGAAATCTTGAAAACGTATGAACGTTGGTTATGAACAGGACACCCAGCTCGTGAGGAGGACATCGGGTGGGGCAGGCATGTGGCTGTTTGAAGTGAGTATCAAAAGCCAGGAGAAGTAAAGGATGGGAGGTGTCAGAGAAAGCAGCTTGGCGTTGAGAAAGCAAGTTGAGTGACTATTTCCTGCATATGAGTAATGGAATGAATGAATGCGATGTGTAACTGGGTATATGTGAGGGTTGAAGTGACTACTGAAGTTTGCCTGCAGGGGTGTGTGTGTGTGTGTGTGTGTGTGTGTGGAACGTCCAGTGGTGGGTAGAGCAGGTTGTCTAAGCTCGGGAAGGCTAAGGTGTTCCTTTGTGCCCACAGGTGCTGGTTCCTAGGGCCTGCGACACCGGCGAATCTGCTGTGTTCTTAAACTGTAAACAGAATCCAGGTGAGTGGACCCTAGAAGGCAAAAGTTTCATTTTTAGGGGGTTTTATCTTTTGGTGCGATGAGATGGAAGGACGGAAAATCAAATTGCTTTGCTGGCTGGTTTTGTTTTGTTTTGTTGCTGTTGTTCTCTTAAGTTCCTGGTCCTCCTTATGCGGACCTCACCCCGCCCCCAACTCTTCAAGGCAGCACCCCTCTGAATCACTACCACCATGAATGTTCCTGGCACAAAATAAGCAGAC
This sequence comes from Kogia breviceps, assembly GCF_026419965.1. Taxonomy (NCBI): domain Eukaryota; kingdom Metazoa; phylum Chordata; class Mammalia; order Artiodactyla; family Physeteridae; genus Kogia; species Kogia breviceps. The sequence goes on from NC_081315.1 coordinate 129,438,110, forward strand.
GATAATGCCTGCTAAATAAATCAGGGAGGGAGCGGAGGTGTTAGCTCTGGATGGGAGAGATCTGTCTCCCTGCAAGGCAGGAGGGAAAGGAGAAGAGAGGAATGGAGAGCCACGATTTTGAAAGTTTAAATCAAAGTAAGAGACGGCTCGTGGAAAATGGTTTCTGTTTCCTCAGTAAAGTGGTAACTGAGGGGGTTTTCTGAGTGGGAGAGACGGCAGCGCCCGAAGAAGCCACTGAGTGTCTTCTGTGATGGAGGTACTATGTAGGCACTTTACATACACATTCTTTTTTAAGGTCCACAACAGCACTATAAAGTCTTTATTATACCTATTTTGCTGATAAGGAAATTGAGGCTTAAATAGTAATACACTTACTTATAAGCTCATATTAAACTCCAAGTCTCTTGATTGCAAAACCTGTATTTCCTTCCGTATACCCGTTATTAGAGCAGTTTTAGGAAGTGTGAAAAGGATTTAAAAGATGAAGAAAAATACTGAGCAGCAGCAAAGGTCTTGTAAGGGTGAGTGAAATTGAACTTGCTTACGTCGAGGCAGAGAAGTTCTGGGGCTGAGAAAAAACAGAGGAAACAAAAAGCTGTGGAAATCCAGACTTTGTACCTCGTGTGGTAGAGGAAGTTTAAGTGAGGAGGATGTGACCAAGGACAGTATTGAAAGGGCTGCTCTTTAATCATTTCAGGTCATTAAATCTAGTCTCTTTAATCAGCCTGGAAGCCTCTGAGATGTTTTCTCATTGTGCCTTGCAGAGTGTTAAGGGCTGATTCAATACTCAGTAGCTGTTTGTGGCCTGATCAACGTAAAACACTGTGGAAACTGAGATAAAAATGGAGATTGTACGAAATAAACCCAACATTGTTTTAGAGCTGTGCGCTTTGCCTATTAAGATGAGATTAAGCCACACAGTGATTTTTAATAATAACCACAACAATAAAGCTCTTCGGGAAGGTAAAACTGGCTGAATAGCCATGCCTGGATCAGGCCAACTGCAAGAAATCAAACAGCCAGTCTTTGGTGAAAGAAGACTTTGGCTAATGTGTTCCCTCATGTTGCGTAGCTCTAGGAAAGAAAGAATAATAACGAATATTTTTGAGCACTTAATTTGTTCCAGGTAGTGTTCTAAGTGCTTCACGTACAGTAGTTCCTTTAGTCCTCATAATGACTCTAGAGGTAAGTAGTATGACTCTCATTGTACACATAAAGGAAACTGAGGCCCCAAAAGTTAAGGCCCAAGAGTACACAGCAAATTAACAGCAAATTTAGAACTTAAACTTGATGGTTGGCTCCCAAGTCCACATTCCTATCTATTATGACATTCTCCAAATTCTGACATTTTCTGTTTTATGGTACAAGCAGCTTCTCTGTGTTTGATGAGAAATATGAGTAACCTCTGACAAATGTGAAGTGCGTCCTTCCTTGGCGGTTGGATAAATTCCATTTTATCCAGCACCTGTTCTGTCAATTGTGTTCAGAAGGAAATCCTCTGTCTTACTCATTTGTGTGACATTTGTATCTCAGTGATCCTTTGGTAAAAATGTGTAAAACCTAAAGAAAACTACTATGACAAAGGATGGCTTCATATGTTCCTCCACCAAGAACAGCAAGGTTGAGTCTGTCAGTTGTCAGATTTCACCTTTCTCTCAGCTTTGATCAGTTTCCACTCATTTGGCTTTAGAAATGGTATGTGAGAAGTCTTTAAAAAAGGAAGTTAATCTGATGACCATTGTAAAGCAATTCTTTAAAAATTAATTAATTAATTATTTTCCCAGCTTTACTGAGAGATAAGTAGCATAATATTGTGTATGTTCAAGGTGTCCGGTGTGATGATTTGATACATGTATATACTGTAAAATGATTCACAGATAAGATGAGTTAACACATCCATCTCCTCACATAAGTTCAGTTGTGTGTGTGGTGAGAATATGTAAGATTCACTCTCATAGCAGCTTTCAAGTGTGCCATACAGTAGCGTTAACTATAGACACCATGCTAAATATTACTTCCCCAGAACTTACTTACCTTATGACTGGAAGTTTGTACCTTTTGACCAAAGAGTAATTCTTTATTAAAAGAATTGTGGCAACTGACAAGGGATTAATCTCCAAAATATACAAACAGCTCATGCAGCTCAATATTAAAAAACAAACAACCCAATCCAAAAATGGGCGGAAGACCTAAGTAGACATTTCCTCCAATGAAGACATACAGATGGCCAAGAGGCACATGAAAAAATGCTCAATCATTAGAGAAATGCAAATCAAAACTACAGTGAGGTATCACCTCACACAGGTCAGAATGGCCGTCATCAAAAAAAATCTACAAACAACAAATGCTGGAGAGGGTGTGGAGAAAAGGGAACCCTCTTGCACTGTTGGTGGGAATGTAAATTGATACAGCCACTATGGAGAACAGTATGGGGGTTCTTAAAAAACTAAAAATAGAACTACCATATGACCCAGCTATCCCACTACTGGGCATATACCCAGAGAAAACCATAATTCCAAAAGATAAATGCACCCCAGTGTTCACTGCAGCACTATTTACAATAGCCAGGACGTGGAAGCAACCTAAATGTCCATCTATAGAGGAGTGGATAAAGAAGATGTGGTACATATCTATAATGGAATATTACTCAGCCATAAGAAGGAACAAAACTGTGCCATTTGCAGAGATGTGGATGGACCTAGAGACTGTCATACAGAGTGAGGTAGGTCAGAAAGAGAAAAACAAACATGGTATATTAACACATATATGTGGAATCTCGAAAAACGGTACAGATGAACCTATCTGCAAAGCAGAAATAGAGACACAAACATAGAAAACAAATGTATGGGCACCAAGGGGGGACAGGGGGGTGTGGGATGAATTGGGAGATTGGGATTGACATATATGCACTATTGATACTATGTATAAAATAGATAACTAATGAGAACCTACTGTGTAGCACAGGGAACTCTACTCAGTGCTCTGTGGTGACCTAAATGGGAAGGAAATCCAAAAAAGAGGGGATATATGTATACATATAGCTGATTCACTTTGCTGTACAGCAGAAACTGACACAATGTTGTAAAGCAACTATATTCCAATAAAAATATTTTTAAAATCCTTTTAAAAAAAAAGAATTGTGAAGTACACCATGTTTATCTAGGATTTCAATTTGCAGGGAATCATATATTTGGATTATCTTTGTGTGTCCAAGGGACAGATGACATGCTGGGTAGTTCTGAAGGAGAGCTTTTTTTTTTTTTTTTTTTTTTGCGGTATGCGGGCCTCTCACTGTTGTGGTCTCTCCCGTTGCGGAGCACAGGCTCCGGACGCACAGGCTCAGCGGCCATGGCTCACGGGCTTAGCTGCTCCGCGGCATGTGGGATCTTCCCGGACCAGGGCACGAACCCGTGTCTCCTGCATCGGCAGGCGGATTCTCAACCACTGCGCCACCAGGGAAGCCCTGAAGGAGAGCTTTTAGCTTATGTATATTTTCTTAGAGCAATAGGTAGAGAGCAAGGACGGACTCTTTTGGCTTCTTCCAGTCCTAAATGTATTACTCAAAGTTGATGAAGAGACATTTTTAGATTTAGTTTTGAACATTAATGTGAAGTGTGTATTTTGTCACTGTGGTCTGTCCAAGTTTACCTTTATAAACTGGATAGTAGGAGGCATAATATTAATAAAAAATGTATGTTAAAGAATAGTTCTCGGGCTTCCCTGGTGGTGCAGTGGTTGAGAGTCCGCCTGCCGATGAAGGGGACACGGGTTTGTGCCCCGGTCCGGGAAGATCCCACACGCCGCGGAGCGGCTGGGCCCGTGAGCCGTGGCCGCTGCGCCTGCGCGTCCGGAGCCTGTGCTCCGCAACGGGAGAGGCCACAGCAGTGAGAGGCCCGCGTACCGCACAAAAAAAAAAAAAAAAAAAAAAGAATAGTTCTCTTAAACTATTTAAAGCTGTTGTTTAAATTCTTACCAAAGGCTCTTAAATATCTCATTCAGTGTTTGAAATTCAGCTCGAAATTAATTTAAGGAAACTGACTTGAGTTGCTCACACTACCTTCCAGAATGATTGATACATGTATGTAACAAACTTATTTCCGGTTGGAATTTGCTTGTTGAGTCTCCACAGCAGAACATTATGTCTGACATAAGTAAGGATTTGGTCGCAGTTGTTATCTACTGAAGAATTTCTAGAACACATACAATTAAATTCTGTTAGCTAGATTGTTGACCAAAAGAGAAGTATCCTTTATCTTGAAGACCTTTTAAAATTTCTTGTTTTGTTTGATTTGTATTGCTAAGTTTATACCCTTATAAGAAGAATTGTATAAGACAGATCCTCTTAATGATACAAACATACCTATGCCCAGTGTGCCCACATGTGCAAATGTGTTTCTGTATTTCCAGTATGTCCATGTGCACATGCAGAATTCTCTCATTCTACATTATTAACACATGCATTTTTTGTTTCTATTTGCCTATGTACTTACAACTTTAAAGTATGATTCATAAACAATTACATGCTCAAATTTTTTAATAAGCATTGTTAAGTTTAACATGTATTTAAATTTTTTTCCTAAAATTTCTAAAAACACAAAATGTTTGACCAATAGTGCTAAGTAACCGATAGATAAAGTAAACATTGAGTTGCCTGACAAGTAGGATTCCCCCACCCCAAGTTTCTTAATTTTATACTAGAATGATTTTAAACATATGTGGTTATAAGCTTATCAGATTTCCAAAAATGAGCCTTCTATGAAAATCACACTGGGCTCCTCAGCTGTGTTTTCTTTCATTATTTATAGACAAATCGAAAACAAATGTTCTTTAAGAAAAAGTACAATGAACTGAAACCATCTGTCAGGATGCACTTTTTCCTCTAGAATTCATCTGTAATACAGACGTATAGTGAACCAGAGCCTCAGTCTCATGAAATCATACCATATTTAATGGTAGTTTTAGTGTCAATTCAGAGACAAAGTGTTAATGTCTGTTGCAACAAGACCTAAATGGTTCATTTAATTCAGTGAAGGTTATGATTAAAAAAGCCAGTGACATGGGGGCAAATGCAAATATTTTCATCTTGGATGTCTAATTTCAAATATATTTGAAAAAGAAGACAATTTTTGAAAACTCACTTGAAGTAATTTAATGAATATTATAAAAATAGTTCTGGATGTTTCACTCCTACAGCTATTGTAGGCTACTGAAAAGCCCACAGCTATTGAATGATTGATGATAAAACAAAATCACAGAAAAGGTAGTCAACAGAAAATCTCAGAAAATATATGCATAAAATGTTGGCTTGCTTACTTGTTCTAAACATAGAGTTATTTTATGTAATAAAAACATTTTACTTCATTTAGAAAAAGCATATTAAATTAACAGGAGATTATTTTTAAATTGAATATTTAGTCTATTAAGACCTATGTTTTTTGTTTTCTTTTTTTACTTCAAAAGTATTATCCTTTCTGGATGTGATATCTTGAGAAGGACATAACATCACTTATATAAAATTCCTGCCAGGAATGCATAATCTGAGTTTAATTATGAGGAAACATCAAACAACTCTAAATAAAGACCATTCTACTAAAAAAAAGAATAAATTCTTTAAAAAATGTCTATGTCATAAAAGACAAAGAAAGGTTAAAGGAATTTTCAAAATCAAATGACACTAAAGGAACATGACAACTAAATACAACACCTAACGTTACTTAGACTGGATTCAGTTCTGAAGGAAAAAAAATGTTATAAAAGACATTTGGGGGGCAAGTGACAAATTTGGAATACAGATGATAGATTAGCTAGAATATTGCATCAATGTTAAATTTACTAAAGTTGGCAACTGGACTGTGGCTATGTAAGAGAATATCCTTATTCTTAGGAAACACATACTGAAGCGTCTAGGGTAAAGGTCCATGACGTATGCAATGTAGTCTCAAACGGTTGAGAATGATAAAGAAAATGGGGCAAAATGTTAACGATAGGAGAATCTGGGTAAAGGGCATATGGTGCTCTTTGTACTATTGCAATTTCTTTGTACGTCTAAATTTATTTCCAAATAAAAGTTAAAAATTATCTTACTTGGAAAGAATTTCTGGGGAACATGAACTCTTTTTAAGATAAATGCTGTTGTAGAAATACCATGCCTGCAAACACTAGGTGTTATCAAACATTGGTTGAATGAATCTATGACTAAAGGAAAGAATACAGTTGGCATGGTTTGAATTAATATAGATTTTGGTTTTGAATTCCATGGTAACTGACATGAAAAAAAAAGCAGAGTGCATTGCTTCAGTCTTCCGGTGACCAAAGAGCTTATTGTACTATACACCTCCTTTTGTTATGCTGTGAGGTTCAGAGAATCTCTCTTTGTCATTTCCCTCAGCTGGTCATCAAGTCCTGGAGGAGTCTAGTAGCCGTCAAATTTCTCTCCAGGAGATATGTATAGATCCTTTTTCATAGGGTCACATCTTCTTCACAATTTTATCAAAAATGTGTTTGCCTATAACATATCTCATGAGTGCAAATTTTAAGTATTTCTAATTACATCGGATTTGCCACCTGAGAAACCCAGAGTCCTTCTCCTGGAAAATAATGGTAGGGAGTGTTGTCCCCATTACAAGACATAGGAAGTAAAGGGCCACTCTACCTAGTTTCCTGCTTTATTTTTGTTTCACCAATTGGTCCATGCTCAGCTATCTCCTCCCCATTTCTTTCCTATTTTTTCCTTGTTTGTGGTAAAAATCACTTTAAAGATTCAAACACATTAAAATATATATTTTATGCATTCTATAAAATCTGCTTGTAATTAATGATGAAAGGGCTGCAGAATGAGAAAACATTGTTGGCTTTGCCCATGTGATTCAATTTTTTTACATGATTGGATGGGCAGACGGCAAGACATAGTCTCTTCTAAAGCTTCCTACACACAAAAAAAGGTCTACAGATTAGCGGTGTCAGCATCAAATAGGGCCTTTTTAGAAATGCATAATCTCAGGCCCCAGCCCAGATGTATTCAGTAGGAATCTGCAGTTTAGCAAGAGCCCCAGGTCTCCCACATTCAGGAACACTGATAAAACTTCAAAGATATTCATTTTAAAATATTCCTGAAGAACCTAGAGGATCCAGTGACCTGCGATCAGCTGTCTCATTACTGGGATCACTTTGAGAAGAATAAAAATAAAGCTTCTTGTATCTCCTTCATAGAACCTCTCTTTTTTCCTGATTGTTATCATTTTATTCTTTCTAAGACTTCTCAGTCTTTTTAGTTCTTCTTTCTTGTCTCATAAATTATTTTCGTTGCTCATTCTAATCTTGATGAATGTTTTTTTCCCGAGACACAATTATCTTGAATGTTTTTTCATTACCTGCCCACCTAAGCACTCAATGTTATTTCTTTTCCATTGTGGCCAGAAAACGTTTGCTGTAAGATTTAAACTTTTTGAAACTCATTGAATTATATTATGGCTCAGCATATGGTCTATCATGGTGACCATTCTATGTGCTCTGGGAAACAAATGTGTTTTCAGCAGTTGTTGGGTGTAGTGTCAGTAAATGTTCATTAGGTTAATGTGATTGATTGTGCTATTTAGATAATCGATACCCATCATGAGTTTGTTTATATTCGTTCTATCAAGTATACTGAAAGAGGAGTATTTAAATCTCTGACTATGTGGATTGGTCTGTTTCTCCCTTTGAGTCTGTCAGTTTTTGCTTCATGAATTTTGGTGTTCTGTTATTAGGTACATACATATTTATTAGGATCGTTATATCTTTTTGACAAACTTCTTTTATTATTATATATATTATATATATATATTATTATATAATATCCTACTTTATTTCCTAGAATACTCTTTTTCTTGAAGTTTACTGTGTCTGATATTAATATAGCCATTCTAGTTTTTAAAAAATTTTTTTTCTTTTGCGGTACGCGGGACTCTCACTGTCGTGGCCTCTCCCGTTGCGGAGCACAGGCTCCGGACGCACAGGATCAGCGGCCGTGGCTCACGGGCCCATCCGCTCCGCGGCACGTGGGATCCTCCCGGACCGGGGCACGAACCCGCGTCCCCTGCATTGGCAGGCGGACTCTCAACCACTGCGCCACCACGGAAGCCCATTGTAGCTTTTTTATATTCACTATTTGTATGACTTTTTAATTACCTTTTATGCCCAAGTTATCTATTTCTTTACATTTAATATGTATATAGTTGGATTTTGCATTTTTATCTGGTCTGACAATGTCTGCTTTTAAATTGGAGTGTCTAGTCCATATGCACTTAATATAATTATTGACATGGTTGTAAAGACTCTGGATTGTTATCTTCCTGCAAAGTATGTTAATTCTTGTGTTTGCAGGCAGTTCAGTTTTGGCCAATTACCTTGAACTTGTATCTTTGGAAAGTTTAAAGTATATCTGAAGCTCCTCTAATTGGTAAAACTTAATCTCTGTCTTCCCTACAGATCTTGCCTAGGCTAGATTTGAGGTTGGTTAAAGCAGGTTTACAATAGGTTTTACTAAGACATGGACTTCCACTGTTTCAGATGAATTCCAAGGGTGTTAATGGGGTGTTAATTAGATATCTCCATTCTGGCAGGGCTGGGGCTTTCACATCCCCCATCAGCTTTCAATTTCTGGTATCTTTGTTTTGTTCTCAACTCTAGCAGCTACTATCTGGTAAGCCTCGAGTGAGATCACTCACTCACCCTGTGTCTGCAACACAACCCTGGAACACAGACTCACTGGAGACTCCCACACAGACTTCCAAGGCCCTCATTCTGCACAGCTCCCTCCTCTCCAGTTGCCTTGCCCTGAAAATGCCAGCCGTTCTAGCTGCCCTGAATCTCTGCTCTCTGCTTTCTCAGCTTAGCCAAAATACCATGGTCTGCTAGGACTCCCTTTCTCTTCATTCTGGTGAGGAAATTTTGAATATTCCCTCTGGGATTACTGTCTTGTACTGCCTGTTAACCATTTCTTGGAAACATTTATTTTATTCAATTTTATTATTATTATATATATTTATATATATAGGAGAGCTGGGCTCTCCCTTGCCTCACTTCCAGGATTTTTATGTTTCTAAGGAGAACTGAAAAACCTGGTGTAAGTAACTGGCATGGACCTAGTATGAAGAGTTCTGAATCAATAAATTACCGCCTAACTTTGATTTCCGATGCTAAATTTGAATTAAGACTATTTGAATTAAGACTATTGCCGAAGGGTCTCTGTAGAGACAAATAAGTAGAGGACTCTTTAGAAGGCTGGCTTTTATTTATAAAAGTTTTTCAGGATAAAGCTGGTTGTGAATGAACTTATTAAAAAACTCTCTAGCCTCGCTGGTAATCAAAGATATGCATATTAAAGGAACAATCGGATACTATTTCCCTGCTAAACATAACGGCAAAGGGGTTTTACATGCTAGTCTTAGAGCAATTGAGGGTGAAGTGAAGTAGGTAGCTCTGTTTGGATTGTAACTTGGTACCCATTTTCTGGAGGGCAATAGACAAAAAAGAGTTTCAAAAATGTTTATGTTCAAGAATGTTCATCACACAGTTGTTTATAGTAAAGAAAAAACTGAAACAACCAAATGAGGGACTGTGAATATTTTCAGAGAATATTAAGTAACATGGGGAAATGCTTTTGATATAATATTTGTGCTTAAAATAAGCAGGATCTAAAAATTGTTTATTTAGCATTAGAATTTTGAAAAAAATTCAAAGTAACATTTTAGAATATTATATCGTATACAGCTATCCATTACCATGTGCAATGCAGATCTATATATATCTATATCTTTAAATAGATAGATCGATTTTTTTTTTTTTTTTTTTTTTTGCGGTATGCGGGCCTCTCACTGCTGTGGCCTCTCCCGTTGCGGAGCACAGGTTCCGGACGCGCAGGCTCAGCGGCCATGGCTCAGGGGCCCAGCCGCTCCGCGGCATGTGGGATCTTCCCGGACGGGGGTACGAACCCGTCTCCCCTGCATTGGCAGGCGGATTCAACCACTGCGCCACCAGGGAAGCCCTGATAGATAGATATTTTTAAACCATAGGGTTTAAAAAGGTTTTGTTTGTTTGTTTAGCAGGGAATACTCCAAAATATCCAGCACAAATAATAATCCATTCAGAGGTCTCTAGGGATGGAAATTCTGTAATTATTTGTAGTGGTTTTTATCTCTAATGCTTAAGAATGTTTTTTTCTTAAGTTTAACTGAAATCTCTCTGATTTAATTCAAATCCACGTCCTCTCGCTCTGTCCGGTCTTCAAAACTGTAAGAACATTTTTTGACATTTTTCCTTCTTAAAGGAAAATGTAGAGACACAAATAAAACCACATTAGACATCTCTTTTTATCAGATTAAATACCTTTATTATAATATTTTCCTCATTATTTAGCATTTACCATTTTGTAAATGTCTTTTTCGCCCTTGAATCTGCTTTGATCCTGTACGTTCACTGGTAGCCCGTACCTTAAGAAGGATTAGGAACCTGCAGTAAAAAGAAATCCATATATTTGTCATGAACCCCTGTCCCCTCTACTCCTTCACATTCATTTCCTGCCTTTGCTGGGACATGGAAGACTTTAAGGGGATCGCAGGAATAGTTGCAGTAATAACAATTTGGTTTCTTTTAAATTTCTTGTTTATCTTGGATAATTTAACTGTCTGAGGGGGCAAGCGATGGATTTATAGTTGCTGGAAACATGCCACGTGGCAGCAGTGTGCAAGGTGCTTTACAAGTGTCGCCTCCAGCAATTCTACAGCACCCCTGCCGAGTAGTATCACTGTTCCTATATTAGGAAAAGGACCTTGAGACCCACACAGTTTAGGTAATTTGCCAGTCAGAGAGCAAGTCTACATCAGACTGGATTTGATCTCAGTTCTCTCTGAGTTCGTGCTGCTGCATAATGCAGTTTTGTTTTGTGATTTTAAAGAATAAAAGCTCAGTTGGTTCTTTCTTAGCTTGATCTGGCATATTAAAATTAGCCTTTTGAGTATATAATTAAAGCTTTCCATTAGACAGAATCTACTTTTTGTTGACTTGGTTTACAGTGAGTTAAAACTCCTAAAACAATGATAGTTTCCACTTTATTTATTTTGCCATATGTCTCTCCTGGTGGTTACATATTACCTAGTAACCTACAGCCGCCCTCCATGGCAAATGGCAAACTACGGACCAAGGATTTGAAATATAACTTCTAGAACAGCCTGGCTGTGGATCCATCAGGATGGTCTTGGTGAAGTTCAAGGTCAGGGAGGTCACAGACACCAGAGCTACAGAATTCTGCAAATTGTTCAGAAGGGGGATATAGTGGTGAGGGTGGCAGTGAATGATGGGGTCTCTCCCAGGCCAAAGCACCTCTTCCTTCCCTATCTTTAATCCCCTTTACTGAGGATGACACCAAAGCTGCAGAAAAAGTGCTTTAAAAATTATTTTATAAAACTTGTTATTATAAAAGAATTAGGCATACAGAAAAGCATAGATAGTGATACAATATTTGTTGGCATTCTAGCATTCTGCTTAAGAAATAGAGCATTGCAAATACAATTGAAACCCTTTCTGTACCCACCCCAATCCTGTCCCCATCTCCCCTCTTTCCCCAGGGGTAATATGTGTTTGAGATTTATGTATGTTAATAATTATAGCTTTAATTCATTCACTTTCACTGATGTGTAGTTTTCCACTATATGAATATACTGTAATTTATTTACATTTAGGAGACAGGGGTAAAGTTAGTGGGGGAATATGTGATTAGATGTGAGTTATTTTCTAGTTTTATTTTTGTTTGGGGAGATGGGTTAAACACGTGTTTATTACATGATTAAAAATAAGTAAATGAATATAAGCTGAACATGCATCATGGACCTAGGATCATGATTAATCCAATTATGATACACCAAATTATGAAAAAAAATGACAACTGTATTAGTTTGTTAAGGCTGCCATACAAAGTACGTGGGCTGGGTGGCTTAAACAACAGAAGTTCATTGTCTCACAATTGCGGAGGCTAGAAGTTCAAGACGAAGATGTTGTGCTCCCCTGGTGGCGCAGTGATTAATAATCAGCCTGCCAATGCAGGGAACACAGGTTCAAGCCCTGGTCTGGGAAGATCCCACATGCTGCGGAGCAACTAAGCCTGTGCACCACAACTACTGAGCCCACGTGGTGCAACTACTGAAGCCCCTATGCCTAGAACCCGTGCTCCGCAACAAGAGAAGCCACTGAAATGAGGAGCCCACGCACCGCAACAAAGAGTAGCCACGGCTCGCTGCAACTAGAGAAAGCCCACGTGCAGCAAGGAAGACCCAACGCAAACATTTAAAAAAAAAAAAAAAAAGATAAAGATGTTGGCAGGTTTGGTTTCTTCTAAGGCTTTTCTCCTTGGCTGGTACATGGCTGTCTTCTCCCTGTGTCCTCCCATGGTCTGCCTTCTCTCTGTGTGTGTCTGATTCCTAATCTCTTTTCCATATAAGAATACCAGTCATACAGGATTAGGGTCCACACTAATGACCTCATTTTAACTTAATTACCTCTTTAAAGACCCTATTTCCAAATACAGTCACATTCTGAGGTACTGGGAGTTAGGACATCAACATATGAATTTGGGGACACGTAATTCAGCCCCTAACAACTATTATAGACAATGCTTCAAAGCACAGTTCTCCTTGTACACGTAAGTGCAAGTTTCCCTGGGGAATCCACTTAAGTATGGAAGGGTGAGGTCATATAACGGAGTGCAGTTTAAGTGGATGGAGATGATGTTTGCAGGGTAAAACTCTGAAAAAATAGTGATAATCATAGCTAGTATTTTTCAAGTGACAATAACTATATTATACAAAATTTTATTTAATTTTTACAACATCTATTTGAGTTAGGTGTTATCATTATTCCCATTTTACCAATAAGGAAACTGAGGCTTAAGGAAATGAAGTAATCTTTCTAAGGGTCCAGAGGAACCAGTGATAAAGCTGGGATTCTAACCCAGGTCTGTTTGATTCCAAAGCCTGTGCTTTTATCCACTGTAGCTTCATTTGAGAACACACACGCACGCGCGCGCACACGCACGCGCACGCACGCGCACGCGCACGCACGCACAATGACGTGTTGCCCGGCAGCACAGTTAGCCACTAGTTCCAAAATCCCCTCATCAAGCTGCACTACATGCGTCTGGGGAATGAATGACAAGCGTGTGAGAACAGCCGAGGAAAAGAAAGGAGGTACAAATTCCCTGAAAAACAACTCCCAGAAAGGCACATCTGTGTTGATGTATAAAAATAGAAAAGGGTAGAATCCTTGTGGCTGTGGAGCCCTTGCCTAGGAGCGGCAGCACGACATCCTGTGACGTCAAGAAGTGGTGGCGGAAGTCGCTGCGAACAATGGCCACAGATGCCAGCCGAGGGGAGAGCAGTGCTGGGGGAAGACGTGTGTGTCACCCGGCAGCTGCGGGACGGGACGTGCGCAGGAAGGAGGGGCGGGACCCGCGGCAGCACTGGCCTCCCCCCCCCACCCCCCACCCCCCCGGGCTGCTGTTGAGCACCCTCGACCTCAGAAATGCAGGGCGCTCAGCACAGGTGGTTTATCCTCATTGTTACGCCTTTCACGTGGCCCATTTCCCGCAGACACACAAGGCAGAAACAGTAGCCTCTCTGAAAGAGGAGATAGGAATTAGATTAATCAGCCCTCCATTAACAATCCCACGCTGGAGATGTCTGCTCCATTCACCCAATGACCCGAACCTTTGCATAACTTGTGCAAATGGCTCCTGGACAGCCCTTGGGAGGGAAATGCGCTCTTCTTTTTGACTTTTATGACGTGAAAAATCCGAATATGCTGCTCTTGGCACCCTAAAACAAGCCGGAAAGGGAAATTCCGGTTTCACGTGAAGCACAAGCAAAAGTGATTTTCGGTAAAAGAAGATTCCGTTCTTCGGGTGGGGAGACTAATTACACAGGTCAAGCGATTTGAAAAGACTTTTCCTCTCTTTTTTTGTTTGTCTTCTCTCATCCCTTCCATCTCTTCAGCCCAGCTGGAATTTCTTCCCTTGAAAAGTTCTAAAGGATCACAGAATGAGAGGTAAGAAAGATTAGGTCGTCGAAGCCATCTTTCTGCTGCGGAGATATTCCCGTGGTACAATCTGTCATGCTTTGCCTAGTGTGGCTTTGAACAATGTGGCTTTTATCAGATGAACGGTCGTGGAGGTGGAGGCCTGTGTTTCTGTCTAGAGCAGGTACGGCCCCGGGAGGAACCAGGAAGAGGCACAGCTCCCCGTACCGGCCCGACCCGCTGGCGGGAACTCAGAAAGGCAAAAGGGTAGTGAGTACTCCACTTTGATGTGGTTCGCTTTCAGGCCCATTGCTGTGTGGTTGTGTGTTTGTGCACTGGGGGCAGGGCGAGGGTAATAAATACCGGGGAGAGTTTTGCAACGCACGCCTATCAGCTGAGCACCGAACAAGCTTTTTTTTTTTACCAGTGGCTGTTTCCCTGAGGCTGCTGACAGTTTGTTCAACTTGTGTTAAGACATTCCTGAAAGAGAGGAGCATTTGTTCAACTTATATAACTGCTTTTTCTATCATAATGCTCAAGCAGTCCTTCTAGGCCCATGTCCTATTGAACAGAGTCCAAGTGAAACTTCTTTCCTTTCCACATCCAGAAACCTGACGACCTGTTTCAATTCTGCCTGATGGCATAGCTTAAGGTTTGCTCGCGTCCTTCTCTGGCCCTCCCATACACCCAGATTTTGTAATGACATTCCTCCTTCCTCTTGTAATTCTATCTAATTTAAAAAAAAAAACAAACGCCAAATCTTATGACTGAACAATCTCTGCAATGTATTCTTAAATTGTTTGTACGTGTAAAATGGATATATTTTTAAAGCACACGGGATACTGTGTGATTCTGGAATTGCAAGGTAGGAGTTTAGCTGGCGGAGTTTGAGGGTATCACCATGTGTTCATAGCAGGGGACACTGCTGCTCAGGAATATGGGGGATTTGCATCCATGCACTTCCTGCCCCCGGTAAAAGAGTTAAATAAAGCACGTGCACCTTCTTATATTTGGTGTAACTTTTTTTTTTTTCCTGCCCACTTCTTTTTCTGACAAAAATGCTGATAGGTTATGCTTTGATTTGTCTCTGTTTAGAGGTTTTCAATTCAAACTGGTTTAAGGCATTATAATTGAATACAAGTTATCTGATAATCATTATTCCTCCTCAGTGATACCCAGTACTTCTAATTCTGTGGCCTCGTAAGGTTTCCGGTTCACCAAGGCAAGCTTGGCCGGTAGGCGAGTGACTTACACTGGCTTTTGTTTAGGGGTATGCAGCTTACAGTGCACCTTCACGTAGGTATTCTCACTTGCTTTACACAGAGCTGATGAATAAGCAGCACTGGTGTCATTAGATTCATCTGACAGAGGAGGCCACGGGGCTCAGGGAGGGGAAGGGCTGTGGCCCAAGTCGCAGTTGGTAAGTCGCACAGCAAGGCTCCTTTCCCCCAGAGCATTTATTGCTGAATCAGTGCTAGTTTCCGCTAGTGCAGTGGTTGTTCCCATGCGCCAGTCACCGCGCTTCGTGCTTCCTGCACGTTATTTCAGTCACTACTCACTACTAGTGTAAGGGTTGGCGTTAATCATGACAAAAGAGGAATGTGAGACTCGTGTCACCCAGTCTTCTCATTTGCAATCAGCCTACTTGATGCACCTCTAGCAGTCTCACGGACATCACCCTGCGTTTCACTAAACGTTCAGACCCTTTCCCCTTTCCATCAGCTGCTGGGGCTGGGCCTTGCTTTAGGATAATATAGATGAAAGAAAGTGAGTGCGTGGGCACAGCACATCGGTGGGGGAGATTTGGCCGTCGCAGGGACGCACGGTGAGGAGCTCTGAACCGTCCGCGTGGGGAGCCAAGCACTGGGACGCCGGTGCAGCCTGGGATGAGAAGTGAGGAAGCCACGGGCCGTCTGTGGGCAGTGTGGCAGCTCCCAAGGGGAAGAGGCCAGTGTGAACCCCAGAAAAGTCAGGGTCTCAGAGCCGCATGGCTCTGTGTTTATAATACCCTGAGGTTATTGAACACATTGCCTGGAGAAGCCTGTTCCGTAAATCCACGAAGGGAAGGGCCACTCTGTTCTCAATTTGGGGTACTCTTTTTAAAAAATGTGTATGATTCTTTCAATATCGTTGCTACTGCTGCACCCTTGGCATAATATGTGAGCGATCTTGTCGATCTGGCAGACGTTGGGACCAACTTGCATTGGGAAATGCCACAAGTGGAAAATTTGAGTAAAAATTTTCAGGAAACTACAATAAAGTATTCCCGAGAGTTAAAATTAATCGTGGGGACGTCCCTGGCGGTCCAGTGGTTAAGACTCTGCACTTGCACTGCAGAGGACACAGGGTTCGATCCCTGGTCAGGGAACTAAGATCTGACATGCCTGCATGGCGCGCCCCCTCCCCTCCCCCCCCCAAAATCGCTTGAATATGTGTGGCTCATATTCTTAAGTTTAAAGTTAAGTTTCAAGGGGTGTCCCTTATAACATTCATATAAAAATTATCATTATTTTTGAAAGCTTCTATTTCAAATGATATTGAGATTTTAATATTACTCCTAAGGAATGTGATATATCAGAGCTACTACTGGCTCTTACATGTCTCAGCTTTTCCTATAAATGGGAATAAAAAGATACCTAAGAGGTATGGATTCATTTTAAGTTATTGGTGATGCCCAACTAAACTATCATCATGAATTAAAATGCATTATTATTCAGAAATATTGAAAGCTTAATAAGTGGAACGAGAGCTTGGTATCTTAAAGACTGACTGAAAATCAATTGTCTTATGTGAAAATAAAGTGTTTTCTCCGTGTGACTGGTTTCTTTTTGTGCAATAGGAAAGTTAATCTGGAATCACTGAGATGGAATGTTCCAGAAATAGACACTGTTCATGTATGTAGGGGCAGGGTAAACTCACACTCCCGGATTGAGTGGACAAGTCAGGGTTTGGCCAGGAAAACAGAAGCACCTCTTTGTGTCCTAGATATAAAGAGGTTAATTGAGAATTAGGAACTTACACAACTTTTTCAAGAGCTGGGGTGGAGATGGTGAGGTGGGGTGCACCAGTGCGGAGCTTGTAAAGCTGCCCTCAAGGTCAGAGGGGTTGACACTGAAGCCCACTGGAGCAGTTTTCAAAAGCTTGTCTGCAAGCTGGCCTACTTCCTGGGAATTTCTGAGACACTCTCACTGTGTCAGTTGGGCCAAGTGGGCGGTTCTCAAAGGCTTACCTGTGCGTTTGTGTGCAAATGCCTCCAGAGCATCAGAGAACTGGCTTCACCTTGCACATCTATTCCAAGCCCTCTCCAAAACTGCAAGAAGATTCCAGGGCAGTTCCTAGGCTTAGAAGCAGTTGGTGGTGGTGCCTCCTTCTCTAAACTCTTGCAGAAAAATAAAAATTGATATAATCACAGAACAAAAATAGACCCTGGCATGAGTTCCTTCCTTTCTTCCTTCATTCATTCAACAAAATGCGCTTTGAATAGTCAGGCTATGTGTTGTATGCTTGGAATGCTATTGTATAGAGACAGACTTAATCCCTGCTTATTCTAGTTGGAAAGACCATTAACATGCAAGTAACCCCCACAAAAAAATAATAATAGGTTTTGATGGTGTGAAGGACATAGGTGCTGTGGGAGGTGGCATTTTAGATTGAGTGGTGCACTTTCACATGATGCCTGGTATTAGGCTTATCTGGATATATTTCTTACTTCATCTGTGAGGTTTTAAGCCCTTGGAGAACAGGAAAGCTAGCCTACTTATAATTTTACTCTTTACAGGTCTTGCATAGGAGAGTAAGCACCAAGTAATATTAGTTAGACAAAGGTGCGACACAGTTCAGAATTCCATACAGAGTCAGGAGGTTCTGGGCAAATCAGATGGGCGAAATGTTTTCGTTTTGTGTGTGATTCACATACTTATGTAGACAAGGGTTCATGGTAGGGATTGGTCACATATTCCTCTGATTCTTTTGTCAGTTACCTGGGATCTAAGCCTTAACACTCTGGTTCTCAGAGTTCTGATAAAACAATCTTCCTTTGAGAGGATGAACTACTCCAGTCTAACTGCCTGAAGGGGGCAGAATCAAAGGTAACAGAAACTATCAGAAGATAAAACACGATGATTAATAGATTAGTATTCCATTACACTGGCATCCTAAAAGATGCAAGTGAAAAATTAAACCCCGTCACAAATTCAGGAGAATAAATATTTTAGTTTGAATTATTCTGATTAAACATCTATATCTAATGCAGCAATTGACATGTTAGTGGACTAATTGTATACCTCTCAGGAGAATGACCCATGGGGCGAAACGTATAAATAGCATAGATGTAGGTTTGCTCAAGGTTACCTTCTGGGGATAATGTCAAAAGCCCACATCTTCCTGAAAAGCAGATTATCTAGTGAATTATGCTAATTATTTCTTCTCGCCTGTTGTTTGCAAATGTAAATGAGATTTATAATCTCTTACTCTATTTTATCAAAATAAAGACAATCGGAAGGAGAAATATGCCAAGTTAAGTTTCTCATCTCTTTGGCTACCTCTCCAGAAACATATCCCAAATCATCTCTTCTCCCTGTGTTTGATTCTCCCTGGTAAGAAAGCAACAGTCTTGGTACCCGAGATTGATTAGAAAGAGTAAGTTGCAAATTTTGCTGCTGTCTGTAAACAGACTGTTAAATGTGGCTAGTTAGAAGGCAGCTAATTCTGGGGACCTTTCTGTGGCTTACCATTTCCTCTTCTGCTTCCCAACCTTCCCCAAACTATTAATGGCACATTTTGCCCCAGCCTGTGTTGTACGCAATGATAAACAGATGGACCTCAGCCACAGCATGAAGAAGGGAAATCTGTTTGGGACAATATGTTTCATATTTCTACCCAGCTGCCTCCTGCTTCCGTCTTCATAAGGTCTGCTAAAAATTTAAGATTTCTCGTTGTGATCTGTGAAGGAGTGTTCTCCACACCCCCCCTTCCTCCTCTGCCACTATAAATTATTTCTCCAGTAGTGATTTATGGAGTGTCTTTAAGGAAGAAAGTCTGTAACAGCAACACAAAGAGAAAGATGCTCCGGATGGAAAGCCACACGAGCTCCCCCCATCCCACCAGGGTAGTGTCCCGGAGCATTAAACCATCGTTTTCTTTGATTTTTTGACTGTGAAAGAAAAAAAAAAAAAACTTACTCCCTCTCCCACATCCTTCTCCTCAATTCAGACCAAAGTGCATTTAATTACCTCTCAGTGTCATGTTAAGATGGGCTGATAATCATTACAGAAAAGATCAGTTTAGACACAAGAGCAGTGTTACCCGAGTAGGCCCTTGTGTCAGGGTCTGCATGTCTCTTTCAAGCATGTTGAACCATTTAACCTATCAATTTGGCTTCACTTAATTTGTCTCTAATAAGTATATGATGCAAGTACTATGGTAAAGAAACATTTCTAGGGGATTTCAATATTTGAAAATTATGGATTGCTGTGTTTTTATTTTATTTGCTGTGACAACCTATCAATCAAAATTGTTTATTGAAGGACTTCCTTGGTGGCACAGTGGTTAGGAGTCCACCTGCCAATGCAGGGGACACGGGTTTGAGCCCTGGTCCAGGAAGATCCCACATGCCATGGAGCAACTTAGCCCATGCACCACAACTACTGAGCCTGCGCTCTAAAGCCCACGAGCCACAACTACTGAAGCCTGTACGCCTAGAGCCCGTGCTCCGCAACAAGAGAAGCCACCGCAATGAGAAGCCCGCGCGCCGCAACAAAGAGTAGTCCCCACTCGCCACAACTAGAGAAAGCCCGCTTGCAGCAACGAAGACCCAACACAGCCAAAAATAAAACTGATTAATTAATTAAAATAAATAAATAATGTTTATTGAATAATGTTTATTATTCAATAAAAATAATGTTTATTTCACAACAGCCATATGCTGTTGTGAAATCTACATCATACTCTGGAACGGCAGTGATCACTTAGCTATCTATTAGATTCTTTTTTTCTGTAATGTATGTAAAGACCCACCCCTGCTTCGAGTTTAGAGCAGTGTTGAGCACATTGTAAGCAATTTTGATAGGGGAGTGTCTTATAGTATGGAGAAAGAATCTTATTTTATAGAGATTAATATGAGAAGCTGAATTCCCAATCAGGATAGTGAATAAACATGGAATTGGCACAAAGGGAAATAGTTTCAAATAGAAGACTTCAAATGTGGTGAAGTAGAAGAGCTGTTACCTGAAGGAGGTCAGATGGTTGTCTGTCAAATAGCCTCACAAGGTGGGATTTACTTGCATAAATTCATAACGATGTGAACTTGTGGGATCAGAAACTTGACTTTATCACTGTGCTGAAAATGTGTTCTTTCTATAGAAGCTGACTCATCTGTCAAGCTCATAGAGACTGATGTATAATCACAGTGTCAGTTTATTAATTTAGATTAAGAAATAACTTGCAGAGAGATCCAGATTCTCTTTATAGGTAGATATAGTTTTGTCATGTGATGCTAATAATACCCAGTTAATTTAAGCCACTATAGATGATTTTTATTACTTTGCAACCAGATGTAATCTTGATATTTCTTGTTCTTTTGTCAAAAAATATTTCTCTTGGATCCCTCCTCTTACATATGGATTTTCAGGTCAGCTGAACAAGTTAAATGCATAAAAAAAGAGAACAATCTGTTGTGATTTTAAAATTTGCATTGCATATTATTTAAAGATTAATCTGGGAAAAATAAATATATTTCTGATATTGGGTATTCCCATCTATTAACATTATATATATATAAATATAAAATTTTAGGTATATAAGATATATATATATACATATATATGTATATATATATATACAGATGTATTTTCAAAATCACCTTATGTCTTTCGATAAAGTTTTCATACTTCTTCATGTAGGTCTTTTATTTTTTTAACATCTTTATTGGAGTATAACTGTTTTACAATAGTGTGTTAGTTTCTCCTTTACTACAAAGTGAATCAGTTATACATAGACATATGTTCCCATATCTCTTCCCTCTTGCATCACCCTCCCTCCCACCCTCCCTCTTCACGTAGGTCTTGCTCATCTTTTGTAACATTCATTACAAAGTCTCTTAAATCGTGTTTCAAAAACTTACATTTCTTTACTATTTATTGTTGGTGTATAGGAATGACATTGATTTTTATACATTGTCACAAGTAACTTTGCCATCATATTAGTTCTGATAGTATATTCTATATCAGTTTAATAGGGTATACATTCTCTTAAATTTTTTGTATAGTCATATCATCTGCAAACCATGACTATTTTTTCCCTTCTGGTTGTGGTAGGGACATTTCTAGTCCTTTGCAGTCCATGCTTGTGTCTAAGTTTTCAAATTTAATTTTTCATATTTGTCTCTTCAGATTAAAAATCTCTAGTGTACCTGTAATGTCCCCTTTAATGTATTTCTAATATCAACAGTTAAGACCTACATGTCTTTTTAAGTACCTACCTTAGCTTATCCTGCATGTTTTGATATAAATAACAGTACTTTTTCTTCAGTTCTAAGTACAATTGACCTTTTGAACACCACGGGTTTAAACTGTGCAGTCCACTTATACGTGAATTTTTTTTGAAGAAATATATTGAAAAAATTTTTTGAGATTTGTGACAATTTGAAAAAACTTGAAGATGAACTGTGTAGCCTAGAAATATCAAAAAACAAATTAAGAAAAAGGTATGTCATGAATGTATAAGATATATGTAAATACTGGTCTATCCTTACATAGGTATGGGTGAGTGGTATTTAATATAAAATTAATAATGTGTTAGTTTTCTTATTTTACAACTTTGCTTTCCAAGAATTACATCACCATGCAGTATGCCTCTCCCTCCCTCCCTCCCTCTCTCTCTCTTAACTGGAGAAACTGCATTATCAGCCTATCATCACAGGTAAGTGGTTTTAAAAAAAATGTAACAATGTTTCCAATACTGCATTATGACTCTGACTGCTGTACTGTATGGCATAAAACGTCTGTAATGATTTATTCATTAGTGTATAGGCTAGGCTACCATGAAGCAACCGTATTGATTACACTAGGCAGTCATATTGCTGCTTCTTCATTATCAACTCATGAATCATTATACCTATAAATAAATATGAACTTCTTTTTCACATTATCTTTTCATTTTTGATGTCTAGTGATAGTAATACGTATAACATCTGCAGGGTTTTGTATCATATAAGACAATACTGATCTAGGTACTGGCAGACAACTCATCCTGCAAGCAGACAATTCATCTTGCAAACAAAGTGAACTTACCATATCGATAAATACGGTACAGTACTATAAATGTATTTTCTTTACTTTATGAGTTTCTTAATAACATTTTTTTTCTCTAGCTTACCTTATTGTAAGAATACAGTGTATGATGTATATAACACACAAAATATGTGTTAATCGACTATGTTATTGGTAAGGCTCCTGGTCAACAGAAGGCTATTAGTAGTTAAGATTTGGGGAGTCAAAAGTTATACCTGGACTTTCGACTGAGTGAGGGTTAGTACCCTGAACCTCCACATTGTTCCAAGGTCACCTGTAATTTTCTAGTTCGCATTGTGATTTCTTCTTAAGCCCATGATTTAGAACAATTTCAACCATGAATTTTTAAAATCACTTTTTTATTCCTCTAATTTTATGTCTTCAGGAAATATGGTCTACCAGATGCCAAATCTTTCTTATTAGTTGAGACTTACTTTGTTGTTCCACGTGAAGTCATATGTTCTAAATATTCCATTTGTGCTTGAGTAAAATTTTTGTTTTTCAATTGGCAGATGTGGCACACTATATATTCATAAAGTTTTTGATATCCTTATAGATTTGTTTTTAATAGCTTTTTTGTGGTATAATTTATATACCGTAAAATCCATCCATTTAAAATTGTACAATGTGATGATTTTTAGTAAATTTATGAAATCATGCAAATATCATGATAGTAGCTTTAGAACATTTCTCCTTAAAAATATCCCTCCAGCCCACGTGCAGTGATCTCTCTTCCCATCCTGATTGACCTGTGTATCCTTCATCCACCAGTTTAAGAGAGGTATGAATGTAGGGCGGTTTTGTCAATTTCTCTTTGTAATACTGTAAATTTTGTTTTACGCATTTTGTGGCTGTTAAGTACATACAAACTTAAAATTATTATATTTTGTAGGCAAAAATTTCACTTAACCATTATATAGTATCTATCTCTAAAAATTCCTTTTTTCTTAAAGCCTATTTTGTTTGCTATTAACCTATCTACAACAACTTTCTTTGGATTAATATTTACTTGGTATATATCTTTTTCATCACATTAGTTTAAATATTCATGTCTTTAAATTATGTCTGTTGGAATCAGCATATAATTGGATTTGGTCTTTTTGTCTAATCTGACAATAGCAGTCTTTTAACAGATTAAACTGTATACATTCAATCTGATTGTTGGCATGTTTGCATTTATTTCTACATATTATTTTATGCCTTTTATTTACCATGCATTTTTCTTTCCTTTTCTCCCTTTCCTCCCACCCCCTTTCCTTTCCTGCCTTTTTCACTTGACTGAACTTTTCCCCCAATTCTCCACCAATTCTGGTTTGGAAGTGATGCCTTCTATATACATACGTACTGTATGTGCATATGTATACTTGTGTCTGTGCACATATGTGTGTGTAGGCATATAAATGCATGTATGTGTATGTATATAAAATCCTTGAAAAGCCTACTTTTACTTAGTTATCATCATGTAGCATTTTAGTTCCATCTTGATTTTTAGTCTTAATCTGCAAAGTATTTTTAAGATTTACACACATGTTTACCATTTCCTGGCATAAAACTATCTTTTGCATCTTATTTTTTCCTTCTGAGTTCAATCACTTCTTTCTGAAGTACACATTTTAGAAGTTTTTCAATGAGACTGCTAATAGTAAAGGCTTTGATTCTTTGTGTGTCTGGAAATGTCTATTTCATCCTTATTATTGAATAAAAATTTGGTTGGGAATAGAATCCTGAATTATCTGGTATTTTTTCTCAGCATGTTGAAATTATATTCCATTATCAGTTCATTTCTTCTGTTAAGAAGTCTGATAAAAGTCTATTTATCATTCCCCTATCGGATTTTTAATATCTGCTTGCTTTTATGATCTCCCTTTATCTAGATTGAATTTATATTTATTTACTCAGTTCAACACTCACCATACTTTCTGAATGTGAGAATTTATAACATTTATCCATTCTGGAAAAGCCGTAGCCGCTATGTCTTCAAATTTTACCTCTCCCTCATTCTCTTTTATATTTCTGGAAATCCTAGGATGAGTTTTTGCATTCTATATTCTGTGTCTCTTAAACTCTCATATTTTTAAATCTCTTTCTCTCTGTTGAATTCTGAGTAGTTTTTTATAGAGTTGTTATTTTAATGTTTTAAATTGTTTATTTTATGTCTGTAATCAATTTAAATCTATTTATTTAGTAGTATCTTAGAGTTTTCCATTATTTTAATCTTGCTGTTTAATTCTGTTGCTTGTTGTGTTTGCTGACTCCCAAAGATGATAGATTCCTTAAATATTTTGTGACTGTGAATTGTGTGAAATCATTTTCAGTAGGGCTCTATCTATGTGAATTTTATGCATCTTGAGTTGAGGGTGTATTTCTCCATAGAGTTTGTATTTCCCCTGCCAGAGATTCCAGGGATTTAAAGGCTTGGGGGCAATTTGTATGTTAATTTTACAGTCTGGGTTTCTGAGACTATATTGGTAGCATACAAACCCCAATTTCTAGCTATGTGTGATGTAGACTAATGGTTATTAATATATGGGATAGACCTTCACCCCCAGTTGAGCTAAACAAGTTATCTGCTGGTTAGTGGATTTTTTAGTCCACCCAGATTTTCCAGCTAGTTTTATTATCTTTTTTTCTCCTTTAATCCAAACTCCCACACTGACTATTTCTGCCTGGAGGCAGAGACCCTTATTCACTTTGCCAGCCCAAGAACAATGATGTGTCTGGATGGCCCATTGCAGTATCCCAATTGGTCAACGCCGTGTAT
The DNA here is from genome assembly GCF_026419965.1 of Kogia breviceps. Taxonomy (NCBI): domain Eukaryota; kingdom Metazoa; phylum Chordata; class Mammalia; order Artiodactyla; family Physeteridae; genus Kogia; species Kogia breviceps. The sequence continues at coordinate 129,463,202 of NC_081315.1, forward strand.
CAATAGCTTGACCCTTCTTCCAGTACTTGCAAACATGAGGATGATGTTTAATTCCAGAGTAGTAGCCTCCTGGCCATGTTCTAGCCTGTGGCTCCCTTCTCCCATTCACAACACCTAAGATTAGTGTCTGACTGAATAAATGGGGACTGTAGCCTAGCCAAGTTGACACATAAAACTGAACATCACAACTATTTCCACGGGAGAGCTTGTAGGACATTACATTACCAAAGCAATTCAGTATACACTGGTAGGCAGGTACTAGCATCACTGGGAAGCTTAGTGATGTCTCTCTTCTAAAGGGGAGGCTTAATGAGAGGAGATGGCTTCATAGAACTGGATTCTCTGAGAGCAATGAAGATGACAGAATCTAAAATCATAGAGTTTAAGTGGTGATGCTGAACAAATCAAAGGCAGGGTGGTTGCAAGTATAGAAGAGTGGCAAGATCAGGGTGGTGTCCCAGGGCCTGCACCCACAAAGAGCAATGGAGATGGTTAATACAACAGGGCATTCCAGGGCCAATATCAATGGAAAGTCAACAACGATATGCTTAATTTACGGAAAAGAAATTAAAGGTGAATAATTATGAGGCTGAGGGGAACCACTCCAATAAAAATTATAATCCCTTTGCCAGTTTCCAGACCTGAGCCAGGGCTTCCCTGGTGGCGCAGTGGTTGAGAGTCCGCCTGCCGATGCAGGGGACGCGGGTTTGTGCCCCGCTCCGGGAAGATCCCACATGCCGCGGAGCGGCTGGGCCCGTGAGCCATGGCCGCTGAGCCTGCGCGTCCGGAGCCTGTGCTCCGCAACGGGAGAGGCCACAACAGTGAGAGACCCGAGTACCATTTTTTAAAAAAAGAAAACAAACAAACAAACAAAAAGCAAACAGACCTGAGCCAGTTTTTTGACCTCTAACCTACTGACTCTATGAGAGGACAGGTCCCCAGGAGGAAGCACCCCGCGACAAGATGGCAAGACCGCGTAGAGTGATTCCTCCTCATTTCTCCCCCAATAGTCACGTACTACTTAGGAAACCATACACTAGGCAAGGGAATGCCCAAACCTCCCAAGGGCTGTTTTATACAGGATCCACATTGACCTTGATATCTAGGGATTTGAAGTCATCATGACTCTCCTGTGAGAATAGGGGCACATGGTAATCAGGTAATATACGTGCTGGTTCAAATCTGACCCGCAGTGAGTCCAGTGGTTCCATGGACCAACTAATGATCATTTTACTGGTCCCCAAATGTGTGATTTGCATGACCATGCTTGGTAGTAGTTCTTTGGTCTATGGGGTAAAATCTATTATAGTGCAGAGGGACAAGTGGAAGTCTCTGAACTTACCACCTTTTCCACCTCAGCCACAATATGGCATCCCAGGAAAAATGGCAGAAATTGATCTGACCCTGAAAATGTAATGGATGCAGGTGGGTGGTCTTCATTCTCTCTCCATTCATTTCACCAGTCTGGCCCTTACGATAACTAGATGGACCCTGCGGGATAACAGTTAATGTCCACAAACCAAACCACGTAGTAGCCCAAATTGCAGCTGCTGTGTCAGATGTGGTATCTTTGCTAGAGCAAATTAACACTCCCTCAAATACATGGTATGCGGCCATTGATTTGGTAAATGTGTTCTTTTCCTTCCTTATCAGAAAGAAGAATTAGAAACAGTTCACACTTTGAATGAACAGTGGTACAGTGGTGCCCTAAGGCTGTGTTAACCTCTCTCCCTCTGTTATAAGACAACTCAAAGAGGCTTGAACCCTCTAGACACCCTCCAGAACATCACGCTAATTCACTCTACTGCTGACATCAGCTAATTGGACTTGATGGTCAATAAGTGGCAGGTATGTTGAAAATCTTGATGAGAAAAATTTCCTCCAAAAGTTGGAAGATAACACTACAATGATTCAGGGGCTGGCCTTGTCAGTGACATTTTTAGGAGTCCAGTGGTCTATTGCATGCTGAAACAGCTTAATAGTTGTACCAACTTCAAAACAAAGGACAAATTATTGCATCTCACAGCTCCCATCACAAAGAAGGAAGCCCAATACCAAGCAGTCCTGCCTGATTGGGTTTGGAGGGATCATATTTCACATCTGGCAATGCTGCTCCTGTCTGTATATTAGGTGACCCCAAATACCTCCAGCTTTGAGTGGGATCTGCAGTAGGTCCAGGCTGCAGAACAAGTGGCCTTGCCATTTGGACCACATGCTTCAGAAGACCCTGTAATATTGGAGGAAGCTGTGGTGGGAACTGCCCTTGACTGAAGAGAGCCCTTGCCCTGACGGAAGATGCCTGGCTCCCTTGCATCAACTGAAGACAATTCCGAAGAACCATCCTAGTTTCAAAGCTTCCCCGTAGAGTCAGCTGAGGCCTTAGATGACACTGAATGGAAGCCCTACTTTGTCCTCTGCCTAGTCCTGTTGCCTTTTTTCCCTCCACAGATGTTGATCCTGAGAGCACTCCCTAATAACTCTCTACATGCTAACCTCCATTTCGGAGTCAGCTTCCGGGGGAAACGTGAAGCAGGAGTAGATGCTAGCTGCTGCCTAGAAGAACCAGATCTGCCACTGTCCTTGCCAGAAGATCTGGTGTCTGTGTGTATGGCCACCACCTCACACTGTTTACTTCTACATCCAAATCTCAGGTTGGGGTGACTGCTTGGAGAAACTGTAGTTAAAGAGAGTCTTGTACATTTAGTATTTAGCCTTCCATCCTAGAAAAGGGTTTGAAGGGTTTAAGTTGGGTGAGACAATTTACAATATCTGCCATAGTCTATCCCTATATTATTAAACACCTATTTATCCTCCCATACTTAAACATCCAAATGATAATATCCAGAACAACATGCTCCTGACCGATGGAATGCAATGATTTCTCTTACAAATGTACCCTCACCCTCTCCACAAAAGGGGGGAGGAAAAAAGCCAATCACCACACCTACTCTGAGTGATGTTCATTTCTACTCTAATTCAGTCACAATCCCATTTGCTTCCTATAGCTTAGGAGATAGATTATAAAATTACCTATCTAAGAAAATGGGGAAAGGGAGATGGATAAAAAAATTAGGAAGAAAATAAGGAAGTAAAACCATCCTCTTATTTTTCTTTGGTCATAAGTTTGTTACCGACTTTTATACTTTCTTTCCTCTACTAATCATTCCATTTTTCTCTGCTTTCATCTAGCATCTCATCTGGTTGGAGTCCCTTCTCTGGTGCTCCAACAATAGTTTTCATGCCTGAGAAGTCTGAGGTCTTGGTGATACTGCTTATATGGGGTTGCTGTACTCTTTGAGGGATATTTCTTTCTTTTTAATTGTGGTAAATTATACATAAAATAAAATTTACCATTTTAACTATTTGTAAGTATATAATTCAGTGGCATTAAATATATTCATAATGTTGTGTAACCATCACCACTGTTTATTTCCAGAACTTTTTCATCATCTCAAACAGAAACTGTGTACCTATTAAGCAATAACTCCCCATTCCACCCTCCAACAATTGCCCTTTGTGACCTCTGTCTTTTGAATTTGCATATTCTAGATTCTTCACATATGAGTGGAATCATACAATATTTGTTCTTCTGTGTCTGACTTATTTCACTTAGCATAATGTTTTCATGGTTCATCTATGTCGTAACAAGTATCAGAATGTCATTCCTTTTTATGGCCGAATAGTATTCCATGGTATGTATATATCCATTTTATTTATCCATTCACATGTTGATGGACATGGGCTGTTTTCACCTTTTGGCTGTTGTGAATGTTGTTATGAACACGGTGTACCAGTAACTGATTCCCTGCTTTCAGCTCTTTTGGGTATATACCTAAGAGTGGAACTGCTGGATCATATGGTAGTTCTATGTTCAACTTTTCGAGGAGCTATCAAACTGTTTTCCACAGTGGCTGCACCATTTTACACTCCTACCAGCAATGCACGAGTGTTCCAATTTCTCCGTATCCTTGCCAATACTCGATATTTTCCATTTTAAAAATTATAACCATCCTAATAGATGTAAAGTGGTGTATCATTATACTTTTGATGTGCATTTCCCTAATAACTAAGGATGTTGAGCATCTTTTTCACATCTTCCATTAACCTTTACCACATAACTAAAATGAACCTTGGAGGATATCCTGGGTTCAAATGTACCCCTCTCTATGCCCATTGTGTAGCAGCTATCTTTTTCCCCCTTTGGATTATGGAACAATCACTCCAACCAACATGACACCCGAATTTTGTCTGTTAATTCAGAGGTTCAGGAACTCCAGATGGCCAGGTAGCAGTCTCAACTTCCAGTTTGATTGGAATATTGTTATATCCTCCTAGAAAATAAAACATTCTATCTTTGGTTTATAAAACCTTTAATCCAACAAAAATAAAGTCCAGGAGACTGGAAATAAAAACATTTTGCAAATGAGTCATTGGCTCTAACAGAGGGAGACCACCCCATTTTCCATTCCATTTTTATTGGAGCCATGTGTCCTGGCTACTGAATGAACAGTACCTTTACTAGTTGAAAGAGTATACCACTTCTTGTAGGGCCGCTCCCCAAGTGCACAAAGCATCTCCCAGACAGTACCGTGACTGAGTCTTTAATAAGCCATACCACAATTATTATTATTATTATTTTTAAAGTAAATTTATTTATTTATTTATTTTTGGCTGCATTGGGTCTTCTTTGCCGTGCACGGGCTTTCTCTAGTTGCGGTGAGCGGGGGCTACTCTGTTGTGGTCGCGGGCTTCTTATTGCAGTGGCTTATCTTGTTGCAGGGTTTCAGTAGTTGTGGCTTGTGGGCTCAGCAGCTGTGGCTCATGGGCTCTAGAGCACCGGCTCAGTAGTTGTGGCGTACGGGTTTCACTGCTCTGTGGCATGTGGGATCTTCCCGGACCAGGGCTCATACCAGTGTCCCCTGCATTGGCAGGTGGATTCTTAACCACTGCGCCACCACAGTTATTTTTATCTGGCCAGCTATTTGGGGGTGGAGTAGATAGTGGGAACAGTGAATCCTATTGGCATGTGACCATTGTCTTACTTTTTTTTTTTTTCAATAAATTTACCTCCTTGTTCAGAAGCAATGATGTATGTGGGATACCATGCTGGTAAATAAAACATTCACTTAACAGGTGTAGATGATCACACAAAGAAGCAATTGCGGGCAGGGTGGCCAAATCCATATCCAAAATAAACATCTGTGAGGACAGTAACTGTGCACTTCATGATGTAAGGGATTCAGTGTAACTGGCCTTGCCAGGTGGCTGGCTAGTTCCTTATGTTAAGGTGGTCCTATTAGGGGCTCAGTGTTGGTTTCTGTTGGTTGGAGATTGGAAACTTAGTAACAGCAGGAGATAATTTAGGCTTGGCAGAGGGAAATCCATGTTGTACCCGTACAGAACCCCATACGTACAATGTCTTATCTCATAAGCCAACTAAGCATGGCTGAGTGAAGAGAACTGACAAATATCTACAAAATAGGTCATCTTAATGACCTGATAATTGAATGCTTCCTTTGTAGAAGAATCCATTGTGAAGATTGACATTGAACACAATTATCTCCATCCTCTTGGTATATATTCCAAATGGTCTATCTATCTGTTTCCCAAGTCCCCTTGTTACCAATCTTCCAAACTTGTTTTTCCCATACATCTGACCAAACTATTAGCTATGTCCATCATCTGAAGAGATTCCTACCTCCACTTATTTCTCCTAAGAGTCAGAGTGCACAATAGGATGTACTGCCCAAAGTTCTACCCCCTTGTAAGCACTTTCCAGCCTCTGTATTTTTGAGTCAGCCTTGGGTGAGACTGCAGTAGAACATTTACAGCTTGAGTGAGCATACTTCTAGAACCTTCTCTAAACAAGGTTGAATATTTTATCCTCAGTCACCTGGTTATGGGGAGTTGCCAATGAGGTCCTGGATGCATGTTGGTGAAAGGATAAATGGGAGACAGGAGTAATACCTTGGGAGTGTGAAGCATCTGTTTGTCTCAAAAGGAAAATATCTATTTGCTAAAAAGACTTTGCTCTAAAATCCTTGGAGCTTTTGTAAAAATTATAATTATCCTATAGCCACAGTCTCCATATACCGTCCTGATCCACGAGGTCATAAGAGATAATAGGATTTATTGCCATGTAGCCTGGAAGAGCTGCCGAATCTTCTGTTTCTCTGGACTCTCACTACAAGCTGTAGGGGCTTTTTTTGTTAATGGGCGAGAATGGAGCACCTGAATCCCGAGAGACCTACCAAGCACTGTGGTAGTGAACAAAATGTTTAGCGAATTATTTCTTCCTTTGGAATGAAGATACTGACTTTCTTGGACCACTGAAACCCCAGAAACCTCATAAAGAATAGATCTCTGAATGTACTTGGGTCTTAGCTCCCACTCTATGGCATGTCCACATCTTTCCAAGACATCTAGAGTACCTGTCACTTCTAATTCATTAGTCCTATTAGCACATTATCATCAATGTAGAAGTCCAGAGAGATGTCCTGTGGGATGGTGATGATCAAGGTCTCAGCAGACTAAATTATGTCAGGGGACCAGGGAGTTGACACAGCCTTGAAGGAAGTTGGTGAAAGTATAATGCTAAACCTTCCAGGTGAAAGCAAACTTTCTGTAGACATAAAGGGTGGGGGGGAGCTTTTTCAGGATAAGTAGGTACATTCCAGATGTTGATTTGCTCCCGTGATGAGTTCACACATGAAACATACCTGTTATGGAGCCATCAACTGAGAAAGCTTAGTAGTCTACTGTTATTCTCAAAAACAAATATATTTTCCAGAGATTAAGTCAAACAAATAAGTTAAAGGAGGTTATCATGGGAATAACTATACCTTATATTTCATTTCTTTAATGATGGTACTACTCTCTATGATCCTCTAAGTGGTAACAGTACTCATTTTGGTTTACATTTTGGAAAGTGAGGGAGAGGTTCCAGAACTTCCACTTATCCTTTCCTTTTCTAAGATAGCCCTGCTCAGAATTCCAATGTAGGGGATTCATCCAGTTGCCTGGAGTAACTGTTACAACTATTTGGGGGAAAACAGCAAGTGGACAATCTATTGTGATCTTAAAAGCTCAGTGTTCAATTAGCTACCTTCAAAGATACCTACTGTTCAAACAATTCTGATTCTTACTTTGATTCTGATGCTTGTTTTGGGAACCACATCCACCTCACTGCTGGCAGTTAAATGTTGCTACTTGGTCTCTGCCATCCCAGGATTTAATCATCCTCATTTAAACAAGAAAGCCATTTTCAATAGGGTTTTCTCCCACCTTCATTTCTGACCTGTAGAGAACAACTACCACTGCACTTTAAAAAACTGTTGACAGTTGTCCCTTGCCAATGCACTGCTTTATGTCAAGGTTCAGTGGGTATTCTCTGGGCCCTCTTGGTGGGTATAGTTAGGGAGTGGGCAAGCATATTGCACATGAAAATTCATCTCAACCTACCTATTTCTTTAAGTCTTTAGGTTCTTTCCTGAACATTGTATCAAGACATTTCTGGCATCTCAACCTCATTTCATGTACACCACCTCTGAGTCCAGGTTTCAGAAAAGCAAGTGAACATACAAGGCCGCCATCTCGTTAAGCCAAAATCACTGGTAAGTGCAGCCATGTTGATTAATTCAAACTGACCTATAATTATTTTCCTCCCTCTCTGATCTAGAAACCTTAGATGCCGTTCCCCCATATATTATCTATGTTCTTGACGATCTAAATTAGGAAACTGTTACAATCGTATTTGTCTTTTTTTCTTAAGCTTCATAAACTCAGGAATGCTGGAATATGACTGTAGTTACTTGTCTGGAGGCAATGAATGGTGGAAAGGGAGGAGGATAAGGAGAATTAGCATCTACTGCAAGTTATTTACCTGAGGTGAGATTATTACAGACTCTTAAAGAAAGACAGTCACAACTTCAACATATAGGGGAGCGCAGGCTGACGCTAGGGTAGCTCAGTGGGACTTGGCAATTGAGATACTCATTGTAGTTAAATCCTCCCAAATATCCCCTTTCCAGTTATGGGTGGAGGTGGCAGGGTACCAAGCAATCCAAAATTTCACATCAGGGAACTAACAGGAATGTAAATTCACTTATGTCATAATTCAGAGACTCATAAGATCAGACTCTACCTTTCATTTTTGGTTACGATGCACAAAAAAATGTGGCTGTCAAGAGATCAAATGTCTTCAGGGCAATTACAGTCACTTCTTGGTCTCTGACCAGCCTGCAGCCAAGAACTTAAAACCTTGATGTTATCTTTTTCTTTCTTTAAGCACTCCAGTACAATTAGAATTAGTCAATCCACCACATAGACTTTATATTTCTTTTTTTCTTTTTTTTGGCCACGCAGTGTGGCATGTGGGATCTTAGTTCCCCTAAGGATCGAACCCGTGCCCCCTGCACTGGAAGCATGGAGTCTTAACCACCGGATCACCAGGGAAGTCCGGGACTTTATATTTCTTATGTCCCTCTATTCTGTTCTATTTTAGCAGCATTCTAGTGCATCCGGTGACTACATGTAAATGTTCAGGCTACTTTCACTACTGAGCCCCACCCTCTGATCATAATCAGATCCTCAGTATCTTCAAATCCAACCAAGTCAGACAACCAATCTCAGATTTCTACTCCCTCACCTGAAAAGCCACCTCTGTTATCAATTACTTTATCCATAAGAATTCACTCTAATCAGTTTAAGAAGATACTAGGTAGTTTAAAGAATCTTCAGGAGGGCCAGAGAACCAGGCTTGGATGATTGCTACATAGAGAGGAACACAGCAGCCTTGAGAAATGCCTAAGTCCTACATAGACATGTTTTGAAGAAAACACTCCTGGTATTACCTTCTGCCATTTGGAACCTGTAACCATAGGAACTGTACTCCAGAAACTCTACCATAGCTGCCCTGGAAGAAATGGGTGTTTCTACTTTCCAGGAGAGCTGATCTCCCCCTTCATGTCCACTGCTCCCATTGTTCACTTGCACCCTTGAGTTCTGAGTGGTCATGTCTGCTTGGCAGAAGCTAGATCTCATGAGGACACCTGAGCTGCAAGGGAGCTGGGAAATGTGGAGTTCAGCTTCTGGACTCTGTAGTACAAGAAGTCAAGCTACAAGGATGTTACAGAAACGCTTACGTGCTCAACTTATTGTTCATACTTGTTAAAGGAGCTGTCAAACCTCTGACCCTTTTCTCCATTTGATTAAACTCAGCAGATAGTATAGGCAGGTCAGGTGAGAGTCAAGGTGGCTGAATTAGCTGTGGGTCATTTCTTCTTAAATATTAGGAATCTTAAAGGAAGAGTGGAGCTATCAACAAGGCACTAGAATTAAGATATAAAATAGAAAGCAGATATATCAAACGTTACAGCAAGGAAGGAAAAGAAGTCAATATTTACAAAACAAAGAACTAAGGGCATTTTTTCCCAATCTTCTAAGGTATGACAATGGTACAATCAAGAATAACAAAGAATGGGAACTAGAAAAAAATGAATGAGTTTCTTTTGATTTTCATTCATATATAAATCCTCTGTTCTTAGATTTTAAAATAAAAACAGCAACAGGAACTTAGCTTTGGGCAAAAACTGGAAATAATTCACGTGGTTATATTGATACTTCTTTGAAAACAAGATTTAATTTTGTAAGGTTCAAATAAATATAATTCAAAGTAATGATAATCATGAATGAATGATAAGTGGAAGCGGGACATCTTAAATTGATGATAAGATAGTAATTCTCTGGGGGGCAAGTTCCTATTTGCTACATCTAGAAAGTTAGAATCATAAAATCAGGATATGAAAATCAAAAGGAACCTCAAAACCAGTCTAATTTTTCACTGCAAGGCAGAATCCTTTCTACTGTCCCCTGACGCATGATTCATCTTCTATCATCTACCTGAATATTTCTGGGAACAAAGAACAAATTGCTGAATTGGTTATCAAATGAGAAATCTATCTGACTTGGTATAACTTTTTCTTAGTGAAGTCTTACTGTTTGTTATGCAGTGATTATTGTTCCTTTAAGTTTGCATAATTTATGTGATCTGTTCTTTTATTTATTAATGTAGTTAGCAAACTTATGAAACTTCTCAATCGGGGTGAAAAGATTTTTAAAAATTAATTTCAATGTGTCATATATCTTCTACTTATAATCAAAATTAAACATGTTAGGAGGATTAGCCCCTTGGGTAGTTTCCAACCTTCCCACCTAAACCCCCATTTAGTTCTCTAACTGTATTAAACAATGGGCACGGCTAAGAGAAAAGCTTTCAAATCCCCAAAGAAAATAAAAATTCATTCATGTATTTTATTTTAATGCATTATATACTGAGGTAGAAAACACAGGGGGCAGTACAATGGTTATTTATAAGGTTGATTTATACTGATTTACCTGTTACTGAAAGGATTATGCAACTGCACTGATACGGAAACCCCAGATAAATTCAGTTACATAAATACCATCAGTTGTGAGATTTACGTTTCCCAGTGTGGCAATCGTTCTGGTTAAGATTCTTTTGGATTGCCAAGGACAGAGAATCCTCAGACTGGCTGATTCGAAAGAAAGAACTTACTGGCTCTTCTACAGAACTGAAAAGGTGATTGATTCAGGCATGGCTGAATCCGGGTGCTCTAATGATACAATTAACAGTCTCTCACTCTGGTTCTATCTCACGCACCTTTGGCTGACTCTTCCTCATTGATGATGGTGATAGTCAAGCGCAGCTCCAGGTCTAAATGCCACCATGTAATCGCTCCACGAGCAAGTAAGAATGCCTCATTTCTAATATTCCAGCTAAACTTCTCTGGCTAACCTGCACGAGCTCAAGGCGGTTCACATGCCTGTTTCTGGAACTCTTCACTCTGGCCTGAGAAGTTGAATAGGCTGATTTGCCAGTGTGAGTGCGCGTACTGCTGCGAATAGGAAGGACTGAGGATAACTGTGAAGTGCACAAAGCCTCCAGCTGACCGGGCGGTGCAGCCCCGGCTATCTGCTGGGCAAGCCTAATGTTTGGTGCTGCGCATGGCCTTCATCTGCCTGGGGGGAGGGGTGTATTACTTGAATTTGCACAGGGGCATCCCGTGGACTAGCCGTGGCCCTGGAGCCGTGGATGTGCACCACTTGGACAGTGAATGGGGGAGGGTAGTCCTCTGGTTGAAAATCAGGTGCTGTTTCTATACTAAGGAAAAATGGACACTGGGCAAGCAGCTATCAGAGGCACACTACAGAAAAAATGCCATCACACGACTGCCATTAGTGTAAGTCTGAATGTCTTGTAGGTCCAACTCAACTCAGTTTAAATCTACTCAACTCAGTTTAATCCAATCCAACAATTATTGGTCTCTTTTTAAAAAATTTTTTATTTTATATTGGAGCATAGGTGATTAACAATGTTGTGTTAGTTTCAGGTGTACTGTTGATCTCTTATAGGCCAAAAAACGTGTTTGTGTCTGTGTGTATGTGTGTGTGTATTGGGTAGATGGGTAAGGAGGCACTAGCAAAAACCAAAACCAAAACAACGAAAAAGCAATGGACAGAAGAAAACTGTTCCTTTAGGAGCATCAAAAATTCCAACTTTTGGGCTTCCCTGCAGTGCAGTGGTTAAGAATGTGCCTGCTAATGCAGGGGACATGGGTTCGAGCCCTGGTCCGGGAACATCCCACATGCCGTGGAGCAACTGAGCCCAAGAGCCACAACTGCTGAGCCTGCACTGCAGAGCCCGGGAGCCACAACTACTGAGCCCACATGCCACAACTACTGAAGCCCGTGCTCCTAGAGCCCATGCTCTGCAACAAGAGAAGCCACCGCAATGAGAAGCCTGAGCACCACGACGAAGAGCAGCCCCCACTCGCCACAACTAGAGAAAAGCCCACATGCAGCAACGAAGACCCAATGCAGCCATACATACATAAATAAATAAACAAATTTATAAATAAAAAAAACTCCCTTCTAAAAAAATTCTAACTTTATGTCAACTATGAAATTTATTTTTTCTTTTTTATTTATTTATTTTTTTTTGCGGTACCTGGGCCTCTCACTGTTGTGGCCTCTCCCGTTGCGGAGCACAGGCTCTGGACGCACAGGCCCAGCGGCCATGGCTCACAGGCCCAGCCGCTCCGCAGCATGTGGGATCTTCCCGGACCGGGGCACGAACCCGCGTCCCCTGCATCAGCAGGCGGACTCTCAACCACTGCGCCACCAGGGAAGCCCCTATTTCTTGTTTTTAAAGTCTACTTTAACTAATGATTTAAAAATTCTCGTGCAAAATCAAAGATAGTAGAGTATAAATATTCCTTTAGTTTCTTTTTAGAAAAATCATGTGTATTTAAGTGAATTACACATCTATTATATGTTCAAATATGATTACACTCTGGTAAACTTAAAAAATTGAGGGATTTAAACATAAATATTTACTCCATTATATTTGTTATCATTATATCAGTCCTGACTTCCTAACGTTACCAAGTCCAAGGTGAACTGCTTGCCACATAACTGCTTGCCACACGACCGGCCGATAAATCAAGAAACCAGGTGTCGGGGCAAGGAATAGTGACTTTATCTGGAAAGCCAGCGGACCGAGAAAATGGCCCAAAGAAGCAACTTAACCAGTTAGAGGTCAGGCTTCTTTTACACTAAAAGGGGAGGGGGCGTGGCTGGTTGTTACCAACGTCTTGGTGCGGAATCCTTTGTTCTTGCAGCTGTCCCTGTAGGTGTGCTCACAATGCTCCAATCAACCTAGCACAATTATTTTCCTTTCTGCAACTCTGTATCTTTACATGAAGGGTACCTTTATATGAAGGGAAAAGTGTTATATCTTTAAAGGTCAGAGCCTTGAGGGTGGGCTATCATGTATATTTCAGGCTATAGGCAAGGCTATCATGTGTATTTCAGGCTATAGGCAACACTTTCACAAAGACGCACAGCTTGCATGACTAAGCACAGGCGACAGAGCTCTATGTTGGAGCTAAAGGAATAGGTCCAATATGGAGTCAGGTTTGTTCTCTCTTACACTAGCAGTCTGAAATAGCAGCCAAATACGTAGCCGGTAGGTCATCTTATGTCTTCACGTGATCTCTAAATACCGTTTGGCTTTATTTTAAGATTATTGCTAGTAACTCAATGTGCTTAAAAAATTGAATTAGCCTTTTATTTCTGTGAAGAAAAAAACTCAACACCCAGAGCGTGCGTTAACTTTCAACCTTGGGGAAAGCACAAAATAAACAGCAAGTTGATAATATTATCTAGTCAAAGTAAAACAAGGGGGAGGGGCGCGTGAGGAGAGAGGCGCGGGCAGTAATCAAATGCCAAATGGGATTTGTTTTTATTTCAGCACTTAGGGAGCATCGGTGAGAACTCCCTCCTTCAGAGTCAAAAAATATCTAGCACCCGAAAAAATTTAAGTCTGGTTCTTTCTAGATAAAAGAGAACAGGATTTAAATGAGTACATACTTAAGGTTAAGTGAGTAAATCCTCGCGGGGGTGGGGGGAGGTAACCACCCCTGTGGAACTTTAGAACTTTTGTTTTTTTACTTGAAACGCAGTAGCGCCGTGAAGTTTCCTGTTGCTTGGTCGGTAATCGGGCGAACCTGCGTGCAAGGCTGCGGACACCTTGTTGGGTCCGGGACGGAGGGCGGCGTTGCTGTGGAAGACGTGATGACGATATGCAGAAAGGAAAGCGATGACAAAAGCTCGCGAGGCCTGAGCGCTTCGGTGGCCGGGCCGGTCCCGCGGCCGCAGAGGCCCCGGGGCCGCCGGGCCAGCGCGCGGCGGGGACGGCGGGCGCGTCAATGGGCCCATTCAGGCCGGCGCGGCGCGGGGGTTGAGAAGTTAAGGGGCGGGAGGTGGCGCGCCGAGGCCGCGGCCGCGCCATTTGCATTTCAATGAAACCCGCCTGTTGACTCAGTGCCCGGCGCTTCCGCAGCTCCCACCAGAATCTGCCTTTGTTGGTTTTAGCTCCGGTCAAGTCCACTTCTTGCAGCGGGGGAGCCGCGCTTATTGAGTTTGTGTAGTCAGGCAGAACACTCGACAGGAAGGAAGGAGGAAGGGGTGCTCCGCGCGGCCATTGTCTGGGCAACCGGGCTTAAGCAGCCGAGTGACTATTTAATCTAGAAGGTGCACTTGAATCCCTTGCAAATCCTCTCAGTGTGGAGCAGGGGGCACCCAGACAGGGACAGATGGTGTAGGACCCCTTTGTTTAAAAATATGGAAATACGCTTTTTCATTTACTTAAGGTAGCCTCGCTCTTTTAACTGTTGCTATTCTCCGTGTTGCATTGTCCAGGAGAGACCCGAACCGGCTAATGGGCCTGGTCAGCCCTGCCCGAGCGGCCCTGCTTTTTTGTTGTTGTTGTTGTTAATGTAATAGCTGGAAGTGAGTTTGCTATGTTTGGCATAGTTACAGTAAGAACCCCTCTTACCTTTCCGGTGTCTTCTGAGTTGGGCACAGAACAGCCCAGGGAAGTTTGTTTTAAAAGTCTTGCAGGATCTCTTTTCAGAGGTCCCCCTCCTTCTCTTTTTTCACGTTAAGCATCAAATGCAGAGGTCTCGGGGTGCTTCACGTACAGCCAGGGGCGGAGGGAGAATGTCTTGTTCTCAGTGTCTCCTGCTGCTGCTTTGCCGTGACCACTTGGGCCATGAAACACAGTGAAGGGTGACCCACTTGGGTTTCCAGGGCCGGAAGGATGCTGTGGCTTGGGCCGCACATGTGGTTCCGCTTCCACAGCTATAATTTAGTGTATGTTCAACGTCAGGCTTTGGAAGTGTGTGCACACATGCTTGCAGTATATTAGAAAAGTGGAAGATTCTGCCTGCAGAGCCCTTGAGCTTGCTGACATGTCACAAGATGGATTTTCTAATTATCCTGACGACATAGAGGACTACATTTTATCGGGTCTCGGGGCACATTTGGGAACATTAGAACACACCCCAAGTTAGTCGGAAATGAGGTCAACCAACTTCCCACACATGTGACCTATTTTTCCTGTCCTGGCTTTTGTTTAAAACATGGCAGTCATGGTCCTGCGGGACTCTTCTAGCCACGGTAATACGAATCAATTAAAGGAAGAAATTTGAATAGATAACTGGTACAAAAAGAAAAAAATCAGATAGTTTTCCATTTCAGCACAGATCATACAGGAAGCAGATCATTGTCTTGTGGTTTTGAAGGTAGGATGAAACTGACACATCAGAAAATAGATTGTTGAAGTATTTTAATCTTGAGGTGTTTAAATGTTGGGCATCTTAATACATTTATATAAAGAAGCAGATGTCTCTTCGGTGTGTAATTCAAATCAAACGTTTGACTCTGTGAAATGCTCATAATCCAACTGTCTCTTACCTGCCATGACTGCAGACTCTTTGCCCTCAAGTTGTTCTGACATGCTCTCTCTAAGAACATAGACAGCGTACATACAACAACACCTGGGTCTGTGAATTAATTACTACATAGGCCACCACCAAGAACCTTTCTAAGTGGCCAAGTGCAAGGATCTTCTGTTTCTTATCCAAGTATCAAAGCCCCAAGTCCGTGAATTGACCCTTTACTATGAATTCCTGCTTCATTTCTATTTCACTCAGCCATTTTAGAGGAGGAAAGAGCCAGAATCAGGTGTCAGCCAGCAGGTGCTTATAATTTATATTTTTTGAAGAAAAATCTGCCTAAGCTGGTTTCAAGTTATCAAAAGATATAGAAATTAAGAAGTTCTAAAAAGATGTAGGAATTAAAACTGGGAGGGATGGGAGGGTCAGTGATTTTACATGCTTAAGCATTGCTCAGTAAACAAATTTGTTTAGAAGTTCAAAAGTTAAAAGAGAGCTTTGCTTGGAGTTTGAAAATTTTGTAGGTTTTCCTTCCAAATGGTGAAAAGTGGAATATGATATTATTATTCCACAGGCAGGTGTGAGCTTGAGCATACGTTTCTTGGCTTTCTTTTGATTTTATATAATGAACCTTTCGCTGGACTTCATTACAATGATGGTCTCCCTCTCTGATCCTGATTAAAACCATGAAGCCCCACATACTCTCTGATATTTGTCATTTCGTTTTGGTTGGTAAGTGAATTTTGGTGATAAAAGTGTGAAGCCACAAGTTCCCCAAAGCATTGGAATGCAGTGAAAAGGAAACTACCCCATCTAGCAAAGTTGGCCTCTTGCGTTGCGGAGCACAGGCTCCGGACGCGCAGGCTCAGTGGCCATGGCTCACGGGCCCAGTCGCTCCGTGGCACGTGGGATCCTCCCGGACCGGGGCACGAACCTGCGTCCCCTGCATCTGCAGGCGGATTCTCCACCACTGCGCCACCAGGGAAGCCCTGTAGCAAAGATTTTAAGTTGAACCTGAGGCTTCATGCTCACTCACAGTTCACAAATGATGCCCGCTCACCTAGCCCCGGGGGATGAAACTGGGGGCACCCACATTCAGTTGGGTGAAGGGTTCTTAGAATGTTCCTAAGGCCAATGTGTTGTATGGGACCAACCTGGGCCTCTGTTGAAGTTCAGAGAAGGAGACTGTGTATTCCCAGTAGGGAAAGGCAGCTTCAGCAACTGACCCTGTTTATGGGAGAGGATTTGGCCAGCGGGGACATGAATTCAGAGGCTTTCGTTATGAATCAGTTCCTCTGAGACTACCACAGCTGGGTTGAAGGTGTTCAGATTGAAGTGTTAATTTTCGTTTCTGCATCGCTTGGGTTTGTCCAAAATGAAAGTACTTATGGTGACCTTCCATACCAGACAGAGGATTGCTTAGAAGTGTGCGCCAAAATTTCCATTCGGGTGTGGGCTTAGTTTAGGAAAGTTCTCGAAGTCATAGCTGTTTTCCCCCAAAGCAGGACACATTCCCAGATGCCAGCCATATAAGATCCGTGTTGTGTCTTACCTGTCCTCTGCAGTGGTTGACGGTATTGACTGCTTCCTCTTTGAGAAGCACCTTCCTTGGCTTTGATGACAGAACTCTCTCCTGGCTTTTCTCCTACCTCTCTAGCCTCTCCTTCTTAGTCTTCCTTGCAGGCTCTTTGCCCCTTTGCTCATCCCTTATTGTGCTCTTGTGAGGGTTCTGTCTTTGGTTCTCATCTCTTCTGTACATTCTCCTTCGTGAGATGTCTAGGAGACCTTTCTTAAATACACTGTGTGTCCTCCTGCCTCAGGGCCTTGAATATGTGGTTTTCTCTGCTTAGGATGTTCTTTCTCCAGATACCTGGCTTATTTCTTTATTTAGTTCTCTACTCAAATGTCACCTTTCAAATGAAGCTTCCCTTGTTATCCATAGAAAATAGCAGGTATCCAGTCAGGGTCAGGACTAGTATAAAGCAATCAAGGTGCCCAGGGCACACAATTTAAGGAGGCAAGTTCACGGTCAGCACCTGAGAATGTGTGCCTCCTTACATTTGGTACCCCGGGCACTTTGCTTGCCTCACCAGTCCTGACCCTCTACCTGTACTCACTCTCTAGTCTCTTAGTTTATCTTTCTTCACAGATATTATTGTAACTAACATATATATATGTTATATTATTATATAATATATATTATATTATATATGTATTATATATTATATATTATAATATATGTATTATATATAATATATATAATATATATTATATATTAATATATTGTATAATATATATATTATATATATAATTGTATGTCTCTCCACCCTTGTCCCACTCACACCATTAGAATGTGGGCCATGTTGGAGGAGGGCCCTTATCTGTTTTGGTTTTTGCTGTATCTCCTGAGCCTAGAACAGAGCTCAGAACGTAGTAGGTATTCATCATATATTTATGTTTAAATGAATATAGTGTATAAATGCCTACCACTCATATGACTGATGACTCAAATGCACAGAGACTACCCTGGTGGCTCAGTGGCTAAGGATCTGCCTGCCAATGCAGGGAACACAGGTTCGAGCCCTGGTCTGGGAAGATCGCACATGCCGTGGAGCAGCAAAACCCGTGCGCCACAACTACTGAGCCTGTGCTGTAGAGCCCGTGAGCCACAACTACTGAAGCCTGCGTGCCTAGAGCCCGTGCTCCGCAACAAGAGAAGCCACCACAATGAGAAGCCCACACACTGCAAAGAAGAGTGGCCCCCGCTCGCTGCAACTAGAGAAAGCCCGCGCATAGCAACAAAGACCCAACGCAGCCAAAAATTTAAAAAAAAAAAAAAAAAAAGAACACTCAAATGCACAAAAACAAGGTTTGTAAATGGACCTCTCCCCTCGGGTGTTCCACAAGCTTTTCAAACTCAGCGTGTCCAAAACTGCATTTATCACCTTTTACTCCCAAACCTACCTCCCACCTAAATTTTCTGAGTAGCTGCATCTAGCTCAGATTAAAATGCTAGAGTTGTGGTGACTCAGGCCTATCAAGTTTGCTCCCTAAATAACCTTTGTCTTCCTCCACCTCCCTCCCTGCTGCCCTGCTTTAATTCGGGCTCTCCTTCCTTCCTTCTGGAAAAACTGCCAGTCCCCATCCAACTGATCTCATGGCAAACAGCTTCTTGATCTCTGCTTAAAACTTCTGGCACACTGCTGTGAAGCGAGCTCTCTAAACCACCTATCTGATCGTGGCACTTCGTTATCTTCACATCCGTCCCTGGAGCCCTGTAGGTTTGGAGATACCATTCAGATTGCCATCCGTCTGCCGACTCTTGCCTGGGAGTCTCCTGCTGTGCCCTCCCTCTCTTCCTGCTCCTGCGATCTACCCTCCTCCCCCCACCCCCCCGCCCCCTGGCAGTCACCCACTTGGTGCCCAGTCACAGAGGATTTGGAAGTTTGGAATACTCTGTCCTCCTAACTGCTGCTCTGCGGTTGCCTGGCTAACCTCTACCGATCCATTCATCCTCGTGGAATGGGCCATTTGAGCTCACCTCTGCCTGTCAAGTTGTTTTGTAATTTTCTGTTTACCTACCCCGCCCCCCATTCCCCTGAGAACACCTTAAGGACAGGAACTGGGTCTTTCGTTTCTGCACACCCAGTGTAGAGTGGACCCTTCATGTCGTTTGTTGAATGAATGCATAAATTCATTTCAAGATTATTTTGTTATGTAGGGTAAGGTACAGCTCTAAATGACTGTTTCCTTACTTGGTATCTGTTGATTCCGACATTGTTTTTAAAAAATCCTTCCTTACTCCCTTGCGTGAGGAGCTTACTCTGTCATATATTACATTCTTTTTTTTTTTTTTTTTTTTTTTTTTTTGTGGTATGCGGGCCTCTCACTGCTGTGGCCTCTCCCGCTGCGGGGCACAGGCTCCGGACGCACAGGCTCAGCGGCCATGGCTCACGGGCCCAGCCGCTCCACGGCATGTGGAATCCTCCCGGACCGGGGCACGAACCCGTATCCCCTGCATTGGCAGGCGGACCCCCAACCACTGCGCCACCAGGGAAGCCCATATATTACATTCTTACGGATAGTTGTATGTAATTCCAGTTTTCCCTTTTGTCCTCTTGATTTACATATCCATTCCTACATCAGTAACACTCCAGTTTAGACTTCCTCAGCCACTATTTTACTAGAATATTCCTGGGTTTCATCCGTGTTTATTTTCCTAAATACATTTTGGTATCGAATGTTTTATTGATTTTTTTAAATACAAAAATCCAGTTAGAGTTTTAATTGGAGTAGTTAACTGAAAATTAATTTTGAAAGAACAGAACTCTTCTTCATTTTCTCCTCATTGTGAGGTTGGTTAGTTGCTAGTTTAAGAGTAATCAGATAACGGAAAAACCACATCAGAAACTGGCGTCAAGGAGTTCCTGGTGGCCTAGTGGTTGGGCTTCCAGGCTTTCACTGCCCTGGCCTGGGTTCACTCCCTGGTCCGGGAACTAGATACTGAGTGCCACAGAGCACGGCAAAACCAAAACCAAAACAAAAACCAAAAAAAAACCAGCGAGCAAAACCTGGTGTCAAGTGACAGCCACATTTTTTTTTTTTTTTTTTGTGGTACGCGGGCCTCTTACTGCTGTGGCCTCTCCCGTTGGGGAGCACAGGCTCCGGACACGCAGGCTCAGCGGCCATGGCTCACGGGCCCAGCTGCTCCGCGGCACGTGGGATCTTCCCGGACCGGGGCACGAACCCTTGTCCCCTGCATCGGCAGACGGACTCTCAACCACTGCGCCACCAGGGAAGCCCAACAGCCACTTTTTAAAGGGAATCACTCTATTTCCTCATGACAGAATTCATAGCCTCGTGCTTCTCATGTCGTTATATGCTCTTCCCTTCCCAGGAATATAGGACCTGTCCAGCAAGCTAACATTAATTGTCTTTTAAAACTCCCTAACAGAGATAGGCAATGTCTTTCATGTACCATTTCAGTGTTAGATAGAATATTATGGGTGGAATATTCTTCCCTTTGTCCAATCCTAGTATTTGAAAACAAATTCATCCTATTTGCTTAGTGGAGACGTGAAACAGCTGGCCACCCTCCCGTTTCTACAAACTCTCCTTATACTTTCAACTGGTAACGGGGAAATGCCTCTTTAGCTCAGTTTGTCTGAACATTTATTTTGTGGGACCTTCTAAACATCCATAAATTTTACACAAACCGTTTGAACATTTTACATGATTAATCTTCTATTGTTTATCTAATGCAGGACGCCGCACACTACCCGAGACTCCGATTATAAAGAGAGGGCCATAACCTTGGAGGCGTCTGGGCTTAGTGTTCACTGTGTCATCAGCCTTTCTCACCCCCTTGTTTGTATTAAGGGATTAAAATCATAGTCATTTTGGTTTTTGCCTTGCTTATTTTAACTCTAGTTTTTTTTTTTTTTTTTTTTGCTGGGAATAGAGTCTAAACTTTCTAATTTAAGCGAGGGGGTTTATGAGCCCCTGGGGCAAAGATTTCATTCCATAGCCTTGAAGTTGGAAGCAGGGAGATGATTTGGTTCATTGATTTCTCTTCTAAGTCTGTTTCTTTCTAGTCCTCTAGCCCCTGATCCCTATCTGCCAGGGGAGTAGTTAATAATTTTTACTCATATCCTCTGGCTTTCAATTAATAAGTACTCAGGTGATCTGATTTAAGGCATGCTTTAAGTTTGTTTAGCCACTTCTATGAGCCCACAGCTGCAGTGTATTTCAGGTAAAGTCATTGATAGTGTATAAGGATGACAAAACTTGGTTTACATTATCATGAAATTATTTAAGTTTTGAACCTGGTTAATTGTACAAAAATAGGTATGTTTTTAAAAAGTTACCTAGAACCATAGCCATGGAAATCCATTCTCACTTTGACTTCCATGCGGTATATTTTTTAAACTGCTTGAGACAGCTGAGTTTTAAACCACTGTCAATCAAAAACAAACAACAAACAAACAAACCAAAAACAACCCAACTTACCCTGTTGGTCCGCGTGTTACCTGCTTTTCCTCCAGTTCTCTGGCAGGAGAAAACAGCGTCCTATGCAGAAACATGAACAGTGCAGGTCCGTTTTTACACAGAAAACAAGTTTATAAACAGTGAGTGCGTTCGGGGTGCACGCCCTGGGCTACATAGGTCCAGTCCAGCACATGTGCAGAGTCTGTAGGAGACTAAACAGAACACAATGTGTTTGTTCTACAGTAATGACTTTGGAGAGCTCTATACTTATTTCACGGATGCTGCTATTACTGAAGATTATTTTTTTGTTGTTTTTTGTTTTTGGAACTCCCCTCTAGGAAATGCTTTTAAACTTTCTAACCCAAAATCTTTCCCAAATCTGTCCATTTATTGTCATCCCTTCAGCCCATGTCCTAGTTTAGATGCTTACCATCTCAATCTTGATTATGGAAACATCTTCTCAATTGGTTTTATGCCCGGTTATTATACTCCTACAATTAATTCTTTGCACAGTTGCTAAAATTATCTTTTTTTTTTTTTTTTTTTTCTGACCATATCCCTTAACATGACATTCAAGGCTTTCCACAGTCTGGTCTTGTTCTACCTTTGTAGCCTTTTCTTCTCTCTATCCTCTTCATATATCCTATTTCCAGCCAGGTATTAAAATTTAGACTGACCCTGCATTTCCATTTGCTTGGGACAGTCTGGGTTTACATCTGCTGTCCTGGGGTCCTGTCTAGTTTAACCTTTTTAGCACTTTCAAAGGTGTCCTAGTTTGTTAATAAATTATATGATCACTCCTTGGTATTTTTTTTTAAGATTTTTTAAAAAATGTGGACCATTTTTAAAGTCTTTTATTGAATTTTTTACAATATTGTTTCTGCTTTTATGGTTTTTGGCTGTGAGGCATGTGGGATCTTAGCTCCCTGACCAGGGATCGAACCTGCACCCCCCTGCACTGGAAGGCAAAGCCTTAACCACTGGACCACCAGGGAAGCCCCACTCCTTGGTATTTTTTTATTTGTTATTTTTAATTTTGGTACGCGGGCCTCTCACTGTTGTGGCCTCTCCCTTTGCGGAGCACAGGCCCCGGACGCGCAGGCTCAGCGGCCATGGCTCACGGGCCCAGCCGCTCCGCGGCATGTGGGATCCTCCCGGACCGGGGCACGAACCCGTGTCCCCTGCATCGTCAGGCGGACTCTCAACCACTGCGCTACCAGGGAAACCCTACTCACTCCTTGGTATTTTTAAACAGCTTTATTGAGACATAATTATGTACCATTAAGTTTATCCACTTAAAGTGTACAATTCAGTGGTTTTTAGTATATGTATAGAGTTGTGAAACCATTACCTTAATACAAATTTAGAACATTTTTATCACCTCAAAAAGAAACTTTGTACCCATTAGCAGTGATTTTGCATCTTACCCCCACTCTCCCCATCCGATCTCCCAGCCTCAGGCAACCACTAATCAACTTTTTGTCTCTGCAGATTTGCCTATTCTTAATATTTGATGTACATGGTATTATACAATATGTGTTTTGTGTGTGTGTGTTTGTGTGTGTGTGGCTTCCTTCACTTAGCATAATGGGGTTTTTTTAAATAAATTTATTTATTTTTGGCTGCGTTGGGTCTTCGGAGCTGCGTGAGGGCTTTCTCTAGTTGTGATGAGCAGGGGCTACTCTTCGTTGTGGTGCGCGGGCTTCTCATTGCGGTGGCTTCTCTTGTTGCGGAGCACAGGCTCCAGGCGCGCGGGCTTCAGTAGTTGCAGCTCGCGGGCTCTAGAGCGCAGGCTCAGTAGTTGTGGTGCATAGGGTTAGTTGCTCTGTGGCACATGGGATCTTCCTGGACCAGGGCTTGAACCCGTTTCCCCTGCATTGGCAGGCAGATTCTTAACCACTGCGCCACCAGGGAAGTCCCTAGCAGAATGTTTCTGATGTAGTATGTAAAATGTGTCAGGAGTTCATTCCTTTCTATGACCAAATTATGTTCCATTTTATGGCTATACCACATTTTATTTATCCATTTATCAGTTGAAGGACATTTGGATTGTTTCCAATTTTTGGCTACTATGAATAATGCTGCTGTGAACATTAGTGTACAAGTCTTTGTGTGGATATATGTTTTAATTTCTCTTGAGTATATACCTAGGACTGGAATTGCTTGGTCATACACTAACTACATGTGTAACTTTTTTTTTTTTTTTTGCTGTATGTGGGCCTCTCACTGCTGTGGCCTCTCCCGTTGTGGAGCACAGGCTACGGATGCGCAGGCTCAGCGGCCATGGCTCAGGGGCCTAACCGCTCCGCATGTGGGATCTTCCCGGACCGGGGCACAAACCTGTGTCCCCTGCATCGGCAGGCGGACTCTCAACCACTGCGCTACCAGGGAAGCCCTACATGTGTAACATTTTGAGGAATTGCCAAACTGTTTTCCAAAGCAGCTGCTGCTCCATTTTATTAGTCCCACTGGTAATTTAAGAGCATTCTAATTTCTCCACATCTTCATCAACACTTGTTATTGTCTGTCTTTTTTATTATAGCCATCTTACATGTGAAGTAATATCTCATTGTGATTTCAATTTACATTGAAATCAATGCTCGTTAGATTTTCATTTATCTTTTTAGAGAAATGTCTATTCAAATCCTTCGCCTATTTTAAAATTAGGTCATTTGCCTTTTAATTATTGAGTTGTAAGAGTTCCTTATATAGTCTAAGTCCCTTATCAGATATATGATTTGTAAATATTTTGTTTCAGTCTGTGGGTTGCCTTTTCACTTTCTTGATGGTGTCCTTTGACATTCAAATATTTTTCATTTTGAGTTAGTCTGACTTACCAGTCTTCTCTTTGATGGCTTGTGCTTTTGGTGTCATATCTAAGAAATCATTGCCTAACCCAAGATCACAGAAATTTACTGCTGAATTTTCTTCTAAGAGTTTTATAATTTTAGAGCTTTCATTTAAGTGTATGATCCTCTTTGAGTTAGTTTTTGTATATGATGTGAAGTTAGGGGTTCCAATTCATATTTTGCTTGTGGATTTCCAGTTGTCTTAGGCCATTTGTTGAAAAGACAATTCTTCCATTAAATTGTCTTGGCCCCCTACCTCTATGCATTTTTATAGTTTAATTATTTATATTATAGCCTTGGGCTAGAATTGTTTTATATTATTTTTCTCTTCCTATTGACATCTTACTAATTAATTCCTTCAAGATTATATGCATATATATATATAGATATATACATATATCTATATATATATATGCCATATCTTCTTTATCCATTCATCCATTGTTAGGTTGTTTCCATATCTTGGCTATTGTAAATAATGCTGCAATGAACATAGGGATGCATATATCTTTTCAAATTAGTGTTTTTTGTATTCTTCAGGTAAGAATACCCAGAAGTGGGATAGCTGGATCATGTGGTAGTTCTAGTCTTAATTTTTTGAGGACTCTCCATACTGTTTTCCACAGTGGCTGTACCCAATGATAGCATTTTTGAAAGAATTTCTTCGGATTCCCCCACTAAGGAGGACAATATGAGGTGTTAAGATCAGGGTAGGAGTTATGACAGGGATATTGCCAACCATTCCTTTACTCACCTGTCGTGGTGCTTTCCTCCCTACTCCTTGGCCCATGAGCCCAGGTTTAGTGCCAGTATTTCATATGAGACACCAGAGGCATCATCTCCAGAAGGTCACGTTTAGAAAACCAAGCCACCACTGGGAGAGCACATTCTGTTTGGGCTTTTCCTTGGTTATTAGCAGAGCTTAGTTGATCATACTTGGCTGTCATTATTTAGGTTACTTTAGAGGACAGGAGGTGGCAGAAATCTGAGGTGGTTTGTGATAAGAGACTTTGTGCCTTATATGGATGTTATAATAAAATGTACTGCTCTTTTGCAGGCATCTAGGATCTCCTGGTCCACAGATACAAAGGCAAACCTAAAGAGCTAATGGTCAGGAAAATCAGACTCAGCTCTAAGCCTGTGCTTAACCAGGACTTGTAGTGTTAAGGCAACTAGTGCTGAGATAGTAAAATTCTATTGTAACCTACTGTCCAGAGATGAGAAAACACCCATGTTATTGGGTTCCAGTGTCACAATGAGAGAGCTCACTTTACACTGCCATGTATTCTGGGGATGTGATTTAATCCACAATGTTACTGAATCCCTGGAAAAGTTAGTTGTGGTTCTCATATGGATTTTAACTGTATTTATTCCAAATAAAAGCAACAAAAATTAATAAGACTTTTGTAGATTGTCAAAAGAAGAGTTAGTCAAGTTCAGCACTCAGTAGAAGGAATACACTAGAAGGAATCAATAGCAGAATAACTGAGGCAGAAGAACGGATAAGTGACCTGGAAGACAGAATGGTGGAATTCACTGCTGCGGAACAGAATAAGGAAAAAAGAATGAAAAGAAATGAAGACAGCTTAAGAGACCTCTGGGACAACATTAAATGCAACAACATTCACATTATAGGGGTCCCAGAAGGAGAAGAGAGAGAGAAAGGACCTGAGAAAATATTTGAAGAGATTATAGTTGAAAACTTTCCTAACATGGGAAAGGAAATATGGACCCAAGTCCAGGAAGCCCAGAGAGTCCCATACAAGGTAAACCCAAGGAGATACACTCTGAGACACATAGTATTCAAACTGGCAAAAATTAAAGATAAAGAAAAATTATTGAAAGCAGCAAGGGAAAAATGACAAATAGCGTACAAGGGAACCCACATAAGGTTAAAAGCTGATTTCTCCCCAGAAACTCTACAAGCCAGAAGAGAGTGGCATGATATACTTAAAGTGATGAAAGGGAAGAACCTATAATCAAGATTACTCTACCCAGCAAGGATCTCATTCAGATTCGATGGAGAAATGAAAAACTTTACAAACAAGCAAAAGCTAAGAGAATTCAGCACCACCAAACCAGCTCTACAGCAAATGCTAATGATTCTCTTGTGGGAAACACAAGAGAAGAAAAGGACCTACAAAAACAAACCCCAATTAAGAAAATGGTAATAGGAACACACATATCTATAATTATCTTAAATGTGAATGGATTAAATACTCCAACTGAAAGACACAGGCTTGCTGAATGGATACAAAAACAGGACCCATCTATATGCTGCCTACAAGAGACCCACTTCAGACCTAGGGACACATACAGACTGAAAGTGAGGGGATGGAAAAAGATATTCCATGCAAATAGAAATCAAAAGAAAGCTGGAATAGCAATACTCATATCAGATAAAATAGACTTAAAATAAAGAATGTTACAAGAGACAAGGAAGGACACTACATAGTGATCAAGGGATCGATCCAAGAAGAAGATATAACAATTATGAATATATATGCACCCAACCTAGGAGCACCTCAGTACGTAAGGCAACTGCTAACAGCTATAAAAGAGGGAATTGACAGTAACACAGTAATAGTGGGGGACTTTAACACCTCATTTACACCAATGGACAGATCATGCAAACAGAAAATTAATAAGGAAACACAAGGTTTAAATGACACAATAGACCAGATAGATTTAATTGATATTTATAGGACATTCCATCCAAAAACAGCAGATTACACTTTCTTCTCAAGTGCTCACAGAACATTCTCCAGGATAGATCACATCTTGGGTCACAAATCAAGCCTCTGTAAATTTAAGAAAATTGAAATCATATCAAACATCTTTTCTGACTACAATGCTATGATATTAGAAATGAATTACAGGGAAAAAAACGTAAAAAACACAAACACATGGAGGCTGAGCAATACGTTACTAAATAACCAAGAGATCACTGAAGAAATCAAAGAGGAAATCAGAAAATAACTAGAGACAAATGACAATGAAAACACAATGATCCCAAACCTATGGGATGCAGCAAAAGCAGTTCTAAGAGGGAAGTTTATAGCTATACAAGCCTACCTCAAGAAAAAAGAAAAATCTCAAATAAACAATCTAACCTTACACCTAAAGGAACTAGAGAAAGAAGAACAAACAAAACCCAGAATTAGTAGAAGGAAAGAAATCATAAAGATCAGAGCAGAAATAAATGACATAGAAACAAAGAAAACAATAGCAAAGATCAATAAGATTTAAAGCTTGTTCTTTGAGAAGATAAACAAAATTGATAAACCATTAGCCAGATTCACCAAGAAAAAGAGGGAGAGGACTCAATAAAATTAGAAATGAAAAAGGAGAAGTTACAACAGACACCACAGAAATACAAAGCATCCTAAGAGACTACTACAAGCAACTCTATGCCAATAAAATGGACAATCTGGAAGAAATGGACAAATTCTTAGAAAGGTATAAACTTCCAAGACTGAACCAGGAAAAAATAGAAAATATGAACAGACCAATCACAAGTAATGAAATTGAAACTGTGATTAAAAATCTTTTGAGAAACAAAAGTACAGGAACAGATGGCTTCACAGGCGAATTCTGTCAAACATTTAGAGAAGAGCTAACACCCATCCTTCTCAAACTCTTCCAAAAAATTGCAGAGGAAGGAGCACTCCCAAACTCAATCTATGAGACCACCATCACCCTGATACCAAAACTAGACAAAGATACTACAAAAAAAAGAAAATTACGGATGAATATCACTCATGAATACAGATGCAAAAATCCTCAACAAAATACTAGCAAACAGAATCCAAGAACACATTAAAAGGATCATACACCACGATCAAGTGGGATTTATCCCAGGGATGCAGGGATTCTTCAATATACACAAATCAATCAGTGTGATATGCCATATTAACAAATTGAAGAAGAAAAACCATATGAACATCTCAATAGATGCAGAAAAAGCTTTTGACAAAACTCAACACCCTTTATGATAAAAACTCTCCAGAAAGTGGGCATAGAGGGAAGCTACCTCAACATAATAAAGGCCATAAATGACAAACCCACAGCAAACATCATTTTCAATGGTGAAAAACTGAAACAATTCCTCTAAGATCAGGAACAAGACAAGGATGTCCACTCTCACCACTGTTATTCAACATAGCTTTGGAAATCCTAGCCATGGTAATCAGAGAAGAAAAAGAAATAAAAGGAATACAAATTGGAAAAGAAGAAGTAAAACTGTCACTGTTTGCAGATGACATGATACTATACATAGAGAATCCTAAAGATGCCACCAGAAAACAACTAGAGCTGATCAATGAATTTGGTAAAGTAGCAGAATACAAAATTAATGCACAGAAACCTCTTGCATTCCTGTACACTAATGGTGAAAAATCTGGAAGAGAAATTAAGGAAACACTCCTATTTACCACTGCAACAAAAAAGAATAAAATACCTAGGAATAAACCTACCTAGGGAGACAAAAGATCTGTATGCAGAAAACAATAAGATAAAAGAAATTAAAGATGACACAACCAGATGGAGAGATATACCATGTTCTTGGATTGGAAGAATCAATATTGTGAAAATGACTATACTACCCAAAGCAATCTACAGATTCAATGCAATCCCTATCAAATTACCAATGGCATTTTTTACAGAACTAGAACAAAAAGTCTTAAAATTTGTATGGAGACACAAAAGACCCCGAATACCCAAAGCCGTCTTGAGGGAAAAAAAATGAGCTGGAGGAATCAGACTCCCTGAGTTCAGACTATACTACAGAAGTACAGTGACCAAGACAGTATGGTACTGGCACAGAAACAGAAATATAGATCAATGGAACAGGATAGAAAGCCCAGAGATAAACCCACACACATATGGTCAACTAATCTATGACAAAGGGGGCAAGGATATACAATGGAGAAAAGACAGTCTCTTCAATAAGTGGTGCTGGGAAAAGTGGACAGCTACATGTAAAAGAATGAAATTAGAACACTCCCTAACACCATACACAGAGATAAACTCAAAATGGATTAAAGACCTAAATGTGAGACTGGACACTATAAAACCCTTAGAGGAAAACATAGGAAGAACACTCTTTGACATAAGTCACAGCAAGATCTTTCTTGATCCACCTTCTAGAGTTATGGAAATAAAAATAAACAAATAGGACTTAATGAAACTTAAAAGCTTTTGCACAGCAAAGGAAACTACAAACAAGATGAAAAGACAACCCTCAGAATGGGAGAAAATATTTGCAAACGAATCAATGGACAAAGGATTAATCTCCAAAATATATAAACAGCTAATGCAGCTCAATATTAAAAAAACAAAAACCCAATCAAAAAATGGGCAGAAGAGCTAAATAGACATTTCTCCAAAGAAGATATTCAGATGGCCAAGAAGCACATGAAAAGCTGCTCAACATCACTAATTATTAGAGAAATGCAAATTAAAACTACAATGAGAGATCACCTTACACCAGTTAGAATGGGCATCATCAGAAAACCTACAAACAGCAAATACTGGAGAGGGTGTGGAGAAAAGGGAACCCTCTTGTACTGTTGGTGGGAATGTAAATTGATAGAGCCACTATGGAGAACAGTATGGAGATTCCTTAAAAATCAAAAAATAGAATTACCGTATGACCTAGCTATCCCACTATTGGGCATATACACAGAGAAAACCATAATTCAAAAAAACATGTGCACCCCAATGTTCATTGCAGCACTATTTACAATAGCCAGGTCATGGAAGCAACCTAAATGCCCATCAACAGACGAATGGATAAAGATGTGGTACATATATGCAATGGAATATTACTCAGCCATTAAAAGGAACGAAATTGGGTCATTTGTAGAGATGTGGATGGACCTAGAGACTGTCAGACAGAGTGAAGTAAGTCAGAAAGAGAAAAACAAATATCGTATATTAACGCACGTATGTAGAACCTAGAAAAATGGTATAGATGGACCGGTTTGCAGGGAAGAAATAGAGACACAGATGTAGAGAACAAACGTATGGACACCAAGCGGGGAAAGTGGTGGTGGGATGAATTGGGAGATTGGATTGACATGTATTCACTAATATGTATAAAATGGGTGACTAATAAAAACCTGCTCTATAAAACAATAAATTAAAAAAAGAACAGATTTGCTTTGAAAATAAAAGTAAAACCAAAAACAATTCATACATATTCTATTCATTTAAGTAATTTTCTATTTGTTTAGTCATATCAAGAAGGTGTCATTAGTCATCTACATACATAGCAGGAAAGGCATATCCTGCACACTAGGTTGCCACTAGGTTACTTTGTGAACTTCCATTATTTACCAACCATCCACTATTAAGTCACATTTCTTGAAGTTGTCCTCTAGATCCAGTGAGGAATGGTCTCTCAATAACTGTATGAAGGTGCCTGCGAGAGATAGGACCTGGGACTAGATGAGCGAGTCTCAAATGTTGCGGTGGAGCTTGTTCAAGATACAGATGTCCTGGCCCCAGAGCATCTGTATTTTGACCAAGCTCACCTCGGTGATTCTGGCATGCATCAGCATTTGTGAAATACTCATATAGGTGACCTATACGATCTTTTTCAACTCTAAGGTTATATGAGCTTATATTGCAAAACAGGCAAATACAATGAGCCCTGGGTATTGCGCCAGGGGGTGGTGCGGGGGGAATTGGTTCCGGGAGCAGCCCTCACCCAGCCAATCCCGCCCCCCCCTCCCCCAACAAAATTCCTGGATGCTCAGTCCCTCTTATAAAAGTCTCTAGAGCAGTAGGCCCTCGGCGTCCTCTGCTGCAGCCTCTGAGAGATGACCCACGGTTGTTTGAATCCAAGGATGCGGAATCTGTGAATACGGAAGGCCCAGCTGTATGCGTCTTGAAATAGCTCAAGATATAGAAGGTCAATCCAGGAAAATAATTAACACATCTTGAAAGCCTCTCATAAAGGAAACCAACATGTTAGTCATTCTTCTTTGTTTCTGGTTTTCTTCCCCCTGACTTTGTGTTATCCTTCACAGTCTATGTTTGTCCTACTTACATGTGATTCCCATGCCTTACACAAAGTTTAAGGGCACTTAGGATAAGCTTTATAAAATGGTTCAGAGTTTAGGGCTCAATCCCCTTCCTCCCTGTTGGGTCAACCCACCACCTGAGAAGGGGTGAGGCTCATCCCCTGATGGCTGATCAGAAGGTTTTTGTGAAACGAAGTGAAAGTGCTCCTTGCTTTTGAAAATGTTGGTTACCCCTCGCTTAGACCTAGTTATGGTCTTAGCAAACCGCAGGGGATTCAAATCAGGGACCTTCGGAGGCTGAGGGCCCAAGCCTGAGCAAGTCCAGACTGTCCTGCCAAAGCCCACGTGCAAGGAGATATCATTCCTCTATTTGCTCCTTTCCAGAGGGCTAGGACCTGTTTTCTGTGTTAGTGGAAATTAGATCCGTAAGAC
This sequence comes from Kogia breviceps, assembly GCF_026419965.1. Taxonomy (NCBI): domain Eukaryota; kingdom Metazoa; phylum Chordata; class Mammalia; order Artiodactyla; family Physeteridae; genus Kogia; species Kogia breviceps. Next base: position 129,494,819 of record NC_081315.1, read on the forward strand.
ATGGCAGTGTAAAATAAAACTCCAGGTGGGAGGGTCAACTTAAAAAAATACCCGTTTCCAAATTTAACCTTCTGTTGCCTGGGCAATAAGGATACAACCCCATGAAGCTCACAGTGCATCCGGAATGAAATTCTTTCAGGGACCTTGGAGAAGAGAACATTCCATTTTATAATGTTGAACATGTCTTTGCCACATGGGTACAACTTGCATAGCCTTGCTGGTGAGGAACAACGTTGCTGTTAGTTTTTAAATTGTTGGCATACAGTAACTTTATGTTAAAGCTCCTCCTGGAGTTTTATTTCCCTTCCTATGCAGGACTTGCCCTCATAGGAATGGAAATAGCTGATTCTGAACAGACCACGGCTTTAGCATCAAACTGCTCATGTACTCTAAAATGATTAGTTCACTCGTAGAACCAGAATATTATGCCTACTTCTCCCCTCGTCTCCATCACAGCTTTTCGTTCACTCTTATTGCATTTCTCTTAGGGCAGTGCAATTGCCTTATGGCAGAAGTCTGTATGCAGAAAGTCCAGTTCCCAGAAAACAAAATCATGTGTGTGTGTGTTTGCACATAATTCGGAGAGGAGAGAAACAAGGCTGAAGCTTGTTTGCTAAGAGAAGCTTATGCTAGCTAAGTTTATTTTCTTAATTTCTGCACCTGTGTTATCAACAAGTTAGACTGATTCAACTTATAAGAACATTCATTCTAGAAAGGAAAGAAGTCTAGCTGCTCAGCTAATGAATAACGAAAATAGGATAATTTCAAACTGGTGAAAGAAGACTGTATATAACAAGTATGCTAAGCTATATAAAACATCTGAAGTCCCCACCCCAGTCAGTCCATGTACCTAAAACATTACCCTATTCTTTATTCTCGTATTGTGGGACATGAAGTCTTAGAATGAAATGTGCTAGTACATAAAATAGAGTAAAATTTCATAAATGTAAACTAAGAAAGAATAACCTTGGTATGAATAGTAAAACATATTTAAAAACAGATAAAACTGACTGTAAAAAACATGCTTTAATTATCCCTAAACAGACATGAGCCAGAACACATTGGACTTAATTTAGGGGCTTTTTGAACTTGGCAGTCCTCCACCCTCCTGCACGTGGTTCAGAATCACTGCCAGGTGAGCTGATTACTGATGGGAGTGTGTCCGACCTGCACTTGGGTGGGGCAGGAAACAAGACTGGGAACTACTGACCCAGACTGGAAAGTCTTAAACATCTTCTAGACGATCTGATTTGTACCATTCGATTTCTTTCTATGTGGTACAAAAGAAAGCTTCAGCTGGCTGCCGAACCAACATGGTTATAAATGATTGCAATTATAGGTAATAGAGTTTTAGTTAAAAATTTCATTTTTATTTTTTCAAAACACACATAATCCCATAATCCCACCACCTAGAGTCACTGTTGTCATTTTGGGTGTACCTCTGTGGCAGCTCGCCTGGGCTAACTTCACTGTCCCAGTTTGTCCAGGAGTGAGGGGAGTTTCCTGGACGTGGGACCTCCAGTGCTAAAACTGAGGAAGTCCTGGGCAAAGCAGGATGCGTTCGTTGCCTGTGGTATTCTCCAAAGTGAGACTAACACAAAAACTGCTTATCTTACCCCAGTCATCCCAGGCAACCAATGGAAAAGGAATAGAGAACAAACGAGTTGTTTTAAGCTACTAAGTTTTGGAGTGGTTTCTTTCTATCTGTCTGTCTATCTATCTACTACCCCCCTCTCTCTCTCTCTCTATCTATCTATCATCTTTCTATCTATTTATCTATCTATCTAAAATTGTGCACAGAGCTTTGTAACTGTGCACAGAGGATTTTAAAAATAACAGTATATTATGGACATATTTTCATGTTTTAAAATTGTCCTTTACGACGTCAATTTTAATGGTTGCCTGGAATTCCATTGAAGGGGGAACCACAGTCTAACAGCTCCAGTATCATTGGACATTTATGTTGCTTCCCATTTTTTTACTCTGGCAAACAATGCTAGCCCAAATATCCTCATAGTTAAATATTTGCATACAAACTCCATGACTACATTTTTAAGATTCTTAGACGTGTAATATCAAAAGATGTTAATTTGAAGGGTTTTGATGAGTATTTCCAAGTTGCCCTTCTTTTTTTAAATGTTTATGTATTTGGCTGCGCTGGGTCTTAGTTGCAGCACGTGGGATCTTGGATGAGGTATGCGGGATCTTTTAGTTGCGGCATGCGTGTGGGATTTAGTTCCTGACCAGGGATTGAACCCGGGCTGCCTGCAATGGGAGTGCGGAGTCTTAACCACTGGACCACCAGGGGAGTCCCCCAAGTTGCCCTTCTTAAATGTTGTGCTAATCTTCAGACCCACTGACCATATGTGAGAATGCTCATTTTGCAAACAGTGGGTTTGCAACAGCAAAACAAGCTCCCAAACTCTGTCAGCTTGACAAGTTAATGGGACTTTCTTATATTCTACAGTTAGTCTGAGACACACCACAGTGAGATCCCTCTGGTCGGTTTAAAACTATACCATGAGAATATGTCCTGTGTAGCAGCTCCTGATGTTTACATAAATCATTCTTTAAGCCCTCAACATCATCAAATATTTATTTAATGTCCACCGTGGGTAAGAATTGCAACCATGAGCCCTGGTGCAACTTGCACTCTAGGGGAGAGAACAGAGGCATAGTTCATAGTATCTTTGCCTTGGGAGTATTTTCAGTAACTTACTTCTTTTTCTTGCTCCATAGCTTTATAGAATCAAGCTATGGGAAAACAATCCTGCAGTTTAGAAAATTAAACATTTTACAGTGTGAAATATACAATACTTTCGTGAAAGAGCACAATACATATATATGTATGTGTTAACAAATGGTTGAAAAGCGAACTTCTGTGTAGCCACCATCCAACTCAAGAAGCAGACCATGACCAACACCTGAACACCCCATCCTCACCCCTCCCTTGTATGTGTCCGTATGGAATTGCAATCCTCTTCCTGCCACCAAAAGGTAACCACCATTATAACTCTATGGTAATCATTTCCTTTCTTTTCTTTCTTGCTCCACCATTGTTTAGTTTTGCCTGCTTTTAACTCCATATCAAGAAAAATCATAATGAATTATGCTTGACTTTCTGTTTTTGCTCAGCATTATGTAAGATTCATCTGTTTTATTGTGTGTAGTTGCATAATATTCCACAGTATAAATATGTCATAAATTTTAATCCATTGTACTGTTGATGGATTTGGGTTGTTACCAAACTTGGGCTTTTGAGCCAGTCGAGGATTCGTGATGTAACCATGGAGCAGATGCTTGGTTAGATTAGATGCATAAATAAATCTAATTTTTAAAAGATATTTGTTCCTTTGCTATAAATTTTTCTCTTCCAGTACTTCCAGCTTTGATGACTTGCTTAATTTATAGTTTTGATTGTGAATCCTATTATTTTGAATCCTCTTTAGTTATAGCTGTTGAATGAGGCTTTTTTTCCCCTTCCTACCTGTGGGATTGTGTATTTACAGGAAAGGCCACCACTGCAACTGCCCAAGTGCTTTAACTCCTGCCACAGTTGCTGTTCTAGGTGAAAAACTTGCAGAATCCTGGAAAATCTGTGGGTTCAGAAGTGGGATGGTGTTAAAGGAACCGACCTGGGAAGAGAAAGTAGATCCACCAAGTTAGAGATTTATTTAGGTTAGAAAAGAGTATATTTTAAGGAAGCAGCCGGCTCTTGGAAGGTTGGACAAAATCATCATTTTGTCCACATATATGTGGACAAAAAGGATTTTTTCCTGATTCAACCTGGGTTCAAATCTATTTCCACCATATAATTGTTATGTGATAATGAGTGATTTTCCTCATGTGAGAATCTCTCTTCTATTGTAAAACCAGGATGATAAAACCTTTTTTTAAAAAATTAGAGAATGAATACAGGTGGTTAAGATGTAGTATTTATGATTTGAAGTTTGTTGAATAGCATGTGAATAAAATTCAGCTATTGGCCTTTAAAAATAACTTTCAAAGCTTAAGGAATTGTAGATATAAAAATGACAATTTAATTTGGGCTTAAATTCTTCTGATTAGGCATTTTAAAGTGCTTTTAAATCTGACGCATTGAAAAGACTATTGCTCTGTGCCTTTTATTTTTGTCTCTTTAGGTTGGATATTATACTTATCGTCATGAACTTTAGTAATGGAATTCCCCACCAGAAAATGGTTAGAATATAAGATTAAAATACAGCATTAAATACAAATGAAAACTTTGTATATAAAAGATAGTATTATCTATTTTGTTTTACTTTTCTTTCCCTATCTTAAAAATAAACACATTTGTACAATAGCTTTAAAACTAATGTAAAGTTAGTGTGGTAATGGGAAAATGTGAAATATCTCAGATTTAGGCAGTTACATACAAGCAAAATTTTTTTTATCCCTCTTATTTGTGAGATGATTAAAAGTAACTTAATTGTATTTCTATCTTAATCCTTGATAACTGAAGACTGAGGTACTGTATACTTAGAAATTCATAGCAGTTGGAATGAAAGAACCAGTTCTACAGTTAACTTACAAATCAATGCCTAATGTCAACAAAAAATGAGGGAGATAATTAATTATAGATGAGATGATGTGGTATCTATAGGATTTTGTTTTAAATAACTTACTGTGAAGGGGAGTGGGGAGAGTAAGAGATATAGATACACTGTTGGACCAAGAGGGGAGAGGAGAGGTATTGGGGAGAGGTATGGTATGCTATTTGGTATGGCAGGTTCATTATTTATTATCTCTACTTTTGCTTATGTTTAAAAGTTTCTACTATAAAAAGTAACAAATAAAAGGATTAAATAAGGTAATGAATTTAAAGTGTTAATCGCATGTCTAGTACAAATCAATTTAGTATGTGTAACCACCTCACCTTCTATTATATCTAGGTGAATGGTGTATCATCACTGAAGGCATGGTAAGTTTGATGGTGGAATGTAGAAATGGAAATAAATGTTATTGTGTGCTAGTGACTGTGGTAGGTTTTAGGGGTGCAAAGGTGGATAAGACTTGGTCTTTATTCTTTTCATTTTCCTCTGTGTCTATATCAGATGATGGATGTTAACTAAACTTTTTTTTTAAAATTGAACTATAGTTGACGTACAGTATTATATTAATTTCAGGTGTACAACATAGTGATTTGATATTTTTATACATTACAAAATTATCACCACAATGAGTCTGGTCATCATCTGTCACCATACAAAGTTATTACAGTGTTATTGACTGTATTCCTTGTGTTGTACATTACATTCCCATGACTTAATGATTTTATAACTGGAAGTTTGTACCTCTTAATCCCTTTCACTTATTTCACATAATCGCCCACCCTTCTCCCATCTGGCAAGCAGCTGTTCTCTGTATCTATGAGTATATTTCTGTTTTGTTTTGTTTGTTTGTTTTGTTTTTTTAGATTCCACATATAAGTGAAATCGTACAGTATCTGTCATTCTCTGTCTGACTTGTTTTACTTAGCAATACCCTCCAAGTCCATCCATGTTTTTGCAAATGGGAACATTTCATTCTTTCTTTATGGCTGAGTAATATTCCAGTGTGTGTGTGTGTACACATCTTCTTTATCCATTCATCTATTGATGGGCATTTAGGTTGCTTCCATATCTTGGCAATTGTAAATAATGCTATAGTGAACAGTGGGGTGCATATAGTGAATGAACTTTTGAATTAGTGTTTTTGTTTTCTTTGGATAAATACCAAGAAGTGGAATTGCTGGGTCACATGGTAGTCAAAAAATTTTTGTTTTGAGAACCTCCATGCTGTCTTCCTTAGTGGCTGAATCAATTTACATTCTCACCAACAGTGCACAAGGGTTCCCTTTTCTCCACATCCTCTCCAACACTTATTATTTGTTGTCTTTTTGAAAATAGTCATCCTAACAGGTGTAATATATCTCATTGCAGATTGATTTGCATTTCTCTAATAATTAGTGGTGTTGAACATCTTTTCATGTGTGTTTGGCCATCTGTATATTTTCTTTGGAAGAATGTCTATTCAGGTCCTTTGCCCATTTGTTAATTGTTTTTTTTTTTTTTTTGCTGTTGAATTATATGTTTATAATTATATTATATATTTTAAATATTAACTGCTAATCTGACATATTATTTGAAAATATCTTCTTCCATTCAGTAGGTTGCCTTTTTGTTTTGTTGATGATTTCCTTTGCTATGCAAAAGCAACTTGGGGCATGATGTGTGTGAGAAGGAAGGGCATGATAAAAGGTGACAGTAAGGAAACCACCTTTCCTTTCCTGCAATCTGGCTTGGTTTTGTATACCTCCAAGGAGGTTAAAGTCTATTTCAGGAAGGAAGCCAGCCTGCACCAAGGCACGGCTGTGCCGACATGAACCCTGAAGGCACTCAGATCTAAAACAACCTTCAGCATCTGGCTCCAGAGTCTTTAATTCATTTTGAGCTTATTTTTGTGTATGGTGTAAGAAAATGGTCTTGTTTCATTCTTTACATGTAGCTGTTCAGTTTTCCCAACACGATTTATTGAAGAGACCATCTTTTTCCCATTGTATATTCCTGCCTCCTTTGTCATAAATTAATTGACCATATGAGTGTGGGTTTATTTCTGGTCTTGCTATTCTTTTCCATTGATCTATGTGTCTGGTTTTGTGCTAATACTATACTGTTTTGATTACTATAGCTTGTAGTATAGTTTGAAATCAAGGCTTTGTTCTTTTTCAAGATTGCTTCATGGTCTTTTGTGGTTCCATACAAATTTTAAGATTATTTGTTTTAGTTCTATGAAAAATGCCGTGTGTATTTTGATAGGGATTACATTGAATCTGTAGATTGCTTTGGGTAGTATGGTCATTTCAACAATATTAATTCTGAACCATGAGCATAGTATATCTTTTCAGTATTTGTGTTGTCTTCAATTTCTTTCATCGATGTCTTATAGTTTTCAGAGTATAGGTTTTTCATCTCCTTGCTTAAATTTATTTCTAGGTATTTTATTCTCTTTGATGCAACTTTAAATGGGCTCATTTCCTTAATTTCTCTTTCTGTTCTTGATTAGTGTATAGAAATGCAACAAATTTCTGTATATTAATTTTGTATCCTGCAACTTTACTTTATTCATTTATTCTAATAGTTTTCTTTGGTGATGTCTTTAGGATTTTCTTTTATAGTATCATGTCATCTGCAAATAGTGAGTTTTACTTCTTCCCTTCCAATTTACATGACTTTTATTTATTTTTTTCTTGTCTGATTGCTGTGGCTAGAAATTCTAATATTATGTTGAATAAAAGGGGTGAGGGTGGGCATCCTTGTCTTTTTCCTGATCTTGGCAGAAAAGTTTTCAGTTTTTCACTGTTGAGTGTGACGCTAGCTGTGGGTTTGTCATATATGACATATATGTCATATATGTTGAGGTATATTCCCTTTATACCCAGTTTGTTGAGAGTTTTTATTATAAATGGATGTTGAACTTTGTCAATTGCTTTTCTGCATCTATTGGCATAATCATGTGATTTTTATCCTTCATTTTGTTAATGTGCTGTGCCACACTGATTGACTTGTGGATATTGAAACATCCTTGCATCCCTGGAATACATCCACAAATTCATGGTATATGATCCTTTTAATGTATTTGGTTTGGTAATATTTTGTTGAGGATTTTTGCATCTATGTTGATCAGGGATATTGGCATGTAATTTTCTTTATTTGTAGTGTGTTTCCTGTTTTTGGCATCAGGGTAATGCTAGCCTCATAGAATGAGTTTAGAAGTGTTCCCTTCTCTTCAGTTGTTTGGAATACTTTGAGAAGGATAGGTATTAACTCTTTAAATATTTGGTATAATTCCCCTGTGAAGCCATCTGGTTCTGTTGGGAGTTTTTTGACTACTAATTCAATTTCATTACTGGTAAGCAGTATGTTCGGATTTCTATTTTTTTGCTGATTCAGTCTTGGAAGATTGTGTGTTTCTAGGAACTTAACGATTTCTTCTAGGGTGTCCAATTTGTTGGCCAACAATAATAATTGTTGAAGAATTATTGTTGAATAATTGTTGAATTGTAGAACAATATAATTGTTCTAAGTAGTCTCTTGTGATTGTATTTCTTTGATGTTGTTGGTTGTAACTTCTCTTTCCTTTCTAACTTTATGTGAGCCCTCTAACTTTTTAAATTGATGGTTAAATTTGTCAATTTTGTTTATCTTTTTAAAGAACAAACTCTTAGTTTCATTGATCTTTTCTATTTCATTTATTTATGCTCTGATTTTTATTATTTCCTTCCCTTTACTAATTTTCGATTTTGTTTTTCTTCTTTCTCTAGTTCCTTTAGGTGTAAAGTGATGTTGTTTATTTGAAATTTTTCTTGTTTCCTGAAGTAAGCCTGTATCACTATAAAATTCCCTCTTAGAACTGCTTTGCTGAGTCCCATAGGTTCTGGATCATTATGTTTCTTTCCCCAGGTTAGAGAGTTTTTCAGCTATTATTTCATCAAATATGTTTTCTGCCCATTTTTCCCTTCTCCTTCTGGGACCCTTATAATGCAAATGTTAGTACATTTGATGTTGTCTCAGAGGTCCCTTGAACTATCCTCATTTTTAAAAAGTTTATTTTTCTTTTTGCTCTTCTGATTGGGTGATTTCCACTATTTTTTCTTCCAGATCACTTGTGCATTCTTCTGTATCATCTAATTTGCTGTTGATTCTCTCAATTTGTGTATTTTTATTTCACTTATTGTATTCTTCAGCTCTGATTTTAAAAAATATTTTCTAACTCTTTGTTAAAGTTCTCACTCTGTACCTCCATTCTTCTCCCAAGTTCAGTGAGCATTCTTATGACTGTTGGCTTAAAATTTTTATCAGTTAAATCACTTATCTCTGTTTCGTTAGACTGTTTTTTTTTTTTTTTTTTTTTTTTTCTGGGAGTTTATCTTGTTCTTTGGTTTGGAACAAATTCCTTTGTCTTCTCATTTTGTTAGACTTTGTTTCTATGAAACAAAGGCAAAACAGTTACCTCTCCTGGTCTTGTGTCAGAGGACCCTATGTAGACTGTGTGTGCTTGGTGGCTTTGGTGTAAGGGCTGGAGCTGGAGTGAGCATGGGCTGGGACTTTTCCCAGGGTGCACCAGGGGCCACTGCCTTAGCAGGAAGGTTGGAGGTGGAGCCAGGTGCGGGTCTAAGGATGTGCTGGGACAGTCTTGGCAGGCCAGCTAGATGGTGAGGCACTTTTCAGTCTGTTGCCTCTGTACTGGGACTTAGGGCAAGTGAGTTTGTGTATGAGCCCTTTAAAAGCAGTGAATTGCTTTCCTACAGACTTCTGGCTCTTCTGGTTGTAAGCCCTACTGGTTTTCAATGCCAGTTATGGAGGCTTATCTTCCCAGTGCTGGTCCTGAGGGCTGGGGTACTCACTGTGCGGCCGTACTCCTCACTCTTTAGGGATGACCTCCAAATTTGTGATATCCCCTCCCACTTGTAGGTTGCTACAGTGGGGGTGACTAGACTGTGTCTCTGCCTCTCCTACCTGTTGTTGATGGTGTTTTGTTTTTATTAACATCCTTAATTGTAGAAGAGCTGTTCTGCTAGTCTTCAGGTCATCCTCAGAGAGAGTTATTCTATATGTAGCTGTAGTTTTGGTGTATCCATGGGGGGAGGTGAGCTCAGGATCTTCCTACTCCACCATATTGATCCCACCCTCTCACTTGATCCCTATTCTTAAGGAGCTCTGAGTTAGTGGGAGAGAAAACGGAACTTTTGGAGAACATGGCAGCCTCAGAGTGAGGAGACTTACTCTAGTATTCAGGAAGTGGGTGGGGTTGTAGAAAGGATGATGTGTGTCTGTCAAAGCAAGCTTTGCCCATTTTAGAGTTTTCCTTTGTACTGGCCTCATGTTCAGAAAAGAAGGCGGGGGGAATCTCTTTCCCTTTTAAAATTTGTTTTTTCTTGAGTGGTGTAGCATTAATTCTAAAAGTCAAAAATTCCTGTTATTATTCTTAGTTTTCTTGGACAGCTAAATTATGAATTAAATAGGAATTTGGTAGCTAACCCCCAAATCTCCCATGTCACTGAAGAAACTTATCCCTGTATGAATTCCCCATGAAAACTGAAGAGCTATCCAGTAGCAATTGAAAACAGCCAAATACCAAAGCAGGTATCATGTTTGGGCAGCATACCACATGCATGGAGATGCACAAAGACTCACTTAATATGACAGAGTAAGAAATGGACCACACTTTCACAATGCGGAGTGCTGTTCAGGTGTGTGGCAAACATGCATGTGAATATTGACATATGACTGTATAGGAGAAACAGCAGAAACTGGGTGGGTCAGTGGGTATTCACTCAGACTCACAAACTATTGGTCTTAGGTCCCCTTAAAGTATGTAAGAAACTCTAGTAGTTTGGTTTTGGTCCTGTGTTTAATTCAGTTTCTTCGGACTTCCATTCACCTTTAATCATCTCTCATGTCCCCACTGTGGGGGTTAGAGGAGCATGGGTTTATAAATCATGATGCAAATAGCATTTTCACCACATTTTTGTGGTTAAGTATTTTTCTTTTTTTAAAAAAACTGTCCTTTTCCAAAGATTGGGATGATAAGGAACAACTTCTAAATTTTATCATTCAATTTTCAATACTATTTGGGATTCTTGATGGAAAATCTGTCATGTGGGATCTATGTCCAATGAACTTGGCAGGAAGATTGACATGAATCAGCAACTGTTCCCAGGAGACTCACTAAAGTTACTTCAGATGGTTTCCATTGTGTGGGGTGTGCCACTAAAAGTCCTTGTAAAATGAGGATAGCAATGTCAGTCTTATTGGTGACTTAAAGGACATAATATATGTAGAACACTTAGCACAATGCCTCAAACAAAAAACATTTGTTACTAATGTATTTGGAACCTAGTAATATATCTTCACTGTTGGTAAGGATAAGCTGGACTTCTGAATAACTATCAGATAAATAGCTGATAAAACTAGCTAAAAAGCTAGACAAAAGATGTACAGCTGGACAGTCATGCTGCTGTTTTGCTGGCATTCTCTTTGGTCCAGTCATGACCTGAATGGGCTCAGTCTTGCCTGTAGGTCTTCCAGATGTGCACCAGCAGCTGGGTTTCTGTTCCTTGTTATTCTTCCCTTTCAGGGCTGTTGTTGAGTGATGCTGTAATCCAACAGGAGGACTTGATGATCCCAGTTGTTGATGAGTATCCTGTGTGTGTGTTTAGTGTTCATATGTGCATGTTGGTACCTGAACTTAATCTTTGTTAGGTCTATATCCCCTGATCCAGAGTAATGTGCTGACTCCATGAAAAAAAAATAGTCCAGTGATACCTGAAATGTGCTCCAACAGAGTATATTTATGTGTGCAGTAATCCCAGGTTTCTGAATGACATGCTCATGAGTGTTAGACAATGTTTACAGCTTGAATTGCAAAAGTTTGATAGATGGACTTTTCTCACATGCATTAGATTCTAAGGGGGTCACAGACTTTTTCTATAAAGGACCAGATAATAAATACTTTGGACTTTGCAGGCTACATACAGTTTCTGCCACATATTCTTCCTCCCTCCCTCCCTCCCTCCCTCCCTCTCTTTCTTTCCTCCCTCCCCCCCTCCCTCCCTTCCTTCCTTTTTAAAGAACAATACTTAAAAAATGTAAAATTCATTCACTGGGGGATAAGGGAGTAGGGAGGTGTCAAGAGAGAGGTCGTGTATAAGAATGAGGCCAGAGGCCCCCAGGCTGTAATTTGCCTACATCTCTGTATGACATCACAGTAGGACACACTGAAAAAATGTGATCTTGCGAGGCAGGCTTTGGGGAATCAGCCTGACTGATGTCCTATTCGTGAGTTATTCTTTTGGTGACGAGGGAGTTGAATCGGTCAAGCCATCTGCACCCCTCCTTTGTAGCCACATCGTTATGAAGTAAACTTGAGGTGATTGTAATTTTCTCTACAGTACCTCATTAGTGAGTGTCGTGAGTCCTGTGGTAACAATTTGTGAAGTCATTTGATGTGAAAGGCAAAATCATAAATGTTAACTATAGCCATTGTTTTGATGAAAGGAGGATTACGGAAGCACAGAAGCCTCTAAATCTACCTATTAAACCACACTCCAGCTCTTAAGCGCTTGAATGAAGGGGTTAAATTATATCAGGAAAAAAGTCCATGGGATTCTTCTGTGGTCTGAAGTCTCATAAAAGGCTGACTTTTCGTATGATCGTATTTTAGAAATGCCTTCCAAAGCTTTCAGAGTCATTTTCATAAGAAAAAATTCAACAAAGAAACATTTTAAGCTATTAGTGCTTTTCATCAGGAATGCAGTAATAGAGTCAAGCTATTGGAGCAAAGCCCCAGACTTCAGTGTTAAAAGGAACCCCATCTACAGGGTGAAATTTTTAAGGGGGTATGAAACACACTTAAGGCCTTTTGAAATAGTTACGAAAGAGGAGAAAAAAACTTGAATAAGCATTTTTCATATTTTATATGTGTTACTATGGAGAAAAATAGAAATTACTGAGTGATTTCATTTAGATCAAAATGTTTCTTTTGTGCATTGCTGTACTAGCCCCAAAGCCATAAACTATGCTGGTGGACGGTGCTGATTATTTACTGCCCTTATAAATGTCATCTTTTAAAGTCCCAGTACTTGAAAAAGAAAAGGAATGATGTGTCACCAAGTTAAAGGAAACTTATTTAGAAATAAAGGGACATGGTAAAACTCAGAGTGAATCGGTGGGTGATTATGTTTTAATTTGTACACAGACCTGTAAAAAGATGGAACCAACGGCTTAGTTTCTAGTATAATTTTTCTTATTCTAAAAGTAAAAATGATAAAGTAAGGAAAGTGTTTTAAAAAAATCATATGCCCCAATACTCAGAAAAAAAGCCACCATTAAAATGTTCTCTTTATTTATCCATCTATTTTGAACATAATTTGTTGATACTGTGAATAATATTTTTTTAATTGACATGTCATTGTTTACAATGTTTTAGGTGTACAGCAAAGTGATTCAGTTTTTTATATATATATATTCTTTTCCATTAGAGGTTATTAAAAGATATTGAATATATCTGTGATACAGTAGGTCCTTGTTTATCTATTTTATGAATATTATTTTATAACTAACCTTTTTTCACTTAATATACCAGATCATCTTTGCATGCCATCTATTCATTTAATTTTTACTGAGTTACACTTTGGTAAGATAATTTTAATGGCCACACAAGTTTGAGTCTGCGGTTTGCTTAACCAATCCTGTTGGACATATAGGTGTCTTGGTCAGAATGCATTCCGTTGCAGTGTTGGAAACTGATATCAAAAGTTTATCCAAAAAGGGGAATTTGGTGTCTCTTGATATAGGGAGGGAAGAGATAGGGTTGGCCTCAGAGTCCTCTGGATCCGGAACTGGAAGTAACGGGACTGTCTTTCCATTTCTCTGCCTTAAGTCTTGGCTTCTTTGGTCCAGTCACTCATTCTCTGTCGCTTCGGATGGCTCCTTGAATGGAGCTGACCACAGGCAGCTCCAGAGTTACAGGACAGTCCCTGGGGAAGGCTTGACAATGCCAAAGGAGAGGGAGCTCTTTCTCTCAACTTCAGGTTGGGGAATCTCCGGAACAGAAAGGCTCACCTTTGGGCAGGTGCTCACTCTTGGATCAATTGCTAGTGCCGGCAGGTATTACTCCAATTGCCTTGGCCTTGGTCATGGACCTTCCTGTGGTCAAGGGGACAGGTGGGATTTATAGACCCATTCAAATGGGGGGAGGCACAGTTTTTCCTTGTAGGGAGTTGGGGGAGGCTCGTCCCAGAAAACTGGAAAATATGGTGCTCTCCAGATAAATATAAGCCTTGTCCATTATGTAGGCTGTTACCAGTTTACGCCATTAAATATCTGTGTGTATAGCTAAACACTGAGCTAAAGTTTAAAAATACAGATTCCTCCAGATCTCTGTGGCATTTTTCTAAGCAACTTCAGAGCATTAGAAGAAATGATCAGAGTGATAGTACAGTATAAAAACTGAAGAATTTTAGTTCCCACACTATTCTATTTTGGACCTTAAAAACTGAATGTTCTAGCTTCTAAGTACTTGGCTGTATGTGCTTTTCCTTTTATTTAATAAATTGGTTTCAATTTCACCAACTCCTGTTTCCTGAATTACGAACTTCCGGCATTAGGAAGTTCATTACCTGAATTACGACTTGCTATAATCGGTCCACAGAGAAGCCAGCAACACTTTAAGTTGTCCTGGAGTCTGAGCAAGACTCCTTTCATGGGGCTTCCCTGGTGGCGCAGTGGTTGAGAGTCCGCCTGCCGATGCAGGGGACACGGGTTCGCGCCCCGGTCCGGGAAGATCCCACATGGCCGCGGAGTGGCTGGGCCTGTGAGCCATGGCCGCTGAGCCTGCGCGTCCGGAGCCTGTGCTCCGCAACGGGCGAGGCCACAACAGTGAGAGGCCCGCGTACCGCAAAAAAAAAAAAAAAAAAAAAAAAAAAAAAGACTCCTTTCATGTGTTCTCTCAAGAGAATCAGGTTGTGTGTTGATGAAACGTGCTGTGCATTACTGCTCTCATTTTAACCACATTATTAAACAAAATGTCTTTCAAGATAGTGCAAAAGCCTATGAGGAAATTGGTTGAGACCCAGAAGACTAGAAAAGCTGTATCTTAGGAGAAAAGCTTCATGTGATGAAGCACGCCTTCTCGATTCCTTCTCACCTTCTCTGACCTCCAAAAAGCAATGGCAACCACAGACTGCCTTCTGCCCCTTGGCACCAAACCTTCAAGCAGTAGCCATTCCAAAATAGTTATCTTGTTTATTTTATTTCGCTGAGTCTTATTTGAACTTTTATGTATCTTTAACATATTACTTCATAGTTTATTTCACTTACAGTGCATGTTTGTGGCAGCACAGAAGGAAAAACATAACATATCTGATTCTGTACAGTATCAGTGAGTACTGCATACAAATATATACACTAATGAGTTCATTAAGTGTTAAATAATTAGATAATTGGTGTTTTTAAATGTTTGGTAGCATGCAGGAACCCTCGATGCATTGTTGTGTAGATGTCTAAGAGTGTTTCACTGATGTTTGGGAAAATTAGTTGGGCTTTTCAGACACACTGGGAACATATTATTTTTCCCATTAAAAATAATGGATGTGTAGTTCCTATCATCCAAAAACTAGCTAACCCATTTTGGGGAGAGGATTAAACTTACTAGGCAACATATTTTTCAGGATTGGATAATGAGGCATTCCTGTCTAAACTAATTAAAATTGGATATTATTTTGATTAAACCACAGCAAATGCGTCATAGCTGAAGTACAGTGCATTATGGGTGATGCCCCATACCCCATCATTCTTTCCAGTAGAATATCTAATCCAAAGGAATTTAATGATTTCATTTTTACATAAATTCTTTGAGGGGAAGGCCAACTTGCTATTCATCTTTGCATATGAGGGGAGTCAGAAAATGCCACTCCAAAGTATGCCATATTGGCATAAGGACTAATTTGAGCTTAAGGCGATAAGAAACAGCAAACACAAGAAGAGCTCTCTGCCCTCCCCTTTTCTGTCTAAAAGCAGGGTATAAATTCCCCCTTTGTAAAGACAATTTCCATTTGTACAGAAAGTTTCCATTTGTAAAGTTATTCTCCTCTTTTGTAAATCTCTGGAGATAACTCGCAGTACCTCAGATAACTTGAGTCTGCATAACAAACCTTCCTAAACAACCCTTATTTATCATACATTTCCTAGTCTTCTTAAACATACCCCCAGGCCAGAAGCCCAGACTGGCCACCCTCTCCTTTTCTCCGGCTAGTCCCTTCATCCCACTTTATCACCCTTTGTTAAAATGGTATATAAGACACTGGGTGTAACAGTTTCTTTGGGGTTTTCTTTTCTTTCCTGTGAAGTCCCCTCGTGCACATGAAATAAAACTTTTTTTCTCCTACTAATCTGTCTTTTGTCAGTTTAATTCTCAGACTCTAGCCATTGCACCTGAGAGAGTACAGGGAACGTTTTTTTCCTCACCTACACACAGCTTGTAGTGTGCTACATGCAGCATATGCCCAATATATTATTATTATTATTATTTTTTTTTTTTTTTTAAGAGAAAGAAGGTTGATTCAGGGAGATACACACTCCATAGAGTGTGGGCCATCCCAGAAGGCGAGAGGCCCCAGGGTACAGAGTTGTTAGTTTTTATAGGGGTGGGAAATTTCATAGGCTAATGAGTGGGAGGAGTGTTCCAACTATTTCAGGGAAGGGGCGGGGATTTCCAGGAATTGGGCCACCACCCACTTTTTGGCCTTTTATGGTCGGCCTTGGAACTGTCATGGCACCTGTGGCTGTGTCATTTAGCTGATGTATCACAGTGAGGCTCAAGGTCTACTGGAAGTCGACTAGTCTGCCACCTTGAACCTAGTTGGTTCTAATAGTTGATGTCCTGTCCTCTACGGCTATGTCATTCTTTTAAAGGTTGTGCCCTGCCCCCTTCCTGTCTCATTCCCCCCTCAGAGATTTTACTTCCGTAACCTTATGGGAAGCAGAGGGGCAATGGTCTGTCTTCTGTAGCTGCTTCAGGGCTGACAACCCTGCCTGTCAGGGAGTAAAAATCTCTGGATGCTGATCTAGGGGCCCCAGGGGCAGGACAGCTTCTTGTTTTGAGTCAGAGGGTGGTAAGGGTTGGAATCCTTGAATCCTTGAGTAACCATCATTAATTTATTTATTTTTGGCTGCATTGGGTCCTTGTTGCTGCGCACAGGCTTTCTCTAGTTGCGGTGAGCAGAGGCTACTCTTTGTTGCAGTGCACGGGCTTCTCATTGCGGTGGCTTCTCTTGTTGTAGAGCATGGGCTCTAGGCACCTGCGCTTCAGGAATTGTGGCACGTGGGCTCAGTAGTTGTGGCTCGCGGTCTCTAGAGTGCAGGCTCAGTAGTTGTGGCACACAGGCTTAGTTGCTCCGTGGCATGTGGATCTTCCCGGACCAGGGCTCGAACCTGTATCCCTGCATTGGCAGGCAGATTCCTAACCACTGCGCCACCAGGGAAGCCCGTAGCCATCATCTAGATACGGAGCTGTTGTAACTGCTTCTGTAGCCTTCCTATGAATCTTCTTGAAGATGAAGCACTTTAATAACAGCATCAGCTACAATAACTGTCTATAAATGACAAAATATATTATTTTTAAAGACATAAAAAGTGTTTCATTTAGTCAGTGTTGATACCAGTTATGTCTGCAAGACACTAGGTGGAAATCTGAAACCTCTTAGGTTGATTTTAGCAAGCAACCTGCAAGTGAGTTAGGTTGTGAAATTTTGTTGCTATATCTGGGATACCACCTGAAACTACGGGTACCCACTGGTAATTCAGGAAAGCAGGATCATGGCTTTGCTTAAAAATCATGAGGAGTTAGAGAGTCACCCATCCTTGATTAGTAATGAGATGTGATTGGTTTTAGTCAAGTTTATGCTAATACTGTCATCAGTTTTAGAAATGTTTATGCCAATATTGGTAATCTCCTTAAAAGAAGTGATTCCCAAAAGTCAGGGAAAAAGAAGTGAGACTAAAACGTTAGATAAGGGGTTAGAGGCAGGTAATGGTGCGAAAGTGACTGGAGGGCAGAGCTGGGGGGCAGGGGGTCGGGGGTGGGACTTGGAGCTTGAAAGAACCTGGGCTCAGGGACAGCGTGCGGAAGCCACGGAGCAGGGGCAGCATTGGTAATAGACCTGAGTTCTGTTCCTGCAAAATGGAAGAATGGGTGGAACCCAGGAAAGCCACAGAGGTTTTTCTCTTCTTTTTTAAGAAATTTTTATTGGAGTATAGTTGCTTTACAATGTTGTGATAGTTTCAGGTGTACAGGAAAGTGAATCAGTTATATAGATATCTACATATAGATATCTATATACATATCTCCACTCTTTTTTTAGATTCTTTTCCCATATAGGTCAATACAGAGTATTGAGTAGAGTTCCCTGTGCTCTACAGTAGGTCCTTATCAGTTATCTATTTTATATATAGTAGTGTGTATATGTCTATCCCAGTCTCCCAATTGATCCCTGTCCCCCTTATCCACTGGGTGGCTAGAAGAAAGATGGTTTCAATTGGTATCAAGGGGGTAGGCCTGGAATTGAGGTACAAAGAGTTATCCCTCACTCCCAGCCCCCTCCAGAGGCCATGAGGACGAAGAGAATTATCCTCAGTCCTTGGGAAGTCGATTTGGAAGTGAACTAGTGTCATTACAATCCTGATCTGTGTTCACCTAGGTCAAGTTCAATAAGCCTAGGTATCTGGAAATTACCTAATTTGTATCCTGTGGTATCACCTCAGTGTTCAGAATTTTCTCTAAGCAGTGACCACATGTGCCATATTTCAGAGGACATAGTACAGGGGTAGGTACTATAGGAATAAGAGTATTTCAGGAGCATGGTCTCTGGAGGAGAAACCCCTCAATTCTTGAGGTAGTAATGGCTTAAAGTTACCTAAAAGTGGACACTCAGAAGATCATGGCTTCTTCACAGAGGCTTTGAATATATATATATATATATAATATATTATATATATATAATATATATATTATATATATATTATATATATTATATATTATATATATATATATAAATGCTATGGGTCCTATGTTTCAGATAACTGTCAATTCTGAGGGGAAAAAGAAGCTGAATTTCTCTTGTTGAGCAAGGGAGATAGAATATTGGAACCCAATTTACTTGAAGATTGCTTGAGCAGGACTTATATATCTGTTTCTGAGTGAGTACAGAGGGTTTTGATTAGTTCTAAGAGAAGAGAGAAACCTTTTTATTAACTCTAACAGAATCAGGGAATAATGTTGATTGGCTCTTGGACCAAAGCTGGGCTGATTTAACCTACTCAGTTTAAAGCTGTTTCATTTTGGTCATATAATCCCCGATAGGATTTCAAAAAGCCAGGTTTCTCAAGGGCCATGATTTTGAAAGAATAAGGTTTCTCAGTGCTGTGTCCCTGCTGTTCACCAGCAGATGCAGTTTTACAGTTTTGAGCATATTCAATCAGTCACACCGAAAAGGAGTTTGAATTATGTGGTCTAACCATGTTTACTGATCAAATTCACTGGAAAATATTTGAATCTCTTATTCATTTTGTGTTACAAAGACTCAGTCTTTAGCAAAACTTAACACTCTTTCATGCATTAAGAATGGGAAGCCTCGGGCTTCCCTGGTGGCGCAGTGGTTGAGAGTCCGCCTGCCGATGCAGGAGACACGGGTTCGTGCCCCGGTCCGGGAAGATCCCACATGCCGTGGAGCGGCTGGACCCGTGAGCCATGGCCGCTGAGCCTGCGCGTCCGGAGCCTGTGCTCTGCAACGGGAGAGGCCACAACAGTGAGAGGCCCACATACCACAAAAATTAAAAAAAAAAAAAAAAAAAAAAAAAAAAAAAAAAAAAAAAAAAAAAAAAAGAATGGGAAGCCTAAAGTGGGCTGTGTGTCCTAGAAGTAAAAGCCATGGGTTACAGCATCTGGACCAGAGGGATTCCAAAGTACGTTCTGTTCCGTTCCATCCCATTCCATTTCACGAACATTCATGAAGCACATGATAGTAGTATCATGCCTACTGTAGTTACGTGCCTGGGTGCTTGTTGCCTTACATATGCAATCTCTGATTCTCAACAATTCTGCAAGGAAGTAAGGGGATTATTACTATTACCATTTTACAAATGAAAAATCTGGGGCTTAGATAACCTGTCTAAGGTCATCCAAGGGGGAAACGACGGAACAAGAAATGTAACAAAGGTCTCTCTGACTCCAGATCCCAAGATCAAACCTCTGTACCTTGCCCATACCTCTCTCCCTCTCCATGTGGATCTATTACAAGTGAGCGCCAAGATTGCCACGGGATGGTTCTGAGGAGTGCATTTTTGCAAGGACAAGTAATTCACCAATAAACTAAGGCCATCCATTTCAGGCCTCAGTTAGGATGCTTACTGTATCTTCAGTATCCTAGTGGTAGCTCACGAGACACGCTCAGCTAATCACCGAGCCGCTTCATCACCGGCTATGCTTTGGGTTGGGAAGGCACTGGAATGGGGCCACTGTTCAGGATCAACCAGCGGACAGAGTGAAATGTTAGTAAAAGTTCTCCCCTTAGTGTTGTGATTCTTCACGCTGACTTTGGTTTCCCTCTTCTCTACCTATATTTTCAAGTCCATCAGTGCTTCCAATCTGGACAAGAATCACCAACTGTAATAGTTCATACCAAGGTTTAACTGCTAAGTGCATCACTAAACGTTTTTTATTTTCAAAAGAAAAAAAAGATAGAAGACAATGGCTAACGCAGAGAAAGCAACCATTAGCAGCACAGATCTTTACGCATTCATTAGTCATTGGTACCTAACACTTTTTATTTTTTTAATTAATTTATTTTATTTTCATTTATTTTTGGCTGCGTTGGGTCTTTGTTGCTTCGCGCGCTCTTTCTCTAGCTGCAGCCAGTGGGGGCTACTCTTCGTTGCGGTGCACAGGCTTTTCATGGCGGTGGCTTCTCTTGTTGCGGAGCACGGGCTCTAGGCACGCGCACGGGCTCGGTAGCTGTGGCTCGCGGGCTTAGTTGCTCTCCGCGGCATGTGGGATCTTCCCAGACCAGGGATCGAACCCATGTCCCCTGCACTGGCAGGCGGATTCTCATCCACTGCGCCAGCAGGGAAGCCCCCCTAACTCTCTAATGTACCTGGTACTGAAGAATGGCAGAATGTGCTTCCCCAAAATATGTCACTTGGGCATATGGATTATTTTGAGCTAAAAGCACTAAAAAACAGCAGGGGCAAGAAGGACACTCTGATCTTCCTTTTTCTTCCCCAAAGCAGGAGATAAAACTCTCATGTGAAAGATGCCCTCCCGGTACCAGGAGGAAAGGAACATTCTTATCACCAGAGGTGGGGAGTGGAGGCGGAGAGAACTCTGTACAAACAGACCTTGTTAAAATAACTCTGATCTTCCTTTGCTCTCCCCATATATTTTATTTTATTTTTTAAATTTTTAAATTTTTTTTAACATCTTTATTTGAGTTTAACTGTTTTACAATAGTGTGTTAGTTTCTCCTTTACAACAAAGTGAATCAGTTATACATATACATATGTTCCCATATCTCTTCCCTCTTGCGTCACCCTCTCTCCCACCCTCCCTGTCCCACCCCTCTAGGTGGTCACAAAGCACAGAGGTGAACTCCCTGTGCTATGCTGCAGCTTCCCACTAGCCATCTATTTTACATTTGGTAGTGTGTATATGTCCCTGCCACTCTCTCACATCGTCACAGCTTACCCTTCCCCCTTCCCATCCCCATATATTTTAGTTATTTTTCCACAATTGCCTCTTTGTTCAACCTAGTATATAAATGCACTTAGATTTTGCCACTTCTTTGGGTCTTCATTTCCTTATGAAGGCTCCTGTATCCTGTAAAACTTGTATTAAATAAACCTGTATGCTTTTCTCCCGTTAATCTATCTTATGACAATTTAATTCTCAGGCCCAGCCAGGGATTCAAAGAGGGTAGAAGTAAAATTCCTAGCCTCCCCCCACCCCCCCACCACAGTACCTATGGTACCCTGCTCAACCCTGCAAAGTGAGACAGAGTAAAATCCACTTCCTGCCCTCAGCGAGCCTGGCTTCCATCACAGAAGACAGATAGGTCCACACGAGCATGGGAGCATGGCAAAGGCATCACTGGAGTCATGCACGGGTGCCCAGAGTGTAGACGGAGGTGGCAGGGGGGCGGGGGGAGGTGGCAGTGTTACAGGGAAGGCGTAGCTTCCTTTTGCCTGACCATCCCATTTCTGTAAGACTGACGTTATTCAGACCATGAGATGTGAGGGTAAAGAGCTCTCACAGCTTTCAGCTACGTTAGGCGATCTCAATTCAAGCTGGCTGGTGAATCAGCATGTCCCTGTGATCTTTTAGGCATGTGTCCTTGCGTGTAGGACTGAGAGGTGTTGTCTTCTAAATATCAAGAGAGTCATCAGCACCGCAGTGGAGGTTTCCAGAGGTTCCTACTCATCCCAGAGTATGGATGTAATGGTGGTAGTGATTTCTTTTTAAAGAACTTTCCAATAAATTAGGATTTGAGGTTAAGGTAAAACTGCTTCTGGCTTCAGAACAATCATGTTAATGACCGAACCCTATGGAATTTGGGAGATGTGGAAAGACATTTGTCTAGTTGTCAATTCCACCCTTTGTGAGGGAACATTTCTTGTGGTTCAAGAGATCCACACATTCTACTGGTGCTTATTTTTAATTGTTTTGATGGTGTTTCTCTTGATTATTTAGTAGATGGCTTTTAATTTCCTTGAACATAGAAAGTCTGAATCATATGTAATTCTTTGCACTGTGCGTAGTAAATGCAGAGATTCTAAGGATCTAGGGCTCCATCTAAGTGTAAGACATTGTCATTTTCAGGGCCAGAAGCCCAATCTACTTCAAATATCTTTTCACTATCCAAGAGTCTTTCCTTTGAATTAAGTCCTCTCTCTCCACTCCCCCCCCCCAATTTTTGTAAATATATGTTTGTGTAATTTGGCCATTATAACATTAGCCCATTAAGATCCATAGCTAAATAACATAGGATTATTCTTGCTTTTAAAGAAATCAGAGATCCCAAGGTAGAGGTCAGAGGCAGCATGTGGTGAAGGAAAATTTGGGAAAGGGAAATCTGCTGAGGGCTTCTAGAAAGCATTGGCCAGCTCTTGATAAGGAACCCCATGAAAAAATAACCAAGGCTGAGGGCAAACTTTGCCCGTTTTATGGTTTTGCATAGGGTGAGCCTTTTAAGGCTCATAGGGCAGATGATTTTATTTGGCTACTGAAGTTACAGTAAATGGCCACAAATTAAATGCTGGTATAGTCAGAAAGTAAATTTATTTTTGGTATTACAATCGTTCTAAAACGTTTTTAATATTTAAAAAATGAAACTTGATGAAACAATGCGTTTAGAATGAGTATATTTAATTTTTTTTAAAAAAATGTGTTGATCTATTTCTCTTAGGGAAATAATTGAACTGCATTAAATTCCAAGGGCAAAAAAGTATACACTCTCACGGTCTGTCTTTTGTCCAGCCAGAAACGCCTCCTAACATAACTTAGAGCAGTGGTTCTCACACTGGCCGATGATCTGAATACCATGGAGAATTTCGTATAAATTCTCAGGTACTATCCTAGACCTACTCTCTCAATATCCAGGCGTGGGACCCCCGAAAGCTGTATTTTTAAAGGCTGTCCAGGTGATATGGGGCCTTTGATGGATCTGAGAACCACAGCCATAAAACAAACAGGGATTTAAAACTTCCAGTCTTATCTCAGCCTCTCACTGAATATATGCTCCTGTAATGGTTTAAGGTAATAATGACCTTGTTGGAGGCTCTTTCCTGTTGATTAATGACCAGCTGGAAGAAATTGTCTCTAGGATCTTTCAATTCAGACTGCCAATAATTACCCAACTAAAGGTACGCCTGCAGTTCAAATGTGTCACGTTTTCCTCTGTGAGGAACATTGCACTCTTAGGTTGCCTTAATTGCATTCCTTTCCTAATTCATCTCTCAAATGCCACAGTTGCTGCAAAACAGAAAAAACAAACAAGAGGATCAAAGTGTATGTCTGTGCTGGAGCAAACAGGGGCAGAGAGGCACGGGAGAAGGTTTAGCTCTTGGGTGGATTTTGCTGAACTGTTCTACTTGTGTAGCAGCGATTTGTACCAGGTAACGTGAACTAGGTTACCCTCAGTCTCTTTACAGATTACACCCCATTTCCTTTACTGTGCTGCTAAGTAATTCTCAGGGAATTATTCCCCCTCAAACTTCTCTCTGCTAACAGAGTGATCTGCCACATATGCTTCCACTTTATGTACCCCTGGACAGCCGGTGGCTTCAGAAACTGCCTGCCTTTCAAACCATTCAGGTCGGAGCTGCAATCTTTCCACCCACCCCTTTCCCATGAGGTAAAGAGAATGTTCATACCTCAGGTCTTGTTACCAAGCAACATAGCTCCATTTGCCAATTGCCACCATTTCCTTCTCATAGTATTACAGGCCTTATTATTAACATTTAGTTCAGAGAAATTGCTGTCATTATGTGAAGTAACTTCCTTTAGAGGTTATTCATTAACCTCAGGTATTTTACTGTGTAATTATAATTGCCAAGTGCCGCAGGCTTGGAAAACCTTTGAACTCCTCAAGGTATTAGGGGATGGCAGAAAGGATATTATCTGCTTTTTCTTCCTTTTCTGGTTGTTTTAATCTCGAAGGTGTCCCATTTCCCCTGTGGAGGTGTCTGCCTTCCTAGAGGGTAAACTTCCAGATTGCTGACTGTAAACTCTGAAGATAACGACGGAGGAACTGGCCTGGCAGAGTCTGATTTCCCCAAATACTGGAGTGGAGGGAAATGGTTCCTCCTTTGTCTTCAGGCAAAATAGCGGGGATATTCCTAAGACCCGCACGGCTGGCACGCACACTTGTTCGTATGTGGGGCTCCGTGAAGACCTCGCACAATACCTGCGACTGTATATCGTGCACAACCCCGTTCTGACACAGCGGAAAACCGGCACGCTCCGTAAAAGCCGTTTTTCACTCCCGGCTCTGCAGGAGCCAGGGGTGCTTCCCACAATACACCCCTTAGACAGCCGTCCTCAGTAGCCACTGCTACACGATGACCCTGGGATTTGCCCCATCACGGTGTGGCTGCCAATGCCTCCGGTGCCCACCCAGGACACCTTCAGGTACGCATGTCACTTGCGGGGCTGCGGGGAAGCACCCCCTTTCTGTCTTTGTTTCAAGACCAACAAACCTAACTGGCATTTTTCTTCCAGCCACATGCGCCTGCGGCACGGGTGCCCCCCCCAAAGGAAACCTCTTTCCCTCCTCCTAGGGTTCTGGTTTCTCCCCCACCCACCCCCCGCACCCAGTCCCTCCGGCCTCCACCCAGACTGGGAGAGGCGGCCCGACCTTCCAGGTAACCAGGTTCCCCAGACGGGAGGGGCGAGGGCCGCTGGGAAGGCGGCCACGTGACCTCACCTGCCACCCCGGGAGGGCGCCCCTGTTTCCGAAAACTCGGAGACGGGGCGGGCGAGCCCCGAGTGCTGTTTTGAATCTGAATTTGAAGCACGCAGAGTTCCTGAAAAGGGTGCTTGCCTCCGCCCCCGACGGCCTCCACTTGGATCATTAGCAGTGAAAAGGCACGGCCGGCCGTGGGGTTTTCTGGCGTGAACCGGGCTGCCCGAGGAGGGCAGCGCGGTCTGCGGAGGAGAAGGCCGAGCGGGGGTCCCGGGAGCTGCGGCGCAAGTCTGGACGCGGAGGCTGCACGCGGGGCGGGCCGAGCCGCCCTGGCCGGAGCCCGAGCTGCAGGCCTCGGCCGGGAGCCGCGTCCCTCCGTCACTTCCCCGGCTCCACCGTCCCTAGCGTGCCCTTGACAGCTCTCTTCTTTGATCTGGAAAATAGGGGACACTTGGATATTTTTTAAAAGGAGCGGGGATTTGCTGCTTTCTCCCCCCAATAAAGGGCTGATAGGGAGTTTCTGGAAGGAACATGCTGTCACATGTAATCTAATGAGCTTTGCCTCCTCTTCCAGTGCCCATTAATCTATCAACCAACACCGAAAGCATCTAAGTGTGGATTCTGTGTGCAGTGGAGAAGTAAGAGCATGGTGTCTGCTTCTAAGGGATTTATGGTTTAGCTGGGGAGATGGAAATATATACGAGTGTACAACGCGGTAATAGCTAACGTTTATGGAGTACTTCCCGTGTGCCACGTTCTGCGCGGCACTTTCCTTTATTCCTCATAACAGCCCATCAGATAGGTACGGCGTTATCATCTCCATGTTACAGATGTTTTAGCGAGATCACGTGCCCCAGGTCACACCGTGTGCGCAGTCAGGCTGTGCATCAGATCTGGCGACTCCAGAGGAGAGAGGTGCGTTTGCAAACCCAAGTCTGTTGAACATGCGGTGATGGTTTGCGGTCCGTTTTGCATGTGGCCTCATCCTCTCGGCCCCGGTTCCGAGACTGTTCTCCTTGCCCTCTCTCTGGAGAACAGGCAAACTGCCCGGAGGAACGTTTTTAGCCCCCCAGGACCCTTTGGGACCCTACACAAGTTCTGTTTCTTCCCCTTACTCTGTCTTTTCCCGTTCAACGATCACAGCCCAGTTCTTTTTTCCTTAGGCGACATTAACCTTATACACGCATCTTGTTTGTCCTCCGTGATTTTACTATCCAAGTAGAGAGAAGGGACCCAATCCCAAACCAGTAAGTGTACAAAGCATACAAAGCAGAACTTCACCTCAGTGAAGTCGAACTTGATGGTCTCTTAGGTTCCTTCCTTCGACTTTCGGTGATTCCTTCCCTCTCTGTTTTACACGGAGCAGTGACCTTCCTTAAACACAGTCAGGTAGAGTCAGGGTTTTATCAGCACCCCAAAGGCAAAGGCGGGTCTCACAGTTTAGCATCTTCGACTCCGTTTGCCACTCATGGTGACTAAAGGACGAAACAGAATGTGGTTTTCTCAGGGAAGCCAGCATCTTGGTAATTTTTAATAGTGTAAAACACTGGTCCATGGGATTTTATGAGGATCGTGGGGAGACACATCTTTTGACCTGGTATACAAACCCACATCTCTGGGCGCTGGGCTAATTACAGCAGCTCCTTTGACCATGGGTCTGAATGGGAAACATGGTGTTCAGAAAATTCCAGATTGACTGGAATTAACCCAGGGTCCCCTGTTCTTTATGTCGTATCCCTAGTCAACCTAGTCGATGGGGAATGAAAATGCCCAGAAATCCTTGTTTAGTATAATTTCGTCTTCCTTTAACCAGAAATAATAGTTATCTGGAAACTTGCTACACTTTGTTTTGCTTTTATTGAGCACCTCTCTTTGCAGCACCTATTGGTAAAAAATAATGAAAAGAACAGAGTAGGTGAAGCTACTAAAGTTCTACAGTTCTCTTGAAGGCCGTAGGTAATGGCCATGCTCCTTGGGAATCACAGCTGTTTCGTCTGGCTGGATTATAAGTTGCATGAAGGACAGAAGTTGGAAGACAAGGCTGGAAAAGAAGTTCCAGTCCAGATTTGGGATTGCCATGGGAGCTCGGCCAACCTGGACATTGTTTCGTTGGAATTCAGCGGCCACCGATGACTTTTGAGAGCAAAATTTGGTCAGTTATGTTTTGCATGCAGCTGTGAGTAACAGAGACCTGAAAAATAGTAGCTTAAGCAGAGAAGAGTTACTTCCTTATATAAGATCCTTCGGGACTGGCGAATTTGGGGCAGGCATGCAAGCTCTATATGCAGCCATCAGGGACCCAGAGCCCTCCTAGTGTTTTGCTTTTCTGTTTAGCCGAAGCAGGCTTTCCTTCTCACAGTTACCTCATGGTCCATGATGGCTGCTGGACTGCACCCACCGGGTTTGCATTGCAGGCTGGAAGGAGGAGTGAAGAGGAAAAGGGGCACGCATCCCAGCTGAGTCAGCTCACTTTAATCAGCCTTCTCAGCGGTCCCTCACGACCCAGTTTTTCACATCTCATCGGCCAGAACTGAGTCTTATTGCCACACTTAGTTTCAGGGGGACCTAAAAAATGTACACTTTATTCTGGGCAGGGATGTGACTAGCTGAAAGTCGGGGTTCTGTTACTAAGAGAGAAGGGAAAATGGATATTGGAAGGCAGCTTTGTGTGGTCTCTGCTACAGAAAAGGGTCAGAACTCTGCCCTGGATTCATCTTTTTAGTGGCAGTAGTTGGGAAGCTATGGACTAGGCGGAGGGAATGAGAACCTGAAAGTGGAGTGACCCTGGGAAGGTGGGTAGGGCATAAGGGGGAGCTCATGCAGAGGAGGGCCAGCAGGCCTCTCCAGGTTGGACGGGATTTCAGCACCCGGACGTGAGCGTGTGGAAGGATGCGAAAAACACACCCAGTTTTAGAACCATGTGAACGGGAGGCTGGTGATGCCAGTAGCTAAAATAAGGACGTTGGAGGAGGAGTTTTAGGGAAGGAGGTCATGAATTAGATTGTGGACAGGTCGAGCATGGTGCTGGTGGTACACCAGGACGGGAGCTTTGGGGGAATTTGTATTGTACATTTCCAAATAGAAAGGAAGTTCACCTAATTTTTAAAATCCTAATATCTAGGATGTCCTAAAGTCTCAGATGCTTTTGGGGGCACATGTTGTTATTTAGGGACATTCTGTTAATCATGATGGAGTAAGGCAACAGGGTTACCTCTTCTCTGCTGAACCCGAGCGCCACAGAGATTCTTTTCCACCCTCAGGCTGAAGGATCCTGAGAGTCATGACAAGGATGCTGTTCTGGGAAAATGCCTATTTCTTAAAAGAGCTTCTTCCCAGAATCCCTGTGTGTTCTTCTACACTGGAGAGCTCAGATACGGACAAAACACAACACTCTTCCATCGTCGTCCCGGGGCATGTCTTAGTAGCAGGTGCCCTTATTTCCCTTTTGCTCTGAGCCTCCATCGGGCCCCACTTGACCTTTCGTGTTTTAGGCCCACTGTTAGGGTGGCACAGGCTAAGTGGGGCTGCCCTCGCATTTAGGAGGAGTGTACGGAAAGAGCCGTGTGCAGCACCTCTGGGTCCTGGAGAGAAGCTTACATTGAAAATGTGGAGGGACTCTCCTGGCGGTCCAGTGGTTAGGACTCTGTGCTCTCACCGCTGAGGGCCCAGGTTCGATCCCTGGCCGGGGAACTAAGATCCCGCAAGCCACATGGTGTGGCCAAAAAAAGAAAAAAAAAAAAAAAAAAAGTGGAGGTGAGGGCCTAAATTGCATGGGGCGTGGGGACAGATAGATAGCAAGGTTACTAGTAAAGGTGGTCAAGAAACTAAAGATCGGGCTTCCCTGGTGGCGCAGTGGTTGAGAGTCCGCCTGCCGATGCAGGGGACACGGGTTCGTGCCCCGGTCCGGGAAGATCCCACGTGCAGCGGAGCGGCTGGGCCCGTGAGCCATGGCCGCTGAGCCTGCGCGTCCGGAGCCTGTGCTCCGCAACGGAAGAGGCCACAGCAGTGAGAGGCCCACGTACAGAAAAAAAAAAAAAAAGAAACTAAAGATTAAGGCAAGGGGTTGTGAGGTCAGGCAGCAGAGTTTAAATCCACTGAGCATGGGGTATTATGGGGAGAGCTCTTAGTGCATCTTGCCTGGGTAAAAGCAGCTCCTTAAGAGAGAAAACCTGGGCCAGATAATCCCTAGCAGGGGCCTTAAAAAAGCCATACTCGGTGAAAGAAGAAAGAGTAGTCCACCCAGCCTCCGTGTCATATAGAGTGTTAGTTACTAGTATGCTTGGTTATATAAACCTAGATTTTGGATATCCCTTCCCTTCAGAATTTTGAAGGCATTGTTCTCTTGTCTTCTGGGTGAAGGTATTGCTGCTGAGGAGTGCGAGAGCAATTCTGACCACCGGTCCTTTATTTGTGACCTTTTTTTTTCTTTACGGAAGCTTTTAGGATCTTCTCAACTTGACACTAACGTGTTCTGCTGTAAATCTTCTATTTTTCAGTGTGATGCTCCCTTAATGGGCCCTCACTTGTGTCCTCCAGGTATGGGACATTTTCCCATATTATTTCTTTGATAATTTCTTCATGCTACATTCTCTGTTTTCTCTTTCTGGAATTCCTATTAGTCACACGGTGGATCTCCGGGACATCTTTTGTCTCCTGTTTTTCATCCCTTTGCTTTATATTCTGTGGGTCTTTGTATTGCCTTTTTTTTTTTTTTTTTTTTTTTTGTGGTACGCGGGCCTCTCACTGTTGTGGCCTCTCCCGTTGCGGAGCACAGGCTCCGGACGCGCAGGCTCAGCGGCCATGGCTCACGGGCCCAGCCGCTCCACGGCATGTGGGATCCTCCCGGACCGGGGCACGAACCCGCGTCCCCTGCATCGGCAGGCGGACTCTCAACCACTGCGCCACCAGGGAAGCCCTGTATTGCCTTCTTTATAGGGCAATTAAAAATAATTTTTTCTGTTGTCATCAAAAGGTGGTTGTGGTCCAATGAATGGAGATTGGGGGGTGGGTGGGAAGGCTTTCTGGCACTGGGACATTGTCTGGTGGGGAAGCGCTCTGAATTGTCCCCTAAGTCATCAGCCACAATGGCTCTAGGCTTCCATGTGATTTGACACAACTGAAATTCATTGGTTCCTTGGATTTCTGAATGGAGATGGAGGCCTTCTTTGCAACCTCACTTCTTCCAGCTTTCTGTGTCTCCTTGACTTAGAACATGTGTTTGGGTCCTTAATGTAACTAATGAGTTGAAGAAGTGGATGGTTACAAATGCATCACCTGTTGTCATTAGTATACCTAGAGTGGTTTTAGTTCTGTGCAGATGCTGATGATTCAGTTGTATACCTCCAGGCAGCCAACTATCCATATTGCTCGAATAAAGCTGCTTTTCAGAAAAAGTTAATTTGAGTATTAGAACATTTTCACTTGAACATCATATTGGCATAATATGAATTTAAGAATGCTTGTTTGTTTATTGTATTGTTGAGCAGTTAACAGAATAAACCAAAATCATCTACTTCCTGTCTTTGTCTCATGGAGACTTGGTCTTATAGAGACTCAGGCCTTGCTGGAGATCTAAATGTCCTTGGCCTCCCTGTTATCCCTCTCCCCCGCCGCCCCGCCCCAGCTTCTTGGCAGACTTTTTTCTTTTTCTTTTTAAAAATCACATTGTATACAAAGATTTTAAATTAATTAATTAATTTTTTGGCTGTGTTGGGTCTTGTTTCTGTGTGTGGGCTCTCTCTAGTTGCGGCGAGCAGGGACCACTCTTCATCGCGGTGCGCGGGCCTCTCACGGTCGCGGCCTCTCTTGTTGCGGAGCACGGGCTCCAGACGCGTAGGCTCAGTAGTTGTGGCTCACGGGCCCAGCCGCTCCGCGGCATGTGGGATCCTCCCAGACCAGGGCTCGAACCCGTGTCCCCTGCATCGGCAGGCAGATTCTCAACCACTGTGCCACCAGGGAAGCCCCTCTTTTCTTTTTAGATTCTGAACTACTGCTACACCATCTTGGTCCTTCCATTTTCTAGACTGTCTCTTGCTGCCTTCCACGCCTCTCTGTTTTCACCCTTCCTGATTCTCTTCTTCCTTTCATTCTCTAAGTTAGTGTTTCTCAAACTGTGGTTTATGAATGTCCAGCATCAGAATCCCCTGGGGCCTGACCAGACCAAGTGGATCAGAACCCCTGGGAGAAAGCTGGGGGCGGCTGAGGAGTCTGCCCGTTGATCAAGCATTCCTGGGGCTTCTCGTGACACCCGAGTTCAAGACACGCTGCTCTAATGCCTGATATCCACCAAACTCAGTTCCTGACGCTGCTGTTTGTTCTTGCCCTTTTCTCATGGGGGGCGGGGCGTTCGTAACACTGGCAGGCTTTGCTTTCCTGGGAGGCACCAGAGGCTCCCTTCCCGGTGTGACCTCTTATCCCACGTCCAGTCTCCTATTTCCAGCTATTCACCGGGCCTCTCCCCTATGTTGAGTGTGACCGCTCACACCGGCCATCTATTGGGACAACCTCCCGACGTGTTAGGTACTTTTCTCCCAGGTCGTTTTGTAGATGGGGACACAGCGCCTGAGAGCGATCTACATGGTCAGATTGGCTTTGTTCGGGCGAATCATTATAAATGCGTATTGAATGCATGGACGAGAGGACAATTGACCTGAACGCACCATCTTGATAGACTTTATATGGGGTCTGGGTGTATTGTTCTTCTTGAATTACTTCTCCTAGAACCACTGGGAGGTAGGAGAGCGGGGAGAAAATGGTAGCGTTCAGCTTTAACAATCACAGTGCAAAAGCTCTGGGAAGCACCCTGGAATATACCAGGGCCAGCCGGGAGTGCCCTATAAAGGAAACTTTACCAATAGCGTTCTGGGGTGGGGGGGGAATTGTGTGGTGTTCATTGACTGTTGGTTATTGTAGAACTGGGTCAGTCAGAGGTCAGGGAGGCAGGGAAGGGGGAAGCTGTGGGCTTCGAGATGGAACAAGCAGTTCTTCCAACCCCTGCGAGATCTGTAGAGAGAACACAGGGCTTTAAAAAACACATTGGGGGGAATTTTCTTTATAAAATTATCGGAAGAGTAGATCACTGCACTCTTCATACTCTGCCTGTGAAACGATACAAGTATCATAGGGAAAAGCCCCATTATGAGAAAGCAGTTAGAGTCACTGCACATCAGGAAAGTTAGGTCACTGCTGGCCGATCTGGCGGTGATTTGCATCCGTTTCAGTACTGGGGAAAGGAACGTTTGATCTGACAGAACGTGGGCGAGGAGCGCAGCAGCCTCTCCACTTCGCAGGTTGCAGACGGCTCTCCCAGGGATTTGCTGCCGCCTCCTAGGGGTTCCCACTGCAGCTGGAATAGAGGCTTGTTTCTCCAGCTGTCTAACCTTCAGTGTTATCTGTCTCTCTCTTTGACCTCTTAGTTTTATAATGAGTCAGTTTATTTGTGTGTGCAAATTGAGTTTTCTTAGAAATAGAGCAGAGCCAGAAAGAGGCCAATGTTTTCGTCGTTTCCTCTGAAGAAGGAGAAGCAGCTTATGCTCTGACAGCCCCTGTTGCTGGTGTCTTGTAACGCCGTGGAGGGAAGTCTAGTGGTCAGAGGAAGATTGTTTCCCTGCGGGAGGTGGAAATATCCACCGGGTTTACCAGCTAATTACTTCTGGAGGCCCTAAGAGCTCAGAGAATTTGCTTAGCAACTGGCCTGACCGGTCGCCCGACCCCTGCTGTCCCCTGACAGTACCCGACTTACCGGCGGGGCTCATGGAGCAGTTAGGGAACCAAACACGATTGAGCATTTTGGTGAAAATGGTGCCAGTCTTTTCCTCGATGGGACCTGAGCCTGTAACCCAGGCCAACAAAACGAGGGAGAGCAAGCCAAAAAAAACTCTTTTGAGAAACAACACAGGCAGTAGGAAATCATACTGGTCAGGGCTTGTTTTCCTGACTCAGGACCTCATTCCAACCTGTTGCAATCAGCTCTCCCAGTGTCTATAGGGACACCCTGGTGCAGGGGCCCCTCGGAGGAGAGGAACTTTTTACAGTTGTGTTTGACTGGGCTCCTTGCCAGGGGCTAAGTTCAAAGTGCAGTTTCCAGTAATTTGCTGGGACTTCTCTGTGGGTTTGGTAGGCCAGGACAGAAGCCTGCAAGCCGAAGTAATATTTCCTGATTTCTGTCATTTCTTCAGAAGAGAAGGAAGGTTTGCGGAGGGCCTGGGGGTTGGTGGGCTTTCGTTGGCTCTGAGAGCACATGGGGCTCCTGTCTTCCTCGGCCCTTCCTCCTCCCGTCTGGGGCCCTGGGCAGCCTGGCACCGGGCTGGCATCACCAGGGCTCCCTCCCCGAGCAACCGTGAGGTGCCCGTTCGCTGCAGCCCGTGCAAGGCTGCCTTGATTTACTGCGTGCTGGCGTTATTCGGAGCCATAAAGTTGTCGAGTCATGGCAATATGTTCTTATTTTCTCATATCTGTAGGATGAAAGTGAACATTTTTATAATCCTGCCCTCCTCACCGCATTCAGGTCCCCTGCGTTAAACACGTGGGCTTGATTAAAGGGGGAAAGGAGGCTACAGAGAGAAGTTAGAGTTTACGCTCCTTCCCTCCACCGCCCGCTTCCCAGCACGTTGAGGGCAGGGCTCATCGTCATGTCATCTTTGTGTCTCCCCCCTGTGTCTGGCAGAGGACCTGACACGTAAGAATCCTGAATGAATCTTTATTCAGTGAAGGAATGTGGGGAGGCAGTGGCATCTCATTTCAAAGGAGGAGTGTTCGGTAGAACAAGGTGATTTCTATGTCAGGTAGAGGCTCCTAGGAGTGATGCTTTATTGATTTGCTTACAGCTCACTTTCTACAACAAGGAATTATCTTCCAGAAATGTTTGCTCTGGTCCCTGCTTCAGCCGCTCTTTACTTGGCGAGGACCCAGCTGAGTAGGAGGACGTTAGGAGCGGAGGAGAGAGACAGAGTGGGCAGTAGTTGCAGCCCGAGTTGAACTCTTCAAGGTTCTTTAGCCCCAGCACCAAGTGGCCGTCACCTTTCAGTCGTCCTCCCGCTGCTTGAAACACGCTTAAACCCACCACAGCAAACCCCCAGGAAGACACAGAGGAATGAGGGTGAGAGGTGGGTAAAAGGGCCTGGAAACAGCCTGTGGGAGTTCCTTCCACAAAGCTCCTTCCCCAGCTCCCTGAGTTCTCCTCCAACACACTTCTTTGCATTTGCTAATTCGCCTCAGAACTATCTCTGCGGACTATCTCTACGGCTGCTTTTCCTCTAGTCTGGAAACTTGAATTATAGCAACATTATAACATAATTCCACTGCAGTAGAGCAGTTTGGGGCTGGCAGTGGTGATGGAGTGGATGTTGGTGGAAATGAGGAGCCAAGAATGAACTGTAATGGATTTTTTTTCTGTATTCGTTTAAGAAATGTTAGGATAAAGCCATGTTAGTATGAAATCTTATTTAAGTGTTTTAATTAGAGGGTTGGTGCTATGTAAGACCATCTAAATATGATGCCAAAAGAACTAGTTAAAAGTTTAAAAGAAGATGGGAGACAGTCTAGTTGTGTGGACTTGTGTTACGCACGCAAATCACGACTTTGTATAATTTTTCCCCTCTTTACTGAATTGATTTTGTAACTTAAATGAATGATTATTTGTTTTTACAACGTGGAATAAAAAGAGCCTCAAATATTTCAGTAGTCTTCAGCTATAATTAAAAAAACAAAAACAAACAAACAAAAAAACAACTTGTGGCAAATTGTCTAGAAAACCAGGCTCTGTAGGTGGATCTCAGGGACACGGAGAACAAAGAAAGAAATGAACTTAAAAATTCTCCTTGCCGGGCTTCTCTGGTGGCGCAGTGGTTGAGAGTCCGCCTGCCGATGCAGGGGACGCGGGTTCGCGCCCCGATCCGGGAAGATCCCACGTGCCGCGGGGCGGCTGGGCCCGTGAGCCGTGGCCGCTGAGCCTGCGCGTCCGGAGCCTGTGCTCCGCAACGGGAGAGGCCGCAACAGTGAGAGGCCCGCGTACCGCAAAAAAACAAACAAACAACAATTCTCCTTGCCAAATGACTTCTCACACCATGTAAGGAGATTGGGTAATTTAGATTCTTGAATGAAGTCAAGACAGCTGTATCATCAGACCGGTCTCTTTAAGGCAGGGCATGGATTGCCCACAGGTATCTATTACCCATCTGCGTTCAAAAAAAGAGAGATGCCTGCAAAAGACACTAGCTTTAAAGTTGGTTTAAAACGTGTCTTACTTGCTCTCAGTTCCTGTCTGTGCTAGATGGGATTAACTGCATCCTGATTCCTCTATCTGTAGTGCTGGCCTCCGCCATTTAGGGAGATAATATTGGCAGTTTCACATACTCACGAGGTATCCTAAAAGCCCATGATGGTGTATAATCTCCGTCAGGCCCAAGCTCTGAAATTTCATCCCGTGTGTGGGAACAAGTGGCTTCTGCAGCAAATCAAGTGCCCAGCACCTCAGGGTGATTCTGTGGTTCTTCACGTGTCCCGACTGATGCAGCTGGCAACTCTTGTCAAGTGATCAACATTTGGTTCCTTGTGAAAAATGGACCTTCACCCAAAGTCACCCGAGACACTGATGGAAATGGCAAGTGAGGGTCTACGAAAATGAAAGTTCTTAGCCAGAAAATACTTCTATACAATTTTTTTTTTTTTTTTTTTTTTTTTTGCGGTACGCGGGCCTCTCACTGCTGCAGCCTCTCCCGTTGCGGAGCACAGGCTCCGGACGCACAGGCTCAGCGGCCATGGCTCACGGGCTCAGTTGCTCCGCGGCATGTGGGATCTTCCCGGACCAGGGCACGAACCCGTGTCTCCTGCATCGGCAGGCGGATTCTCAACCACTGCGCCACCAGGGAAGCCCTATACAATTTTTAATCCTGTATTTTTAAAGTCATTCACCTCTTAAAAAGACGCAAGAGTCACTTAGGCTTCTCAAATGTACTTTCCTCCATGTTATGGAGAATGCTCTATGCTGTAGTGATATTTAAGAATTTAGAGTCTGGATGTTAAATAACCGCTTGCGAGCATAGATTTGGCTTTTCATTTTCGCTATGCTTATGATATTTTGGAAATTTTGTTTTAGGCTATCATGCTGTTAGAATTAATAAATATTTTAATACTTGTTTTGGAACAAGCACTATCCTAGGCCCGTAGCATTGAAATGAACAGTATTGAAGTGGGTGACATAAATTATATATTTATAATATCACAGCTATATAAATGACTTAAGTATGCCTTGATTAGAAAGACTTAGAAATTAAAAGCATTAGGAGGCAATTATTCATACAGAAGAAGCATTCTGTGCTGCAAGAGAGGGTTGTCTACAGGTTATGCTTCAGATACGGGTGGTGTTTCTTTGGTTCTTTAATTGAGATTGTTCTTCCAAGTGAAGTACAGGCCACTTCCAGGCAGCTCTTCCTTTTCACCCCTACATCCACCTCTTTTTTTTTCCTTTGGGAGTCCTGTCTTCCAACTTATTTATCGCAGAGCCAACATAAAAACTGGGTGGGAAGGAAGAAGGAACTGAAATGTAATTAATGTCTTCTCTGTTTTACGTACATTTGCACATTATCTCATTTAATTCTCACAATGTCCTCTGAAGTTGATGTACTGCTAACACCCCATTTTGTAGATGAGGCTCAGGAGTATTAAGGAACTTGCTCTAAGTCACACAGCAAGAAGGTAGAGACATTTACGTGCAGATTTGTGCAGCTCTGAGGACAGAGCTCCTAGACACCCCCAGCAGCCTCCAGCCAGGAGGTACTTAGCCTGTTTGTGTTGGGCAAAGGGCACTTCGTGGCCTTGCCCCTCTTCCCCTAAAGGTCTGACCACATCGTTTCATTTCTAGTGAGTTTCCCTGATACATTGAAAAATACGGTTGAATTAAGGAACATATCTATTGCATAAAGCAAAGAACATCTGATCTCTTTTTTCCTGTGTCTATGAAAGTTAGAATTCATGTCACGCTTGTAGTAAATGCACTTCCCGAAAAGCTACTCTTTTAATGCACATCGCCTTATTCTTTATTTTCAAAATAATTCCAGACATTTTAGCCCAAAGGCTATACATCTAGGCTATAATTTTAAATTTATCACTATGCTATCCTTCTGAAAACTTTCAACTCAATTTTTCCCCTCTTGAATATGTCTAATACCACCATTACCTACTAACTGTGGATTGAAATAGCAAGTCATTATGATGTCTGAATTAACATCCAAAACATACTGGTTTTCTTCCAGGGTTCCCATATCTATTATTGTTAAAACATGTAACTTTAAAAACTCAAATGGTTTTCCCAAGCCAATTCTCTAATCACAGACATAAATTTCACTCCATTAAGGAAAGGAAACCAGGCGGTATGACTAACGTTAGGAATATGATCAAATTTCAAGAGAGGAAAAAAACCCACAACGATTAGGCGTAGAATTCTTTCCACTTCTTTTGCTTACGGAACACAGTTAAATTAAAACCCTGCTTTCCTGCACAAATACGAGCATGTAGCCCTTTAAAATGGAGGGGCTGGGTTTAGGTATGGAAGCTGCCATGCCCTCACTCTGATTTGGCAGGGCATTTTGCAGACAGGAGGTATCCGAGTGCTGCTGACCTTTCCCTGGCATGGCTGAAGGATCATGGAACTGGTGAGAGCCAGTAGGACAGGCTCTCCTCCTTCCTGCATCTCAGGGTGATTGGAAGTTATTCAGCTGCATTTTCTCCCATGAAATACCTGTTGCATATTTATAAGTCCTTTAAATAATGACAGTCCCTGAGAACTTGTGATAATCAGACAGGCCTATAAATAAGGAAAGGGGATGTGGTGGGAAAGTCTAGCTCCCTAGGCCATGGATGGCAGATTCAGTGGTATTCTTTTGATTGCGACTCCTGAAATACCTCAGCCCCTCAAGGTTGCTTTTTAATGTTTATCAAGATTTTTTTTTTTTATAGGAGTCCCTTTTCAATCTACAAGACTTGCTTCCTTGCTATTTTGTAAAGCTCAGCTGTGTTCAACTAGCTTTTTAAAATGTTTGCTTTCACTATCTGTATTAAGAATAAGAGCAAGACAGTTTTCCACCCCCAGCTCACTGACAAATCCACTGTTTCCTTTGAGAGTGTTCTTTGAGACCCATATTCTTGAGTTCATGGGAATAGCCATACACACGTACACAAAATATACACAAAGTGATATAAAAGTACACAGCTTTGTGATGACCTAGAGGGATGGGATAGGGAGGGTGGGAGGGAGACGCAAGAGGGAGGGGATATGGGGATATATGTGTACATATGGCTGATTCACTTTGTTGTACAGCAGAGACTGATACGACATTGTGAAGCAATTATACTCCAACAAAGATGTGAAAAGGAAGTACACAGGCTTTAAAAAGTGCGTAAAGTAATATAAAGTTAATTTTTGATGTTTACCTTGTAGCTCATGTACATTTATATATGTTGAATTTGAAATAGGCCAGCATAGTTAGCAGAGAAAGAAAAATCTTTAAAAACTTTCCTGGGCTTCCCTGGTGGCGCAGTGGTTGAGAGTCCGCCTGCCGATGCAGGGGACGCAGGTTCGTGCCCCGGTCCGCGAAGATCCCACGTGCCGCGGAGCGGCTGGGCGCGTGAGCCATGGCCGCTGAGCCTGCGCGTCTGGAGCCTGTGCTCCGCAACGGGAGAGGCCACAACAGTGAGAAGCCCGCGTACCGCAAAAATAAATAAATAAATTAATTAATTTAAAAAAAAATAAAAACTTTCCTTAGTCAAAAAGGAAGACAAGAAAAGTTTATTTTTTTAATCTGTATTTCTGTTGTTAGAAATGAGATTTATTGGAAATAAGCCTTTTAGGAAGCAAAGTAGCAATAATTATTAAAGTTTAAAAAACCATATCTTTCAACCCAGCAATCTCCCATTTGGGGATCTGTGTCATATAAGAAATATCTGTAGTTATCACCAAGTGGCTCTCTATCACATTACCCTATTTTAATTCTCTACATGTGACTCAATGGCTTTATCTCCTATTTTTCTTGTTCATTTGTTCACTCGTTTGTTCATTCATTTATTGTCTTCTCCTGTAAGAATGTGAGCTCTGTGAAAACTAGTACTGCATCTGTTTCCCTTACCACTGGAACTCTAGCATCTGGAATAGTTTCTGGCACAGAGTGGGTCCTCAATAAATATTTGTTGGATAAAAGAAATAAAACACCCATAGATCAGGATATTTATTGGAGTATTATTGTAGTGGCAAAAAACTGGAATCAAGAGAATGGCCATTAGTGATGGGTTGGTTGGGAGACCCACCATGCCGGGCTCAGCCGCATGGTACAGGGGTAAACAGCATGGCTCTCGTGTCAGGCTGCCTGGGCTTTAACCCCTATATCCTCTTACATGTATGATGAATGGCCTCAGGAATGGTGCTAAGCTTCTATGTCTCTGTTTCCTCAGCCATAAAATGAGGACAACAGCGATACCAATCTCAGAAGGTTTTTGTGAGAATTAAGTAAAATTGGCAACAAAATATGGAAACAGTCCCTGGCACATAGTAAGTACGCAATAAATATTATTATCTCATGACATATTAAAAAGAATGAATTAAATATCACTAAACAGAGGAATTTTCATAATGCACTGTTTAGTTGGCAAAATATGTGCAGAGAAATGTATTTGATGGCTGCTACTTTTATAAATTTAACAATGAAGTGTACAAATCCTATATATGTATATGTCGTATGTTTATAAGAGCATAAAATTATGGAAGTTACATACTAAGTATATAAAGCTGGGTATAGGAAGGGCGGGACTGAGGGGTGGCAAAGAGAGGAAGGGACAGTTGAAAGGCAACAAAATGACTAAATAGTAAGACATTTACATTATCAGCACATTACTGAAAACCATCATTAAATTACAAAATATGTGGGTTTAGGTATTTGCACACGTTGAGGTGCTTAAAAAGTGAATCTCTAAATATTAATGATGGTTGTCTCAGAAGGATTGGGACTCCAGGTGATTTCTTCCTTATTCTTTGATGTATTTTAATTTTTGACAGTAAGCATGTATTATTTATACAATCAGGAAAAAACAAGAAAATATTTTTACTATGGGGAAAAAAGAAAGAAGCAACGCTTCTCTATTTCCATAACAATCTACTAAGGGAAGAGAGACAGCATTTGAATACATGTGACTCTCTTCTAACAGTTTCAGAGCCTGAGGAGTTGTCGGGTACCCAATTTAGAAGGATCACGTGGCCATGCAGTCTGTGTACAAGACGGATTTAGTTTCTGGCAAATCACAAGCTTGCTCCCTCAGTCTTGTCCTGTTTTGGAAAGGGGAGCTCAACTCTGAGGGATTATATGAATCGACAGTGCTGTAAACACAGGCAAATGGGCCACAGAATTCTTGAAAAAGGGAGAGAAAGGAATCACAAATGCCCATATCTGCAAATAATTCAGCCATAGAAGGCTCTTTGGACCCAAAATCTAGAAATTTTCTTAAAATACTACTTCACTCATGTCAGAGCTTTGCTCAAAACCCTTATTACCTTTGTATCACTCATGAGATAAAGTTGAAATTCTTTTTTTAGTTTTTTTTTAACATCTTTATTAGAGTATAATTGCTTTACAATGGTGTGTTAGTTTCTGCTGTATAACAAAGTGAATCAGCTATACGTATACATATATCCGAATATCCCCTCCCTCTTGCGTCTCCCTCCCATCCTCCCCATCCCACCCCTCTAGGTGGTCACAAAGCACCGAGCTGATCTCCCTGTGCTATGCGGCTGCTTCCCACTAGCTATCTATTTTACGTTTGGTAGTGTATCTATGTCCATGCCACTCTCTCACTTCGTCCCA
Source organism: Kogia breviceps (assembly GCF_026419965.1). Classification (NCBI taxonomy): domain Eukaryota; kingdom Metazoa; phylum Chordata; class Mammalia; order Artiodactyla; family Physeteridae; genus Kogia; species Kogia breviceps. The sequence goes on from NC_081315.1 coordinate 129,535,679, forward strand.
GCTTACCCTTCCCCCTCCCCGTGTCCTCTAGTCCATTTTCTCTACCTCTGTGTCTTTATTCCTGTCCTGCCCTTAGCTTCTTCAGAACCTTTTCTTTTGTTATTGTTGTTGTTTTAGATTCCATATATGTGTGTTAGCACACGGTATTTGTTTTTCTCTTTCTGACTTATGACGTTGAAATTCTTTAGGCTGGTGTCAAAGAGTCTGGATACCTGTGCTCACTCTCTCGGACACGATTTCTTTACCCCAGCTCCCTGCTTGAGTCTGTGTGGTCTCCCAGTGTCCACTCAGAACCTCTCCTTCCCTTTGTCCACGCCCTTCCCCACCCTTTTCCCTTTTCTGAATCTTACTCGTCGCTGAAGCCTCGGCTCAGGTCCATTTTCTCCGAAAGGATTTTGAACTATCCTGGTCGCTAGAGCCTTCTCTGCCTTTTCCACTGAAGGTGGAAGAACGTCGTTACCTTTGCCCCAATCACTTAGCACACACAGGTGACCTGTAGCCATAACTGGTGCGTCCAGATTCAAATGCAAATGTTTCTCCTTCTTCAACTGGGATACTCTCCTCCCCAGGAATAGGCTTGTGCCTTTTTCTTCCTTGTATCTCCATACTTGCTACCACATTAACTTGGGTAGAGTTGGCATGCAGTAAATATTTGCTGATTGGTAGGTATGTATAGGTATTTTCTGAAAACCAGAAGTATGCAGTCATCCCACAATCAGTGTCTGTGTTGGAGCCCTTATGTAGAAACCCATGTATTTGCATATAAGCTTATCTGTCAAGGTAAGAATGCCTGCCTAAATATAGGAAGAAATTTTAAGAGCCTTTCAAATCCTCAGAAATGTGTATGCACTCAGATATGAATCTATCAATACATTTGCCATAAACAGGTTGAATGAAAAATGAAACTGAATGAGAGACATTTCATTTTTGAGAACTGGAAACAGTGAAATATTAATAAGGATAATAATAACTAACACGTATATGGCTTTTATTATAAGCTAGTTTGTCTAAATGCTTCTCATATATTTACTCACTTATCCTTAAAACAACCCTATGAGGTAGGCATATTACTTTGAGCCCCATTTTACAGAGGATGAAACACAATCAATCAAGCTCCCACTGGTACTGAATTTCTTTAAGCTGTTAAATTGAAATATGAATAATTTTATGATTTTTTGACTTGTGAATTTACCTACGTGAATACGTCTATACAAAGGACAAAGCCCACACACTCAAGGACTTTGTAGGTGGCATGACTGTGATTCTTTTTAAGGTGAGACTTAAAAGTAATGAAGTTGGCTTAAAGAAAAATTAGCAAACATAGCGCAAGGAAAGTTTTGTAAGGCAGACCTCTTCTGAAGAAGCTATTTATGTTTAATCTGGGAATTTGGTCACTGCTCTTCTTCAGGACTGTTTTTCAAAGTCAGTATATGCTTCCTGAGAGGAGATTTGATCTCCCTTATTAATCGTTACATCAGGTTTTAAACCAAAGAGAGCTTTATTACGTACTTCGTTCACATCAGCTTGGCTGTGTATGATCAACAGTTTACCCTCGGAGGCTGAAGGTTTGCTGTCATGGAAGAATTTTCTAATAGTCTCCAAAGGGAGTTTCAAGACGAGTTCCCAAAATGTTGACAACATCTTGTTGCCCAGATTCTGGGAAGGTCAAGCCATTATCCAAGGTTGCACAGCTATTCAGGGACAGAGACAAGATGAAGACCCAGGGCTTTTGACTCCAGTCTACTGGTTTTCTGCTAAACTGCACCACCACTAGAGGTCTCAGCGAGGGACTGTGGGCTGGCCCTGGACATGGTGCTGGGAGAGAAAGAGCAGTCCCTTGGGGCGTGGAGAGAAGCACGTGGCAGCATTGACCTGAAGCCTCTCCTTCTTTGGGAGCAGCAGATAGTGCATCAGAATGGTGAAAGCTGAAAGGTCGGTCAATCTTTGTAGTCTGTTTGGCTGTGTGTGGAGGAAAGGGGATTGCTGGATGTCTGTAATGCCCCTCAGTAAGAAGAAGGAATAATGTCTCATGAGCCAACCTTAACCATTTAACAGCCCAGAAACTCTAAGCCAAGACTTCATCCAATTTTGTGGATCCTAAAAATGATAACAGCTAACATGTAAGTGTTTACTGCGTATTAGGAATTATTCTAGATACCTTATATGTATTATATCATTTGATCCTCAAAACAGGCCATTGGTATCATCCCTTTTTACAGAAGGGGAAGGCGAGTTACAGAGAAGTTACACAACTTGCTGTAGTTTCCCCAAGATTACATCTCTATTAAGTAGCTGAATTGGGATTCAAACCCAGACAGTTTGGCTTCAAAACCTCATCAGTTTAAAAAAATTGATTATGGAAAATTTCAAACATATGCAAAAGTAGAGAGAACAGTGCAATGAACTTCCATTTACCATCTCCCAGCTGTGACAACCATTGGCCAATTTTGTTCTATCTGTATCTCAACCTCCTTAGTGGTCTTCCAGCCCCCTTTCTGGATTATTTTCAAGAAAACACAGACATCCTAATATATCATCCATAGATATTTCGTAAGTACTGCGAAAAAAATAATGGCTTAAAAAAACCACACTCTTCCATAAGATGCACGTCGTCTCTATTTTTGTGACATTAACAGCTTGGAAGATGATTGTCTAGATCTGTGATATTCTTTCATTTCTTCTTCATTTATTTACTGTAATACTTTCCCAATACCAACAGTTTGATTATCCTGATGTATAGTGTGCACAGGAAAGCCCAGATAGATACTAGATGCACAAACACCTCTCTCTCTCTCTCTCTCTTTACTAGTTTCAGTGAGTTGATTTTTTAACATCAGCTTGATCAGTTGATCACTTAATTTGTTTAAAGTTTCATATTGAACTTATGGATGTTTAAACACATTAATGGTTGTAGTAAATATATTTGGTACTTCTTTGATGGATTTTTCTTATCAATGCTCAAAGTGTCCTGTCTGGGTCAGGACAAACTCTTCAAGTTTGGTTTATGAGTCCTTCAGTCATATTCAGCAGCCCCCTTATTTTCTGGTATGACAAGATGTTCTAGGCTTATCTTGTGTATTTCTTGCCCTAACCCTGGAATTAAGCATTTTTCCAAGGAGCTGGCATTCCTTCATGGGAAACAGTATTATTTAGAGGCCACAACCTGGCTATGGGGGGTGCTTATTGCCACTAGGTTGGTCATTGTTTCCTTTCCCTCCTTCCTTCCTTCCTTGTTTCCTTCCTCTCTCCCCCTTGCACCTTTCTTCCTTTTCTTTCTCTATAAAGAGAAACTGAATAGTGAGTTCTTACCAATAATTAATTATTTGTTTTCTCTTTCTTTATAAATTTATATATAACTATATATATAATTAATATTTCAGAATAACAATATAAAATAGTATTAAAATATGATTATCAAAACCAGTTTGAATTTATTGTGTAATTCTTTCCATCTTTAGAGTATATACCACTAGGGATGTACAGTCAAATTATTGTCTTTTAAAGTCACTTGAAATGAATTGTTCTCTGTACAATCTAAAAATGTGCTTGGTGGTTAAATTTATTTGTTTCATTCTGCTTTAGAGTTGCAGTGTGGTTATGTCAAATTTCACTTAACTTTGTTTTAAAGTCATGTAAAACAAGATCTATTCCGAGAAGTCTGGCTTCCATTTTTGTCTCCCCGTCCACCATAAGTAATTTTTAAAACTTCACTGTTGGGGCTTCCCTGGTGGCGCAGTGGTTGAGAGTCCGCCTGCCGATGCAGGGGACGCGGGTTCGTGTCCCGGTCCGAGAAGATCCCACATGCCGCGCAGCGGCTGGGCCCGTGAGCCATGGACGCTGAGCCTGCGCGTCCGGAGCCTGTGCTCTGCAACGGAAGAGGCCACAACAGAGAGAGGCCGGCGTACCGCAAAAAAAAAAAAACTTTATTGTTTATCATTCTTTTTTTTTATTTTTTATTTTTATAGGAGCAAGTATGTGTAGCTATTGGTTGCCAACTTTAAAAAAATGCACAACGTGAATTAAGTTTTATTTGGGGCAAAATGAGGACTGTAGCCCCGGAGACAGTATCTCAGATAGCTCTGAGAAACTGCTCCAAAGAGGGGGGGAGAAGGTGATTTTGGTGAATGGAGAGTGCGTGTAATCAAGCACATATTTTTTGCAGAGCTTTCTGTTAGTGTCATGAAGGTTACTGCTAGTCACGAGGAGCAGACGTCACCATGAGGGATTTTAGTACTTTTCTCGATATGAGGAGATACAAGAATTGGGCTCATAAAATCCTCTCCTGAAAATATCTAACTATCTGAAGACCTGTTCTGCCAGTTTTCCCGGAGCACAGAATGCCTCGTTTCTGCTCTCCACCCTGAACTCCTTTCAGGGGGTGTTGAAAATCAGCAGCTGTAGCAGCACATGATTTAGTCCTTGTAGAGGCAGATGGCAAGTGCCGATTTGTAGTTGACAGGTATCTCCTCCATCTCCACTTTCTTAGATAAATGTTAGCTTGAGATAGATATTTTCCTCTACCTCGGTTTTTCACATTTTTATGCCATGTATCTTGACAGTCAAGATACCTAGCAGATATGTAGACGCTTCTCATCCCCTTGAGAGCTGCACAGTTTATTCAACCAGGCCCTGAGTGATGGGCGGTCTCACAGTTCTGTCCATATGTGGATCAAAGTCTAAAGATATTTAAATGGGGGGAAAAAGTCCCATTCCAGCAAAGGCGCAAACTTAGATAAAATGTGTTCTACAATTTGGGTCACTCTCCTGGTCATCATGTATACATAAGTTAAGAGAATCTTCCTTGTTCAACAATACTGGGCTTAAGGGGCTGATAATAGGAGAATCATGTGATTTCTTAACTCTCCATGTGGTTCCTAGTCCTGGAGATCCAAATTGATGTAAATATGTAAATTAACTTTACATATATCTACATATTTACTATGTAAATGGTAATGTGCTAGGAGCAGCTACTAACTTGCAGGAGATCATATGTGCATATGACACAGACATTACTAATGTACTATTTTTGGCCTCCCCCTCTTTTCTGTCTTCACCTATTTATTACCTTTAAAGAATGAATCTACCCTTGTGTATTCAAATACGGTATCACTCCTATGCAAGTGTCCCTTTGAGTTCAGGTATTTCTCCACAGACCTCCAACCTAAGGCATCTAAAATTAAATGTGTCATCTTGGATATCTTGCATACAGTGTGAAAACACCTGCCCTATTGTCTCTTCCTATTTTCAGTGATGCACTATTTTCCCAGATTTAAAGCCACTGGTGGTATATCTCTTTATTTGTTTAACTTTTTTTTTTTTTTTTTTTTAAACTTAGAGTAATCCACAATTAGATTTTTTTTTTTTTTTTAAAGAAGATGTTGGGGGTAGGAGTTTTATTTATTTATTTTTGCTGTGTCGGGTCTTCGTTTCTGTGCGAGGGCTTTCTCCAGTTGTGGCAAGTGGGGGCCACTCTTCATCGCGGTGCGCGGGCCTCTCACTGTCGCGGCCTCTCTTGTTGCGAAGCACAGGCTCCAGACGCGCAGGCTCAGTAGTTGCGGCTCACGGCCCCAGTTGCTCCGTGACATGTGGGATCCTCCCGGACCAGGGCTCGAACCCGTGTCCCCTGCATTAGCAGGCAGATTCTCAACCACTGCGCCACCAGGAAAGCCCTATTTGTTTAACTTTTACACTACCTAATTTGACCAAGTCTCCTACATTAGATGTTGACTTACCTGGGGTCCCGTGGAAACCTGGACATGACAGTCATATCCAAAAGAGACTCCTTGAGAGGAGTCTGTAACAGTAGCAATTTGTCCTTGGCCCTTTCCCATGGATCAATGGATTAGATAAAGATGTAAACACATGCTGGTCAAATGTGACTATTTAGAAGAAACACTGAATGTGTGGAATAAAACACTTGGAAAAATGATTCTAAAAGCTAGGGTAAATGAGTTCCAATTAAACAAAAGAAACCGATTAAATGCCATGGGTGGTCTTCGGAGAGAGAGTGACCTGATGTAAGAGGGGTGAAACCGCACCCCAGCAGAGACACTGCGTTGCTGGGTGTGATCACCGGAAGGAGTGAGGTCGATGGTGAGAAATCGCCGGGACCCTCCCGGCCTCCACAGGCTCTCCTGAAGAAGGATTAGAACTGTCTATCTTGGGAGGCTCTGGGAAGCCGATCCAGCTCCTGGAGATGATAGATGTGTGTCATACAGGGTTCCCCGGGGGAAGCAGTGCCCTCTGAGTGTGGCCTGAGGTATTTATCATAGGAATTAAACCTTACATATTGTGGGAGGCTCAGGGGAAGGGAAGGTCCAGAAAGGGAGGCTGGAAGATCAGAGGACTCACTTCCTTAAGAAATGAGTGGAGCACCGGCCTAGGCGGCAGGTCAGAGCTCGTGGGGAGATCTGAGGAGACAAGCTATGCGGCTGCTGAAGTGAGACCGTGAAGGGGGAACTGGTGGAAAGCTTCCTTGGGAAGCTGCTGCTTCTGGGTAGCTGCAGAGGGTCTGTGACCACGTCACTGGTGGTTGGCAGGGCTCACAATTGGGAAAAAGAGCTAAATGTGAAGACGAGGGGAGCGAGGACCCCTGGGACTTGTTCTTCTGTCACCACGTCCTACTGAAGACTTCACTTGTGCCTCTCAGATCTTGCCCGAAGTCTCTGTTGGTGACTCCGATCTAGAACCCTGGAGGGAAGAGAATCCGGGCAGGGTCCTTGGCAGTCTAGCCACGTGGACTATAGCGCTCTCAGCACAAAAAGAGGTAGGCGTTTGCTCAATGAGGGGAAGAAATAAAGGGGTGATTTAGAATCGGCCCAGCACACACGTACAATGGCATATTACTCAGCCATCAAAAGAAACGAAATTGAGTTAAAGAAACGAAATTGAGTTATTTGTAGTGAGGTGGGTGGACCTAGAGTCTGTCATACAGAGTGAAGTAAGTCAGAAAGAGAAAAATACGGTATGCTAACACATATATATGTAATCTAAAAAAAAAAAAAGGTCATGAAGAACCTAGGGGCAAGACAGGAATAAAGATGCAGACCTACTAGAGGATGGACTTGAGGACACAGGGAGGGGGAAGGGTAAGCTGGGACCAAGTGAGAGGGCGGCATGGACATAGATACACTACCAAATGTAGGGTGGATAGCTAGTGGGAAGCAGCCGCATAGCACAGGGAGATCAGCTCGGTGCTTTGTGACCACCCGGAGGGGTGGGATAGGGAGGGTGGGAGGGAGGGAAACGCAAGAGGGAGGAGATATGGGGACATATGTATATGTATAGCTGATTCACTTTGTTATAAAGCAGAAACTAACACACCGTTGTAGAGCAATTATACTCCAATAAAGATGTTAAAAAAAAATAAAGTAAAATCTGCCCAAGTGTGGGATCCCTCTAGACACAGTGAAGGAATGCCCGCACGGCAACACTCCGTGGAAGGGTCCACGTGCTGGCCATCTAGTTTGTCTAGTGGTTAAAGAGCACTCCACGTGCTGCCACCATCACATCTACCCTCCTGCTTACGTCGGACCTGTGGCTTTACTTTTTGTTCCTCTGTCCCTCTCCATTTTCTGTGAACTGGTAGTTAGATTTAGAGGTTGACCTTACTCAGGTTAGATATTATACTTTTTCAGCAAGAATAATTCTGAAGATGTGCCTAGTTAACTGTTGTCTCTCTTTTGTGATCTTAGCGGTCACTGATGATCATTGCTTCCTTTGGGGAGAGCCAGACCTCTTACCCTCTTTGCTGTTGCCTCTTCTATAAATAGTAACCAAACCATCGCAATTCTGGCCAGAACAGGCATAGCCTAGAGAAAAAGGATTATGCACACGCGTTCTTATGTCGACGTACACCCGTATCCCCACATGCATATCCTTGTCAAGATGAGTTATTTCTGTGCTGTTGCAGGAGAAGGCCTAGGTGACCTTCTTAGGCAGCACTGTTGGATGCTGGCCTGAGGAGGGCAAGTAAGAGAAAGTGCAGGGGCTTCCCTGGTGGCGCAGTGGTTGAGAGTCCGCCTGACAATGCAGGGGGCACGGGTTCGATCCCTCGTCCGGGAAGATCCCACATGCCGCGGAGCAACTAAGCCCGTGCGCCACAATTACTGAGCCTGCGTTCTAGAGCCCGTGGGCCACAAGAGAACCCACCGCGATGAGAAGCCCACGCACCGCAACGAAAACCCAGTGCAGCCAAAAATAAAATAAATTTTTTTTTTTAAAAAAGAGGAAGTGCAGGATCTGCAAGGAGCAAGTGTAGTGTAAACATTTACCCCCCCCCCCCCCCCAGAGAATAAGCATATTATCCTGTATGCTTTATTTTCATGCTGTGTTTCTGTACTGGGCCTCCTGGGGGATAAAACCCAATCCTTGCATTTACACTTCGCAGCGAGGTGGGGCTGGGAGAGGCGGAGGGCAGCGGAGAGGCGGTGGGGGCAGCTGGGCTGTGAATGAAGGGATCTTAAATGAAGGCGTTTGCTTTCATTGGCCCCTGTGGCAGCCCAGCCTGGGGACCTAGGTGAAGCGTCTTTGATGCTCTCACTTTATGAAAGTCCATAAATACAATTTGGTGGAGCTCATACAGGACTAAACTAGTTTGCAAGCTAAATCACCTGTAATGTCTTGATGGAGATTTTCTTCAGCAGAGATGGAACAATCTCCTTTGCTGAGGTGGAAGAACCAGGTATTACAGAGTCTTAAACTGTTGACACTTTGGAAAGCGTTTCTATTGCCTTCACAAGTTAAAAGGTCCTATATTTTTATCGGATTATTTCCTATGGTTTCGGAATTATCCTCTGAAAGAAGCCTGGATTTTTCTGCTGTATAGTTTCTCTGAGACAAAACTTCCCAAGGCAGTTAGTTAGAGGATTGACTTTTGACATATAGCTATGAGGGCTGGAAGAAACCTAGAGATGCCTTTCAGGGAAACATTGAAATCCTCCAGAGACAGAAAAGGTTCTACTTAAAGACACTTTAGCACACCGGAAACCCTTGGGATTTTTCATTGTATTAGTTTGTACCTATGATACTGCTTTTTTTTTTTTTTTTTTTTGTATGTAAAAATGGTTATTGGCTATTTCATACTGTTCAACCTCTCTAATTGAAAACTATATTCAGCAGCCATCCTTGACATTAATGGATCCAAGCTCTCATGAGTGTGAAATTAAGAGGGAGTACAGTCAAGTAAAAATTGTTACAAATGGGTGAAGAAATGCACTCTACTGGAAAAGAAAATGATAATATCCTGATTTAAATCACAACCCTATATATGATCTTCTAAGTGTCTGTTCCCTCACTGAGAGTGTTGTATGGCATACCCATTCCTTAAGGTTCTTAGGATGTTAATTGGGAGGTGATTTTGTCCCTTTGTGCATGAATGTTTCCCTGCAACCAGAAGAAGATTTAGATTCCACAGAGAACCTTGACAGTGCCGAAGGAAGCAAGGAAATTGAGGCTGGTACTCTGCCTGGTGGAGCTTAGGCTCCTGAGCCTTGGTGGGGGTCACTACTGAGCAGATCTGGATATTTGATTTTATTGTTTTTTCCAGAGATAATAGGGCAGGGGCATATGAGTCTTACTTATATAATTTTTGAGACTAGGTGTTACTTTTTTTTTTTTTTTTGTGGACCTCTCACTGCTGTGGCCTCTCCCGTTGTGGAGCACAGGCTCCGGACGCGCAGGCTCAGCGGCCATGGCTCACGGGCCCAGCCGCTACGCGGCATGTGGGATCTTCCCAGACCGGGGCACGAACCCGCGTCCCCTGCATCGGCAGAAGGCCTCTCACCCACTGCGCCACCAGGGAAGCCCTAGGTGTTACTTTTTAAAAGGTCAGTTTATGAATTTATAATGCAAAGTCTAACTTCTTGATGAATTGGATATTTGGGTCAGCTGACCAATGCATTCCTGTTTGAGAATCTGACTTAGAACTATGGTAAATATAGTTGAATTTTGTTGGATGGTTTTGAAAGTATATTTTCTTCCAGCTACGCTATTCTCTGGAATCAGTTCTCTCCACTAAATAGAAATACTTGTCAAGTAGACAATCTATTTTAATTAGAGCGAGTTTGAGAAGACCATCTCTGTCACCCACAGTGTCAGCAAAACACCACTAAATGTCTTTGTTTTCTCCCCCTTTTATATTTAAGGTACTCCTCTGCTTATATCATTTGACCACGAAACTGTTTCATTCCAACACACTTTACATGTTGTGAGTCTCAAAGGTTTCAGATTTACCAGAAGGTAAATTCCTTGAGGGCAAGAGCTGTGCTTCAGGAAAGCATGTGTGCACTGGAAGAGAGGCCTGGGTTCAAACTGTGGATACTTTCGACCACAATTTATGTGTCTGTGACCTGGGAGAGTTGTTTAATTACTCTGAGCCTCAATTCTTTAACCTGTAAAAATATGAGTAATAATACCGGACTCCAGGGTTTCATGGGGATTGAGCGATGTAGCTATGAAAGCACTTGGGGCTGAATACCTAGTACCACGTGCTGAATAAAGGTTGACCCCTTTGCCTGTCTTGTCTTCATCTTCTTTGTAAGGCACCACACATAATAGGCCCTCAGGATGCACTGGGTGATTGATTTCCTATTAGGGGGGCCTTTCCTTGACGATGCAGTGGTGAGATCCCTTTCTTGGTGGCAAATTATCTCCAAAGCACATTGTAGGTTGGGTTGCCTTGGGGAAGTCATCTTGTGAATCAGTGCTTGTCAATATTTTGTATGTAATATAAAAGCTACCATGAGAGGGAAAAAAAGCTCATTTTTTTTTTTTTTTTTTTTTGAGAAGGGCTGTGATTGTTATACTGTCATTGCTGGCAAATTTCACAGGCTTAAAAATTATAGTAGTCCTTGCTAAGACTCCTGTGCCGCCTCAGCAGTTGAGTGGCTCAGCAGTGGATCACTAATTCCAACCATCTTCTGTGGATTCTGGTTAGTTTACATCAGAGGATGGCCTTTTGTCATGTAGCCTTTGTTTGAGGGTTACTTTTATGGGCTTGTAGTACTTTATGCATTGAGTTCACCACTCAGTGCTAGCATACTTTTATTATTTATTTGTTTGTTTCTTACATTTTTGAGTTTTAAGAGGTTTTTTTAAAAAAAACATGTTCTGTATACTATCCCTTTATCAGATGCGTGATTTGCAAACATTTTCTCCAATCGTTAGCGTACTCTTAAATGGTTAGAGCCAATGAAACCTTTTTGAAATAAATCTGTCTTGGGCAGTAAGTTCACTTTTACTTGCCTATGGATCCTTTGCTCAAACTTTATAAAGCTAAGAAGTTAAAAAAAAATTTAAAGCCTCTGTGAAGATAAAATCTGCAAGATAATATGTGCTTGCAATTGCTTTACCAAGGTTTCAGAAGAAATAAAAACAAAACAAAACAAAACAACCAAGAAGTTTCTTTGTCAAAGGTCTGGAAAATACGACTTTTGGATAGATTTTTGGGAGACCTGTTTTGCATTAAAATACCAAATAAAACAAAATGATGGATTGTTTTGGCACCATTTAGGTTGGGCTTATGTGATGAGAACTGTACATAAAAGACAGCCAGTTATTGTCATAGTTGACAGATTTTTGGGTACCGTCTACTTGTGCAGTACAGTAAAGTCCCAGGGGTGAGGAACTTTTCCAAAATTCTTATGGCAGGAACCGTGCAAACTTCAGCTGTAACACACTGACATTATCTTCCCAGTTCTGTAGCTATCTATAAGTTGTGGTCTTGCCTGACTCACCAGGTTACTTCCTGTGACTTTCTGTATGAGTATTATCATTATTGATGTGGCTTCATTTTATTTTTCCCAAGTCTGTAAGTTGCCTTAAAGTATTGGGCAGATGTTAGCAGGAGATGGGTGCAGAGGTTTTCAAGTGGAGCAAATAGCGCAGGCAAGAAAATGAGGCAGAGCATGTCCTAGGAAAAGCCAGGTGATTCGTTTCACTAGAGTATAGGTGATCTCTAGGGGGTTTCTGAGAAAGAATACTGGAAAGGTATTTAGGGGGACATATTTGGAAGGCTTCGAGTGCCAGAATAAGGAATAGGTACTTAATTTTTGGCAATGTGGATCAGTTTTAATCTGATGAAACACGTGTTGAAAAACTCCTGAGGAGGCCAGTGATCTAGAGGAGAGGTGATGAGGTTTGAACTGGGCGGAAGTGATGACAGGAAGCACAGAGACAGATTGCCCTCATTTTGCCACATTACACTTAATGCACTCGTAACACAGTGTGACATACGTCACCAAATAGATCTGTGTGCCTATTAATAGAAATAATGGAGGACTGACATTAAGTCCAAGGTTAAATGAGGAATAAATGTGTTCAATAAATATCCATGTGTATTAGGTCGCTGGGAGGAGAGGTTGCCACCGCAAATGTACATACCGGTGTGGAGATTTAACTGAAAGTTGATTATTAAAGTCAATCGAAACCTAATGTCCACGCTGCTGTATGTAACATAGATAACCAGCAAGGACCTACTGGATAGCACAGGGAACTCTGCTCCATATTCTGTAATAACTTAATTGAGGAAAGAATTTGAAAAAGAATAGATACATGTATATGTATAACTGAATCACTTTGCTGTACACCTGAAACTAACACAACATTGTTAATCAACTATACTCCAATTTTAAAAAAATACCCCTAATGACACTTTAGTTCAGCACTTCTCAGTTTTTAACATTTATTCCCTTTTTTACCCGATTTCATCTTTAGAAGAGTTTGGTAAAGTAACTCCTAGGGTCTTCAGTTGTTTTTCTAGGGTCTTCGTTTTATAGAAACTGAGGCATAAAGAGGGGAAACGCCTTGCTCAGAGTATAAAGGTGGCAGAAATCAGACACTACATTCATGCTTCTGGGGCCCAGGTCCGTTTCCCGCCATTTTTTTCTCCTGCCTCAGCAGTCCTTGGTGACCCATTAATTTGCAATTTAATGAATTTGTTTGTGAACGTGAGCTGTTCATCATTTTAATCAAAATAATGTTAAAAATCCCCCAGACCTCTTTGTTTTCTACTTCAGCTTCTACGGGCAGTGTGAGACTTGCAGTCATGAGTCATTTGTTCACGGTCCTTGGCACTGAGTGAAGGAGAGAATGTAGACATGTTTGGATTAAACATATTTGAATGAACCCCCATAGCACTTCCAACGACAGGTCAGAACCTTTAAGCGCTGAATAAATGTTAGTTGATGAGCAACGTTCCTGGGAATAAGAAAGATGCTTAGGAATGTGCCTTAAATGGAACATTAAATGATCCCCTAGTGGCTCCAGATTCACTGTGCTTTTCTAAGTGCCTCATTTATGGCCAGGCCCAGGGGAGACCTTAGCTCCTTGAGTTTTATTGTTGGTAATATTTGATATATTATTTGAAGTAAATTGAAAGCATTCCTTGAAATGCTTCTTTCTAGTCTCTTCCATCTTTTTACGCAAAATATAATTCTCAGTTTACTTTTCCAATTAATTCCTGACTTTCAACTGAGTTCATAGAAACAAGATTTAAGATTTATCAATGAGGCGCCTATAGGAAACTCCTGATAAGTACTTGATTTTGATGATGAGATCCTGGACTTCTATCCTGAGACTAGGCCAGCATCTGGTGCCATAATGGAGGGTTTGGGGAGGGAGTTGAGTCTGTTTTTAATGTGGGAGGTATGTTGGCATTTGTGGCCAGAGGGAGGACTGGGACAGTTTTAAAACATGGCTGCACATTCATTGAGAGGGGGGGTCTTGTCCCCTCTCTTTGGATCTGGACGGACTTAAGACTGCTTTGAAAAACAGAGCGTGAAAGAAGTGATGCTGTGAGACTTCCAAGGCTAGGTGATGTAAGAACAGGCAGTTTTGGCTTTGTTGACTGCAACACTTGCTCTGGAACCCTGAACTGCCAAGCAAGAGGTGACCACTCTGCAGCTCTCATCCTGGAGAGGCTTCTCCTAAGTGTTCTGGTTGACAGTTACTGCTGAGGTCAGCCTTCCAGCTGTCCCTGCCAAGATGCAGGACATGGAAGTTAAGCTGTCGTGGACCTTTCAGACAAGCCCAGCTGCTATTTGGACACCAAAGAATTACCTACATCGATACACACGCAACAGAAGAATCACCCAGCTGAGCCCTGCCCAAATCACAGACCCACAGAATCGTGAGAAACAATAAAAGGGTTGTTCCGAGGTACTTCCACAGACTTTATTTCATTCAGGAAATAGGTATTGAGTAACTTCTACCTGCCCAGCCCTGTGTTGGGTATAGCAGTAAAATCCAAAGATACAGACAGTCTTTGTCCTCCAGGAAACAAGCTTATTTGTGAGGCAATTGGTGAGAAGTTAAATAGCAAGCAAGAAGTTAAATACCACTAGAAGAAATGCAGTGTGCTAACGCGGGCTAAACCTGGGCCATGTTTTAATGAGCTTAGAAGGGTGGGTTATACCAAGGGTCACTGAGTTTGAGCTTATTATCTTTTAATTCTGTTATGCATGGGCAGAAAATCTATATTGCTTCTAATGAAAGTTATGAATGGAAAGGATCTTGGACCCTTGAATGCATATTCAACAAACACATATTTATTGGGGACGAGTGAGGAAGGTGTGAAAGTATATGATGTGGTCATACAGGTTGCTGAGGGCCCCAGAATTTCCCACAGACTTGTTTTCACATGTTGCCGGAGTTCAGGCCCAGGGCCGCAAGACTCCAGAGACATGCCTTTGACTCCTGTGCTATGCTGCCTGCTAAGAAAAATGAAGGTGGACCCCTAATGGATGCTTTACACGGGGACATGAAAACTGATAAAGAGCTTCTTAGAATATAATGCCCATTACTACTCTAAGTATCAAAAAGTGATTTTAGCTGATTGAAGTAGAAAAGAAAATTCTTAAAAAGATACTAAACGGCTCACAGACTTCCAGAAAAATCCTAGGCTTGGAGGCCACGTATCCGGGAACAATGCCCCAAATCGTACTGTGGGCTGGACCCAATGAAGACACTTCTTTGCTGCTAACCACGCCACTGGCCTCACTGATCTGGGTCCTGTTATTTGAGCCCCTGCTCTGGCTGCCTCTGGGATGAGGACCCAGCCACACACGGTCCACGTGCATATGCTGCACGCTACCTACTTCTTCCCGACACAGCACTAGGTGGTGATTCCAAGTCTGGGGCAGGTGATTCAATTGGCAGAGCCGATGCCATGATGTGCTCGTCGGGGAGACTCAGAAAGCAAATACCTGGCACTTCTACCTTCTGTGATGATCAGGGACATTCGATGCTGGGAGACCCAAGAATGACAAATTCCACAGCTGCCCTTTTGGCTCTTTTGGTTCCTCCATACTGCTCTCCTGTTTCTCTTCTGTTAAGCAGAATCTCTCCATGCTTCCGGGTTCAGCTTTTATTCCATTTCCTCTATGAAATTTTCTCTGATGCCTCTAGGTTTTGGTTTTATTCCTCTTCGGAACCTCTACATTAGTTACAGCCAGAACGAGTGGCGCAAACCTAATATTTAAGAGTTGACTTCATATCATTAGACCTGAACCTCATTGTCCCAATGAACTGTTGCAAGTAGAATAGTATTTGGTGGCCCTTTTGAATCGTTAGTAGAGAAATATCTAGTCTGTATGGATAGCTTCCTCTCCTTCCACTCAGCTTACTCCCCTTGTTCTCTTTATCTTTGGTCTTTACCTAATAATCAACACTGTTTGGTGTTGTTGCTAATATTTTGTGTTATTTTCTTGTCTCCTTAACCAGGAGGAATTCCCACTGAAGGTAGCAACTATATCTAGTTGTTCTTCTGTGATGTCCATAATATGGAACAAAGAGTATACGCTTCCTGATTGGTTGGGAATAAATATGCCTGAAAAATGCAACATTTTATGGCATATGTGGGTCCTTTCGTCCAGTAGGTATTCACTCGGTGTTAGAATACCTCATTTCCAGAAATAGTACTAAAACTTCCTCCCATTCCTGTAGCATTTTCCCTTCAAGCAAGGATTGACAATGGAATATTTTATTATAGGACTGAAGATCCTATTAGGAACATTAAGTCCGTGGCCCTCAAAGTAAAGAATACCCGATACGTGTCTATGCACGAAAGTTGACTGCATAGTCCTTTAATATACTTTTCTACAGACTGATTTCAATGGGATTGAGGAGGAAGCTTTCCATACTGAGTGGTTTACCCATCAGAATTGTTTTGGTAGAGGTATATACCTATTCTAAGAACTGATTTCTATGATACAAATTATTTGAAAAACTAATACCTAATTGCTCAGAAAAAATGTGCGTAATGTGTATTTTCTATTATGACTTTCTTTCAAAGAAAGAAAGTCCTTAAATGATAAATCACTTTTTTAGTGATTTGGGGGATGTCCATCTCCCTTAGATAAAATCTCCCTGTATGCTGCAGTTAAATAATTTCCAAGCAGACTTATTAATTTAGATTTACCACTACCAGCTTTTCTATTACAATATTCTAAGCATCTTGTTGACTCACCTGAGGAGGTAAAGGTACAAAGCTGCCTCTTTTGTAGATTTAAATCTCATAAGCCCTTTTCAAAAGAACTATTTTTTCCATATGAGATTTCAATTTATTTAAAAATGTTTATTAAACAGTTTGGGGGAAAATATTTGCAATTCACATATCTGATAAAAGACTAATATCCAGACTATAAAAAGAATTCTCAAAACTCAATAACAAGAAAACAAACAACCCTCCAAAAATGACCAGTAGTTCAACAGACATTTCACCAAAGATGTATGGATATCACATAAACACATTAGAAGATGTTCAACATTATAGTGTCTAGGGGAATGCGAATTACAACCACAATGAGATGCCACCACACACCTGTTAAGATGGTGAAAATAGAAAGAAACAGACAATATCAAGTGTCGGTGAGGGTGTGGAGAAACTAGAATTCATATACAGCTGGTGAGATGGTGAAATGAAATAGTCACTTTGACAAGTAGCCAGGCAGTTTCTTATAAAGTAAAACAGACACTTCCCATACAACCCAGCAATCCTATTTCTGATGATTTCTCCAGATGAAATAAAAACTATGTTCACACAAAAACCGTAATGTGAACGCTTGTCGCTGCTGTATTTACAACTGCCCCAAACTGGAAGCAACCCAATGTCCCTCAGCTGGTGAATGGATAAAAAAAACTGTGGTATATTCATCAATGGAATACTCCTCAGCCATCAAGAGGCGTGAACTGCCCCAGTGATAGGCTGGAAGAATCTCAGATGCTTTATGCTAAGTGAGAGAAGCCGTACTGAAAAGGCGGCAACTGTGTGCTTTCATCTGTGGGCATGCAGAAACTATAGAAACAGAAAAGTGGTTTCCAGGGGCTGGGAATGAGAGGAGGAGTTGACTAGGTGGGGAACAGGAACGTTTTGGGGGGCAATGGAGCTTCTCTATACCTTGATTGTGGTGGTTACATGACTGTATGCATTTATCAAAACTGATAGAACCATATACTAAAAAGGGTGAAGTTTACATATGTCAGCTGTACCTGCATTCAAAACTGAAAAATTATTTAGGTTCATCCTAGGACCGAGATAACTGCTAAACACTGAGAATGAAGAGATCAGTAAGATCAGCCTGGCTGAAGAAGGAGATTGGATGGACACAGGTACATACAAGTTAGAGCAGGATTTTTTGAGTAGAGGTGTAAGAGTGCTCGGGTAGCACACAGAAGATTGCAATAAACTCCAATAGCGTCTGTGCGTGTGCTCATCTTTGCGGATGGGAGCTTGTAAGCGGGGAGGGCCTTGCAGAGGAAGCTACATGTGATGGATGGGGAGAAAAAGCTCCCCAGGAAGATCGGTTGAATGAGGGAGAGGGAGCAGGTCAAGTACATCCAAATCACAGTGACTGATGAAAACAGAGTAAATGGGGAGGGATCCAAAAAATATAGGGAAAGGCAAGTGTGAGTTTTTAATAAAGAAACCAGTCACATTTTGTTTATCCAAAGGAGAAGAAAAACAAATATTATTGGAAACATGCAAGCTGTGTTTTCTCTTAGCTGCAGCTGCTAACCATACAGGCTTCCTGGCAGAGGGCATGTTATCCGTCCCGTGACTATGCGGACACACCCTACGTGAGCCCCCAGGCAAAGAGATAATAATAGTACGCGCGCGGGCAGCCAGCGCTCTGGAAGGGTTTATGAGGAGGAAGTCCGCAATTACATATTTCTGGGTAAACATTAACCAAGATTGAAACCCAGATTTGAAGACAAACAACAGGCTGGAATCTTCAGACATATTCTGTAGCTGTTCTGTGGATTGAAAACAGTAGTGAGACACGGCCGACGCTTAACGCTAAGGTGAAACATTGAGAAGACAGTTTGTACAACGTGGTAAGAAACCTTGATCACACCTGCCCACGGCACGTGCTCTAGAACACATCGCAATGGGGAGAAACCATTCACATTCATTGCAACAAAGCCAAAGCCACAGCACAGGATCTATTGTTCACCTCGCAGCGATGACCGAAGCTATTTACCCGTGTGGTTTAAGAGCCCCCCCGCTGTGCACTGAGCAGCCTCCTCTTGGCAACATTGCTAAGAGTATCTCAATCACTGTTACTAGCATCTGAACGATTGGGGTTCCACGCTGTGGTTTTGTAATTTCCATTTTTAAAACCTCTCTGGCCGAGCCGCGATGTGCCCGCTCTAGGTTGGGCATGCTTAAAATGAAACTGTTAAGCTAAAATTAGCTTCACATCAAGAGGGTGCGTGTGCCTTTTCCGTATAATATTTATAGCTGACCACAGTCATTATACAGAAGGCATCTAGTCTTTACCGTGCACTCTAGGGAACAGAAGGGGCCGTGACAGGAACCAAAAAAAGAACTAAAAGTTTTTCCAAAGGCAGCTGGTGCTAACGGCTGCCTGAACGGTGCCTGCATCTCCGTGAGGTCAGCCGTGTGGGGAGAAGGACTATTTCATTACACAGCTGTTTACTCTTCACGTATTTTGCAGTTAATCAAGAGTGATGGGACCTTTTCTAAAAGTTTTGCTTGGGGGCCCAGAATTTAACTTACCTCACCGCAGAGGAAGCGTTATGTAACAACACTTCCTCTCCGACTTTCTTCACCAAGTAACTTATCTACTGCCCCATCCAAGAGGCGAGGATAAATTAAACCAATGTGATGTAGAGAAAAGAGTTTCTGACTCAAGACAGGAGATCTGAATTTTAGTTCACTCTCCGCGTCTCGCTAGTTGGGTGGTTTGGGCCGTAATTTCACCAGACGAATTCAGAGGGTTGGACGAAGATTCTTCCGGTTCAAAATTCGGATGTTTCCCAACTCTTGTGAGCGACGGGTGAGAGTTTTTTGAATGTCAAATGGAACAACTGCAGAGGAAAGAAGAAAACCTTCTCTTCACCCCATAAAATCAATGTTTAGATTGTTTTTGAATTCCAGACTATCACGTGGAAAGTTACTACACCTCAGGGATAAGAGTTCTTGTGAGAGAATGTACCTTATCCCTGGCTTTGTGTTGCATTTGACTCTGATATTCTAAGCAATATATTTTTGTTTGTTTTGTGTTATTCTGGTTCTGCTATCAGCTACCATTCATTTGACTGGGACAGGTTAGTTAAGGCAGAAGTGCAAGCCTTTCTGATCATAGGCTGAACTGTATATCATATTTCTTCCTGGATTTTACTTAGTTCAGTTTTCAAAGTAACAGCCTTTAGGTGTGTCATAGAGGGATGCTGAATGGGTTATGTCAAGTATCCCATCTAAAATGAGAATAAAAGTTTACTTACAATCCCTGCTGTTTACTTCTAATGCATTTTAAGAACCTTTTTAGCATTGTCTCTCCCTCAATATTCATTATATTGTGGTTACTAAGGAAGAAACATCGATGGCGCCCTATGTCCTGTTCTTCTGTGAATAACCCCAGATATGGAGGGGAGGCAAACAAGGAGATCAGGGCTTTGGACACAGGGGGAGGCCGAAGATGAGACTGATGGACTTACAAGACACCAAATTCTAAAGAATATTTTTATGTTGTGACTTGTCATACATGAAAACACTTTGTGACAATTACCACTTATTTAATGACTCCGAAGGGATCTTTTAGATTGAGCGTTGTAGGACTTTTTCTGCTCAAGGGCCAGATAGTAAGTATGTTGTTGTGCCTTGTGGGTCATGAGATTTCTGTCCCAACTACTCAGCTCTGCCTTTGTAGCATGAAAGCAGCCATAAATGATATGTGAGTGAATAGGTGTGCTGTGTTCCAATAAAATTTTATTTAGAAAAATAGGCCATGGGCTAGATTTGGAGCTATAGTTTCCTGAACCATGATCTAAATTATTGGGATCACCCACATCGTTATCAATAACAAACATCTTGCACCTCTATTATGCAATTTATGGTAGAGTTAGGGTCCGTGTTGAAGTTGAGAAGGAAGGCTGAGCACTGGGTATCAACTCACCCATCAGAAAAAGACCAGTTTTTAAAGGAGAAAACTAATAATGTATAGTAATGAAGATCAAAACAGATTCTCTTTTGATTCTACAGGTGTACCTTTAGTTGTACCTAAAATTTTTTAAGTATCCGCAGGGATTGATACCTTTTAAATTATATGTACCTTTCCCTTTTGTATTACTCTATATCCCCCCCAAATTATGAAATTAAAATCAAACTCCTGAGTACTTCTGAGTATTCAAGCTCTCTTTCGGAGACATCCAGCTGGTCCTACAGAATGTTTTAAAAATTTCGAGATGTCAGGTGACAAACATTCTAAGCTAGGCCACGACTCTTTCTTATGGTTGATGTTGAAATGAGCAAATGTTTGTAAAAACAAGGGTATGTATATTAACTTTTTTCTCTAGCATTAACTTTTTTCTCTAGCATCACGGGATTGACCCAACCCAAGATAAGGTAAGATTAATTTTATTGGATCCATTTTCCCTGTTTCTACTTTCAAGCCTGAACATCCAGTTTTTCTGGTGATCACAGATGAAATAAAACTCTCATTGTTTCAGGCCATTCAGGAGATGGGTGGACCTGTAGTCCTAGTATAACTGCTTATTTTTGTCTTTGTTTTTGGCTCCAGTTGTCCTTCATAATAGAAGTCTAAACAAAACTGTGGTTCATGGATGTGATTATTTTCAACACTTTGGCCGCTAGTGAGGCTCTAATTTTAGGAGTGATAGACCTACACATAGGGTAAGATTCTAGGGGTGGTGAAAGAACCTATTGTGAAACATTATCTTTTTTCTTTAGTGTTTGAAAACTCACATTTTTTTTTCCTTCGGACATATTCAAATACATATATTTTATGTGGTAGAGGGGTATTATTGGCCATTAATGTTTGATCACAAACTTGCTTATATCACGGTGTAGAGAGAGTCCTAAGCCCCAGACAGATACTTCTAAAAAGAAGGAGAGTGGTGATTTGCTCTCTCTTTTACTATATCATTTTCTCACTCCAGTTCAGTAACACTGAAAATACAATCCTTTTCTGGAATCTGCAACAAATTCAATGTATAATCTCTGGAACATGCCGATCAATTAAAAAGTAAAGAAATAATAAACCGCTTCATTTTCTCAAATTTTGTTTTTAGTCCATGTAATCTTGACGCCGAAGAAACTTCAGTAATGAGAACAGCTGACTTTATCTGCACTCATTGGATGAGAGTTCTTTTCTGATGGCCGATCAGAACATATCAAAAAGTAGAAATGATTGGAAAGGTTATATGAATTTTATTTCACCTTTTGATGTACCTCACTCATTTAAAGATAGAGCAAGTTTACAGTAAGAGACTCTGTCAGTAGTTTTGAGGTCTGATTCACTTTTTTCCCCCCCTCAGTTCTTAAGCTTTTCTGTGCCGAGGAAATTGGTGTGACAACTGAGAGGAAGAAATTGAGATTGTACTGGCAAAGCTCGGGACGTGTGTAAATTGATAAGTTCTCAAGGGAGAATCCCTCTATGAAGAGTCTTTGCCAGACCACGTTAGCTTTCCCCAGAAGTCAAGAGAAGGGCCCCTGGCTAACACTGAGAATGGTCAACCAGGAAAAAGGATGTTTCTTCAAAGAGAAAGAGCCCAAGAATTGGCCTCATGCCAATTCTGTGGAAGAGGGTGCATTACAGATTCTGGGTGAGAGACTCTAGGAGTCTCATCAAGTTTGTAGGAAATATTACTTCTTTTTAATTTCAGAAAATTCTTTAGAACAACGTGATACGGATAAAGATTCTCAAGGAAGGAGATTCAGAGACGCTTTCCTGTTGTCAAAGAGGGCTCTCCCTGGAGCAAGGAAGAAAACGTGTCATGTTCACTACACTGTGAACATTATTAGGAAGTCGTAGTGCAGGCATAGCAAAGGGGTTTCATGGAAACTGTTGAGGATTCTGGGAATGTTTGGCCTCAGCAGGAAAGAGCAGCTTGATGAATTAGTAATGTCTGCTATAGGTGTGTGAGGAGGAAGTAATTGTGCACACAGTAAGTTGGCTTGAGGTACAATCTTGTGGCAAATTTTTTTGAACTTGTAGAAGAGGAAAAAATCCTTTCCTCCACCCTTTTAAGTTTAGTGAATGGGGCCTGTGAATTAAACTGACAGGTTAACAGGAGAAAAGGTCTATTTTGCATGCACATGGGAGCTTCACAGAAAAGAAGTGAAAACCCATAGAAGTGGTTAGGCTTGGGAGATTAAACATCATTTAACAAAGGGCAGTAAATTGTGGAGAATAAGACAAAGGGATTTGGGCTTCTAGGGGGTGGTAAATCGTAAGAAGGTAAATATATGGGGGAAACTAATGGAAGATAAGGGTTATTTTAATAAGGCTTGTTATGCAGACTCAAGGGTGCTGTCTTCAGTGATTGAGTCATTCTCCTCTTCCTGGTATGGGAGAGGGGAAGGAGGACAACTTCACAAAGGCAAATTGATGCTCCGCTTTTAGGAAATAAGGGGGAGGGCAGAGAGGTTCCTCCTTGTCTGTTGTTTCTTAACTGTGTTCAGCACAAAATAATCCTTATGCCAAAGTGGGCTGTTTTGGGGTGGCATATTCTGATCCTCTTTAATTTCTTTATCTGAAATAAAGATGATGTTACCTTAAGAACTATTGTGAGAAAGGAATGAGATGGTGTCTCTGAAAGCATTTTAGAACTGTAAAGCATTCTACAAATGTAAGGGTTTATTCCCATATTTTAGGTTGCATTTTCCCCCTCAAATTGAAATCTCAGTTTCATATAAATTCACGATGAAATTGACCCAGTTGAAGGAAATGGAATGGAGATGAGAAAAAAAACCTTTATATATCTTTCCAAAAATGCACCAGTTCTTGTACTGTCAATAAACAGCGGAGGAAGATAGGAATGGAACTAATTATGTGCAAACATCCCTTGACTCCTTTACTTCCCATCTGAATTTAATTCTAAAAAAAGAGACCCTGATGGATTCCTGCCTTCAGGTATAATTACCTCAAAATTGACTGACGTTTAAAGCACACACGACACTTTTTAGCTTTAATTAGAGTAAATTGGTGGAATTTATTTGACCGGTAGTTTTGGGGATGGTTGGAGGCTGAGAATATACTTAGCATATCATTTCCTGCTGATGCTAAGATTTAGCCCCATCAGAGAATTCTATATTTAGGATAAAATCACTTAAAAAATGTAACCCAATGATTGTTATGACCATGAAGTAATCAGTCCAGTCAGGGAGAGATGCTCTGAGAAAAAAAAAAAAAAATTGCTGCTGACAACAGCAGAGAGCAAAAATCCACAAAAGTTTTATTTAAACAACCTTGAAGTTTTTCTTGATTTAATAATGTAAAAATTCTTTTGCTTTGCTATGACATTTTTTGACATTGATAATAGGAACACCAAAAAGAAGTGCAGTATATGGGAAGTGTCTTAGACCGGCTCCAAAAGTATGAATAAATACATATTCATTCGTCTGACTGTCTCTTATGATTGTTTTAAATTTCTCCATATTTGTGGCTATTTCTTCTTCTTTCTAATTTTGTTGACTTTCTTTTTTTCTGGGTTAGGCCAGCTAATGGTTTGTTATTTCATTAATTATTTCAAGGAATCAGTTATTAGATTTATTTATCACTAATACTTTTTTTTAGTATTGTAAAATTAACCAATTTAATTTCCCTAATTCACTTCTTTCATCCTTTTTACACTTCCTTAATTTTATTTTGTTGTTCTTTTTCTAGTGTATTGACTTGAATGCTCAATTTATTTTCATTCTTTCTTATTTAACAATGTGTTTATGATTGTGGTTTAAACCCTAAGAGTTTTCGGTTGTTACATATTTTTTACTATGTAATGTATTTTTCATTATTATTTTGTAGATATTTTGAAATTTTAGTTTTGTTTTTTTCTTTGACCCAAGTATTGATTCAAAGTAAATTTCTTAATTTTCATAAGATTAATTTTTTTCTTCTTCCTGTCCTTCTTTTCTTTTTCTCCTCTTCCTCCTCTTTATTTATAGTTTAATATCACTGGAGGTAACAGTCAGATTATGTATTCTGTGCTATTCTATTTCTTTTTGGTTTGATTTATGGTCAGAATTTTATAAATGTCCCTTAAATTCTTGTAAAGCAGATGTATTTTTTAAAAATTAGGATACTAATTTCTATGTATCTATTATGTTCATGTTCGCATCAGTTATCTAATTGACATACAACATGCTTAATTATTTTTTGTCGAATTGAGTTTCCGTGGACTAAAATTGTGATCTAAAGTCCCCTAATCTTATATTTTAGTCTATTTTTCTTTGCATTTCTCATGGTCTATGTATGAATTTAAAATAACTATTTTGCTCATCTAAACTATACTCTCATTGTCAATTGCATTCTTTATCATAAAGTTTTCTCTTTGTTTTGCTTAACATGTTTGATTGAATTTAATCTTACCTAGTACTGATAACTGTGACCAACATTTATGACTGTATTACAAATGCCATAATTCTAAATTAGATGAGCAAAGAAAACTATAGCTCCTTTATTTTGCACATCGGAGCTAATTTTCTTCGTAGGCCATTTACCCTGCTAGAAAGGAAGGAAACCAGAGCTTTGTTAATTAATGGTATCCCAGCCCCCTTGCTTACCCATGCTCTTCTGGGTAAATGCTCAGGTTTTTTGGATGCCCCTCTCCTCTCCCTGCGTCTCCTCACGGCGGCATCTTGGTGTAAGTGGCTGTTTTATGTACCGTGGCAGGATCTGTCACCATTCTCTGGATCCTTATCGGGCTGTGTTGCAAGGGTCGGATGAGGTAGGACTGATCCTCTCTGGGCTTTCGGGGGTGCTGGCATTGGGTTGAGAAATTTTCATATTCCGTGGCCTCTACTTTTTCTGATGCTCCATCTCTGTTGCTCCACTCGCCTGTCTAGCTCTTCTGGGTCCCCTACTAGGGGACATAGGAACATCTTGGTCCTTGCAAGCTATGTGCAGGCTTCGAGGAGCCACCACCATCCTAGGTTGCTGGGCCCAGCCCCGCCCACCATCCCCCGCTCAATCAGTCATGGTGCCAATTTTCCCATGTCATGTTGGCATGGCGCTAGGCAGTGAGGGAGGTTTTCCTAGAGGCCAGCAGCGTTCTGTAGGTCATGGCGCGGGATGAGGGCTGCTAGCCCTGGTGTTTACAGCTTTCCTCGTACTTATTAGAATGCTTTTATAGCCTTATCCCTTTTTACGTCCATTTTAGAAATTTTGACTCTTCTGAGTTGCTTTGTGCTTTAAGTCAGAGATAAATCTAAAGCAGAGTTTAAAAAAAAATGTACAGTGTAACCTGAACATCTTTTTCCTTTAATAAGTATATTTACCTCAATGACCTGTGTGGCTGAACCATTAGCACATCCTGTTGATTTTATCTTCCAAACCTATCCCAACACCATCTAGCTGTCTCCACCACTACCATCCTAATATACCTACCTTCTCTTTTGTTTGTTTTGTTTGGGTCTGAAGCAAGAGCCTCCAAATTTATCTTCCTGATTCTAATCTACATAGCAGCCAGAGTGATTATTTAAAAATATGAATGAGGTCATGTGAGTCTGCAAGACTCAACAAAGACATCTCTTCACACTTGAAATAAAATTCCAATTCTCTCCCTGATTCTGCACGGGCTCTGTTCTCTAGCCAGCACCTACCTCTGCAGCACCATCTCCTGCCCCTTTCCTCCTTGGTGACCACACTCCAGCCAAACCACACTGACATTCTTCTGTTCTGGAACTAGACAAGCTCCTTCCTGCCTATGGCTCTGGGGCTAGCTTTCCCCATCTGTGGAATGCGCGTCCTCCATGACTTCTTAAGGCTGGCTCCTTCCTGGTCTTGCTTTCCGTTGTCACGTCGTTCGAGTGTCTTCTGACTATCCAATCTAAGTAGTCTTCCAAAGATATTTTCTCCCCTTTTTATGTTCTTCACCGTACATTTACTACTCGATTACTCTTTTGATATATTTCTTTATTGGTCTCAAGCAGTGAGATGTAAGCTGCGTGAGAGTAGGAATATGTCCGTCAGTTATCACTAGTAATAATAATAATAATATCAGCAAAATAATATAGCATCTGTTATGATCCTTCAGTCTAGCCCTGTTCTGAGCCCTTTCCAAGTATTAGGTCTTTAATCATCCTTAGAATCTCCTGAGGTACTGTTGTTAGCCTCTCTTTACAGTTGAAAACACTGAGGCACAGAGAATGTCAGTGACTTATCCAAGGTCACATGGCTATTAAATGATAAAGCTGGGATTTGAACCTCGGCAAAGACGCTACACTGCTATGTAGTCTCAGGAGTTAAAAGATCCGAATAAGGCAGAGACACTCCTCTCGAATACTCAGTCGTTGGAAAGACAGGCAAGTGAAAGAAAAATCACAATAAAGCCTGATAAGTTTTATATTCCAGGCATCAAAGGGGGGCTAGGAAAGCATATACGTGGGACATCTTATTTTATTAAAATGCACTAGAAAATTCTGAACTACCTTCATGAGTATGTTAGGTCATCTACATTTGCTTACAAAGGTATCCGGCATCGTTACTGTAGAAACGGGGAGGTAGCAAGATGAAACACTTTGCAATATAAAACATACCGCAAAACGGAAGTCTGTAAGACTCGACTCTTTTTCCAAAATGATTCTGATATTGGTTTCCTATTCCTTTACCCTGGCTAAGAGGGAGATGTTTTAGAAGATGAAAGGGGATTTTAGGGGACTTAAAGACAGTGAGGCCAACCATCAGAAGAAAAGCATTATTTGCCTGCTTTGAAGAAATCATTTTGAAATAATGAGGCATAATTAATGTCAGCGTTTAGGATTATGTGAAAGTTTGCCAAGATACCTGGTGCAATTCTAATGGCCAGAAATGACAGCTTGATCACAGGTATGCCAAGTAGCCATCCCATGCCTCACTGAATTTAGCAGTAAAATGAGATTAACTGTACATGTCAAGTAATAAATTAGCCTACGATTACCACCAAGAATGGCCAGCCTTCATTTCGTGCCAGGAGCTAGTCTAAGGGCCTTGCAGTTTATTGAATCCTCACTGCAAACCTGGTGAGGTAGGTATTATTATTATCCCTGGCTTACTGATAAGGAAGTTGAGGTCCAGAGAGGGTTAAACCATTTGCTGAATATCACACAGCTACAGAGTGTGAATCTGAACCCAGCCATGGGGTTGCGTCACTCAAACAAGCAAATAATGACCACAGTGGGGTGGCTGCTATTGGCCTGCTGCACTGCTAGGCACTTTCAGGTGTTTAACCCCACTGAAGGGTGCTCGTACCACAGGTCAAGAAACTGAGACTCAGATAGGGTTAGGGAATTTTCCCAGGCGTATGTAAAACCAGACCTGTCTGAATCCAAAGTCTATCCCCACTAGTCACTCATTAAACTCTCTAAACCAGAAGGTGGAGTACTGTTTCCCTTTCCAGAATTGCCTTCACCACCCCTGTTCTCCTTTGGTACTTTTCACTCACTCTTTGTGCTTTTACGATACACGGCTCAACAATGTGCATAATAGAAAACCTCGCAGCATTTTCTGAGCCCAGATTAGGTGCTGGGCATTGTGCTAAAAGTTGTTTCCCTTTAATTACCTCCTTGAATCCTCCCAGCAACTAAATATCGCAGGTACTCTTCTCAGCACCATTTTATATATGAGGCCACTGAAGGCGAGAGGGATATGCCCTTGGCAGCTGTTTTGCGAAGAGTCTGGTGATGCAATTTTCCTGCGAGAAGATGGAGCATTTTAAAGCCTCATTGCATTCCCCTGCCTCGGGAATAAATTAGCCAGCTTCAGAATGCTTTTAGTTCCTGAACCTTAAAAAAAACACGCAATCCTGTTTTAAAATTTGTTTTTGTTTTTTTGGAATCAGGGTGGTTTGGAGTTGCATTCTTTTTTTTTTTTTTTTGAAGGAGTTGCATTCTTTGCGGTGTGTTTCTTGAAAAGTGCCATTGGGCTAATCTGGTTCATTCTGGCCGCTTCCTCTTCCCCTGTCTTCCTGTGGCTCTGTCTTCTGTTCTCAGGACGGCCACCGTTGGCTTGTGTCTACTGAAAGAACAAGTGGACGGGGGTGGCGGGGGGGCAGGGTGCTGGGGCCCTGGGAACCTCATTTGCATACTTCTTGTTACAAAGGCCGACCACATCCTGGTTAAGACAATGTGCTGCGTGATAAACAGGCTGCATCCCCCAGTGTCTCTCTGGAGCTTCGCCAGCGTGGGGTCCGCCTTTGTCACAAGGTGCTGTTTATTTTGCCTGGAAGTCCAAGGACAGGACAACCCGGCTAAATGAACCTTTTATTCCTCCCATTCTCTGGCAGGAATTCCTTGGGTCAAAAATATTTATTAATATTAGATTAAGGGAGAGGCATCCAGAATTCGCCAAAGAAGCTTCCCTCACACTGTGGAAAACCTATAAAAGGTTTCGACCTTCCTTTCTGGCTATGAATGCTTCGGGGATTGGGGGAAGTAGGGAACTTGGAAGGTACAGTGCAAGCGCAACCTAAAGATCAAGGTCTGCCAAGATTTTGCGTTGATAAATATTTATTTCCACATCTGTTTTCGATGTGCTCCCTTTCTCTTTTCCTTCCCCTCCCGACCCAACAACACACAGACCAAAGGAAGTGGAGGCTTAAACAATTCACTGATGACTGCAGCACAGGTTGTTTTAAGAATCTGGACAACAGAGTCCTAGTTTCTCCATCCTCCCTGCAGTTTGGTAAATTAAAAAAAAAAAAGATTTTGTTATGCAGTCTCATTTATGGCAGTCAAGGTAAGAAATCTCTCTATGCGACCCTCTTATTGGTTTTTCTTTTTAACGCCCCTCAGAACAATTCAACATTTCCTGCTCTGCTTAAAGTGTTTTCAAATCTAAACATGGGACGTATTTTAAGATAGCTTTTAACCGCCAATTTTATGGGTGACTGTTATCACTGAAAGGAAGGTACTCTGTGATACCCAAGTTGTTTTAATATTTTTAATCAATAATTCCTATAAACAGACTTTGTCTTGGGAGTAGAATATGCAGCTATTTCCTTTCTGCACTTACAGTGACCTCTTAAATATATTACAGCCCCTCATCTGTAGCTAGTTCCACATGTGTAGTGAAGACTTTTGGTAGAGTATTGACCTTACCTCCTGGAGGTCTTCATGGAGGATGTTGCTTGAGGCAACGTTGCAGAACAGTTTGAAAAAGATGCCAGGTGGCGTTTTGAAGGATTACCACCATTTCTGATAAGGCCTCCGAAGAGATTTCTGGCAGTTGAAGAACAGTAATGTGCTAGAGATTGATAATTTTGTGGTTTAGAACTAAATACTTGCACGTGGCGAATATCAAGGTTGACGGTGATGACGAAAATTAGACCTAGATAGAAAACCTTGTGAAGGATAGCCTATAGGGGAGACAGTTATCCGGGCAACATCAACTTTTCTAGATGACGAAAGATCACTAAACTTTAGTGAATGTTTTTTCCTTTTTTTTACAGTCCTCAAGATTCAGGGTCAGCTGCATCTGGGAGTTTACCAAGGATGATAAGCTGATTTCTACTCCAAAGAGGCAGTTGTAAAAAGAGCAGCCTTGATCAAGGGGGCCTGTGACAGCTCCATGAGTTTTTGAACGAACACGCTTTCCTGTTTGTTGGCTGTGTGGCTTTGGGCATGTTTCTTAACCTATCTGAGCTTCAGTTTCCTCATCTGTAAAATAGAGATTCTAATACCTACCTACTTTGCGGTGTTTGGTTGTGAGCAGTAGATATTTATAATATAACAAGGTCTGGCAAAGCAGTCAGCCCTCCGCAAACACTATTTGTTTCCCTTCCTATCTCCCTCCCTTGCTCTCCTTAGTTTGCACTTGCTTAATGTGTACTTGAAGTTGGGTGTTTACTTCTTTGGGTCTCATTTCTAAAACGAGAACGTAATATTTCTAGGTCCCTCCTGCTTCTGAATGTGTGTAGTACCATGAAGTATGAAAGGAAATATTGGTGGTTCACTATCAGGAGTGTTCATCAACAAAGACATGGTTTTTCCATGCTGAGCTGTGCCACCGTCAGACCATATGCTGGGGTGACTCCTCCTTTGTTCTGTTTAGTAGTATCTTCATACTGAATTTCACGGAACCTTGGAGTTTGGCCATTTTCATACTCTCTTTGGAATTGTTGAGGATTCAATCTGTGGGATGGTGAGCTCTCTGTTAGTTACATATTCTACAGTCCTTCTCCAGTTTCTGGTTTTGCTCTGGGAGACCTTTAGCATCACAGAGCTGAGGAGATCCCTGAAGGTAAGAAATAGGTTTTTTTAGTCTCTGTAATCATAGCGATCAACAGACTGCCAGGTAGATAGTAAGTGCTGTCAGAGTTGTGAAATGAATAAATCAAGTTGATATCATTTACTGACCACCTACCTAAGCCAGAGGTTGTGCCAGAGCTTTATTTACATGACTGTATTTATTACGATACGAATCAAGTACAAATCATGTAGCAATTTTCTTCTTATACTTCGGAAAGGTAGATGTAAGAAGGCTGTCCACTACCAGATTTCTTCACTCTGCTTTTCCCGCCCTCTGCTTCCCTGTATCCTCAGCCCCAGGGTGTACTCTGATGACGTGTCCCACCATGACCTGGTATTTGAAAGGACTGTAGGCGTTTAGAATGCATGTAGTTTTCTCCTTCAATATCCAGTACCACTGGTGTGATCTCCTCCCTAAGACGTTTCACATCCTGCTGTCTCTGTAGCCCGTTCTTGTAGGATCCTGTGTGTTTGATGTTCTTTGTTGTTTCCAGAAGCCCCCGTTATCTCTTGATTATCTAAGGGACAGTGTTGTTATCTGGCTCGCAGCCTCTTGGAGATTTTATTACCCTTTAGCATCTCTACCAGAGGGTGGGAGAGGGAAAGCAAAAAAAAGCTGAGACCCAAACCAGTGCATTTTGCTACTTGGTTACAGTTCTGGTAAATGACGGGACCAGAAGAGAAGAACATTGAAGTTGTACAGTTTTCGTAGCCATTTGGCCCATTTCCCAAAGGTTTTGCTGGCCAGCGGGTTTGAGGCTAGGAAGTGGCTAGGGTGTGGTTTGTGGTTGCAGAGCTGGATGTTGCCTCTGTCCTCAGAAAAGATGGAAGGTCTATAGGTCATTCGAATGTTTGGAAAGCAGTTGACCAGATGTATACATACAGTCATCACTGGAATGTCACATGCAGGGTTTGTGTGCCAGTGGTGTGGCTGTGTATAGAAGGTGGCGTGAGGGTTGGATGTGGTCGTTTTCATCCCAAGTTCTTTGAAATTTGGGGCATGGGACAGAAGTATATAGTTTGGGTTTGGCATTCTGTGACTATCGAGTGAGGTTATTTTTTCTTTCCTCCTCTTTTATGGGGTAGTTAAAGGTTTAGATTTTCTTTTTTTAACCACAGAATCTAATTTAATTGTGGTATTTAAAAAATTATTTTTTGTATATGCGCCCAGAGCTTTTTGGGTTATTGGTAAACTTTAAAAAAATGCCACCGTGCATGTAAACATATATAATTTAAGAACCAGTCATGACTGAGGCCTATGACATCCTTTGGAAAATTCTTACTCGAGTGCAGTTCTAATTAACAAGGTATTTTCTGGTTTCCTTGTTGCATGCTTTATTAATAATGCTGCTAGATAGAATCTTTTTTCCTTCTGGGATTTAATTTTTTTCCTATTCCTTTTCTCAATAGCTAATTCTATTGCAATTATCTTTAATAAAAAAGTGGTAAGCTTATGATAACAAACAACTAACATGATAGAGATAAGAACAATTGGATTCTTAAAAAGTAGGAATATTGCAGATGTTCTTTTATAATAAACTCACTGAAAATGAACTACAGGGAAACCTCATTAAACTGAAATTGGTTTATGCAAAAGAATCTTACAGTTTAAAGAATATTCTCTTACCCGCATTAACTAGATTCCCTGACTATTGCTGTTGTTGCTGTTGTTTTAAAATAAGGATACTGGATAACTCTCTTGGCTATTCATAACTTTTGTTTTTCCTGTCATGTGAATTCCAGGTTAAGACAGTTTCATTCTTTTAAGTAGTGAGGAGACTAACGTCTGGCTGAAATGCTGATAAAATTTGCTGCATATTTCTAACTGTGCTTTGGACCATAGTGAACAAGAGTGGCTAGGCTGTGAAATTTTGGTATTCAGAGGAAATGGTGATCTGATTCTTTATTCTTGAACGCATCAGGGTCTAGGGAAGAAAACGTTGTTGTGCTGAGGAAAGATGAGATTGCAGCTCAGCACCAAGATTGCAGCTCAGCACCAAGATTGCAGCTCAGCACCAAGATTGCAGCTCAGCTCTAAGATTGCAGCTCAGCACTAAGATTGCAGCTCAGCACCAAGATCTGCAGCTCAGCTCTAAAATTGCAGCTTAGCATCAAGAATGCAGTTCAGCTCTAAAATTGCAGCTCAGCACCAAGATTGCAGCTCAGCACCAAGATTGCAGCTCAGCTCTAAGATTGCAGCTCAGCACCAAGATTGCAGCTCAGCTCTAAGATTGCAGCTCAGCACCAAGATCTGCAGCTCAGCTCTAAGATTGCAGCTCAGCACCAAGAATGCAGTTCAGCTCTAAGATTGCAGCTCAGCACCAAGATTGCAGCTCAGCACCAAGATTGCTGCTCAGCACCAAGATTGCAGCTCAGCACCAAGATTGCAGCTCAGCTCTAAGATTGCAGCTCAGCACCAAGATTGCAGCTCAGCTCTAAGATTGCAGCTCAGCACCAAGATCTGCAGCTCAGCTCTAAGATTGCAGCTCAGCACCAAGATTGCAGCTCAGCTCTAAGATTGCACCTCAGCACCAAGATTGCAGCTCAGCACCAAGATTGCAGCTCAGCTCTAAGATTGCAGCTCAGCACCAAGATTGCCGCTCAGCTCTAAGATTGCACCTCAGCACCAAGATTGCAGCTCAGCTCTAAGATTGCACCTCAGCACCAAGATTGCAGCTCAACACTAAGATTGCAGCTCAGCTCTAAGATTGCAGCTCAGCACTAAGATTGCAGCTCAGCACCAAGATCTGCAGCTCAGCTCTAAGATTGCAACTCAGCTCTAAAATTGCAGCTCAGCACCAAGATTGCAGCTCAGCTCTAAGATTGCAGCTCAGCTCTAAAATTGCAGCTCAGCACCAAGATTGCAGCTCAGCTCTAAGATTGCAGCTCAGCACCAAGATTGCAGCTCAGCTCTAAGATTGCAGCTCAGCACTAAGATTGCAGCTCAGCACCAAGATCTGCAGCTCAGCTCTAAAATTGCAGCTTAGCATCAAGAATGCAGTTCAGCTCTAAAATTGCAGCTCAGCACCAAGATTGCAGCTCAGCACCAAGATTGCAGCTCAGCTCTAAGATTGCAGCTCAGCACCAAGATTGCAGCTCAGCTCTAAGATTGCAGCTCAGCACCAAGATCTGCAGCTCAGCTCTAAGATTGCAGCTCAGCACCAAGAATGCAGTTCAGCTCTAAGATTGCAGCTCAGCACCAAGATTGCAGCTCAGCACCAAGATTGCTGCTCAGCACCAAGATTGCAGCTCAGCACCAAGATTGCAGCTCAGCTCTAAGATTGCAGCTCAGCACCAAGATTGCAGCTCAGCTCTAAGATTGCAGCTCAGCACCAAGATCTGCAGCTCAGCTCTAAGATTGCAGCTCAGCACCAAGATTGCAGCTCAGCTCTAAGATTGCACCTCAGCACCAAGATTGCAGCTCAGCACCAAGATTGCAGCTCAGCTCTAAGATTGCAGCTCAGCACCAAGATTGCCGCTCAGCTCTAAGATTGCACCTCAGCACCAAGATTGCAGCTCAGCTCTAAGATTGCACCTCAGCACCAAGATTGCAGCTCAACACTAAGATTGCAGCTCAGCTCTAAGATTGCAGCTCAGCACTAAGATTGCAGCTCAGCACCAAGATCTGCAGCTCAGCTCTAAGATTGCAACTCAGCTCTAAAATTGCAGCTCAGCACCAAGATTGCAGCTCAGCTCTAAGATTGCAGCTCAGCTCTAAAATTGCAGCTCAGCACCAAGATTGCAGCTCAGCTCTAAGATTGCAGCTCAGCACCAAGATTGCAGCTCAGCTCTAAGATTGCAGCTCAGCACTAAGATTGCAGTTTAGCACCAAGATTGCAGCTCCGCACTAAGACTGCAGCTCAGTTCTAAGATGTAAGATGCACACAGTGAGTGAATCTCTGGGTGCATGCACCATAGCTGTTGATTGCCTTTTTAACTTCAGGCATGGGAATGTATTTGAGGTATTTATTTATTTTATTTTATTTGGCCGGGGAATTTGTGTTATAAAATTATTTAATTATTATAAATTATTGTGTTAGCAAAATTATTTACCTCCATGTCAACTGATCGCTCAAAAATTACAAAAGCTTGTAATTTTTCTTGGCGCTCTCTTATGCTGTAGCCCTAGAAACTGAGAACTTCTCAAGGCTTTGAGAAAGTTATACTTGATACAACAGAGCAACATACAGTGCTACGGTCAGCATAATTTCTGGAAATCCTTCCTACAATACCAAAGAATTTTAAAGTATGTTTACTTTGTAAGTGCTAAAACATGGATAGCAGCTATTTATTGATGTTATTATGAGAAAGAATAAAATGCATAGGAAAACAAGATATTTACAATGTATATTTACTTAATATTCAGTACATGTAAGCCCGAACTCACTCTCTAGCACAGGAGTTTTAGTATATTCCAGAATGGTATGTCTCTCCTGTTGAAAGGCTGTCTTCCCCAGACACCACTCCCTTGGAAAGAGGTTTTGTGGGTGATAATATGGCAGTGGATCAGAGTATTAGCCGCATTTGATATGGTGTGACCACCACTCTTTTAAACATTTCTCTGCCCAACTTAATGTGCAGCAGGGTTGGGGAAAGAGGTGGCAGTAATACGTTAGCGTAAATACTAGAGAGAGATTTCTCTTTCCTAGTGAAGTATTGTTGGTCTTGAATGAGTAGCTGAAGGAAGCTCTAGGGCTTCTAGCCTCTTCTAGGCCCTCATTATGCTCATGATGGTCAATGCCTGTGTGGAATAGCCTCTAAACTGGGGAAAGGCTTAATGAACTTTCGTCGTTCTTAATTCGGTTCTTTCTATGTCACCAAGTTGTCAAGGAGCAACTTTACCATGATGTCTAAACTTTTCAATTTTTTTTTTTTTTTTTTTGCGGTATGCGGGCCTCTCACTGTTGTGGCCTCTCCCGTTGCGGAGCACAGGCTCCGGACGCACAGGCTCAGCGGCCATGGCTCACGGGCTTAGTTGCTCCGCGGCATGTGGGATCTTCCCGGACCAGGGCACGAACCCGTGTCTCCTGCATCGGCAGGCGGATTCTCAACCACTGCGCCACCAGGGAAGCCCTAAACTTTTCAATTTTTAAAGTATAAATAGTCATACTAAGTTAATAGTAAGAGATTTTAGAAAAAAAAAAATAGGTTAAGAGAACTGAGTAGAATTTTGCAAAGTAGTTTAGCTGAGTCAAGATTTATAAAATCCACATGGTGGACTCTTAGGGAGTATTAAACAACGTTGGATAATAGTATGGACCTCCATCTCGTTTGGAATGCTAATGGAAGAAACTGATGTTTACTGGTTGCCTGCTATGAACCAGGAACCTTGCAGGGTCCTGATATGTACCTGTGTATTTAATCCCTTGAGGTGGTCTTCCTAGGTCTATTTTAAAGATGCAGTAACTGAGATTTGTAAAACTTTAACCAAGTCTCCCAGGTCACACAAATAGTAAGTGGCAAGCCAATCTTTCGTGAAAACCCATGCCTACAGTCCGTTTTTCTAGAATTCCAAGGTCTGAGCTGCTAGTGAAATAGATGGATTTGGTAAATGTATAGCCTTAGCTATTTAAGCAAATTCCCTATGGGTGCAATTATAAAGCAGCATTCCACTGAACACAGATATTACATGCCTCTCCTCTTATCAATCAACTAGCCTGGTCCTGGGATTCCTCCTCCTTGAAATATATTAGATTGATCTTCTCCTGTCTATTGCAAAAGCTAAAATGCTGTTCAGGCCCTTCAAACGTATCGCTTGAATGGTTAACTGGTAAATTAATATACGGAACTACCACTTCCCTTGCGTCCTCCAGTGTCTCCCGGTTGCCAGCAAATAGGTCAAAACTCCTAAGGATGGCATTGAAGGATTTATATAATCTGTCTCCCTTTCTGTATTTATATAATTTATATAATCTGTCTCCTAATCTGACTGCCTTTTCAGAATCCTCTACCACCACCCCTGTATTGGGACCTGGATCCTGTGTTGCCAAGGGGTCTCCCTACATCTCTGCCTGGGTGTGATGCTGCTTCTCCTACCTGTTCACTGCTTAATACACTTGACCGTTCTGACTCCAGTTCAGATCCTAGTTCTTTTCTAAAGCTACCCTATTTCTGAGGTCTAGAGGTCTTTCTTACTTAGGCCACCTCTTGTTAAACCAATCATCTGGCCATAACCACTTCCTGCAAGGCATTGAGAAGAAAGCCGGTTTGACTATGACCCTTTTACTTATTGTCTGTGTGACCTTTGGCAGGCCATTTAATATATAAGACTCACTTTCCTTAAATATAAAATGGGTTATGGTTCGGAACGATCCCCATTTGCCCTCCCACGGGGAAGCTTCTTTTCTTTATGGCTCAGTTCCTAAAGTTGTAACCTGGAGCTAATAAGAGTAACTAACAGAATTGGTGTGACAATTAACTGTGCGTTAATCAGGATGAGTGAGGTTATTTTACCGGAAGAACCAAACCCAAATCTTAGGGTCTTGTTTTTTCTTTTTAATTTATTTATTTTTGGCTGCGTTGCGTCTTTGTTGCTACGCACGGGCGTTCTCTAGTTGCGGTGAGCGGAGGCTACTCTTCGCTGCGGTGCACGGGTTTCTCATTGCAGTGGCTTCTCTTGTTGCGGAGCCAGGCTCTAGGCGTGCGGGCTTCAGTAGTTGTGGCACGCGGGTTCAGTAGTTGTGGCTCGCGGGCTCTAGAGCACGGGCTCTAGAACGCAGGCTCAGCAGTTGTGGCACATGGGCTTCGATGCTCTGCGTAATGTGGGATTTTCCCGGACCAGGGCTAGAACCCATGTCCCCTGCATTGGCAGGAGGATTCTTAACCACCGCGCCACCAGGGAAGCCCAATCTTAGTGTTTTAAAACCACAAAATTTTATTTCTTACTCACACTCCGTGCCCATCTCGGGCTGGCAGGAACTCTGCTCTACAATGTTCGTATTCAGGGACCCTGAATGTTCATGTGGCTGGAACTGTCACTAACTGGAAGAGCACAGTCAATGTGGCAAGAGGAAGGGGATGGAGGGAGCCCTGCATTAGTTCTTAGAGCTGCTGCTCAGAAGTGATATGCATTTCAATAGCCAAAGCAAATCTCATGCCCCAGCTAACTTCAAAGAGGCAGGGAAGAGCAATCCCACCAAGGGCTCAGGAGAACGAGGCCCAGAGTCATCTGGGAACGGTACTAAGCGTGGTCTTACCTTGTGTCATGGGGCCATTTTCTTACGGTACAGTTCACGTTTTATCTGCCCTTCTATGACATAGGCTCCTTGGTTTCAGAATGAGGGCTGTGTTTCTGCCTTTCTTGCCCTATGATGATCAGCATAGATCCTCAGTACATGTTTCACTGAATAGAGGGCTACTCCAAGTAGTTTTTCCCCAATGCTAGGGAGCTTTTTAGGTTTTAAGTCCCAGGATTTGCTTTTGTATGACCAGAAGTCTTAGGTAGAACGACTTCCCTGGTGGCGCAGTGGTTAAGACTCCACGTTCCCAATGCAGGCGGCCCGTCGATCCCTGGTCAGGGAACTAGATCCCACGTGCATGCTGCAGCTGAGTTCACGTGCCACAACTAAGGAGCCCGCGTGCTTCAACTAAGACCTGGCACAACCAAATAAATTCCGAAAAAAAAAAGAAAGTCTTCGGTAGCATTTACGTAATGCAAAACCAAGGGGAGGTCTCTGAAAGACCTTACTGTCTCCTGCTATCTTTCTGCTCGAGCCATATGGAAACCTAGACTGCGGACTTGGTGCATCAAGAGAAGTGGTCCTTTAAAACTTCACCTTCCTTTTCTAAAGAACCGTTGCCAAAGGCCAGGATTAATTTCTAATTTTCAGTTGAAATTTTCAGTTGAAGATCACCTGCCGGATAGTCTGAAGTCATATTATCAACACCTTATTTGCTTTTTCTTTTCTAATTATGTAAGACATTTATATTTGTTATGGAAAAGTGAGCAAATATAGATGGACAAAAAGAAAAAAAAAACACCATAAAAGGGAAAATTACCCCAAAGAAAAACATCTTATTTCTCATCTTGAGTTAATATCTTTTAAACAAAACACCGTATACTCTTTCATTGCTGTAGTGAATGTTTCTTACAGCACTGATCAATTAACATACTGTGTTATAGTTTCTGTCACTGCACTGTAAATTTACAGACAGTAAATTTACATCATAAGCTTGGCCTGATGTTTTCAAAGAAATTCCTTTTTATTAAACAAATTTTAAACAATACATAACAACTGTCTTTCTCTGACTTAGAATTACAAATCCCAGATGCAAGCATGGCTTTTTAAAAGTCACGAAAACAATCTTTAAGTAAACAAAATGAAGTGGGTCGCAAGGAAGCGGTTCCACGAGTCTGCGACTTGATGTGCTCCAGGGATGAGAGAGGCATTACTAAAAAATCAAGATGCTCTGAAAGGAATGGGCAAAGGGGCGTCTCCTCTCTTGTTGGGGCCCTTGACAGGGTGCCAAGGTTGGACCGTGAGTGCTTTACTGTGGTCAGAGCCATTGGAGGCGCCCGAGACGCGGGAGTCTGTGCTCCAGGCACCCACTGCCTCTGGTCTATGTGATCAGCAACCTCAAGCTGTAAGTCAGAGAGCTGGCTGGCCGCGGGGAGAAGAGGTGCTGGCGGGCGTTCCCTCTGATCTGACGCCATGATGCTTTTCTCCCATGGCCACCCTTGGATCAGCACGTCAGTGGGTAAATGGTGTGAACTTTTTGGGAAACTGGCTCCCTGTTCTCTCAGGGCCTCTTCCCTCTTCCAGGCCAGTGGGGAGAATTTACTGCCTTCAGTTCCTCCTAAAGAGGACACGCTGTGGGCTGGATTTGGGGGTACTAGTCTCAATGCGTAGACATCGCACGTTGAGACTGATTAAATCGACACAGAAATGGGATATTAAATGAAATGACAATGTGAGCTGAGGGGCCTGGGTAAGATGACAACCCAAATTTGTTTCATGCGTTATAACTTAGTGTCATTATTACTGTTGTTATTAACTCCCTCTTATAGACAAGGAAACTGAGGCAAGCAGAGGTTAAGACTCTTGCCCCAAATTCCATGAAAATGATTTCTAAGTGTCCTCGGAGCTCAGTATGACATGGTGAACGGTCTACATTTTCTTTCCTATAAACTCAACGAATGCCTTTCTCTCCTTCAAGGCCTGTCTTTTCACCTCCACACCTTCTGTCTCCCCCCATAGACCTGTGACTATGCCATGAGTGTTCGTATCTGGGCCCCTTTGTTAGTATATTGTCCTTTCCCATTCTCCCTACTCTTTATTTGCTCAAATTCTATCTTTTTCTCAGCCTTCCCTGGTCCTTCCAGCCCACAGAGATCTCTGTTACCCGAAAAGCTCCTCTGGCATTTGTTAGCTGCAGTACTTCTTTAGGGCTTACCGAGTACCTAGTAGTGGAAGTTATCTTTGTGTAAGTTTATGTGCTAAACCCAAATCTACACTGTAAACGCCTACAAGGCAGAAATAACCTTGTGTATAGCAAGCTTCAATGAGCACTAGTGCTTTATCTCATACTTTATGATGTACTTTTCCTCCTAGATAAATATACGTAGAGTACTGTAGATTCTGTAACCTCTGAAAGGAATGGCCGTATAATTAACATCATTAATTCACATTGACGTAGTCCATTCAGGAAGCGATCGGAGGAGACGCTAAATTGAAAACCTGAAGCTTGGGAAATATTTATCCTAGCTTCGTGTTATTTAGTACTTCTTCAAGAACTGAAAAGGATTTCTGGATTTAATGGCATATACCAAGATTTATAACTCCTGTACACTTCATGTTGTGCCATGTGCTTAAGCATCAGTGAATTGAAATCACGGACCAGAAAAATCAAGCAACGTATACACTGTTCTGCTTCCTCGAAGTCAGGCTTCTCCCCTGGAGTTGAGCCCCTATTGAATGCTAACTCTATGTCCATTTCATCAAAGCCTTCTTCAATCCTTTTTTAGAGTCAAAAATAAAGATCTGGATAAAACCCAACTATCTGCAACTTAATCCTGTTGATTTCAAAACCCTTAGCACAAAAGGAAAATAAGGCTAAGTAACTTAAGGCACATGCATTCTGCATATGTTTTCTCCAAAGATACAGCGTCTCGGGTCTTAAAAGACTTAAGCCTGAAGTTTGCAACTTTGATAATAAAGGCTGTTTTGTGTTTCAACAGCGTCTGATGTTTAAAGATTAATCTGTCTCTAAATCCATCCTGAGGAGAGCCCAGATGTAGTAAATAGAGATGATTCAACCAACTTTATGGGGAAGGATTGGAATTTTGCCTCAAATCCTACCCTTCGGAGACAAAAATCTCCAGTTTGGCAACATA
Organism: Kogia breviceps; assembly: GCF_026419965.1. Taxonomy (NCBI): domain Eukaryota; kingdom Metazoa; phylum Chordata; class Mammalia; order Artiodactyla; family Physeteridae; genus Kogia; species Kogia breviceps. Next base: position 129,576,718 of record NC_081315.1, read on the forward strand.
CATTGATAAAAATAAGGGAATAATTTCTAAATCGCCATTTCCCTTTGGTTTGTAAAGACAGTCTTAAAATTAGTTAATTGCCAATAGGCAGGTGATTAAAGGGTGCTGCAAGGAGTTGAATCAACGGATGAAAGGCAGCAAGTGGTAGGAACAGAGCCTGAGAAGAAAGGACAGATAGTGGATATTTTTCTGAAGAATACATAGCTGGGGTTTTTTTTGGTTTTTTTTTTTTGGTTTTCTTCCTTCAAACATACCAGTTCACAGGATAATCACCAGCACAGCCGTTTACATTTACATAATGCTTTACCCCTGGCTTTCACAGATTTTTATTCCCTCTTGATCAGAGGGTGCCTGCTTTGTGCTGAGTGCCTAATCTTGAAATAAATCATTTACTATATGAGGATTTAAACAGGTCTTTTGGATAAAAAATGCATTACATATTTATGAGCACTGATTTCAAGAATCATTTTGAAAGAACTATTGATGTTGCTTTATATTAGAAATCTGAACTTAATCCCAAATCATGTTTGTAAATCCCTCGGGGTCCATTTCCTCCGTGTAAGAGGAAAAACGTTTAGGTGCATGTCAGGAGTTTACGAACCTTCTGCCACTCTTTTCATTCTCTTGGGAAAATCAATTTTCTGAAATTAAAACGGCAGTCCATTTTTCGAGGCAATAATGATGACGATAATGATGCTAATAAAATGTAGGGGTTCTAATTCAGTACAGCAGGGGAGAGGAGATTATAGTCTGTTAAAACAGTCCTTTGATGTCTGCTGTGAAGAGGGCTCCCAGAAATGGTTCTCAGTTTTATCATGCATTATTCCTTGAGTGTCCTTGATTTATATTTTTATGTAGAGGTTATTTATAAGGATTACTGCCACTAAACTCGTTGTTTCCTGCATGATCAAATCCCCAAGAATCTAGGAGAAAAGACAATTAATTGCATGTCACTGAAATTATTTTTTGAGCCCCTGGGAAGAGAAAGAAAAAATAGGATAATCATTGTTTACTGATTGCTACAATTCAACTCCACTCAAAGATTTTGCTTTTTTAAGTTAAAAATAAAATTACTAGGCGAAGGCTTTTTTTTTTTTTTCTCCCTCTTTAAAGAAACAAGAGGGGAAAAAAAAAAAAAGAAAAAATGAAAGCAGGGGCCGCTTTGCAAGGCTACTGATGCCTGAGTAGAATTGTTAACTGGTTCCCTCTCTCTGTGCTGGGCTGTCTGTATTCACAGTATCACAAGCGTGAAGCCAGACCTCATTTGACTGAGCCAAAAAATGGTCCTTTTGTTGCTGTTTTTTTCCCTAGTGTCATCTCTCATGGTTGCCTGGGCAACCAGTGTGTATCCTTTCAGCATAGGTTACTGGGCCCCAGGAAGGAAGTGCTCCAGTGCTGGCCTGCTATTTTTATAGAACCGTTACATAATACAATCTATTAAAACTTCCTCTTGGTGTTTTATTGCACAAAGGGGAAATTAAGTTTGATGACTCCTAAATGTTGGATGGAGGATGTCAGGTGACTTGGAGCGTTTGGCTCAGGCCACAGAGCAACAATATTCCTATATGCAATTCAAGGAGAACCAATGTACGAGCATGCCCTTGGCAATGATCGCCTGCCTGCGGATCACTGGAGGAAACTGAGCCCTTGGCTGCTCAAGGGTGCAAGTTTTGTCAAAATGCACAATGCCCCCTCTCTGGTAGGATGGCAGCGGACAATGAAACACTATTCACAGCTCAGGGCAAATGGGAATTTTAAAGGTGTAGCACATATGCTTTTAATAGGCGGGATGATTACTGGAGAAGAGAATTGGATTGCAAGGCAGGGGACCAGGATTCTCTTCCCAGAACTGCCACTTCGGCACTGCGTGAATGCTGTGCGCGCACCGCTGTCCCCCCGGGGTCGGGTATGCCGCTGGGTCACTCTGGAGTGGTCCCAGGGAGGGGCATCAGGAGCGGGAAGGCGCAATAGCTAACTGGCTTTTTAGTGGGGAGCACCGAAGGCCACAGAGCCCTTTTGCATTGGCACCGTGACTTCGGGGGTCCTCTACTCGCTACGGGACCAATAGGGTATATGCAAGCTCTTAACTCCCCCCCCCCCCACCTTACTTAGGGGTTACAGTTGACTACCAGTCTGAATTAAAGCAGGTCCAAGTGCATAGTGGGATCAGAAGACCTGTCCTGATCTTTCCATTCCTGGAGCAGAAATGAACCCTTTAACCCCCGGGAGAGACTAATGGCCACAAGTGACCTGAGACCGGGGTTCCTAGGACTAGAGAGGATCTGAGCTGGGCACTTTCCCCTGTCTCTTCAAAATCTTCCTCTGCGGCTTTCTTCACTCCCATCACCTCAACTAAAACTTGAGGCGCCTGACTCTTAAATCGGTGTCTCCAGCCTGCTTTCCTTCCGGGCTCGTCTGTCCTGTATTCCCAGCTGCCTGATGGCGATCTTTTTCTGGCTGTCTCACTTTGCCTTGAGCTCAACATAGCTAACGTGAAACACAAATCTTTTGTTTCCCAAGCCAGGACCCTTGCTGTCCCCCTGGTTTCCCTGAGTAGCTGATTTCAGAGAATGTGAAGTGTTGCTGATCATCTAGTCCAATCTTCTCATTAATTAGATGAAGCAGATGAGGCTGAAGAGGTGAAGTGATTTGTTCAAGGTTACCCAGGGAGTTGAGAACATAGGGGAGACCTCTGTGTGCTGGATCCCCACTCCCTTGCACCCGGGCTTGATGTCTCTAGGAATTTTGAGCCCTCTTCCTTCACCAGGTCTTATCAGTCTTTCTTTCGTGATCGCTCATAATCCAGTCTTTATTTCCCATTTCCACACCTGCCACCATAACTGAGGTTCTTAATTTGCCTCAAACTTGGACTATTTTAGTTTCCTAATGGGTTGCTGCCTTTAATCTCTAGCCCTTGAGTCAATATTGTATTTGACCTCTGGAAAAACCTCACAACTTTATCATGTCACTTTATTATGCAGACGCTTTTGCCTGTTTACGTTCAAGCCTGAATTTAACTCTCCATAATCTGACCCTCCCACCCCCAACTTGCATTTGCAGCTTTATCACCCATCCCAATCAGTTGGCCCTCTGTTCAGTAAGGTTTATTTTACTGGCCATCTTTTTTCCCCACAGGTCAGAGATTCATGGACTGTTTTCCTTTTCTCATGTTATTGCTTCAGACAGGATGGTCTCTGGTGAAGTATTCCCAGCACTATTCTCTAGGGCTTCCGGAAAATCGAAAAGGATATGGAGCTGATAGAATCGTAATGAATATTTCGCTCAAAACTTCAGTCCCTCATTCAGAACACGTCACTGAGTGTCTCCATTATGCTCAAGCAGTCACCAAGCAAGATGCAGCCCCTGCTGCGTGGGAGCTTATTAAGAGCAGAAGGTAGGCGTTACAGAAAAATTACATAGCCATTAAATACATGATCACACAAAGAGCTAATTTATCACAAACGCTTTAAGGGCTCTGGACCCTAAGTGAGAGTGCATGAGAGCAAAGAATGGCGGGGGGGTGGGGGGTGGAGGTGAGGGCAGGGCAGCCTGGGCTTTAATATAGTCTGAGAGGCAAAGGAGAATTTTCTGAGGAAGTGACAAGAGGGCTTGGAGAAGCCAAGGGAGTGGTAAGGGGGAAGGAAAGGTCTATCTAGGCTGAGGGAACAGGGTGGTGAAAGCCTCTAGAAGCAAGGATCTAGGTGCTGTTTGGCACCTGAGAAAAGGGCTGGTAGGCTGAGCCCTGAGGCTGGGGGAAATTCTATATACTGTATGTACAAAAAGTTTTGGGAAGCCCCCATGAGAGCACTCCATATCTCTGTAGGCTTTACAGTCTATAATAAGTCAAATTCTTTTGTTGTTTTTTTTTTTGCGGTACGCGGGGCCTCTCGCTGTTGTGGCCTCTCCCGTTGCGGAGCACAGGCTCCGGACGCGCAGGCTCAGCGGCCACGGCTCACGGGCCCAGCCGCTCCGCGGCACGTGGGATCTTCCCGGACCGGGGCACGAACCCGCGTCCCCTGCATCGGCAGGCGGACTCCCAACCACTGCGCCACCAGGGAAGCCCCAAATTCTTTTGTTTTTAGGGGAATCCTTCCACGTGGTAAAATTTCTACTCAGAGAAGTACACAAATAATTGTGCATCAGTAACAGTGTTTACTTTCTTTGTTTTAAAGATATAATGATTTAGGGGATTGGGTTGAGCTTTCCTCAAACCCCTGGCTTGGGCAGTGAAGTTACATTTCTTATGGTTTCTTATCCTAGGAATTTGACCTTATTTTTCCTTTGGGAAGAAGTTTCTTTAAAAGTGTAAACTCAATTTCATTAAATAGCCGGTTCACTCTAGAACAGTGGACTCGGGGAACTTCTAATTGTTTAACTTATATTCATTAAAATAAGAAAACATGGCCCCTTAGATAAGGTGATGAAAGCAACCTTTTATTTCTATAAATTCAATTGAGTAATAGAAGAAAGTATAAGATATAGGAAAGGTAGGGGTTTAAAACGTGAAGATATTACTTAAAATTTTTTTTTCTTAAAAACTTTGACCTAAAAAAGCTGCTCTGTGTAGAAGGGGAAAATAATAGAGCTGGAATGCTGTACGTGACTCTGTTCTATTAATGTAAACAGGAAGGATGGAGAACATTTTCATTTTTTCTTTCCCTTTGGCAAGCTCTCAGCTCAGCTTCCTATGGGTGGAAATGGGCGATAAATAGCAGGGTATCCAGTGGCCTCTTTCTAGGCCTCCTGGTTACTAGCATTGGCAAGAACTTCACTCCCCTTTTCTTTCTTCTTATTTTTAGAGTGTTGACTTTTTTTTCTTTCTCAGGGTTGAGGGTAAGGCAAGGGCCTGTCATTATCAGCGAGTGAGGTGAACCACAGAGACTGGTTTCCCAGGAATCGGCACCCAGCTGCCAACCTGGTGGGTCAGAATCATCACCTTTAGTATCACGGGTGGTTTTCCTGTGCAAGTGAGACTTCCTTTAAATCACACACACGTGCGCACGCGCGCGCGCGCGCACACACACACACACACACACACACACACACACACACGAGTGGTATGCATCCGCCCCCCACCCCTCCATCTGTTACTCTGAGAAAATATACCTCTTGTCCTATTCTCTTCTGCAAAGAATTCTCTCTGAGTTGAATTGTAAGCAAAATGCTAAGTAATTTCTGAAGATGAGAAATCATTACATTTTTTTTCTTGTGTTTCATGGTGAGCCACCAAATACTTTTCTGTGGCTTTGACTAAAGGACAGGATTTCCCTTCTACTAACGAGAAGAAAAAGTAACCTCTGGTTTTAAAAAGGCTTTGGAATTCTTGAAAGAAATTGTTGCAGTATTGGACATTTCAGCCAGCCTGAGCTATCTGGGGAGGTCAAAGGTGGAGAAACAACAAGAATAATAATAGTTTTCTGGTTGATGACAGTCAAACTTTAACAATCTTTAGGTGTAATCCAGTTACACTTACATATAGTGTTGCTAGAAGGATACACCAAACATACGGTAGAGTTACGATTCTGTATTCTCATTGGCAGAAAACAGAACTTTATCTTTGTGGGGTACTTCTTCATTTGGGGGCAGGCGCTTTGTTTTCAGGCAAACTGGGCAGAATCCACTCATCCTTTTTTTTTTTCAAGTTAAAATGCAACAGCCCTTTTTCAATGACCTTGGATTCTGTAACTAAATGTGCTCCTGTAGGGCCTGGCAGCTTGAGCTTGATTATTCTCATCTCCTGGCTGGAGGGCCATTGCTTCCTCAGTTATGTCTCCCAGCTGCTAGTTCAGTCTTAGGAGGTATTTGAACGTCATCTGAGAAGCTGCAGTAGAGAGCTGTGAAATAATTCAATATTTGACGTTTTGGTGGGACCAGAGTTGAAGAATGTGTCTTCCTCTCCAGGTAGGAACATGATCGTTTTACATGGAGGTGACAGGATATGTTGCTTCTGCCTTCTGGGGGCTGGGAGTTGTCGTTTAATGGGCACCTGGTATTATGTTTTAAAATACCACTGTCATTTGAGTTCCTCATGTTTTAAAAATGTCTGGTTTTTCATAAGAGAAATGATAAAGTTGCATCACTGAATTCATGTGATTGTTTGGGGACAGGGCACTCAGGCTGACTATTAGGGCCCCCAGTTTCATGTCTTTTGTGATTGCATCACTCCTCAGAGTATGGTAAGCATGACTTTGTATACTTTCTTTCTGGCTGCTTCTTTGTAGGCTGCTTGTTGAGACAAACAAGAAAAAGAAAATTTTATAGGAATTTTGCTTCTTTGACTTCTATTGGTAACATTAATAGTTGTCTGAGATTGACACCGAATTCTAAGACGAGCAACCAGTTCTCCAAAGCCTCACACTTTTACAGACCTCTTTCAGTTTTACAAATATGATGATCAGTGCTTTGGCGCGTTGGCGGAATAAGATGACGCAAGAATTTTAACTACCATTAATTTCATCATTGGAGGTAGATCTAAAGTCGCAGAACTTCAGGCCTGGACGTTACTTTAAAGGTTTTGTCCAATTTCTTGTTTTACAGATAAAGGAATAGGAAAACGAAGTGCCTCAGATAAAGCCACTGGTCCTTATGAATGCCCGATTGCAGGCTAGCTGTCATATTGGGACCCACGTTGTACCATGGTGACCACTTCCTATGCAGTCTCACAGAAGCCTGGCACCTGGCCACGTGTTTTATATACATACTGGCTTCGAGAGAGTACAAGCTTGAATCCTTGTACTAACGCTAACCTCCTTAAACCTCATTTTTTTAGCTGTAAAATGGTGATAATAGTAGTCTCTACCTCTTATGGTGATTAAATCAGGTAATCTATGTAATAATTTAGCCCATAGTAAGTACCCTATAAGTGTTAGTTGTTATTATTATTAGGCTCGATTTCATTAATCATTTAAAATATTTTTAAACCATTGTGTTATAAATTCTACCTATCAAAACTAGTAAGCTGTTATACTTTCACCCCCTTCATCTAATATGCTTGTTAAATGTCTACTGTGTGCAAGACACTGCTGGGTCTTTTGTAAAATAGAAACACAAACGAGAAATAATCCCTGCCCTCTAAGGGCCTTTGTGTATGTCTGTACGTGTGTGTATGTATGTGTGCGTATGTATGCATGTGTGTATGTGAGTATATATATGTGTGTATATGTGTGCATATGTGTGTGTATAAGTATGTGTGTATATGTGTGTATGTGTGTGTATGTGTATGACAGAATGTAAGTAACATGGAAAGGGGGTAAAAAATGGTAGAAGTTAAGTTTGGTGATATGATATATTATCTTGCTCTGTGTCTGTCCTTCCTGATATTGGCATATCATTTCTATTTGTTGTTTATGAGCTTGTCTCCCAGCGACTTCACTGTATCTTTACAACTTCCAATGACTTCTTAAACTCTTGGTCTCCCCCTAACAGAGCCTAATCCCACTACACTCAGGAAAACTGCTAAGACCATCGACTGCCCCCCTCTCCATCCCCACCTAAACAGTCAGCAGTTTTTATATGCACGTAGGAGCAAGATTACCTATTGGACATTAACATTCGTAATATGTCTGAGAACATGATTGCCTGGGGATAAGGGGAGATTTTTCTTACTGAAAACTTTTACCGAATTTTTTTTTCTCAAAGCTTCTCTAGCACAAAGTCACAAAGAGCAGAAATATCCCTCCTTCTATGGAATCTTTGGTCATCCACCAGTATTTCCACCCATTCTAGGGCTGTGATTTCTTATTAGGTGGAGGTTATCCTGTCTTGTGTAAATACGTACTGAATTCTCACCCTTTTATCTTGAGTACTATCTGCTGTTCTGTTACCTGTATTTTTCTTTTTCTCGCTGGTAAAAATACCTGGGTCTCTTTTGTCTTCAAGAAAGTACCAAGTAATCTCCACACTATCTTATTTATAATGTCATCTCATTAAGAAAGAAAAAAGTGTATTTATCTCCCTCCTAAGAGTAAGCTCATGGAATGCATGTATACATTTCATACCTACATATTTCCCTACTATCCACCCTCCATACCCTCAGCTTTTACAGTCTGCCATTTGACCGAAATCCTTTATACCATGGTCATCTTTTGTCTGTGCCCAAAGTTTTTGCCTCTGATTTTACCTTTAGAAATGTTAATCACGTCGCCTAACATCTGTGATGGCAGAGTTTCTTATTTATCCTCACATGTTACTGATTTCTTTCTCTCTTCAAACTGTGAGTATCCCTGGCCATCCTCTTTGTTTTCTACCCTAGGAAATACAACGTCGGACACGGCTTCAAGTTATCTGCCATGTCTAGGTGACTCATAAGTCCATATATGTAGCTCTTAATGTAAACAGACATATATCCAGAGTAATCCACCATTATCAGAAACCTCGCCATTTGGATATCTCAAAACCTTTGGTTGCACCGTGCAACCAGAGTAGATAAAAAACGGTCAAGGAACGATTTTATATGATTCAACCTAATAGTTATGTCCCGAAACTGAAGTTATTGCTTTCTCCCAACCTTCATTTCCTCCAGCCAGCCTCTTACTCCCATTGCAGTTCTGGACGCTTGGTTGCCGGGTTTGTTACATTGGAGACATGGGTATAGCAGGAGCGCTCTCTTTCATCTGTCTCTCTGGTTCTCCTCCGTTTCCCCTGCAAGCCAGAAGGCTTATAGCTGTTCTCTGGTTTTTTTTCTTCTTGGTAACCACGTTATCCCTGGAGCGCCATAAGGAAGTTTGCACACCCCTTTGTATACCCTCATTATGCCCGGGAGCGCTGATTCTTGGGTAATATGGGTTTGTTTATTGTCACTTCTTTGGAGGGTCCTTTGTATCTCTTGTTCGAAGTTAAAAATACTTGTGATTAGATACAAGGTTCTTTCTTGCTCAGTTTTTCAGCATAGGTCTACTACTCTACCCTGGGTCTATTATTTTAGTATAATAAACCACAGTTAAATTTCAGTAAGCTTCAGTTTTCTAATCTGTAAATTGAGACTAATAATATTAATAGTCTCATAAGGTAGTGGCTGAATTAATTTAATACATACAAATCACTTAGAACAGTGCCTGGGACATAGTAAGCCCTTTTAAAATGTAAATTATGCTGAAAAAAAGTGAGAAGATTCATTATCATGTGATGGGGTCAAATTTCTTTTGCTGTTTTCTATATTTTTGCAAAAACAAAACATAACAAAACCACACTCAAAACTCCACAGCTTTTAAAGGAGTTATGTTTAGTTCTGGGTCTGTAAAAGAGCTTTTGGTTAATTCTTACTTGTCTTGATTCAATTTCATCCTCCTTAACTGTAGTGCTTTTTAATGATGGTTAAAAAAAAAAAAAGCTAAAAAAAAAAAATCATGTACTCTTTAGGAGGTATTTAATATCAAATGTTCTATTAAAGGGTTGCTCTGAAGAAAATCTTTTGGTAAAGGTGATTCTCAAACTTTAGTTTGCTGAAATGGCCTAAGAAATATAGTAAGGAATTTGCGCTGCGGTGATATCTTTGAAGTCTGGTCGCCTGCCTTTAATTTTGCAGTAAGCGCCTAATCTCATTAGATTTCATACACTCAGTGTTTGCACTTGCACAAAAGCTGTCCAAACAAAGCCAAAATGTTGACACCACCGTCCTCTGATGGCATTTAGAATGAATATATTAAACACACTTGCACTAGCCTTGCATTAAGCTAAGAAATAAATTTTGAACTTTGAACTCAGCAGGATAAAAAAGCTTTACTTGATAGCCGAGCAATTGTGGTGTGGTATGGTATAGGGAATTCATTGTGTTGTTCAGAATCCAAACTTGCAAACATTCTCTCCATACAGTAGGCACTGCACAAGTAAAGAATTAAAGTAAGGAACAGTCCTCAAATCCCGTTGTTAGGGACCTAAATGGAAAGTAAAGTGGGCTGGTGGATTTGCTTTGAAAATCACTGCATAAACTTTGATTAAATTCACTTCAGAGAAGGACTCAAAATGAAAGAACATCTTTTAGCTAGTGAGTGAGAGTGTGTCTATTCAATTCACCTTGCTAATGTACACGTTTGGAAATTTTCTTTAAAAATCTGGCAATCTTATCTTTTTATTGAAGGTTTGGAAGCTGGCGACTAGAAAGAGGGCTCAAATAAGACTTGTTTGTCCCTTTAAATAGAACGAAGATAACAGCAAGGCTGGAATTGAGAATTAACTAAATCTAATGCCTAGGGGTATTTAATGGTTTCTAACTAGATAGTACCTAAAAGAAATAGATTTCCCCATAAAACATGTATAAATGTTTATAAACCTATGTACCTGGAACATGGCCATCACTTAGGAAGCAGGTGCCAGCAATGTTTGATCAAGGAAAATAGTTATCATAAAGTTCACATATTAAAATTTGTGCATGTTCCTTACTAAGAATCTCATAGTTGCTTAGTCCAATTTGCTTTCACTCTTACTTGACATGGTTTTTGCTTGGGTATTTGCTTTTGGCTTATATTAAGGGCTTTTTAAAAGAAACACTATTTGAAATGTATTTTACTAGCAACTGTCAGAATACCATTGAAGACATTATCTATTCTATCTTACATCATCCTTATTATGAACACTATGAAAAAAATTCTCTTCGGCCTTCACGTCAAGAGTGGTAGCATTATTTTAAATAGCTGGCTTGTTTTTACTTTCTGATGTTTGTGAACCTGTAACTAATTGATCACCTCTCCATCCTTGCTTTTGCTTCCAGGAAGCTTAGAGCTCTACTTGCTACCTAGTGCCAGCAATTGTAAGGCAATCTGTGCATGTTACTGACTCTTGGCTTTATTATTTGCCTATTCTTATTTTCCTTTGGTTCAAATTCCCACATGCCGCGGGGCGGCTGGGCCCGTGAGCCGTGGCCGCTGAGCCTGCGCATCCGGAGCCTGTGCTCCGCAACGGGAGAGGCCACAGCAGTGAGAGGCCTGCGTACCGCAAAAAAAAAAAAAAAAAAAAAAAAAAAAAAATCATTATATTTTTCATTGCATAATTTTAAAAAGCTGTCACAAATCCTTTGTAGAAAGAGATATGTATACACACATTCATAAATTCATTAGTACATTCACAGATTCATGCTTGTGGCATCAAGGGTTTTATGGTTTTCAAAACCACAGCAAATTAGAAGCTGGAAGTTAGAAGGTGAAGGATGACTGCTAGAGAAAGAACAGTAAGAATGTCGACTGATAAGCTCCATTGAGGACACCAGAAAACTGTGACAAGAGACAGGTATGCGAACTCAAAAACACAACTGTCCAAGACCATGCAAGGTAGGGCTGAAATACCCCATGTGTCTCTCTAATCCAAGAATTGGTAATACGCTGCAATTCTGCACATATTGTTATAAAATGACCTAAGTAATAAGATAAGATTGTAGTATATTCCACATACTTTGTCTAACAAGGCATTGTTCTGCTTACTATCCTTTAAAAAGATGTACCTAAAAAAATTGGGTCTCCTTCAAGGACTGAACTTCAGTTATTGAGAAAACTAACTCAGCCCAAACCCTTTCTTCTCAGTGAGGTTGAATTAAGGCGTTCTTATAAATCACCACCTGCGAAATATCTATTGCATGACCAGGTTTGAAATGAGTACTTTATTTCTGAACAAAGCATTGCAATCAGCATATTGAAGAAGCTGGTCCGCTGTGTTGCATCACCTGAACTGACCTGCTGGCAAGGACAGCCTGGGCTCATTGAGGGTGAGGGTATGAGGCTGATCCATCACCCGGGAAGGGGAAGTTTCGTTACAAGCGCTGAGACGGAGTTTGATTCAGATGTAAGTTGGATAATAGCAAGCTAATGTCTCTTTGGCTCCACTACCTCTTCTTTTCATAAGATGCCAGAAGGTCCTTAGCTCCCTGGCCTGCAAAGGGGGAGGGTGGGTTGCAGTGAGAGACAAAGATATTTGATTCTCCTTGTAAATGCAAAAAGGCAGTAGAGCTATTTCCTGAGCTCACTTGGTACGGTGTTTAGAAGGATGGACTCTGGAGCAGAATTCTTGGGTTTAAATCTTGGTTCCGCTGCTTACTTGCTTTGTCTACTTACTTACTTACTTGTCTTTAAAGCTGTGTGTCATCGGCTTCCAACTGGGACCAGTAATATCCCATTACGGAAAGGGTTGTTGTGAGACTTACTATAAATAAAGTGCTTAAAACAGCACCTCACTATGTTCAATATAGTATATGCTATATAAATGCAAATATTAAAAATGACTGTTAGTTAATTATTAAATAATACTAAATATTATCGTTGAAGTCAGAAGAAGGGAGAAATTTATTCCACTTCTAAGGTAGAATAAATTGCCCCTTTCTCGTCACATTCCATTAAATTTTCTCTTCACATTACATTTGCAAATGTTTGTGAATGTCTTTATTTTATTCTATTTACATACCACTGAAAACACTTAAAAGACAGTGAAGTGTGGAGGCATGGATTTGAGTCTTGGCAGAAAAAGGTTTGGGGGCTATTAAGAAAAATTCCATGTAGTAAACCCCAAAGCTTGATTAAAGTTCAACAATTTGTTTTGGAGGGGCAGGAATAGTTCATACTTCATACTTACTTCATAAGTACTTCATACTTCTGTATACTTCAATAATCATGATTTTATGGTCACTTTTTATTTCATTGAGTGTGTATACAACAATATTACACTTAAGTTGTCTTTTATTATTGCATACTTAATTAGTTTCCATTTTAAACTTTATATATAGTATTGTCTTAACTATTTCTATGAACAGAGACTTTTCTATATTTCTGTATCCTAAGGTATTTCTTTAAGATAAATGACCAAAAAAGGAAATTCTATATTAAAGCTAATAGTCGTTTTATGGTTCTGGATATATGCTATTTAATTAATTTTCAAAGGAACTGTCCCAACTGATGCTGCCCCAAGTAATATGTGGGTGCTGGTTTTACCACATCTTCACCAGCATTGAGTATCATCACAGAAATGATCATAGTTTTTTCAATTTAATAGTGCCCTGTGATTTGAATCCGTCTTTTATCCAGTCCTTATTCCCTTGTGTCTTGGGCAGGCTCACGGCAATGAAGCCCTTCTTCCAACAGGGTACAGTTTTCAACCTCTTAGATTTGAAGTCAGGATGCACCAGGAGACTTTGCCTTGGGCCCTTCCTGCCTAGATCCTTTGGGCTAATAATCCCTTTTCTCTCTTTATGATTCATTCTGAGAAGGTTTAGTGGTTAATCTTCTATTTCCAGTTTTATGATCTGTTCCTCCCCCTCGCCTAGATCTGAAACATCCTTTCCTTCAACAATTCAAATGTCTTGGCTATTCATTTTCCCCTTTGGTTCAGAAAGCTTTAGTTGTCGATTCTATTCCCTTGTCAGCAACAATTTTTTATTCTTACTGGCTTAGTCAGGCTGTCTGCCCTGGCTTTCTTTATAAGTGTTTTTGTGTAGAATTTTTGCCTCCTAGGAAGCCCACTGTAGCATAACATAATTAAGTGACAATATATGAGGTGCCAGGGCTTTACAAGCAGTTAATGACTGGTTGGAAGATTTATAAAGCAAGAGGTGAAATCAAAGAGAACCAAACGCTCAAGTTCTATATAAATAAAAAAATAAAAAAATTAATGTGGTTTTAATTGTTGTTTAACAGATATTTGAAGAGAAGTATGTGAAGACACGCATATTAAGAAATCTTGACATGCGGTTGTGCGTCCACTAACACAACTCCATCTGCACCTTGTATTTCCTTTCTCAGCTTCCCATATCTGCCTGCTTCCCATAACCTTCTTCTTCAGCATTTGCTTTCCAGTCTACTGACCTCTGGCCCTCCTTTGATTCTTCATTGCGCCCTCTTACATTTTCAGTAAAAATAAAACGAGTGTGACCGAGGTCAGAATCTGGCTCTTTATACAAAGCTGCACACGCAAGATGCGAACTAGCGAGGAAAATGTGTATCATGGGAAAGTTAAAATTACAATGGGAAACTTAACTTTGGAATTTCCTGCCTGATCTGTCTCTTAAGTTAATGTTTTAATTCGATGTCCTTATTTGGCTTTAAATGAAAAATTAGAGCTGAGATAGAAAAGAACAAATCAACAAACAAACAGAAAATACCTACGTGCAACTTATTACAGCTGTGATGAAGGCCACACGACGGCACATAACTTTCAAATGGTGGTACTGAGTGTTTACAAAATCGTATAGCATCGACCAGACAGTGTGACTGTGTGACCTGTACAAATTGTGCTACATAGGTACACAGTGATGTCTGGATTCCTGATAGCTGTATCCTATGATACCTTTTCCAAATCTTATTTTCTACTTTTTCAGGACCTCAGAAACAAACACGTGGAATGTTCTGCTTAAAGGACGTCACGCTATGCACAGAAGCAAATATCAATCCAAAAAAGTATCCCCACCCCACCCCAAATAAACTTAAAGTGGTTGAACATCTCATACTAGGTTGGACAAAGGGTTTAGTGATTATATAATCATCTGTTTCCTTCTGCAGGCATCGTCTGGCACAACATTACGAATTGTAAATACGTGGTGAGTGAAAATGCAATCGGAGTTATTGGAAGATGTGCAACTCACCTATACTATTGTAGCATTCATGCTTTTCTGTTTTTGATGATGAGATTTTAGAGTAATCAACTCAGAAATAAACACTAAGATTTTGAGAACTTTTCACATTTTCTTTCAGAAGGTTAGGAGAGCCAAGTCTTTGACAGTTGGGTGAGGGAACTGGGGTCTGTGACTTTCAAAACTGTAATTGATTGTGTTTAGTCTTTAGGCCTGTTATTGGCATAACTTCCAGGGCTTTTATTGCTCAAAGGCTGTTTTCAAGACGGTGTTCCATCAGGCTCCATTTTCCTTTCCTTTCCAAAAACTTCTGAGGATCTGTTGTGAAGTACCAGGAAGCCTGACTGCTAAGACAGATCTGGGTCATTCTGGTATTCATCTTTGCAGATGTTTCTGGCTCTGAAGAAACAGGGGCTCTGGAGGATTTGTCCATGGTCGCTAACTCTACTAGTGATTTACGGAAAAATCAAAATCCCACTTTTCTCATGTATAAGAGGAGACACATCTGACCTTGGGGCAAGGTCTTGCCTCATACTAGGTGAGGATTGAGCTGGAGCCAAAACACTGGGGTGTCTTTGGGAGAGTTTCTGTTAACGTATTACAGCCTAAAATTTATCCCTCTCACCATAGATGTTCTATATACTGAAGAAGTAGGGAAAATCCTCTAGAAGCAGAAGCACCTTATAGTTTGTGTTGAGGATGTTTTGACACTTTCCTAGTATGAATCAGTCTAGTTTTTTTTCAGGTAATGAGTCATGAAAGTTCCCTCCTATTCCAACATTGCCTTATCAGAAGCACATGGACAACTGAGCACTGACACCGCCCCACTGAGACTGGATTGGATGGGTCAAGGGCAAGGGATCAGTGGTGCAGTGTGGTGAGGGAGGCAGCCAGGGCAGAGGGCTGCATAGACATTGGTGTCATGGTGCCACCTCCTTGGGAATTCCCAAAGACTCAAATGGGCATGGGCTCAAATTTTACCACTTGGAAGTACAACTATTGATCCCGAAGAGTTAGAGAGGTAGGGTATTCTTTCCTTTTCCCCTCCCTCCTTCTTTCTTTCTTTCTTTCTTTCTTTCTTTCTTTCTTTCTTTCTTTCTTTCTTTCTTTCTTTCTTTCTTCCTTCCTTCCTTCCTTCCTTCCTTCCTTCCTTCCTTCCTTCCTTCCTTTCTCTTTCTTTCTTCCTTCCTTTCTCTTTCTTTCTTTCTTTCTTCCTTCCTTCCTTCTTTTCTCTTTCTTTTTTCTTTCTTTCTTTTTTCTTTCTTTCTTTCTTTCTTCCTTTCTTTCTCTTTCTTTCTTCCTTCCTTCCTTTCTCTCTCTTCTTTCTTTCTTTCTTTCTTTCTTTCTTTCTTTCTTTCTTTCTTTCTTTCTTTCTTTCTTTCTTTCTTTCTTTCTTTCTTTCTTCCTTTCTCTTTCTTTCTTTCTTCCTTCCTTTCTCTTTCTTTCTTTCTTCCTTCCTTCCTTCCTTTCTCTCTCTTTCTTCTTTCTTTCTTTCTTTCTTTCTTTCTTTCTTTCTTTCTTTCTTTCTTTCTTTCTTTCTTTCTCTCTCTCTCTCTCTCTCTCTCTCTCTCTCTTTCTTTCTCTCTTTCTCTCCCCACTTCCAGCTTTATTAAGGTATACTTGACAAATAAAATTGTAAGATATATAAAGTGTATAATGTGATGATATATGTACACATTTTGAAGGGATTCTCCCATATTGAGTTAATGAACACATCCATCACCTCACATATTTACCTCCTCCCTGTTTTTGCTGGTGAGAACATTTAAGTTCGACACTCTTTTAACAAATTGTAGTTATACAATACAGTGTTATCAACTATAGTCACCATATTATACCTTGGATCCTCAGACCTTACCTTAAAACTGGAAGTTTATACCAGGTTACCAATATATCCCTATTTCCCCCACCCCCCCAGTCCCTGGCAACCACTTTTCTACTCTCTGTTTCTATGAGTTTTTTTTAAAGATTCCACATAGAAATGATACCATGAAGTATTTGTCTTTATCTGTCTGACTTATTTCACTTAACATAATGTTCTCCAGTTTCAACCATTTTGTTGAAAATGACAGAATTTTCTTTTTAAAGACTGAATAATGTGAGATATATATATATATCACATTTTCTTGATCAATTCATCTGTTGGTGGACATTTAGCTTGCTTCCATACCTTGGCTATTGTGAATAATGCTGTTATAAACATGGAAGTACAGATATTTCTTTAAGATAATGGTCTTGTTTCCTTTGGTTAAATACTCAGAAGTGGGATTACTGGATCATATGGTAGTTCGAGTTTTAATTTCTTGAGAAACCTTCATACTGTTCTCCATGGTGCCTGTATTAGTTTACATTCCCACCAGCAGTGCACGTGTTCCCTTTTCTCCACATCCTCCCCAACATGTGTTCACTCTTGTCTAGGTGATAATTGTTAAACAGGTCCCTCCTGGGACCCACAAGCTAGAGCACCTAGAAGATATTTGGATTTTATATTTTTGGTAGTGATTTATCAGCCTCCAACTCAGTCATGCAAAAAGAAAGAAACAAAAAGAAAAAGGAAAGAAGGAAGAAAGGAAGAAAAGAAGGAAGGAGGAAGGGAAGGAAGGAAGAAAGGAAGGAGGGCAAAGGAGTAATATTAATTTTCTGTAACTTAATCTAGTCTCTTTGGAGCCTTTATTCTGAATGGTAGATCTGGTTTATTTCTGGTAAACTGTCAGCTCAATGCTATTCAGGCATTCCAGAGGCAAGCATGGTCCAGGTGTCCTTTC
Source organism: Kogia breviceps (assembly GCF_026419965.1). NCBI lineage: Eukaryota > Metazoa > Chordata > Mammalia > Artiodactyla > Physeteridae > Kogia > Kogia breviceps. The sequence continues at coordinate 129,594,025 of NC_081315.1, forward strand.
TGTCTTTATTCCTGTGTTGAATGTAGGGGCAGGGCTGGGCTTACAGCTGTGCAAGGGCACTAGTGAGGAGCAGACTTTCGTCGCCAGCCTTCCTCTGTCCTCCCTGGGCACCCGCTGACCTCTATTGTGCTCCTTTCTCCTTTTGCTCATCACCCTCCTTATGGAGCTTGTTTCCGCCAGCTTCCCTGAAGTCAGGCACACGTTTCCTCTTTCTTTAGATCCCCCTCAAACTTGTCTGAGGTTTTCACTACCCCTGTCTCCTGGGGACACAGCATCGGGTGGGATGAAGCGATATTTTCTGTCTTCAGGATTCACCAGTGCTGTTCACTCATATACTAGGCCACGATCTTCGAATTCACCCTCGAATCCTCTCTTATACCCCTCAGCAATTGCGTCAACAGCTCCTGTTTTTTTAAATAAATTGTACATTATTTTAATTGTGTTTCCCTCATTGTATGTAAGCTCCATGGAAGCAAATAACTTTTAAACTTACTGCTGTATCCCCAGAAGTATGGTGTATGTGCAAAAAAAAATTGTTGAATGAGTGCCTGAACAAATCTCCTATTAAACTTATAATTTGTTCCCTTTCGTTATTGTAATCAACTATTTTGTGTACATCTTTGCAGTTTTTTATTAGTATCCAATTTTGCTAGGTGTCAACTCCTAGAAAGAGAATTACTAGATTAAAATATGTGCATATTGAAAAAATTGATGTATATTGACAAATTTCCTTCAAAAAGTTTACATTGAATTATACTTCTATTCATAGTACATGGAAGTGCTAATCCTTCTGGTTTCTCGGAAATGTCCTGATTCTGTTGTTAGATGCTGGGTGAACCGGGATCATATTACTCACTGTGGAATATAAGGGAAACTTCATTGTTGCATATTAGTTAAAAATAAAATAAAAATTAAACAATTACTCCTCCCAAAATAGAACCTCATCACATCTCTTCTGGAGACTGCCTCCAAGTGACCCCGTACTTCTGTGCATCCATTTGTTTTGGACAAGAATTTCTAGAGCTTTATTCACTCAATCCCTTGTGCTTAAAAAAAACAACAATAAATAATAAGGATATATGTACTTTGCTGTAAGAGAGCTCGATATATGAGAATCTTAATGCTTAAATTTTGGTGAAAGAGAATAATTATCCTATAAGGAGTTCCTGCACATAGTAACATGCGTCTTAAGGGAAAGAATAAGTTTATAGACAGTGTTTTAATTGTAATGTGTATAATGGGGTGAGACGGGCCCTTGTGCTATGTGTGGGAGTTTTCCTTCCAGGATAGTAAAACATAATTTGTTTTGTAATGGGACAGAAGCAGTCTAAGCCATCCTCTTGTGTCTTGCTGTGCAGATTTATGTACTTTTGGCTAATAAATATGTCCACATAAACAAATGGATGCTTTCCGTTTTCCGTGCCTGTAGCTCTTGAAGAGAACACCTCTGTCTCTAGCTCATGAGCCCTCAAACCTTTGAAACAAATGCTAACGTACCACTTTCCTCTGTGTGCTTTACTGCGTTTTCTAAAAGTATGAAAAAGAGCAACTTCAGCTAGAAGTGTATGTGTGTATATATATTTGTGTTTGTAAGATTTAGGTTGGAAAGGCTGAAGATTCCAAACAAAAATACAGCATTTCAATTACATTTTATGCATTAAATGGTTTCTGTTAGTGACTGTATTGGAAACACCTAATTGTCATGTGGTTGCCTACAAATGTTCAGACATTTTCCTGGTTATGTCTGACCGTGGAATATTTCAGCATTCAACCAACTTGCACCAGCACCGATTCATATATTGTCAAATTAATACTTCTTGCAAGAAAAAACAGGTTATGTAGCTCTCACTTACCTTTTTTGGCTTGTACATGGGTTTTCATAGACTGCAATGGAAATACTGTGAACAAGGATTATCTCTTCGGGCTTAGGTGTAAACACTAGAGTTTACTATAATAACTTGGATCATGCACCATCCTAGGAGCAGGGGTTATTTCCTTGAGACACTTGAGTGGATGGATCAGTTGCTAAGCAACTTGCATTCTTACGGGGCCAGGCTGGGGAACAAAAGGGTGCCAGGTGGTCATACAGAGAAGGGAAATGACAAAGACACATGGAAAAATAAAACCTCCATCTGGGAACTGTAGTGCATAACCGTTTAGAAATTTGGAATATGTTCCCCCTTAATAATTCATTTCAACAGCTATTCATCAATGGTTATATCTTTAATATCCATGCCTATCTCTCCGTCCATCTACCACCCATCCATTCAGCCACCCTGGCAGACTGATTTTGAGATTAGAAATTACGAGTAGTAAGTTGAATTGTATATCTTATATTATTAACTACTTTGTCAATAATTATTCTTCATAATTATTTCTTACTCATTCACACAATTTCCTCTGTTCCTTTCCCCCTCTATGTCTTTTACATTTTTACTTTTCATCTCCTTGTCATGTGCTTTCTCTTTTTTTTCTCTCAGGACTGATTTTATAGATGGGACCATTGCTTCACTGCTAACGGATACTTAGATACTTAACTAAGATAGAAATACAGATTCCTAGAGAAGACTGTCAGAGCAGCCTCATGTCTCTACACTTTACAAGACCTCTTTCCTAGACATTTATGTGCTGAAACTTAGCATCCTGACGTCCAAGTGGAAAACACTGGTAACAGTCTAAAATATCAGAAGTGGTTTTTTTTTTTTTTTGATAGGCTAGGACTGTAACATCAAGAATCAAGTTGTCCTCAAGAATTTTAGAAAAAAAGTGCAGTCTAGTTTGGGGACATATCTGAAGGAAGAAGGAAAGTATTGTTTATTTAGTACTTATCGTATGCCTGGCATTGTGCTAGCGATTTCTCGGTAGATTAAAAAACTTAATCTACAAAAATCTTTGTATTGCGGGTATTATCCACATTTAAAAATATGTAATCAAGGCTCGAAGAGGTTAAACAACTTGCACAAGGCCACTCAGTTTCCGAAAACCAGGGTTTCTGCTATGCTAACTGAGGAAGTGTTTCCTCTTTAGGGGCAAGTAAACCAATGAAACAAGTTTAATGGGATAATACAGTGCCAGTGCTTGTTTGATTGCTAATTCTTCTAAGGGGGTGTGTGTGCGGGGGAGGGGAGAGGGGGACAGGCATGTCTATAGCAGTTGGGGAAAGCGGAGGGGAGATGTGAATGTTCTGGACTATTGGGATCCTATCTCACTTCTCCTTTTGTCTTAGGTCGTCCGTTTACACTGACGTAGCATTCCCTATTTTAACTTTTCCTCTTCACCAGGTTTTTGTCCTTTTCGTCCTTTTCTCCTTTGCTTGCCCTTTGGCCATTGTCTGCTCATTTAACTACTGTAGTGGATATAGTTCATGCTTCACCGGAACCTGCAGGCTCTCTTGTACTTTTGTTCGTGTTCCACCCTCCCTGGCCTGCACGTGCCTTGGCTGCTAAGACGCCATACCTGTAGCTCTCTTTAGAAGACTACCACAAAGCCTCCACTTCAAGAGAGCAGAGGGCTTCCCTGGTGGCGCAGTGGTTGAGAATCCGCCTGCCGATGCAGGGGACACGGGTTTGTGCCCCGGTCTGGGAAGATCCCACATGCCGCGGAGCGGCTGGGCCCGTGAGCCATGGCCGCTGAGCCTGAGCGTCCGGAGCCTGTGCTCCGCAACGGGAGAGGCCACAACAGTGAGGCCCGCATACCACAAAAAAAAAAAAAAAAAAAAAAAAAAAGAGAGCAGAAGTGTCCAGAAGTTTACACGGACCCTCTTCCTCCTGCCCCCAGTGGCATTTAACCAGTGACTGACTGATGTAGGAATATGACAGGCCAGCCTCCTTGCCTCCCATCTGGATACCTCACTCATAATTTTCCACTTGAAAGCTCCCCTGTTGGACTAGTCCAAGGCTGGGATTTTGCCTGCAATTACACATCTCCTCCGCTTCTTCCTTCTTCATTTGGCTCTGCCAGCCTCTTTGTAGTTCTTCCTGAGGGCACTTCACATTTTTTAAAAATTATTTTTTACAATTTTTAAAGGTTACTTTCCACTTACAGCTATTACAAAATATTGGCTATATTTCCCGTGTTGTACAGTACATCCTTGAGCCTATGTTACACCCAATAGTTTGTCCCCTTCACTACCCATCCTTATATTGCACGCCCCCCCCCCCAGCCCCGCCACTGGTAACCACTAGTTTGTACTCTCTATCTGTGAGTCTGCTTCTTTTATGTTATATTTGCTAGTTTGTTGTACTTTTTAGATTCCACATATGACATCATGCAGTATTTATCTTTATTTGTCTGACTTATTTTACCCAGCATAATGTCCTCCAAGTCCATTCACATTGCTGCAGATGGCAGAATTTCATTCTTTTTTACAGCTGAGCAGTATTCCATTTTATATATATATATATATATATATATATATATATATATATATATATATATATACCACATCTTCTGTATCCTTTCAGCTGTTGATGGACACTTAAGTTGTTTCCATGTCTTGGAAATTGTAAATAATGCTGCTGTGAACATTGGGGTGCATGTATCCTTTGGAATTAGTGTTTTTGTTTTTTTTCGAGTATATACCCAGGAGTGGAAACTGAGGGTACTTTCTTAATAAGTTATTTGCTCATGAATGTTTGTCTCAGATTCTGGGGAATACACACATTTTACAGGGCTGATGGATAGAGGATTTGATAAGACACTGTTCTTGGGAAATCCGAACACTCTCATGCCTTCTCTGTTAGAGTGAGGGAGAATAGAGGTCAGGTGGTCAATGGAACCAACTCAGATTGGGTCCAGTGGGCCTCCGGGCTCATCTGGTAATCATTTCCCAATTTCCTGACTGGATAATCAGGGTGGACATATTTAGCATCTGGCAGAAGACTCATGTTGGTTCCCTAATCTGTGGAGTAAGAGCTATTGTAGTAACAAAGACCAAGTGGAGGTCACCCAGGTCACGATGGTCAATCAAAAATAATTCTGTCCCCCAACTCCTGTGTGAATTGGCAGCAATTTGCACCATCCTCGAAGACTTCATCAAACCAACATAGATGGGCAACCCCATTATATCCCCATTTAATACATCATTTTACTTCCTGCATAAATCAGATGAATCACGGCAGGTGACCGTGGACTAGCAGAAATGTAACCTAGCGGGATCTGCAATGTGGCTGCTATGCTGCATGTGTTATTTTTACTAGAACAGATTACCACTGCTCCTCATTTGTGGTGTGCAGCTATTGAACAGGAAAATGTGTTCTTTCCAATACCTGTTATGAATGAGGATCTGAAACAGTTCACCAGGGTGGATAACAGGGTATATTCACAGCTCCCCAGGGTGGATAACAGGGTATATTCACAGCTCCCCAGGGTGGATAACAGGGTATATCCACAGTTCGCCAGGGTGGATAACAGGGTATATCCACAGTTCGCCAGGGTGGATAACAGGGTATATCCACAGTTCGCCAGGGTGGATAACAGGGTATATCCACAGTTCGCCAGGGTGGATAACAGGGTATATCCACAGTTCGCCAGGGTGGATAACAGGTTATATCCACAGTTCCCCAGGGTGGATAACAGGGTATATCCACAGTTCCCCAGGGTGGATAACAGGGTATATCCACAGTTCGCCAGGGTGGATAACAGGGTATATCCACAGTTCGCCAGGGTGGATAACAGGGTATATTCACAGTTCGCCAGGGTGGATAACAGGGTATATTCACAGTTCCCCAGGGTGGATAACAGGTTATATTCACAGTTCCCCAGGGTGGATAACAGGTTATATTCACAGTTCCCCAGGGTGGATAACAGGTTATATTCACAGCTCCCCAGGGTGGATAACAGGGTATATCCACAGCTCCCCAGGGTGGATAACAGGGTATATCCACAGTTCGCCAGGGTGGATAACAGGGTATATCCACAGTTCGCCAGGGTGGATAACAGGTTATATCCACAGTTCCCCAGGGTGGATAACAGGGTATATTCACAGTTCGCCAGGGTGGATAACAGGGTATATTCACAGTTCGCCAGGGTGGATAACAGGGTATATTCACAGTTCGCCAGGGTGGATAACAGGTTATATTCACAGTTCCCCAGGGTGGATAACAGGGTATATTCACAGGCTTGCCCTAGTCCCAAGTTAACTCTCCTGCTCTGTCACAATGTAGCTTGAAGGGACCTTGATCTTCTGGTCATTCCACAAAATATCACTTTGGTCCTCTATATTGGCGATGGCAGTTAATCATACAGAAGCAGGAAATGGCAAGTACTTTGGATGCCCTGGGAAGACACGTGTACTCCAGAGACTGAGAGAAACTCTACAAAGATTCAGGAGCCTGTCATTCCAGTAAAGGTTTTAAGGCTCCACCAGTTTGGGACATGCTAGGACTTTCCTTCACAGCAAAAGAAGTGCAGCAATGGGCCCACGTTCGTGGAATTCCTTGGTCTTACCATGTTCTCTGCCATCCTGTAGCAGCTGGTTTGAAAGAATGGTGAAATGGCCTTTTGAAGACTGTGTTACAGCATCAGCTAGGTGGAAGTACCTTTCAGGCTTGGGGCAAGGTCCGCCAGAAGGCTGTATAAGCTCTGAATCAGTGTCCAGTATACGTTGCTGTTTCTCCAATAGGCCGGATTCACAGGTCCAGGAATCAAGGGGTGGAAATGGGTGTGGTATTACACGCCCATTACAATTACATCTAGTGACCCAGTAGCAAAATTTTTGCCTCCTGTTTCTGCCACTTTATGCTCTGCTGGCCTAAAAGTCTTAGTTCCAGAGGGAGGAGTGATTCCACCAGGAGACACAACAATGGTTCCATTGAACTGTAAGTTAAGACTGCTGACCAGCCGCTGTGGGCTCCTGATGCCTCTGAATCAACAAAGAAGGGAGTTACTGTGCTGGCTGGGGTGAAGGATCCTGATTACCAAGGGGAAATTGGACTACTACTCCACAGTGAAGGTAAGGAAGAGTGTGTCTAGGATACAGGAGATCCCTTAGGACATCTCTTAGTATCACCGTGCCTAGTGATTAAGGTCAATGGAAAAATACAATGACCCGACCCAGGCAGGACCACCAATAGCCCAGATCCTTCAGGAATGAAGGCTTGGGTCACCCCAACAGGTAAAGAACCATGATCAGCTGAGGTGCTTGCTGAAGGCAAAGGGAATACAGAATGGATAGTGGAAGAAGGTAGTTATAAATACCAGCTACAACCTTTGTTTTCTTTTCTCTCTTACTCCTTTGTTATGTAATATAAGATGTGTTGATTTTATATCACACTATTTAAGTATTGTTAATTTTACATCATAGCATTAAGTTATAGGATCTCAAGGACAGAGTAAACATCACTCAAGGACTTTATATCTTCTTCTAGGGAAGAGATTAGTGTGTTTTTGGTTGTATGCCGGAGAGTTGTATCACGTTGGGCAGAATTGTGATTTTGTTATTGTCTTCATTTGGAGATTAAGTATGGTTTAAGGAGATGTGTATGACCGCCAAGTTGACAAGGGGTAGACTTGTGATGGCTAATTTTATATGTCAACTTGACTGGCCGTGGGGTGCCAGATTAAACATTATTTCTGGGTATCTCTGTAAGGGTGTTTCCAGATGAGATTGGCATTTGAATATACATATTTGAATATAAATATACATTATACATCCTACACAACACTAATATAGACATTATATGGAGTCTCTGGCAAGTTCTAATAGAAGAATCACAGGGTAGAACCCAAGTTTCTGGAGAAGCCATCTACAGCTGTGTACTATACACCATTCACAAAGCAGCTGCTGATCTGCTACTGGATCTGGTAGGTACTGGCCATCTAAACACAGGACATCAAATGACTACATGACCAGAGCTGACCATCCTGAGTTGGCTGCTTTCAGACCCACTAGGTCCTAAGTTTAGGTGGGCCCAGCAACAATCCATTGTATAATGAAAGTGGTATATCCGGAATCAGGAGCCAGCAGGTCCTGAAGGCACATGTAATTCTGACAAACAGGTGGCTCAAATCCCCATGTCACCTACCCCCATGGCACCGATGCTTCTCCCTTAGTTTACACCTTCAGCTCCATAATTAACTGCTAGAAGAGGAAAAAATCCTGAGTCTGGTTCACAGATAGGTCAGCTCAGTATGTTGGTTCAGTTAAGCCTATTCTCGGATGGCCCAGAAGGACTGTGGCAGAAAGAACTTCTTCCCGTGGGCAGGACTCCAGGCAGGGTAGCTTGTTATCCATTTTGTGTGGAGAGAAGAGTAGCCCAATGTAAGGATATATACAAACTCCCAGGTAGTGGAGATTGGTTTGCCTGTTTAGTCAGGGGTCTGAAAGCAGCAAGATTGGAAGACTGAGGACAAGGAGGTCGGTGAGAGGCAGTTGGGTGGATTTAATGGGAGCGGGCACAAAGCGCTCTTCCCATTGCATGTTAATGCCCACCAGAGACCATCCAGTGGTAGAGCAGCAGGTGGATAGGATGATTCAACCAGGAGAAGCCAGTCATCCTTTGTCTCTGGCTACCCCGGTGTCTTGTCTTTGTCTGCCAAAATGTGCCCATGAACTGGGTAGACGTGGTGGCAGAGACAAAAAGCATATGTTCTTCGAGCTACTGCTGCTGAATGTGCAACTTGTCAGCAGGAGAGACTCCTAATATAATATGATGCTGAGCCCCAAATGTAGTGCTACCCCTCAAGGAAACCAACAAGCCTCTTAGTGGCAAGTTATTTACATTGGACACTTTGTGTCATGGAGAGGGCAGTGATTTGTCATGACTAGGATTTACATGTATTTCCAGGTATGGGTATTCTTTCCTGCCTGCAGTTCCTCTGCTTTTCTGCTATCCAAGGGCTCACAGAGTATCTGATTTATCGACATGAGATCTTGCATGACATTTCTTTGAACCAAGGGATCCCCCTTACAGCAAAGGAGGTGTAGCAAAAGATAAATGACCATGGTACCCCATCCTACCGCATACTACATCATCCATCACCCAGAAGCTGCAGCCTGATAAAGCTTTGGTATTGTCTCTCATAGGTATAGCTAAGGCATCAGCTTTGAAATGATACCCTGTGAGTATGGGGCTCTGCCTTTCAGGATCCAGTATATACTTCGTAATGGTTAATTTTATGTGTCAGTTTTCTAGGCCATGGTTCCAGATATTTAGTCAAACGTTATTCTGAATTTTTCTGTGAGGTTGTTTTCGGATGAGATTAAAATTTAAATTGGTGGATTTTGAGTAAAGCAGATTGCTTTCCATAATACAGGTGGGCCTCATCCAATCAGTTGAAGGCCTGGATAGAACAGCTCAACTCTTTGAAAGATTCCAGATCAATGGACCACTTTAGATCCATTCTGTCTGAGTGGGCATGTCCTTTTTTGGGTCACAGAGCCCTTTAAAAATCTGATGAAAGTGCAAGATGTTCCCACTAGTAAATTGTATATATGAACCATACATAGTTTATTTTGCAAATAAATTTAGGACAGATACTAAGGAAAATCCCTCATTAATCTGCCACGTTAAAACCCTTTTCTATATTTTCCTTCGTTAAAGGAAGATCTTGGTTTTGTTGTGGCAGCCAAAATATCCACAAGAAGTCAACAGATGGAATTAGTTAACAATGTAGTATCAAGCTTTGGACTAAGACATAAGGTTTCTCCCAAGTCATCCTATTGGGTCTTCCAGAAGACTGAGAGATTTAAAATGTACCAGAAATATTTTATTTGACTTTTTAAGTAGTCGCTGAGAGCCCCAAACATAATTAGGTTTACCATCAGCGGAATGCTTCCAGTGTGTTTAGTTTCAGAACTGTTTTCTTATCCAACATGTCCCTTCTTCAATGTCAATCAGGGAAGAAGTTCTTAAGCACCCAATATCTGAAGATATTGCATGATTTCTAGTGTAATAGCCTCTTAATTTCCTTTTTTATCATATTTGATGCTAACAGTTGTATTGCTGTTTGACTTACTTGTGTTTATTGACTGTTTCCCCATAAAATTTAAGCTCAATCCAAGCAAAGACCTTGTTTATCTTGCATATCACCGCACTTCTAGGGTATTGTACAGAGCCACACGTAAGTTAGGGGCTAAGAAATATTTGTTACATGAAAGAATAGTACATTTACAGAGTTCATGGTAAGACTCACGGTTAAATAATTATCTTGAAAGAGTACTTAGGAATGAGATCTGGGCCATTAACTGTGTTTGTAATAAATTCTTTTCTTGATGATGACGGAAACTGTTGTGATGATGAAGATGATAACATCAGCTACCTTTCCTGCTGCTGCGGGGTCAACTGAAGTGGGTTGTCCAGAAGAAATAGACACGCTGAAGCACAGCTTCAAACAATATCCTTTAATCTCTGACTGCTGGGAAGCCCAGCCACAGAGAATCTTGTCTGGGGGTCAGGATCCCAAGGGAGCAAACTATGAGCAAAGTTAGTTCATGAAGAAAGAAAAGCCGAGTCGCTGATGGCACCAGGAATTGCAAACAGTGGTCACAGTTGCTACCATTGGATGGCCCGATGGCTATTAGAGCTCAAAGCCCTGCTCTCCTCTCCCAGGCTTTCCAACTAGTCTTTACAATGGCCTTGGGAAGTAGCCCTTCCAAAGGGAAAGACCATATATCACTCTTACTCATTTCTAGCTCTAATTTATCAAGAAAGACATATGGAGACATTTATCGCAATTATTATTAATACCTTTTCCTCCATACTTTAATATTTATTTTATATAAGTTGAAAGTCCGTATCATGTAAACAGTTTTTTTCACCTGTCCGATATTATATGAGAAGTCTCAGTTTATTATTTGTTGGCATGTTCATCTTAAGCATTAGGAACTATGCCTATTTCCTGCTATTTACAATTTTAAACAGAACAAAACCTCAAATTAAAAAAAAAAAGTTTCGACACGTTTGTGAAGTCCATCCTACACTTTTGTAAGCAAATAAACACCAATACCCTTATGAACACGCATACACAAAGAAAAGAAAAAAAAGAAAGGAACTTGGCCTAGAACTTCTTGCTCCGTTTCACTGTGACTTGATATTGTTTTCCTGGTCCACATCTAGGACTGGAAAATGGTGGCTGATTGCATCCGAGGTTACGCTTGTGACTTTTATTTCCTGCTTCTACCTGAAGCAAGATATCCAAAGAGTGTGTTGGAAGGACTTGTGTTTTCATGATTTCTAGTCCGGTGTCTCAGTCACAGAGTACGGAGGAGTTTGGGTCCACTCCAAAGAGCAACTTCTTCTGAAGCACAAAACCTCAGACCGTGAGGTCCCATTTACACACAGTTATTTCCATGGGGTAGGTGGCAAGTTCTCAACATAACCTTGTCTGTGAGATAGATACAAGTATCTCTAGGACATTTTTATAGCCGGCTCCATACGGTAATTAGCCCCAGCACTGGAGTATTCTAGAAACTCCTAAGCCATGGGCAATGATTAAATTTGGCGTGAAGGTAAGCACGGTTGCTCTCCACTGTGTAGTTAAAAACAAAAAGTGGGCACAGGGAAAGTACTTGATCTGCCCTTTCTTCACCCACTGCATTTTCATTTCCTCTTCCACTACCCCAGGGGTCTAATAATGGACCCTATCATCCCATATTTAAAAGAGCTTTAAATATCCATGCAGAGTACAAAATTGTAGTAGGAATTTGGGGGTTTGCTTTTCTTTCGGGTTTTGTGACTTACTTACTAGGTTCAGCGTACTTCGTAATATATCCCCGAAAGCACAGGATCCTGAAGGCAAATTCCCTTGGGGAGAGTGGCCCTGCGGGCTGATTAGCACAGTTTGCCTGCTTTGTACCTCCCTCCTGCTCAGGTATTCGGTGTTCAGCCAGCCAGACGAGCTTGTGCTGGCTCCCCGGGTCCCTTGCTCCATTTTCATTCGAGCCAGTGATGCAAAGTCCCCAGCTTGGCCTGTCAGAACTTGATAGCTCTGTAAACATTGAAATCTTTGTTGCCATAACAGCAGGAAAAATAATATGGGATCCTGCATATAAATATAGCGGAGGCCTTGGGGGAATAGGAGCATTTCTAAATGACTTGAAGCTCTGTCATGGCATAATCTCTTATAAATAAATGTCACCGTAGTCACTGAATGCAGCCTGGATCTTTGCCTGCCCGGGGTGCTTAGCCTTCTAGACAATAGTTATGCTAAGGGATTATCTTTTAACATAGTGCAGTTATCTCCTTTGTTTGTTTTCTTTTTTCATTATTCACATAAGCCAAGGGAAATGAAAAGCATCTTATTTCAGGCAAAAGGGCCTGTGAATGATTAACTCTGGTTCCTTGCATGGGACTCTGCATAGCAACCCCTTGGCTTACAACTAGAAAAAGGCTCAAGGCAGCAACAGCAGCCCAGGGACCTGAGACCAACACTCTCAAACGGAGGTGGTGAGGAACTGGTCAAGTCTAAGCACTGTGTTTATGAGCCGGATTCTCTGTAGCTGGCTCATTTTCATTTTGCATTGGTTTTGTTGCACTTTTCTTGGTGGAGATGTGTTTTGCTGACCTTCAGTTTCCCATGGACTCTTGCTTTTGGAGTATACTGGAGGATCCAAGTGAAACTTGGCTATGCGAACGCCTTCATCTGGTTTATGCCACCATATTTTACACGTTTTCCCCCTTATACTGTCCACTACTGAGCTAACACTGGCTACATTTTACATTAAAGAATGGAACTAACAGATAGCTTCATAATGACCTTGAGTTTGAATTTTAGCTCAATGAAAATTTTGTTGGTAAAATGTGGATCTCCTGGAATTAGACATAGCACAAAGTGTCAGATGAATGAAAGAGCAGCAAATGGTGTGATTTCATGGTTCCAATTAAAAGGACATGAGTGTGTTAAAGACCCACATTGTGCAAATATAGGGATGAAATCAAAACCAATTCTGTATCTTTTTGTGGACATTTGGTGTTTAAACATTTACATAACAAGGTCTATTTTCATGGAAAGCAAGACCTGAGTTAAAAAGAGTCAGAAGAAAATGAAGTGTAAGCTGAGGACAGAAGAAACATTGGAAAACTTAGGAAAATGTAGTATAGTTATAAGAGAGCCAAAATATTTTGGACACTTAAATTTAGACTGCAAGTCAATCCAGATGTTTATTTATTAACGTTAATAATGTTTCCAGTCTTGTTATAGAATACGAAATCCCAGGGGTTCCACTTCTGAGTTTAAAGACAAATGCGCGGTCTTCACTCCTTTTCAGCTCTGTTTTAATTTTAGAGGTTTTCTATAGCCATGATTTTCCTGTAAACGTGTTTGCAAAATCTTGAGCAGCTCCTGATGCCTAGCAGAAAGTCTCAGTGAAACACGGGTCTAGCAAAGCTTTCCCCTTTCTGCATTTGTCTTCTTGCTTCCATGGCAATAAAGGGAGAAACTTGGCATGAGAATATAATCTGTTCCCGCCTGTTTCTCATCTGAAGTCATAAACCTCCGCCATCCCACACAAGACTAGAATTTTAGCTGGCATAAAACAGCTGTCTGCTTACAGGTTTATTCCGGTAGTAACCAAAGACAAAACCATTTTAATTGAAAGTTCTAGGCTGTTCTCAAAATCTTCACAATCTCTGGGGTCATCCCCAAGAGGAAACCATTGAGGAAAAGGTACAAGTTACCTCCTTTCTTATCGTTTTTGACACACCGTATGTTTACGAGGTTTGAGAACATTTCACCCTTCTGGTTTCTCTAGATTGAGTGCCATGGAGAAAAGGAGGCAGGGTTGGGGGGGGGTAGGGTCACAAGCTCAAAAGCCCTAGGGCTCAGGCACACAAGCTAAGTCAGCTGCAGTCTAGGGGAGGGAGTGGTCTGTCGGAAAAGGCGTCTGCTGCTCAGCTGCCCCCAAAGTTACCATGTGGGAATGTGAAGAGTTTTACCAGATATTCTGGTTTGTCAGTAGAAGTTCCCCAATCCTGATTTTTATGTGAATTCTGCATAGTTTTAAATGTTGGCAATTTTTAATTTGAATTGAAGCTGAACATTGTGAAGGTCAATCAAAACATGGCTCTTGAACGCTCGGGGCCGCTAGTGTCCAACCCCCAGGCTTGGCCCCTGATTCACTACGGGTAGACCTTACCTTTCGCAGCTTCTTAGGTTCTAAAGCCGTCAAGTGGCCTAATGGTTACACATTTTACTTTTTATTCTAGGTAGTCTGACAGAAAGTAAAGAACACAGGTTTGGAGCCAGGGAGATACAGATTTTCCTAGTTCCAGATTTTTACCAAATTGTGACCTGCAGCAGCTTAGTGAATCCTTGAAGCCTCTCTTGTAACCGGTGGAAATGAAAACCTGTTTTACCGGGTGTTTGCAGGGGTAAATATACAACTAGATGTAACATGCTTAGCCTGGTGCATTTAGGTGATCTTTGCATGGGTGTTACCATCCTGATCATTACCAGCAGGTGATCCTCTTTGGACGACACAGCACCTCCTTCCCAACGAGCTCCTCTCAGGACAGGGAGAAGGGCCTTGCTGAAGACGTAATGTGCTGTGCAATACAAAGAAATTGTATCAAGAGTCATTTCTAAGGCCTTAAAGGATTTTAGGACTCGAAGAAACCTTCACAAAACCAACTAACAGCTGGAAATTAATAGAAATATCAGTTTTATCCTAAACATCAATATTTTAAACCATACAAATGAATGATGTTACTGAAATGCAGTTAAGAACATTTGATTTATAAAAAATAAAACCAAAGACCTTATCCGGAACCATGTTGTAAAGTAAAAGAATGTAGGTTAACTTTTTTCCTCCCAATTTCTGCGGGAGTATTTACTCGGAAATAAATGGATGCATGCCACTTATAATATATCCTTCTTTTGTATCCAGGCACGTCTGCTATTAGGGAGATTTCTTCTCTCCTAACTCTAGGTCCATGATCTCTGGAGGATGGTGGCAAGGGGTCACTCAGACAATTGGGGTGCACCAAAATGGAGTCTGAGAAGATAACTGATGTTTTCTTGCTTTCTGTTAAAAGTTAGGTGCAAGTTAAAGTTTCAGCTTTTGAAGGAAGAGTGTTCCTTTCTTCCTTCTCCTGGACCAGCTGTAGGTAATAACAGAAAACAAAACAAAACTGACAAATAGTTCAGGGGTAAAAATAAAACAGGATAGACGTGTAAGATGATTCAGTGTATCTGGTGTCTTTTACATGACTTATCCTCTTGCTTGACAAGAGCTCTTTGACAGCATGATAAGGAGTGATGTTGCTGTGTGATGGATTATTTGAAGTGCTCATCTATGAGCCATTGATATATTTACTGACAAAACTCTTTTATTCCTAAAATGTAATGGCATATGATGCTGGTCCTGTAGGAGTCTCAAAGACTTTTGCTGACATTTAAGAGTTGTAGAGAATAATAATAATATTGTCATCTACCATGAGATAGGAACTATGCTAGGTGCTTAATGGACATTGTGTAAAATCCTCATCACCTTTTATGTAGGTCTTTATCTCCATTTTACAGAGGGGTCAGTTGAGTCTCAGGCATATAGGGCTTCCCTTGGGTCACACGGATGGTTAGATGAGGCTAGGATTAAACCAGATTTGTTGCTCTAGGCCTCTCTACACCGTACTTTCTCCAGTATTGAGAGAGTAACTTCCCCAACTTGCAGAGAATGTAAATTACCTAGAAATCATCAGCAATGTCAGAACCGCCAGCCATCCAACAGCCAAGCTCAAAATAGAACAAGATTACCTGTCACATGACAGGCATAATTAGTTGAGATCCCTTGTTATTTCTTAAAGAGAGAGAGTTTCTCCCTCTTTTGCTCTCTGCATACGACATAGAAAGAAATTGATAAAAAGAGGGGTGATAAGGAGTAGAATAATGAGAAATTGGGCCTGACAAATGCATAAAGAAACTATGTCTGCCTCTTCCTTTCTCTCTGATAAACTCAGGCTCCTAAAGTAAATGAAGGGCTGGTAAGTTTGACCGTAGAAGATGTCAATGGCTACAGGTGTCTGACATTCCCTCGACTAGAAGAAGTGGTTATGCACTAAATGTCCTGTGAACCAGTTAGGCCTTTGGTAACTTTCTTTGCGTCCATTCTCGCTGGGGACCCCTTCGCCCCAACACTTTTTTCAATCCTGGTTCAGCCATCCCCACTGTAAGAAGACTATTAGATGAGTAATAAGTTAAAGGGCCATGGTGTGCAGAAAGAAGCCCTCACACTTCCCAGGAGATGCATTTGCATGACAAAACAGAATGTAAGCACTGAGGGTGGCCACCCGTCCACCCTTTCTTTCCCTTTGGCAAAGGGTAGTAGGTCGTTTACTCACATCAAAAAAATTAGTTTACGTTGGAACATCAGGATGGGACTCAGAAGGAGTGAGAAAAAACATGTGAAGTGCATTTCTTGCAAGAGAGGCAACAGGAAGGCAAAGCAAAATCACAGAAGGCCCATCTTAGCACTTACGTTAGTTCACATCTTCATTGTGCCTGTTGATGGCACTGTCTCAGGAATCACTTAGATCAGCGGCTCCAGGTTCCCCAAGGTGTTCCTGAGTCTGAATCCCTGGGAGGATGGAGAGGCAGAGCTTTTTCATCTTACAAATGATCCACAGGTGGTTCTGATGTGCAACAGCAGACTTCGACCCTTTAGGTAACCCCCTCCAGGGTTCCGGGGTTTGTTTGTTTTTCTTTATCTATTCCAAATAAATATGCATGACTACGGTATATTTACACCAAGTACCCAGATCACCATAATAAAAGTACAGCAAAGGGATTCTCAAAAAAAAAAAAAAAAAATCAAAATATACTTCCCTTCAAAACACTGTGATTTATGAACTAGGTGTGATAAAATGGAGATAGACTCTTTAAAGAACACGTGTAATTAGGGTCAAAACAATATTAGTACAGTCAGATTCCTGATCAGAATTTAGGAGTGAGGTTGGTTGAAAGTTCATTATGCTGATGTGTCTGGTTTGACCCTGGTGACTTTGCATCCAAGAGGTTAGGGATGCTGGCAGCAGAGCTGCAAATAAGCGTGAAGGTTTTAGGAAAAATAAAAAGTTAAGGGAGAGGGAGAGAGCGAGGTGAGAGAGAGTCTCAGTATGAACTGATGGAAAGTGAATATATCTCTGCTGAAAAGAAGAGCAAAGGTCAGAAGGAACCAGGAGTGAACCACCAATAAATATGGATGCTCCTAAGTGTATATGATCTGAGGAGGACAGTTATGACCTAAGGCTGAGCAAGTGACCTTAAAGTAAAGGCAGAAAAGGACCCAACAATTCCAGGGAGTGGCAGGACCTGCAGCAGGGAGTGAAAATAGAAGAAACCATTGGGTCTAGTGAGCCCCAAGGATCAGGGCTAGGAGAGTTTCCTGAGACAACAATGGTGGAAACACAGAGAGGCCTTGGAAGAGGCTAATGCTGTCAACCTCTGCCAGGCCAAGTCGCACGGAACCGTATACTTGTGACTTTGCGCATCTGGATATAGTTTGAATCCTAAGAGTCCTTTTGATTGTAGTAAAAACAGTTGCACACTTGAAAGGACTGTGCGTGCTAGATCCCAGTAAACAGGCTGGGTGTGGTGAATGGCCAGAGTGAAAGGAAAAAGTTCAGAGGCATGGTCTTTGGAAGAGAAAATCACCCCTCTTAAATAGTTGTTGTCTGGGGGTTGCTGGAAGTTATGCAAGAGAAGGAGTATCTGGGAACCTAACTAAGAGGACCGTCTGTCAGAGGAGGCGGCCCACAGCCTAGACCAGCAGGTTCAAGAGCTCAGAGGACAGACCTGTGAGAAGATAAGAGGGCGTGTCAGTGAAACGGAGAGGAGGAGCCTTGAGAGATGAGGACAGTCCATAAGGGAAGGCTGACGTCACTGAGAGCAAGGGCAGATTATGAACCGAAATCAGGAAGCATGAGGGAACGAATTTGGAGAGGGGAAAACTGAGCGTAGGGCTCTATGCCCAGAAGCACATGAAAGGCTAATGAAAGACTCCTTCACGAGGCAACTCAGGGAGATGCTGGCGCAGGCGGGGGTGGTGAGCTGCTCAGACGCCATTTTGACTTCACGTGAAATGGTAGGTCTGGGGCCGAATGGGTAAAGATCCCTTGCTCGCTTCCTCTAAAATCTCAGAGTGAAATATCAGCTTGGACCTAGGGAAGGAGGGAGATGAGACTAAGTTAGCAGTCTGCAAAGGGGAGCCTTTGGGGACATAAAAGAAAAGTAGTGCGAGAGAGCCCCTTGTGGAACTTTCTGAATACTCAAGACTGTTGCCAAGTAGGGACTACTCTGCAACTCAAATTTCCTCACAAAATAGAAAGACTATGTGCACGTGAGTGAGGTGCCTGTGTTGGACTGAGGCTAGGGTGGAGGAGGGGATAATACTTAGGAATACCAGAACATGGTAAAAGGCCATAACCCAAGGGATGAAATTCCTGGAAGTGAAAATTTCCCCTTACTGACCGTGAGATGACCATGCTAATTAAGTCAGGTTTAGTGCAGAAGAACTGTAACAGAAAAGTCTTTTCTGTGCAGTTAAGGTATTGACAACAAGAATATTGGGTTTTTTTTAACATCTTTATTGGAGTGTAATTGCTTTACAATGGTGGGTCAGTTTCTGCTGTATAACAAAGCAAACCGGCTATACATATACATACATCCCCATATCTCCTCCCTCTTGCGTCTCCCTCCCTCCCACCCTCCCTGTCCCACCCCTCTAGGTGGTCACAAAGCACTGAGCTGATCTCCCTGTGCTATGCGGCTGCTTCCCACTAGCTAGCTATTTTACATTTGGTAGTGTATATATAAGTCCATGCTACTCTCTCACTTCATCACAGCTTACCCTTCCCCCTCCCCGTATCCTCAAGTCCATTCTCTACATCTGCGTCTTTATTCCTGTGCTGCCCCTAGGTTCTTCAGAACCATTTTTGTTGTTGTTGTTCCATATATATGTGTTAGCATATGGTATTTGTTTTTCTCTTTCTGACTTACTTCACTCTGTATGACAGTCTCTAGGTCCATCCACCTCACTACAAAGAACTCAATTTCCTTTCTTTTTACGGCTGAGTAGTATTCCATTGTATATATGTGCCACATCTTTATGAATTCATCTGTCGATGGACACTTAGGTTGCTTCCATGTCCTGGCTATTGTAAATAGAGCTGCAATGAACATTTTGGTACATGGTTCTTTTTGAATTATGGTTTTCTCAGGGTATATGCGCAGTAGTGGGATTGCTGGGTCGTATGGTAGTTCTATTTTTAGATTTTTAAGGAACCTCCATACTGTTCTCCATAGTGGCTGTATCAATTTACATTCCCACCAGCAGGGCAAGAGGATTCCCTTTTCTCCACACCCTCTCCAGCATTTATTGTTTCTAGATTTTTGATGATGTCCATTCTGACCGGTGTGAGATGCTATCTCATTGTAGTTTTGATTTGCATTTCTCTAATGATTAATGATGCTGAGAATTCTTTCATGTGTTTGTTGGCAATCTGTATATCTTCTTTGGAGAAATGTCTATGTAGGTCTTCTGCCCATTTTTGGATTCGGTTGTTTGTTTTTATGATATTGAGCTGCATGAGCTGCTTGTATATTTTGGAGATTAATCTTTTGTCAGTTGCTTCCTTTGCAAATATTTTCTCCCATTCTGAGGGCTCTTTTCATCTTTTTTATGGTATCCTTTGCTGTGCAAAAGCTTTTAAGTTTCATTAGGTCCCATTTGTTTCTTTTTGTTTTTATTTCCATTTCTCTAGGAGGTGAGTCAAGAAGGATCTTGCTGTGATTTATGTCAAAGAGTGTTCTTCCTATGTTTTCCTCTAGGAGTTTTATAGTGTCTGGTCTTACATTTAGGTCTTTAATCCATTTTGAGTTTATTTTTGTGTATGGTGTTAGGGAGTGTTCTAATTTCATTCTTTTACATGTACCTGTCCAGTTTTCCCAGCACCACTTATTGAAGAGGCTGTCTTTTCTCCATTGTATATTCTTGCCTCCTTTATCACAGATAAGATGACCATATGTGTGTAGGTTTATCTCTGGGCTTTCTATCCTGTTCCATTGATCCATATTTCTGTTTTTATGCCAGTACCATACTGTAACAAGAATAGTTTAAGTGAATTGGTTAAAGAGAATAAGAAATTGTGTAATCAGTAAAGAAAGAGAATGTGTGTATCTGGTTAGTTTTATATAAGGGTATAACATAAAAATTTTTTAAAAATTAGGTCAAAATTCCCAGAAGTAATATATGAATACCACTGGGGTTTTCTAGTAGAAGGAAGAATTTATATTGAAAATATTGTTACAGGCAGGCACACTCTGTCAAAGATGGTGTATCCTGAGCAAGAAGAGTTTATGGAGGTCTGAATCAAGAGGACACTATATCTTGTTCATAAAAGATGCTTGATATGCATTTATTGGGTGGATTAAATCAGTATATATTGAGTAATTGAACAAATTGATGAATAAATGAAAGATGTAGGTGTATGTTCCATTTGGGAAGTCTTTCTCCAAATGGGTTAACTGCCCTTCCATGGGCTCCCATACAATCCTGTAATCCCCTATTTTATCCTACTGTGTACTGTGCTCTCCTACTAAACTGTAAACTACTTGAGGGTAGAAATTAATTCTTGTTCTTCATGATAATTCCAGCTCTGACCACAGTACCCTGCACATAGTAGACATTCAAGAAATAATTGTGTAGATGAATGACATTATTTACTAGAGTACTAGTTTAAACCAAATGTAACGTTAACATTACACATGGCAGAGTAAAAGGGGTACTTAAAAAACACTTAAATAGGGTTTCCCCGGTGGCGCAGTGGTTGAGAGTCCACCTGCCAATACGGGGGACGCGGGTTCGTGCCCCGGTCCGGGAAGATCCCACATGCCGTGGAGCGGCTGGGCCCGTGAGCCATGGCCGCTGAGCCTGCGCGTCCGGAGCCTGTGCTCCGCAACGGGAGAGGCCACAACAGTGAGAGGCCCGCGTACCGCACAAAAACGAAAACAAACAAACAAAAAAACACAAGTAACATCTAGAAAGTCCGTTAAAGAGATAAAAGTGGCAGAAGGACAGTGTTATTACTGTAATTTGAACATGTATTTAGGCTAGCAGATGGATTGTAATGATGCAGAGTGAACAGCAATTCCTTTCTTGGAAATGAAGGGAAAAAGAATTGAGGGTGGAGACATGCTTTTTGCCGAAAACCCAGGAGACTGTTCTCTCCTCACCCCCTCAACCCCCAAATAATCCAGACTATTAGATTAAATTTAGGTTATTTTTTGAAAAAAAATTTCAGAGGAAATCCAGCATCTATCTCCCCCTACTGGTGTCATATTGAGTGATGTCTAACTTTTTTCTTTTTCTTTTAACTGAGAAACGTTTTAATTAAGACAAATATTTTCATTTGTTGTTTGCAAAAAAAAAATATTATACTTAATATAAAGTTTAAGCATCCTATATTGGAGGTTTGTGTTGCGATAGGCTTTACCAAGATTTGGAATGTAAATTGGAGTATAAATTGTTTCATCACAGATGAGGAATGGTTAAATATTTCTGCTAGTTCATCTGTGATTAGCAGATTTTATATGACAGTGGATTATAATTGGCTGGCACAATGAAAAATTTTAAGTTTGTATTATAGAAAATTTCAAACATACACAAAAGTAGAGAGAAAAATATAATGAACTTCCATGTACCCATCATCCAGCTCCAACAAACAAGTCACAGCTAATCTTGTTTTATTTATTACTTCCCCAAGGTCCCACATGCAGATCACTCTGAAGCAAAGTCCGAGCATTGTATCACTTCATCTGTGTTTCAGTATGAACCGAAAAGGTAAGGATGCTTCAAATATCCCTATTTTTAAGCATGCTCAAAGTTAGCAATAGTCCCTTAACATCAGCAAATATCCAGTCAGTGTTCAAATTTCCATGCTTGTGTTAAAATTTGTAATTATTTATTTTACAGTCTGTTTGAAACAGGCTTTTAATAAGGGCTATGGATTGTAATTTTGTTTGATATGCTTCTTATATTTCATGGAACTTATGAGATTTGTTTCCTCCTCCATCAATTGTTTTGGGTATTATTTTTGTTAAGAAAAGTGCATCGTTTGTTCTGAGCAGGGTTCCACGGTCTGCAACTTGCCGACTGGACCCCCACAGTGCTGTGTAACACACACCTCTGTCCCCTATATTTCCTGTAAATACAGGAAATTGGTAGTTAGATCCAGAGGCTTCATTTTATTCAGGTTTTATTTGTTGTTGTTGTTCTGTTTTTGTTCTTTTGTTTTTTTGCAAGGTGCTATTGTGTACTTCTTTCACTCAATGTCTGGCAGCAATTGAAGTTCCTTCTTTAGAGGGGTAGAGTAGACTTTCCAACAGAAGTTTCTGTGGTGATGGAAGTGTTCCATATCAGTACATATATGTTCTGTATCTGTACTAAATGAGCCATATCTGTTCTATATCTTAATACAGTAGTCACTAGCCACGTGTAGCTCTTAAATGTGGCTAGTGTGATTGAGAAACTGACTCTTTAATTTAAAAAATTTTAATTACTGTAAATTGAAATGTAAATAGCCACATGTGTCTAGTAGCTACCATATTGGATAGTATAGCTGCAGACCCATTAATTCATTAAGGGCTGCAAAATGATAATGCTATTATTCTATTATCTTTTTCTTTACTTATTAGTTGGAATATTTTTGTAAAGAGATACTTCCTCTTAACAACTATGTTGCTACTATGAGGTTCAGTTTATACAGAAAAGACAGAAAAATTCCTTAATTCTTACTCTCTATTATCAGCTGTCAAAATAATAAACTGTTTCCTTCGCATTCTCCAAAAGTGATGCATCCTCATCCTCAAGTGTTTTTTGTTGTTTTTATGTAGTCATAATTTGCATTTTAATTTATTGTAGTTGTTTATGCTCAAATTGGTTCATCCTTGGCCAGAGGGGGTTTATTCAAACTATCTCCTGAGTGCTCTTGCTATGATCCTACGAGTCTCTGATAGTGTTATGGCTTTCTGGTGTGCGATCAGGTATTCCAGGATCATCTTGGACATGTTACGCCTCATATCTGAAATTAGCAATTTTCTAAGATGCTCTGGTTCCATTTAGTGGTCAATGGTATTTCAAGAACATATAATCTGGGTACTATGGTGATCATTGCTATTTGGTTGGTCATTGTTTCTAGCCTTTACAAAAACAGAGTTAGAAATCTAGATTAAAAAAACCCCTGCATTGTGAGTTCATCCTGATACATGCAATTTAAAATCAGTGCTACAGCATTGCCTCTGGGCTTTTTTTTTTTTTTTTTTTAATACTGAAAATCTAGTTTCTTCTCAATGACACCAGTATAACTACTGGTTTCTTTTATTCCACAATACACACATAATAATTTCAGGATAACAATAGCAACCTACCAGCAATGAAATTATTATTGAAAAGGTGCACTCACCTTTGGTTTCATTTTTTCATGTTTATATATTTATTCCTAGAGTCTCCCTCCCTGATGGTATATTATTGTGTTTCAGGGTTATTTGAAATAGTTTCTCTGTGTAGTTTTGCCAAAAAAAGGATGCAAATTTCTATTTGTTTGTTTCCTTTTCTTTTTAGTAATTTTTAAAAAAACTGTAGTTTCATTTTGTAATTAGGTAGAGTATTTATGTGGCCCCAGAGTCATAGCCACAAAACACAGTACATTTTTAAAAATCTAGCTTCTTACCCTATCTCCTTAACTCTATTCCCTTGTCAGTTTTTATTTAAAAAATTGTAATTTAAGCCTTCATTTTTTATTTCAGGAAAGTGAATATATTTATATCTACCCTTTCTTAGATGAGCAGTAATACACTACACACTTTCCTCCTTTTTTTGGTCTTACTTAATAATGTATTCTGGAAATCACTGACTAATAAAATGCAGAGATCAACCTCATTCCTTTTTGTAGCTGCATAGTATTCCATGGAATAGATGTTCCATAGTTATTCAATAAATCCTCTATTGATGGACATTTAGGTTGTGGAAAGCTTTTTAAGGACATTTAAAATTATTACAGCAGGAGCATAAACAAATGCATTACCTTTCCCATAATTTTTCATTTTTCACTAGGTTCATATAGATATTCATAAAGATAAAAAGCATGAAATTATATTAATATCTAAGACAAATATTGGGGTGAAATTAAATTTACAGAAAGTTATAGGTCTGTGTATCCTCAAATAAAATATTTTAGTTTTCATTAATTATCTCTCTAGGGGACTGATGACTATTTTTCTGATCTTCAGATTTCTTAGGATAAACCTTAGTAAGGTTGGAAAAGTAAGGATGATTGAACTTGAGAGCTGTACATGATAGAAGAATCATCTTTTAGGAGGTGAAATGGTAATTGTTTTTGAAGAAAATTCTATTTTTACCGTCCACTCTTTGCCTGTAAGTTTTACAGGGGATTTGTGTTAGAGTACACTAATGAAATACTAGATAATTATTGTTCCAATATTTGGACTTGTGGTTGAACAAGGGGTTGGAAGATAGCTATTGGCAATAATTAGATATACTCCAGCCACTTCTTTATTCACTCTTTCATCATCTACTTTTCAGATATTTAGAAGGTAAAAAGCAAATGGCAACTGAAGAAGCATCAATAAATCAATAAATAAAGAGATACACTACACTGTTTTATTTAGGACATGTTCACATTTTCTCTCGTGCTGTGACAAGATGTGGGGTTTCAATCTGATCTGCTCTGACACTGTTCCCCTTAATTCTCCCTCAACTCTGTTTAGAGATGAGCGTTTCTGTAAGTTCTCACACATGCTTGTTTGTTCATTAGAAGCTGTTGTAATTTTGATGGTAATGCTCTACTGCTTATAATTCCAACAGGAGTTGATTTTGTTTATGCAATAAGTAAATGCTAATTCAAGCTACTCTCTTTAACCTTGAACTGTACATCAGGGGAGTTATACCTATGGTAGATGACTTAAAAGAGGGAAATACCAGTTGGGGCCTTGTATGTATCAATATAATGGGAAATACACAGTGTTCTCAAGAGCTCTACATCTCACATCTCACAAACCCCATGCTTCCCCATCACTCCGTTGTGAGCAAGACACTTCCGTTAAGTTAGGCCTTAGAGTTCATGCTTTACTGACTTCTGAGTGGACCAGTTGCACAGGTATGGCCTGTGAGACAGGCCTATGCAGGGTGGGAAAGCTAGCTCTGGACAGAAGCAAAACCAGGGAAATCAGGCATTTCTAAGGAGTCAAGGAAGGGCTTGCCTTTTAAGAAAGACCAGAAATTCAACTTAGGATATACTTGAGGGACTTTCCTGGTGGAGCAGTGGTTAAGAATCCACCTGCCAATGCAGGGGACACGGGTTCGATCCGTGGTCTGGGAAGATCCCACATGCCCCAGAGCAACTAAGCCCTTGTGCCACAACTACTGAGCCTGCGCTCTAGAGCCCACGAGCCACAACTACTGAGCTGGTGTGCCGCAACTACTGAAGCCCACACGCCTAGAGCCCCTGCTCCACAACAAGAGAAGCCATTGCAATGAGAAGCCCATGCACCGCAACGAAGAGTAGCCCCTGCTCACCACAACTAGAGAAAGCCCATGCGCAGCACTGAAGACCCAACACAGCCCAAAATAAAATTAATTAATTAATTTAAAAAAGATATACTTGACACTATTTGTACCTTTCTAAGAAGACCATTCTTCTCAACATACTATAAAACAAATAATAAACAGAAACCCCAACTAAATAGAATGAGGAGCTCTCACGCCCTGTGATGATAGCAGAGCCCAACGAGAAGAAGAAAGACTCCTTTTCTTTCCTGGCAAGGAATCAGCCAATGAAAAGCCATGGACACTGCTTTACTATAACCCTCCCGACTTCCTTTTCCTTCCTATGAAAGCGCTGTCCTGCCCTTGCCACGTGGGGACTTGCGTGTGGCTCGCCATGGTTGCAGACCCTGAATTGCAATTCTCTGCTGATCCTGAATAAACCCATCTTTGCAGGAGAAATATCTGGCAGTCTGTTTATTTCAGGCAACAATACTAAGCAGTAGGTGGAAGCTGAGGTGTCTTAGTCTGCATTTTCTAACATGCAGAGATTTGGCTATGAAATGGAGTGGCCAGACTAAACACAGCCCAGTCATACCATGAGGGCAAGAAAACCAAGCACTAGCTTCTGGATTTGTCAGTATTTTAGGAATAAAATTTTTTTTTCATATATTGCCATTCTGCCTGTAGAGCTAATTTTCCTGCTTTGAGATTTTATAGTATTAGGCTGCTTGTGGAATTCATATATTTAAGATAAAGTGTATATCTATTAGATATTAAAGGTACTTACTGGCCAATGATTTCAATAATTTATTATGTATGCATTGCATATTTTTCCTAGTATTTTATTTTTCTTAGAGTCTTGAAGGGCTGGATTTAAGGTAAAGTGAGTGAGCCTCTCATCTCAGGCACAGAATTTAACAGTTTCAAAAACCTCAGTAATAAAGATAAATGCTATTTTAATGCAACATTTAAAAAAATCTAAATTAGTGCAAAAAAATCCCCAAACCCCTTGATAAACACTGTGTGGAAATTTTCAATAAAGACAGGATCTGACTCTGCATTTGAACAACTCTACCTCACTCACCTCACCCTAATTCTGGCCCTGATTCCGATAAAACTTTATTTAAAAAAAAGGCAGGTAGGCTCTGGGGCATAGTTTGTTCATTAACAAAATCACATTAAACGATTATTTATCCAGATCATTGCATTTTTTGGCACCCCCTTACATTTTGCCTTCTAGTCCCTGTTTTTGAGCTAAACTTGGATTGATTAAGTCCCACTCTATCACTTTTACAGGTAAGGTTAATGTGAAGGCCCACAGAGGTGACGTGACAAGCCCAAAGTCAAACAGACAAGGATAACAGGGTTGAGATCTGTCATGGTTTTACGTGCTCTATCTCCCCAGTTAAATTCCTTGAGGATAAGATTCTTGACTCCTATTTCTTGTTTGTTATGCAGTGCTCTGTGGAGAGTAGCCTCCCTCACCCCTATACTTGCTATTGCCTTGCTATCTGAATTCTATCAGTTATTTGTGTGACCTTAAAAATGATACTCACTTTTTATTGTCCTAATCTGTGTCTACATGATACCCCATGCAGGGTCAATACAGTGAAAAAAATATTTGAAATGAAGAGAAAAGACAACAAAACTTCCTGAAGCCAAAAACCGTTTGCATACCACTACACGGACAAAATAGCTGTTAAGTGTTTGCATTTTCTTATTAACTGGTTTGTGGTGTTGTGTAGATACAGGCAGGATTTGCTAGTGTTCAAGAAAAAGTAATCCCCTCGTAGGAGTTGGTAGAATTAATCAATAATAATTGGACGCTCTCTGCAAAGGATATCATTCTTTGGAACTGGTAATTATTAGACCAGATGGTTAGTGTTTCCTCATTTTCTCAAAAGTTGGGATAAAGGTAAGAATTTCCAGTCTAGTAGCAATCACATAAAACAGCAAAATCTACTGGTAGGGGTGTTGTGGTGTGCTGGGGGGCGGGGAATGGAGGGGTTGCAGAGGAACGCACAGTCATCTTACATGACTTTTCGGGTTAAAACTAGGAGAGATTTGTGGGTTTCACATAAGTCAACTTTCATTATTCTTGTTCCCATCTTCTTTGATTCACATGGTTTCAGTTTCTTTCCAAATGTCTTTGGTTCAAACCTTATGGTCATGAAACAGAGCAGTTGAAAAATGTTGACAAAAAGTTTTGGAAGCAATCACTGAATTTTGCACAAATTTACTAGCAGTTACTTTTAGTGTGAAAAATGGTGCTACACCATAATAAATGTGGGTTAGGAATGTTTATGTCATTGTTATGTAGCCACTTAGAGAGATAAGACCACAACGTTTGCAGAAAATGGAGCTTATTGGAAAACTAAAAAGGAGAGATTTTTACATTTATTCTTTAAGGTACAGAGGCATATTTTATTGTGTGGAAAATAGGATTTGCTTAAACTGTTGCAGAGATAGCTATTTTGCATGTCACTAACTTGTATTTGATATTAGATTTTTAAAATAGTGACTTTTAAAAGTTTAGAATATTTTTGAAGCCTGAGCATAATTTTCATAATGACATGAAATAGAATGAAACAGGGAAGTTATTGGGAGATGGCATTGACTTTTAAAAAATAAATAAAAAGTGTACTTTCTTGTGGAATCATATTTATATGGACAGCATAAATTTAATCCTCAGACTTACTGGTCTGCCAATCCTATGATAGGTAATAAATTCATAATTCAATTAATTGCATGCATTGTATATACTAACTCATTTAAAGAAAATGAGCTATCATCGTCATCCAGAAGTATTTATGGGGTGACTAAAATTTCAAATTGCTGGCTTTACAATGGCAGTAAGCAGATTTCTACTTCTAGGAATCTTGAACTAAAAAATAAAAAGGACAGAATCTGAAAAAGGATAAGCAGACAAAAAAGAATCATGCAAGACATACAGGACACAATAGACACTAGCTAATCGGTTGTTCCCAGTTCATTAATAAATGCCTATTGAAGGGAAAATAGGAAAGAAAATGTACCGAGTACCCACTATTGCCGGATGCTATAATAAATACTTTAACTGTATTCTCTGAATTATGGTCAGATGGAGGGCACAAGGCAGAGACATCCAACAGAAACATGCCCACACAAGGGAGGACACTGGCTTTTGTTCAGGAGGAAGTGGCACAAGAAATAGGGAGTAGGTCAGTTGGACAGAAGTGGAAGATTTTTAAAAGGTAATTTTGGAAAGTTGGCTGAGACTGTATTGTAGAGGACCCTTTAGGATAAGCTAAGGCATGCTCGCTGTTTCATGTAGGTGAAGGAAACCAGAAATGTTTTGAGTAGAGGAGAGAGTGACCAAGCCAAGAGTTGTGAAGACAGAACAGATTGAGTGTGGAAAACAGTGGGGCTACTTGACCAAACAGTGAGAGGCGGAGCTCGCTCAGCTTTGAAGGCAGCATTCTTTTAAGGCTCTATGTTACTAAGTTTTCCTAGATTGTCCCGAATAGTAGTGATTTTATTGATTTTATCACCAATAGTTCAGAACCACAAATATTTTCTCAGTTTGCTGTCCAGCTAAAAGCATCTGATGGTGTGAAATAAATGCTGAATAAATACGATGTTAAATGTTTAGAATATGCTGACGTTTAGTGACAGTTTGTGATGATGTTTGAGGAAAAGCAAACAGGAGCGTTCCTCTTCTCTTCTTCCTATGAAAAACAATTTCCTGCAAATAGTAGGATTTCAGGTCCTTGAAGTGCAGCAGGTTGAGCACGTGCTACAACTTTGAAAGAGTGACGTCATTTATCGGCTCTCTCTGTTTCCGGTCCAGCTAACCCCTTCTTAAGCCCTTGTGATCTCATCACCCCTCCATTCCACTCAAACCACCCTCCTGAAGATCTCTAACACATCCTCGTTTCTCTTTTCTTATTCTTCTTAACCCCCTTGAAGCATTTCGTACCATTGTTCACCTCCTCCATCTCTCCAGCCACATTTCTGCTGTATCTCTGTCATCTTCATCATCTCGTCTCCTAACAGGGGTCTCAGGCATCAGCCCTCAGCTGTTCTATCATTAACACTTTTGAGGGATCATCACTTCTAGAACTTTGAGAATCCTTACATTTGCCAAGACTTCTAAGACATGCTACTTTCTCCATAAAATGTAAGTTTGGGGCTGACTAGGCATTTACTGAAACAAGTTGATGACTGTCTTATTTCCATGTAGAGTACAGGTCTTAGCTCCAGTGTCACCCATTTAGGCAGGTATTCTTTGACCTGTAGGCCAATGTCAGTCTCCTTGGTGATATGGTCCCAAGGCACCTCATACTCCTCTTTTAGAACAGGCATCTTGTTTGAAATTGGTTATTTGTAATTCACTGGGGACATGAATTGTGTCTTAGGTATTCACAGCTGTACCCCTACAACTTAGCCCAGGCATGCATTAGGAACTCAAAGAATACTTTTTTGTTGATTAATTGATTGAATGATATCGGCCTGTTCATTTCAAGTGTGACAATATGTACTTTATCTCATGTTTCATTTAAAGGACATCATTTTTTAAAGATATCTTTACTTTTGCTTTATTTTCTCCCTCACGCATCTAGCTGACTTTCTCTTCTTAAAAATTACGAGCTTTACTTTGTGTGGAGGAGAAATGTAGGCCATAAGAGTTTTGCTAAGGTATGCACGCTAGGCTTGAGGCGAGGCTCACAGACCAGTTAATCTTCCAATCTTAGCAAAATTTCAAATCACCGTGTATCTTGGACCTTCAGGTTTATTCACAAATGGTCAAAACGAAAAATTTTAAGTCGACTCTTTTTCGTAGTAAATGTACCCTATTCACATTTTCTCCTTTGAGAAAGTCAGTGGCTACAACCTTCATTTGAGTGTCTCTGAACTTCTACCTCTAACTCAGTCCTTTCCTGTGAGTCCAGCCCCATATCCGATTGCAACAGATCTACTCTGACTCGCCCAATTCAGCACCTAAGGGTTGTCGCTGACATGGTAAAGGGAGGTGAGAGAACTGGGTTCTCGACTTGGCGCTGCCATTTACCCTCAAAGGGAATTTGAGCAGCCATTTGACTTCCCCAGGCTTTCCCAAGAAACCCTGAAGACTCCCGAAACATACTTTCTCTAACCAACCTGCTGAAAGAAGTCTGAACTCTGCTTATTATGTTGGCTTGCTTTGTGGTTCTATCGCTACCAATCCAACATGGTAGTAGAACAAAGTGTGGATGAAACTTTGGCTCTGGCTGAACCAAGCAAAACCGAGATAATTCTCAGATTTACAAAAGCTGGTGTTGCTGCCAGAAGGCTTCATAACTTGTTTCTCTTCAACTCAGGCCTCTTGAGAGACTGGCCTAGTTAGAGCCATATTAATTGAACACGCGTAAAGGAAAAACGAAACCTAACAGCTTTCTTTTCTAAGCCCCCAAAAGAAATGGTAACTGGGTTTCTCTGGAGAAGGATAAGGTCCCTCCCAGATGTGCCCAGAAATTGGATGGAGTTTAGGGGCAGGTAGGAGCTTAAGTGGTCACTTGAGGAATTTTCTTTCAAAATGTGGCTTGAACTTACTAAAGCATCTCTTATGGGAACAGAACTCCCAGGAGAGCTTGGAACACAAGGGCAATGACAGCGCCTTAGGCAGCAGAACTGTTTTCTTGGTGAAGTACACAGAGCAGATTTAGGCTGCAGGCAAGTTTCTTCTTTTCATGCTTAAAGGGAAAATCAATATTCCATATTCATGGTCTCTGACATAATGCTTCCTAGGGTGGCCAAAAGGGGTTTATACTATTTGTTGCAAAATATCAGGGTGTTATGTTTTTAAGGATCAGCCAGAGTGGGCATGGGATTCTTAGGTGCCACCTGGTTTTCACACTTTTGCTGAAGGAAAATTAATTGAGTTTCAAGGGCAGGAAACTATTCTGTTGCTGGGAAATATAACATAAAGGGTTTCTGCAAGCTTCCTCTGGGTTTTTCTTGCAAGCTTTCAATGAGAATTTTCTGCCAATTTTCTGGCAGAAGCAGAGGAGACATAGTAGTTTTGCTAGTGGTTTTGATTAAGGCTTGTCTACATGGCATCAATAAAAATAACTAGACCTAGGTCTGATGGGCATTGAACTTGCTTAGAATGCTAATAAAATTATAAGAGACGGGCATAAATCTTAAATTTTGAATATTTTTTCTTATAATACATATGGAAAGATGATTTCTCAGTATTTTAATGTGTTAAAAGTACAATAACTGGAGAAGAATATGTTCTCTTCAAAGTGCCAATAAAAATGCAAAATGTCATTTTCCAGTGCAATTCGGCCTGAAATCAACCTGTTTTATGGTAATTATGGGCTCTGGCACCAGAACATAGCAGAGCTTTACAAGATTGAATGAGTGATTGAGTCCAACCTCCTTAAATATGAAACATATGAAATGATTTGTGGAGAGTCAAAGCCAGAGAGCATTGTCACCCTCCTTACCCTGAACTATGCATAAAGCTTCACTAATGCCGTGTGGTGGTCGTATCAGGATGAGGGAGTGGGTGAGACACATATTTTTTAGGACAATAGAAACAGGGTAGGAACAACCTCTAATGTGGTAGGAGGGAAGTTTCATATAAAGGTATACTGCGAGAAAGAGATGATGCCCAGAGTGGGTGGAAAGTGCCTTTCCTTGGCAAGATTCTGGTGCATCACTATGAAAGGAAAACCGTGTATATTTCTCCTAAACACTGGTGTCAGGCGTAAGGACCCAGCAATGCATCATCATATGCCTCATGGCAGCATGTCAGGAGGGGCTGCCCAAGCCAAGAGAAATGTGGCAACACTTCTCATTTTCCTCCCTTTTTCCAGGGTAACCTGAGCTCCTTGTGATACAGGTGTCCTGGCATAGGGGCTGCCTTAGATTGGTTTTAATCTGTAAAAATGGAAGAATAATAAAAGTATTTAAATCTTATTTATATCGTATACTGCTTGGGTGTCCTGTATTATAGACCCAAATAGAATAGTGGCCGAATTTCCCTAAGTTTTACTTTTTCATCAAAATTATGATGTTCACAGAGTCCATTTTTCTATGAATTTTGTTACACAAAACCACTGGCCTCCTGAACTTTCCCTCGGCTTTTCCCTTCTCAGAGGCCATTGTTTTCAACAAAGTAAGCTGATTCTTTGTATTTATTTCCGCATCTTCAAATGACACATTTCTATCGCTGCTTCTCGATAGTGCAGGTTTTGGCCTTGTCTGTTATTTCCCTCTCAGAGTGAGGAGACTTTAACTCTCTCTCACAAACCCCGGCCACGTACACACACCCACTTTGGTCCTATATTTTTTTCAACACAAACCCCGGCCACATACACACACCCACTTTGGTCCTATATTTTTTTCAATACAGTTATATAAAATTTTGCATAGGTCTGTATCGGGAGTTTACATTCTTATGATTATATAAATGCTATTTCTAACTGAGCCATGCAATCTTTTATGATTGCTTTTTCTTGCTTGCTTTCTATTTTCTGTGGAGTTAACAATCGTGTTGGTTTTCTGACTATTCGATTGGTTTACTGCGTTCTTATCGACTGCAAACTCGAGGCATTTTTCTAATTCCTCTTTCTATATCGTCTAACGTATGATAGATGGAATTCATCTTCGTGGAGAATCTTTCTGGGCCCGCGGCAACTTCACTTAGTTGTGACGACTCACCACCATTCTCTTTGATTCTCTGTGATGTCAGAGAATCTTGTTTCCTGGAAACCACATCTTCCTCTTTCTTGCTTTACTCTCTTGTTTTTGTTAAAACAATTTTCAGTACCTGTTAGGAAAAGGATGCACGAAAGTTACGTGTTTTGAGACCTGTATGTTTGAAACTATTTTTATTTCAACCTCATACTTTACTGAGAGTTTAGCATAGAAGTCTAGGTTGGAAATAATTGTCTTTTCGAAAATTTGATGCTATTGTTCCATCTTCCAGCTTCCAGTGTTACAACAGAGAATTCTGAAGCTATTATAACTCTAGATTCTTTGTTTTTTGATGTGTCTCACCCCGTCCCCTGCCAAATCTTTGTTTTCAGTCTGCTAAAATTCGATGAGAATATGTCTTAAGGTATATCGGTTTTGTATGTTTTGCTGGGCACCCAGAGGAATATTTTAATCTGAAGAATTATGTGCTTTACTTTTGGTAAATTTTCTTTGTTCTCTATTTCTGAAACTCCTATTAGTTGGATAGTGGTTCTCTTAGACAGCTCCTCTGATTTTCTTATCTTTCTTCTTATTTTCTGTCTCAGAGTCTCTCTGTCATTTATTATTTTTTAAATTAAATTAAATTAAATTTAATTTAATTTAA
Source organism: Kogia breviceps (assembly GCF_026419965.1). Taxonomy (NCBI): domain Eukaryota; kingdom Metazoa; phylum Chordata; class Mammalia; order Artiodactyla; family Physeteridae; genus Kogia; species Kogia breviceps. Next base: position 129,627,849 of record NC_081315.1, read on the forward strand.
TTTTTTGCGGCACGCGGGCCTCTCACTGCTGTGGCCTCTCCCGTTGCGGAGCACAGGCTCCGGACGCGCAGGCTCAGCGGCCATGGCTCACGGGCCCAGCCGCTCCGCGGCACGTGGGATCTTCCAGGACCGGGGCACGAACCCGCGTCCCCTGCATCGGCAGGCGGACTCTCAACCACTGCGCCACCAGGGAAGCCCTGTCATTTATTTTTTTAAATTTATTTTTCTGAGAGATTTCCTCAACTTTATATTCTAACATATCTATTAGGATTTTCATTTTTACTATCAGATTTAAAAGTTACCCCAACATCTTTTAGGTTCTGTGGATGTACCTGTTTCAACTAATTTTGTTTCATGGATATAACATCTTTCCTTATGTTTCTGAGCATATTAACAGCTTGGACGTTTTCTTTTGCTGCCTGTACTGCTACTGTTTTTCCAGGTTGCTTTTTTCCCCTGTTTTTCTTTTTTTAATCTGTCTACATCTTTCATGATAGATACTTTCTTCAAATGTCTGATGATTTTTGGTTGTCTATTCTTATTAAAATCAGGACACTAAAAGCTGAATAGAAACAATTTTTTTCTCTAACATGATATTCTAGGAACCAGAATAAATCCTTCCTCTGAAAATAACTTAAAATGTTGAATAAAAATACTCTTGAATGCATCCACGTGCTGGCAACTTAAGAGGGTATTTAGAGCAGGTACTGAGTAGAAACAGGAACTCAAAGGTAAGGACAGCAGTGAAGATGGCTTCTACCCTGAGGATATTTACTTGAAGATATTACTGATCCTGAGCTCAGGGGATGGAGGTCAAAGCCCAGTGCTTACGCAAGTTCACTAACAGGAGGGTGTCCATAAAGTTGAGATACTAAAGGGCTGCTCCATATGAATACAGATGAATACATACAGACTTCCTTGTCTTCCTCGACTCCGGAACAGAAAGGAACTTCAAGAAAAACCATCTGTCTCAAATATTGATACTGAAAAAAAATCTGAGAATTTGTAGCTACAGGCAACCCTTAGGTAGATGTGAAACTTGAATACACACTAGCTGGGTGGAATTCTATCTTCTGAGAAAACAACTGCCAAGCTAGAATTCTATATCCTGTGAAAACTATCATTCAAAAATGAAGATAAAAATAAAGACATTTTTAGAGAAAACTGATAAGTCTCTTTGCAAGCAGCATACAGCTTTTTAAACAGACATAGAACATTTATTAAAAACTAGCCACATGTTGGGCTACAAAACAAGTTTCAACAATTTTTTTTTTTTTTTTTTTGGCCATAAAAGCATGAGTTTATTTCTGGAAACTCAATTCCATTCCATTGATCTATATGTCTATAATATAGCTGTCTATGCCGGTACCATACTGTTTTGTTTTTAATAGGTCTTTATTGGAATATAATTGCTTCACAATACTGTGTTAGTTTCCGTCGTACAACAAAGTGAATCAGCCATATCCATACGTCCCCATATGTCCCCATATCCCCTCCCTCTTGCGCCTCCCTTCCATCCTCCTTATCCCACCCCTCCAGGTCACCGCGAAGCACAGAGCTGATCTCCCTGTGCTATGCTGCTGCTTCCCACTAGCTAACTGCTTTACATTCAGCAGTGTATGTATGTGGATGATACCCTCACTTCCCCCCAGCTTCCCCCTCCCACCCCGTGTCCTCAAGTCCATTCTCTATGGCTACATCTTTATTCCTGCCCTGCAACTAGGTTCATCAGTACCATTTTTTTAGATTCCATATATACGCGCTAGTGTACGGTATTTGTTTTTCTCTTTCTGACTTACTTCACTCTGTATGACAGACTCTAGGTCTATCCACCTCACTACAAATAACTCAAAGTTCATTTCTTCTTATGGCTATATTCCATTGTATATATGTGCCACATCTTCTTTATCCATGCATCTGTCGATGGACGTTTAGGTTGCTTCCACGTCCTGGCTACTGTAAATAGTGCTGCAAAGAACATCGTGGTACGTGACTCTTTTAGAATTATGGTTTTCTCAGGGTATATGCCCAGTAGTGGGATTGCTGGGTCGTATGATAGTTCTATTTGTAGTTTTTTAAGGAACCTCCATACTGTTTTCCATAGTGGTTGTACCAGTTTACATTCCCACCAACAGTGCAGGAGGGTTCCCTTTTCTCCACACCCTCTCCAGCATTTATTGTTTCTAGACTTTTTGATAATGGCCATTCTGACAGGTGTCAGGTGATACTCACTGTAGTTTTGATTTGCATTTCTCTGATGATTAGTGATGTTGAGCAGCTTTTCATGTGCTTCTTGGCCATCTGTATGTCTTCCTTGGTGAAATGTCTGTTTAGGTCTTCCGCCCCTTTTTTATCTGGATTGTTTCTTTGATATTGAGCTCCATGAGCTGTTTGTATATTTTGGAGGTTAATCCTTTATCTGAACATTTTTTTCTCAGTTATGACACTCAGACATATTAATATGTGATTTTTTTGGGCTGCATGATATTCCATTTTTTAGTATTTCATTAACCTGATAGTCAAACATTTGCAATTTTAGGTTCCTCGTGTTTCACTAAAATAAATAATACGACACTGAACTTTTAAATTACAAAAATCACATATCTCTTTACTGTTTTCTTGGATAGACTATTAGAAACACAGTCACTGAATATTTTAGGGATCATAACACGCATTGCCGGTTTGCTTTCCAGGCAGGTTTTACTAATTTGCATCCCAGACCAGCAATGCATGGGAGTGTCAGTTCCACCACACATGTAACAGCATTTAAACATCTGAAAAGGTTTGGCCAATCTAAACGGCCAATCTGCGATGCCCGAAGGCCTCTTGTTCCGCTCTATTTTGCTTTTCTTTGATTATTAATGAGGTTGAACCCTTTTTCATAAGTTTATTACATTTGAATTTCCTCTTCTGTGAATTCTCTTTATGTGCTTTGCTCTTTGTGTTTTGTTTTGTTTCTATTATGATGTTTGTGTTTTTCATGTTCTGATTTTCTAATGGGGAATATAGCTACCAGATGGTTTCCTAATAGCACATTCTCCCTCCCCTACTGGATACACATATTTCACTACTGGCAGGATACCAGCTATAGGGGAAAAAATGGACTATTTTTACTTGCACTGCAATTGGTCCTAGGACATTTTTTTCGTGTTACAATATTTTCTAATTATGCTATACTACCTAGGTCACATTAAGGAGTTCGGATTTTAAGGACACTTTGGATTTTTGAGGAGAGCTACAGAAGGTGTCTATTAGTCATACCGGGTCTTTCCATCATTAAAAACCTTCGATGGTTATTCATTTTCTTTGAATATCCTCTGAACTACTTAGCACATGACCCTGGCCTACCCTCTCCAACCCCTCTGTGTCAACCTCTCTCTACCTTCATTGGGTTCTTAAAACACACCTCTTTTCAGGCTCACAGGCTTTGTCCATACAATTCCTGCTGCCTGCAATGTACTTTTTACTTACCCTTTGCCTAACTAACTCCTCATATCATGTTTCAAATTAAGCATCACTTCCTTTCTTGCTTCCTTTTCTCTTCTTCTGTATCTCTTAATGATCGTATATTCATTGATGACACTGTTTGTTCAATGTGCAACTCTCTTCCCTCAAACTGTGTGTAGGCTGCATCAGAGAGGGGCTGCTTTTGTTTTGTTTTCTGAAGAATCTGTGTTATTTTGAACAGCGTCACATTTTAGACATCTGATAAATGGAGAGTTGCATTTCTGACTAGCTGATTGAGTTAAAAGATAGAAGCTTTATTGTACAGCTATCTAATTGTAAGCCTGGAAGCCAATCACAGTTCCTGTTACATCTCAAATCATTGTTCTTACCACTAAGAAATTAGTTCTTATTTACACACAAAGTAAAATATTGGGAAATATTTTAAACTTGTACTCCTCCTAGTAACAGGCATTAGAGATATATACATTTTGATATGCATACTTTTGAGGATTAGTTTCAGGTTTCTCTCTTCTACATTAATAAATTCTTTTCTTGGATGGACCAGAATCCATTCATCTTTCTGCCTTTTCTGTGGTTTCTGCAATGGATTGCATCATATTTTGATATTTCTTGTTTGACTAAATAATTGGCTTCTAATGAGTTCCCTGAGATTTCTGTGCCAGTCTACAGACTCTTCTGTAACAGACACAGAAACTGAATTTACCTTTAAGAAAAACATTTTGTTACGGGCCATCACTACCAAACGTTTACTTTCTTTCTCTCTCTTTTTTGCACTAGCAAAGAAATCTGTGTGAAGATATACATATTTCTCTTGGATGAAAACCTCTTGAACTGACTAGAAATTGCATTATGTCCTTTTCCATTTTTCTTGGACCAAATCAAGGAGAAATGGCCTTTTCTATGCTATTGTAATTTGACTATAGGTAGCAATATAGCAATTGTCACTTTAGTTCAAGTCCAAAGATTGTTTCTAATCAGTTTTCCTTTTTCTGGCAACACAAGTTTTTCTAAGAAGCCGGAACTTAAATTTATTGATTAGTATATAAGAAGCTCAAAAACCAATTATTCAGATTTTGGTTTTCCCATCTATCAAAAAAAGAATGAAATAATGCCATTGGCAATAACATGGATGGACCTAGAGATTATCATACTAAGTGAAGTAAGCCAGACAGAAAAAGACAAATACCATATGATATCACTTATATGAGGAACCTAAAAAGAGGATACAAATGAACTTATTTACAGAACAGAAATAGAATCACAATGTGTTTTTTGTCAGATTCTGTTAGACCATTAGGATAGTCATGAAAAATTCAAGATGAGGTAGGATAACTGCTTCCGGCTCTGCTAGAGTACTTAAGGAAAATGATGACAAGCTCAAGGCCTGGTTCAAGGCACTGGGTCCAGGGAGCTTCTCTGACTGCTCTAAATGAACCTCTTACCTTGTAGTCAAAAGGCTAGTGTAACTGAGAAAAGGAGTCTTAGCTTGTGGATTCTAACATAAGATGAATGTGTATTCTTGCGAGACCTCTTATAGGAACTTAAAATATTGGTAGGGAAAAGTGAACCAGAGACTTGAAGTATGGCCTTTTGGGTGGATTTGGATGACTCTTAATACCTTGAACCACCAAACTGCTCTGTGCCACCCTAACTAGGGTGGCATCCCCTCCTTACCTGTCTGGTGAGGCTAGTGTTGCCCTACTTATGGTAGTTGGCTATAAGGGGTTGTCTGTTCCCCACACAGACAACCTCCATTGCTTCTTCAGACCTACAAATCCCAACAAGCCTTAGGGAGATAAGTACAGATGTGTCTATGAATGAAATATTTATATAAGAAAATCATTCCAAGATTTAGCTAATATATATCAGAAGAAATCTGAAGAAAAGGCATGGAATAGAGTAAAATGATGCTAGACCAGGAAGGAAGGGACATAAATTTCAGGCTTACTTCATCAGTCTGGGTACACTTACCAGAAATTCTGAATTCAATATAAGCTTGAGAATTTGGGGTTCTGACTGTGTCAGTTAGTTGGCTTGAAACCTGAGTGTCCTCCTAAACAAATGAAATCATGATTCCAGAAATTCCTTGGTAAAACATTGATGAAGGAATCCAAAGATTTAGGAGTGGATTTATCCTGTATGACCTACTCATTCACTTCCTGACTGTATATCCTAGAAGGGCCCAGAGTACACCGTCTATGCCAAGCAGCTGAGAAGTAGTGCGGTGAGAACTGGAGCAGTGACAACAGCAGCTTTGTCGTGATTGCTGTCCATGAAGGAAGGGGTGACATGCTGCCACTGACATGGTCCAACTGATTGAAACGGTCCACTTGATTTTAATGGGAATTACTGATGGAATCAGTGTGCTAGAGGCCACGAGGCAGTGTGGTTGCCAAACCTGGCGGCAGGGTTGGAATAGCTAACGTGATGGCTTGATCTGGAGGCATCTTTGGCAATAGTTGATCCTGGTACCTATAGTATTGGGATAGATGAACAGCACAGTAAAGTCCAACCTGACTTATACAACTGCAAGTACCCTTGGTTTGGCGAACAGTGGCTGGTTCACCATACTTCACCCTAATTGACAGCCATAGTTCCTCACTCATTTCCATACCTGCAACCAACAGTCTGCCCTGAACCACCTTATCCAAAGTCTCTGCAAATGAAAAGGGAGGCTGATATTCTTGAGGAACATTCCTTGATTTTTTGTATGTGCAAAATTGTCTGTTGTCTTTATGAAATGACAGTTTGTCTGGGTGGAAAATCTTAGGGTCACTTTCTTTCCTGGAGGATTTTCTGGATGTAGCTACCTTATCTTCCAGATGTGGTATAGCTACAACTACACCATCTTCTACTGTAAACGGGCTTCAGTATCTTTCTGTATCTTGCTTTTGAGAAATATGCTAGATTGGCATTCTCTCCTTTAAAGTCACTTGGTATTTTTGTCTGGCTCACCAATGCCTACTTGTATTTTTTTCTTTAAATCTTACTAGTTGCTGTTTACTAATGGACCAATTTTTCTTGAGACACATTGTACTCTTTAGCATATAGATTCGAATTCTCTTTTCTTTCAGAAAGGTTTCTTGAGTTATACTTAAGTATGTGTACGGTTCCATTATTTTAGCTTTCTTCTTTGGGTTATGAAAAATTCCTTTTCATTACTTTATCATTTTTTCCTAATCCTTTTTATCTCTCCAGTTCCATTTGGGGGGGTTGATTTCCCCTTTTCATCTGCTATGTCTCCAGTGTACTTCAGCATGTCTATTTTCCCTGCGTGCCTTCTAATTTCACGTTCATTTCTGTGATAATCTTATTTTTTCCTCTGTTCCTCGCTTGAGCTGTAGGCTCATATTTCCTTTTCTCTAGCAGTCTCACTGCTTTTTGAGTTCTTGCATCTTTGTACTGTAGCGTCATAGAAGCCACGACCTTGTCTAGCTCTTCAAATTAATGCTGAAAATATCTAGTCAAACTATTCATCTCCTCAGTGGCAGATTTTTTTGGAGACCAGTCTGTGTCTGTCATTTGTATCTCCTGCTCCTTTACTCCTTTTCTGTGAAGTATGTGTGAGTCGATATTGTGAATGTTCTTTTCTGATAACCTGTCTTTGAATGAACTGAGTGTTCCTCAGGCCAGCTCTCTGTAGGAGGCTCCCCTGGAGGAGTGGTCAGGGCGAGAGAGTTTGTATTAGAACTCAGGCCTTTGTGTATAACTTTGGCTGGCCTCTACTTTTCTTAGCGAGATGGAAAGCTGTTTGGGGAGGTCCTTAGAGTGTGTGTATGTTTGTCTGCTTATGGTGCAAAGTTTCCTTCTCCCTTTCTTGCTCCCTGCAGATATGGCCTGTGTGTGTGGCTTCTCATTGATCCCTGTCTTCTTTGCTTCTTGGAACCACAGCAGGCACGGGGAAATTCCTGAGACCAGAGAGAACTCACTCTTGCAACTCTTGCAGAAAGAAAACCCCGGAATTTAGGTTTCGCACGATGAGTGTGCGCCTCACTGCCGAGAAATCTACTTTGCGGGCTCCATCTGTAACCTTCGAGTCCTCTCGGCACCTTCCTCACCTTCCCTTGCTCCACCGCTACTGCTTTTGGAATCCTTTCACATATTTTGTGATTTGCACTTTAGCTATCTCCTGGTGGTGCTAAAGTGGATTTTGTACTTTGGATCTCATTCTCTTAAAAAAATCAGTTTTGTACACAGACTTACTCGAGCATGGACTTGAGGATATGGGGAGGGGGAAGGGTGGGCTGTGACGAAGTGAGAGAGTGGCAGGGACATATATACACTATCAAATGTAAATTAGATAGCTAGTGGGAAGCTGCTGCATAGCACAGGGAGATCACCTCTGTGCTTTGTGACCACCTAGAGGGGTGGGATAGGGAGGGTGGGAGAGAGGGTGATGCAAGAGGGAGGGGATATGGGAACATATGTATATGTATAACTGATTCAGTTTGTTGTAAAGGAAAAACTAACACACTATTGTAAAACAATTATACTCCAATAAAGATGTTAAAAAAAATAAAATAAAATAAAAATAAAAAAAAAAAAAGAAAAAAAAATCAGTTTTGTGTCTTAACTTAATTCGACTAGTCATCAGTGATAATCACTGAGCGTTGACTATGTGCCAGGAACTGGGCACATGGGGACATCGGGGCTGTAAAGACAAATTCCTGGTTTTGGAGGCCTTTGTAATACAGTGGGGCACTAAAAATAAACAACAACAGTGAGCAAAAAAAACCCCACAAACACACACCAGAAGAAGCAGAATGTGTTAAAGTGTCAAAGCAGAGGTTCAGAGTGGTGGTTTAGACAACCTGGGGAACAGGAAAGGGTGGCCGTTGATAACGGCACCTGGAGGCTGGGAGCGCAGTACTCAGCATGTGGTCGGTAGTTAAGAAATAGTTAATGAATCTAGAAGATTCCTTTTCCACTGAAAGACCAGAGATCTATAAAAACCTGCTCTTTCTTGGGCTTCCCTGGTGGCGCAGTGGTTGAGAGTCCGCCTGCCGATGCAGGGGACGCGTGTTCGTGACCCGGTCCGGGAAGATCCCACGTGCCGCGGAGCGGCTGGGCCCGTGAGCCATGGCCGCTGAGCCTGCGCGTCCGGAGCCTGTGCTCCGCAACGGGAGAGGCCACAACAGTGAGAGGCCCGCGTACCGCAAAAAAAAAAAAACAAAAAACCTGCTCTTTCTTGCATCACCCTTGAAAGTTCCCTCTCTGCCCTTTTCCAGCCTATCCCACTCCACACCACCTCTGCACAACCACTGTTTAGATTTCTGTCACATCATATAAAGTCACATAAAAAGAGCCATACAGTATGTTCTCTTTTGCACCTGGCTTCTTTCACTCAACTTAAAGTTGTGAAATGTTGTTCTGTGTATCAGCAGCTTGTTTCTTTTTTCACTGAGCATTACTGCATTGTATGATCACGGTACAACTTGTTTATTCACTGCTTGATGGTTATTTGGATTTTTTTCTATTTGGGTTTATCATGAATAAAACATCCATGAATTTTCTTAAAAAACAAATCCTGCTCTTGGTACAATTTCAGGAGGAAGCTGTACATACCATTTTAAGATATTCTGATTCATATAATTATTGATTATTCTTTCTTTAGCTAGATTTGCTTCTGGATCAAGTCATCTGTCTCAGGGCTGACATTCTTTTCACTCACCCTGAGATAGACTTTGGAGAATGGGTCGAATGTTGACAGATGCATATAGAGGGAAGAACATTCTACATAAAACAAAGGACAGAGCCAAAACTACATGAATGAGAAATCAAGGCACCATAGGAAGTAGGTCTGGAGAATTTGTGTAGGGCTATATTATTAAGCACCTAGCATGCCAATCCAAAATACCATTTAGTTTTCAGACAGAGGAATTTTGTTTCAAATAGGATCAAAGAAAACCAGCTAAATTTCCCCTGAAATTCTCCATTTTTTTATTTTTTTTTTATTTTTTTATTTTTTTGCGGTACGCGGGCCTCTCACTGCCGTGGCCTCTCCCCTTGCGGAGCACAGGCCCCGGACGCGCAGGCCCAGCGGCCACGGCTCACGGGCCCAGCCGCTCCACGGCACGCGGGATCTTCCCGGACCGGGGCACGAACCCGCGTCCCCTGCATCGGCAGGCGGACTCTCAACCACTGCGCCACCAGGGAAGCCCAAATTCTCCATTTTTTACATCTATCTTGAAAGATATCGAGACACTAATTATGTCAACCTATTCCTTCAAACACTGACAATGTGAGGTTTAGTTTTATAAAGTACTAACTTTCTAACTGATAGAAGTAGATGATTTAGTTATTAATTGTTGGCAATCAGTGTTATTTGTCCTTTTATGATTTCAGTTTTCTTGATTAACTACCATTGATTGAAAATATTATTTGATTTATATTTAGTATAATAAGCTTCAATACACTCTTACCTTTCCTTTGTTCCTTTCCCCGTTTCTATACTCCCCTTCTCTCGTCTTTTCTTTTCTCTGCTCAGTCGATTACCAACCCATCAGTTATTCATGGAGGCATATATTAGATGTAACATAGCAATGATTATTTTTTTTTAAACGTGGTGCCGGGATCTTTATCATTTTCGGCCCACTGCTGCATTTTTCATACCATGTGGTCTTTGAAATATTTATAATGCTTTCTTTTGGTAAAAAGGATTTGTTTACAGAGGTCATAAAATCAAACATTACTCTTGGTTCACCTAATCATAATCACCACCAATACCACCATAGCAACAGTAACCTTCGGGTTCAAGAGACGAATCAATTTTCGAATCTGTTATCCTGTGTTCTGATCTTCACTATCGTGGCTTTTATGCATTCATGAAAAAAGCAGAGAATAAAAGCTTAGTAGTTTACATGCTGTAAAAATTAAGATGACATGATTTAGGATTAAAGGAGGTAATGATTTAATTTCGGAGTTGCTGAGCTGCACCCTGGTGGTCTGGGAAGCTCTGGGGAAAATCCAGATATTGCGGTGGCAGATTTGGGTTGGAATATTTTGTGAATGCAATAGCAGATGCACTTACGCACGCCTTTTCAACTCAAGATGTTGCCTCACATGACCTTAGTGCATGATGGTTGTCCCAAGGCTCCAGATTTGACCAGAAGTTTTTGGTTTAGCCCCAAATTGAAAATTATTCCCCTTCACACATTATTTAAAGAGTTATGTAAAATCACATGGTTTGCAAAAACTATTAACAGAGTATAAATACATGGTCTTTAAGCCAGTAAAATCGATTTAAAGTCTTTAGACAGCTTGAATTAAGGTAAATATCCTTTATGGTAATTTTCTTGGGGCTATAAATATGGCATCTGTGTCTTTGTTATCTTTGCTTCCACGGGTGAACTTGAGATAGCAGAAACTGGGCCTTTTTGAGACTCTCAGGGACTTCTGTGTCTTCTGCTTGGTTGATAAAAGTATATACCTTGGAAAGTTTCAACGAGTCAACCAGGGATTAATAGTCAGAGTTAATACATTCAAAAAGTGTGAAAATTTGTACTTGTGCTCTTGATCTCTTGAATCCTTGACAGTGAGGCACCAGTGTATCTCTGTACACTGTACATTTGCTTGGACTTCTTATTAACTTTCAAGCACTGCTAATAAATAATGTCTGGCATATTCACAACCATGTGTTGCTTGGCCCAATTCATAATTAATCTATGGGAACTCTGCTATATGATCAATATAATCAAATACCATGAAAATATCTTACTAACCTCTATATCTTTATTTTTATTTATTTATTTTTTAAACATCTTTATTGGAGTATAATTGCTTTACAATGGTGTGTTAGTTTCTGCTTTATAACAAAGTGAATCAGTTAGGGCTTCCCTGGTGGCGCAGTGGTTGAGAGTCCGCCTGCCGATGCAGGGGACGCGGGTTCGTGCCCCGGTCCGGGAGGATCCCACGTGCCGCGGAGCGGCTGGGCCCGTGAGCCATTGCGGCTGAGCCTGCGCGTCCGGAGCCTGTGCTCCGCAACGGGAGAGGCCACAGCAGTGAGAGGCCCGCGTACAGCAAAAAAATAAATAAATAAATAAAAGTGAATCAGTTATACATATACATATGTTCCCATATCTCTTCCCTCTTGCATCTCCCTCCCTCCCACCCTCCCTATCCCACCCCTCTAGGTGGTCACAAAGCACCGAGCTGATCTCCCTGTGCTATGCGGCTACTTCCCGCTAGCTATCTATTTTACGTTTCGTAGTGTATATACGTCCATGCCACTCTCTCATTTTGTCCCAGCTTCCCCTTCCCCCTCCCCGTGTCCTCAAGTCCATTCCCTAGTAGGCCTGCGCCTTTATTCCCGTCTTGCCCCTATCTATATATTTAAAACCATGCAGTAAATCATATTTCTTGTAAAGATTTTTACATCTCATTCCACAATATCACTTAAATCCCTGTTCAAGAATGGATTTTAAAATCATGACAATTCTAAACATTAAAAAATTAAGTAGAAATTTTGATTATTTGTTTGAATCATGGGAGCTGCACATTGATAGTAAGTATTCATACTTTGTACCAAGATGGTAATTTGACATGATGGCATGTTTTCGTTTTGTTTGGATTTACTGTCAAATCCTAAAAACATTAGTAAATGGTACCCGCACTTTTAAATCATAAAAAGAAACCTAGATTTGTTTGCAGATTTTTAATCTGTTGTTAATATACTTGAAAGAACACAGCCCTGTCTAATAAACACATCAAACTAATGGGTACCAGAGCAGTTCAGAAGAGTGTTTGTTGTTTGGTGTTTAGAGTTCAGTCAGAATTAATCAACAATGGATGGGGCCCGCTGTATTTATTAGCAACTCAAATCCCTGTGATTTAATGCCAGGTCCCTTTGGCTCATTCCAGTGAACGCTGGCAAGTTTACAGCCCTGATACATACTTACATCCTCGGGTCTTAAAAAGAAAGGGAAAAACAGAGCCTAAAATCAGACCACAGGGTTGGCAGGAATTTCCCGAGAGCCATTTTGAATTTAGCCCTATACAGGGAGCCTGTGAATAGGAAGCAATTGGTTCAGGAACTGTGGAGCCTTTTTTTTTTTTTTTTTTTTTTGCCTGAAGAAGACTTCAGCTGTGCAGATGTCTCTCTGGCATAATCCCATCGGCTTTTGTCTTTTATTTTATGTATCCGGCCACTTTCTTCTCGCACTCTGGGGACTCTAAGCCTCCAAATTTCGGGGGCACCGAGAAGCTGCAGAGGTTCGGTGAGGGTGGCGGTACGGCGCGCGCGGTCCCTCACAGCGTTCGTGAGCTGCTAGGACTTGGCTGGCAGTGCCGCATGCTTGTCTCGGGCAGCACTAGGGTGTTCTTTGCACAAAAGCGTCAACTTCTGAATGAAGCCCCTGGAAACAGACGTAAAGATTCATCTTGAGAATGCATTGTTCTCGGAGGCTCCAAAAACGTGCTGCCTTGTGCAACAGTCCTGGTTCTAGACATTTATGTTTTCAAAGTGATCTTATTTCTCAATTACAAAGACTTACATTCTTTACTGTTCATGTTCAAAAATTCCACAGCCCTTAGCCATTCCTTCTGCTTCCCAAGTCTGGGGACTGCCTTCTGAGAGCAAATTATTTGTGGGAAGACATTATTTATCTGGAAACGCTTCAGTAAAAACTTGATGGAGTCATTGTTACTCTGGGGACCATCTGTCTCCCTTAGAAGATAAGATTTGCCAGTGCTTCCCTCCTACAACTTCCTATGGGAAGATAGCAGACTTCTGGCCTGATAAGTAGTTTCACATTGAAGGAGGTGGTGCTGTCTCATGCATCCTTCCACGTCTGTCCCAGAAAAGTTTTCTTTCTATCTTGCTCTAGGTCGTATTGTCTTTTGGAGGAGAATTTTGAAGAAAAAAAATACACGCCCAAATGGGCATGTGTTCAAATATTTCCATGTTATCTGTGAGGATAGAGCTCAAAGTGTTCTGAAACAAATCTGTATTTAAAAAAACAAAGAACAACAAACAACCTTGGGAATGTTAATTACACACCGATGCTGTCGATGCTGTCGAATGATGTTTCCTTTCGACAAATAGAAAGACTTGCCGTAACAGTATGGGCTATCTTTTCCTTTCCTTTCCTGTCCTTTTCTTTTTTCAATTGTAAATGTTTCACACACAGAGAATAAATACCGCAGAATCCACCACTTTGGAATGACTTGATTGTTGAGTCAATGTCCTTGTTTTCCCTCCTTAAAAATTGTCTCTTCCATTTATATGGGAAACATATGTAGATAGTTCCTCCTTTCTTATCGTTAAACAATGTGTGTAATGCTTTTCAGCTGAGGATTTAAAAAAGCTCTGGTTCTTTAAACTTTTGTATACAATCAGCAAATATCCTAACAGATTTTTTTTTTCACTATTGTAATCAGTCTCTATATACTCAGCACTTTCTTTTGTGAGGGACATTTATTTTGGTACTGCCATACTTGATATTCTTATGGTATCTCTTTTATATTATGTATCTTCATGGCGTTGCTCGTCAAGAGGAACTTGGCTCTCAAGTGAAAGATGTTAAAATTCGAGACCAAATACAGATTTTGGACTAAAGATGGCCGAGGAAATGTGTCTGTAGCCCAGTTTATTCCTTGAAATAATAAAAGACAACAATGGGGCGAAAGCAAGTAAGAAGGGCTATGTTCAATGAAACCAGGCATAGGCAAGCTACACAGCAAAGTACAGGTGCCAAAAACAGTGAAAATAATACCAAAGTGAAATAGCTTCGGTCTGCCGGCACATACATCTCTGATGTCTGGCTGTAAGCAGAGCAATTTACAAGCTGGGGGCCCAGTCCTGAAAGGCCCAACCAAGGATTTCTCCCTGGAATCACAGTTTGGGGGTTTGGATTGGCTGCAGGAAGGTCATTGAATTCAGGCTTACACGGCCAAGAGGAGCAAGGGTCAGGGTTAAACAGAAGTACTCAGACATACCGTTGTATCACAAGCAGGCTGACCCAGAGGAAGAGGGAAGATGTCAGCAGGCCAACAGGGATTTTAGGAAATCACAGGCAGCTGAAGACATGTCTAGTATGCTGGAGCCAGCTCCCGTGTCTGCTCTCTAGAGCCAATCAGTAACCTTTTGAAATTTTTCAAGTCGACTATTAAACATAGTCATTAATAAAAATAAAATTATAAATGTACAGTACATTGTATTTAAAAAGGTAATAAGTGCTCAAGATTCATCACTCCTTAATTACTATATTTTACTATTATCTATGTTCTTGAGCTTCTTTACATCAATTGTATGTGATTGGTGAGAGGATTATAGAAAAGTGCCCTACCATGCATTTCTTCCTAACCCTGTGGTCCGAGATATCACAGGTACCACAGTGGTTTGAAATCAGCCACAGTGAAAGTATTTATACCATGAAAATCTGCAAATGCTACAAATCGGCCTTTGACTTCCGGTCTTGTTTATTTTACTTTTTTAAATTTTTAAATTTTATTTTATTTATTGTTTTATACAGCAGGTTCTTATGAGTCATCAGTTTTATACACATCAGTGTATACGTGTCAATCCCAATCACCCAATTGCAAACCGGTCCATCTGTACCATTTTTCTAGGTTCCACATACATGTGTTAATATACGATATTTGTTTCTCTCTTTCTGACTTACTTCACTCTGTATGACAGTCTCTAGATCCATCCATGTCTCAACAAATGACCCAGTTTCGTTCCTTTTTATGCTGAGTAATATTCCATTGTATATATTTACCACATCTTCTTTATCCATTCGTCTGAGGGTGGGTATTTAGGTTGCTTCCATACCCTGGCTATTGTAAATAGTGCTGCAATGAACATTGGGGTGCATGTGTTTTTTTGAATTATGGTTTTCTCTGGGTATATGCCCAGTAGAGGGATTGCTGGATCATATGGTAATTCTATTTTTATTTTTTTAAGGAACATCCCTACTGTTCTCCATAGTGGCTGTACCAATTTACATTCCCACCAACAGTGTAGGAGGGTTCCCTTTTCTCCACATCCTCTACAGCATTTATTGTTTGTAGATTTTTTGATGATGGCCATTCTGACTGGTGGGAGGTGATACCTCATTGTAGTTTTGATTTGAATTTCTCTAATAATTAGTGATGTTGAGCAGCTTTTTATGTGTTTTTTGGCCATCTGTATGTCTTCTTTAGGAGAAATGTCTATTTAGGTCTTCTGCCCATTTTTGGATTGGGTTGTTTGTTTTTTTAATATTGAGCTGCATGAGCTGTTTATATATTTTTGAGATTAATCCTTTGTCCATTGATTCATTTGCAAATATTTTCTCCCAATCTGAGGGTTGTCTTTTCATCTTGTTTATGGTTTCCTTTGCTGTGCAAAAGCTTTTAAGTTTCATTAGGTCCCATTCGTTTATTATTTTTTAAAATTTCCATTACTCTAGGAGGTGCATCACAAAAGATCTTGCTGTGATTTATGCTGAAGAGTGTTCTTCCTATGTTTTCCTCTAAGAGTTTTATAGTGTCTGGTCTTACATTTAAGTCTTTAATCCATTTTGAGCTTATTTTTGTGTATGGTGTTAGGGATTGTTCTAATTTCATTCTTTTACATGTAGCTGTCCAGTTTTCCCAGCACCACTTACTGAAGAGACTGTCTTTTCTCCATTGTATATCCTTGCCTCCTTTTTCATAGATTAGTTGACTGTAGGTGCATGGGTTTATCTCTGGGCTTTCTATCTTATTCCATTGATCTATGTTTCTGTTTTTGTGCCAGTACCATATTGTCTTGATTGCTGTAGCTTTGTAGTATAGTCTGAAGTCAGGGAGTCTGATTCCTCCAGCACCATTTTTTCCCCTCAAGACTGCTTTGGCTATTTGGGGTCTTTTGTGTCTCCATACATATTTTATGATTTTTTGTTCTAGTTCTGTAAAAAATGCTATTGGTAATTTGATAGGGATTGCATTGAATCTGTAGATTGCTTTGGGTAGTATAATCATTTTCACAATATTGATTCTTCCAATCCAAAACATGGTATATCTCTCCATCTGTTGGTATCATCTTTAATTTCTTTCATCAGTGTCTTATAGTTTTCTGCATACAGGTCTTTTGTCTCCCTAGGTAGGTTTATTCCTAGGTATTTTATGCTTTTTGTTGCAATGGTAAATGGGAGTGTTTCCTTAATTTCCCTTTCAGATTTTTCATCATTAGTGTATAGGAATGCAAGAGATTTCTGTGCATTAATTTTGCATCCTGCAACTTTACCAGCTTCATTGATTAGCTCTAGTTGTTTTCTGGTGGCATCTTTAGGATTATCTATGTATAGTATCATGTCATCTGCAAACAGTGACAGTTTTACTTCTTCTTTTCCAATTTGGATTCCTTTTATTCTTTTTCTTCTCTGATTGCCATGGCTAGGACTTCCGAAACTATGTTGAATAATAGTGGTTAGAGTGGACATCCTTGTCTTGTTCCTGATCTTAGAGGAAATGCTTTCAGTTTTTCACCACTGAGAATGATTTTTGCTGTGGGTTTGTCATATATGGCCTTTATTATGTTGAGGTAGGTTCCCTCTATGCCCACATTCTGGAGATTTTTTTATCATAAATAGGTGCTGAATTTTGTCAAAAGATTTTCTGCATCTATTGAGATGATCATATGGTTTTTATTCTTCAGTTTGTTAATATGGTGTATCACATTGATTGATTTACGTATACATTGATTTATGTATACTTGCATTCCTGGGATACATCCCACTTGATCATGGTGTATGATCCTTTTAATGTGTTGTTGGATTCTGTTTGCGAGTATTTTGTTGAGGATTTTTGCGTCTATATTCATCAGTGATATTGGTCTGTAATTTTCTTTTTTTGTAATATCTTTGTCTGGTTTTGGTATCAGGGTGATGGTGGCCTCATAGAATGTGTTTGGGAGTGCTCCTTCCTCTGCAATTTTTTGGAAGAGTTTGAGAAGGATGGGTGTTAGCTCTTCTCTAAATGTTTGATAGAATTTACCTGTGAAGCCATCTGGTCCTGGACTTTTGTTTGTTGGAAGATTTTTAATCACAGTTCCACTTTCATTACTTGTGATTGGTCTGTTCATATTTTCTATTTCTTCCTGGTTCAGTCTTGGAAGGTTATACCTTTCTAAGAATTTGTCCATTTCTTCCAGCTTGTCCATTTTATTGGCATAGAGTTGCTTGTAGTAGTCTCTTAGGATGCTTTGTATTTCTGTGGTGTCTGTTGTAACTTCTCCTTTTTCATTTCTAATTTTATTGATTTGAGTCCTCTCTTTTTCTTAATGAGCCTGGCTAATGGTTTATCAATTTTGTTTATCTTCTCAAAGAACCAGATTTTAGTTTTATTGATCTTTGCTATTGTTTTCTTTGTTTCTGTTTCATTTATTTCTGCTCTGATCTTTATGATTTCTTTCCTTTTGCTAACTTTGGGTTTTGTTTGTTCTTCTTTCTCTAGCTCCTTTAGGTGTAAGGTTAGATTGTTTATTTGAGATTTTTCTTGTTTCTTGAGGTAGGCTTGTATAGCTATAAACTTCCCTCTTAGAACTGCTTTTGCTTTCTCCCATATGTTTTGGGTCGTCATGTTTTCATTGTCATTTGTCTCTAGGTATTTTTGAATTTCCTCTTTGATTTCTTCAGTGATCTCTTGGTTATTTAGTAACATATTGTTTAACCTCCATGTGTTTGTGTTTTTTATGTTTTTTTCCCTGTAATTCATTTCTAATCTCATAGTGTCGTAGTCAGGAAAGATGCTTGATATGATTTCAATTTTCTTAAATTTACTGAGGCTTGATTTGTGACCCAAGATGTGATCTATCCTGGAGAATGTTCTGTGAGCACTTGAGAAGAAAGTGTAATCTGCTGTTTTTGGATGGAATGTCCTATAAATATCAATTAAATCTATCTGGTCTAATGTGGCATTTAAACCTTGTGTTTCCTTACTAATTTTATGTCTGGATGATCTGTCCATTGGTGTAAGTGAGGTGTTAAAGTCCCCCACTATTATTGTGTTACTGTCGATTTCATCTTTTATAGCTGTTAGCAGTTGCCATATGTATTGAGGTGCTCCTATGTTGGGTGCATATATATTTATAATTGTTATATCTTCTTCTTGGATTGATCTGTTGATCATTATGTAGTGTCCTTCTTTTTCTCTTGTAATAGTCTTTATTTTAAAGTCTATTTTATCTGATATGAGAATAGCTACTCCAGCTTTCTTCTGATTTCCATTTGCATGGAATATCTTTTTCCATCCCCTCACCTTCAGTCTGTATGTGTCCCTAGGTCTGAAGTGGGTCTCTTGTAGACAGTATCTATATGGGTCTTGTTTTTGTATCCACTCAGCAAGCCTGTGTCTTTTGGTTGGAGCATTTAATCCATTCACACTTAAGGTAATTATCAATATGTATGCTTCTATGATCATTTTCTTAATTGTTTTGGGTTTGTTTTTTGTAGGTCCTTTTCTTCTCTGTGTTTCCCACTTAGAGAAGTTCCTTTAGCATTTGTTGTAGAGCTGGTTTTGTGGTGCTGAATTCTCTTAGCTTTTGCTTGTCTGTAAAGCTTTTGATTTCTCCATTGAATCTGAATGAGCTCCTTGCCGGGTAGAGTAATCTTGGTTGTAGGTTCTTCCCTTTCATCACTTTAAGTATATCATGCCATTCCCTTCTGGCTTGTAGAGCTTCTGCTGAGAAATCAGCTGTTAACCTTATGGGAGTTCCCTTGTATATTATTTGTCATTTTTCTGTTGCTGCTTTCAATAATTTTTCTTTGTGTTTAATTTTTACCAATTTGATTACTCTGTGTCTTGGTGTGTTTCTCCTTGGGTTTAGCCTGTATGAGACTTGCTGCACTTCCTGGACTTGGGTGGTTATTTCCTTTTCCATGTTAGGGAAGTTTTCAACTATAATCTCTTCAAATATTTTCTCAGGTCCTTTCTCTCCCTCTTCTCCTTCTGAGACCCCTATAATGCGAATGTTGTCACATTTAATGTTGTCTCAGAGGTCTCTTAGGCTGTCTTCATTTCTTTTCATTCTTTTTTCTTTATTCTGTTCCGCAGCAGTGAATTCCACCATTCTTTCTTCCAGGTCACTTATCCGTTCTTCTACCTCAGTTATTCTGCTATTGATTCCTTGTAGTGTAGTTTTCATTTCAGTTATTGTATCGTTCATCTCTGTTTGTTCTTTAATTCTTCTAGGTCTTTGTTAAACATTTTTTGCATCTTCTTGATCTTTGCCTCCATTCTTTTTCCGAGATCCTGGATCATCTTCACTATCATTATTCTGAATTCTTTTTCTGGAAGGTTGCCTATCTCCACTTCATTTAGTTGTTTTTCTGGGGTTTTATCTTGTTCCATCATCTGGTACATAGCCCTCTGCCTTTTCATCTTGTCTGTATTTCTGTGAATGTGGTTTTTGTTTCACAGGCTGCAGGATTGTAGTTCTTCTTGCTTCTGCTGTCTGCCCTTTCTGGTCTTGTTTATTATTTTGACTTAAAATAATAGAGAAAATTTTAACCACGCTGATAAAAATTAGCAGTGTCATGGCTCTAGCACAAAAAATTAAGGAAGTATTCCTCTAGTGTTTGAATCTATTATCTAGTTCAGCAAATAAGTTGCTCAAGTCATTGACGAAGGAGTGAAGTTCCCAGATGTGCATCTTTGCTGTTTCACTTTCATTTGACTTATTAACATAAATGAAAACATCATCCAACATTCATGTTGAACCACACTTGTTTGTCAGTCACCACCGTACGTTGGGTACTAGTTTGGCAAACTCAATGAAAACATTCTGAGAGAATCACTTGGCTACCTGGACTTTACAATTACTTTATTATTTTGTAAATTGTTTGCTATAATCCTTTATATTAGTAAAACAGAATAAGTTTATGTATGTGTGTATAACATGCAAGTATGTAGAAATGTATGTGTATATAAAAATGCATACACTACTTTTAGGATATTCAGTTAAGCACCCACAGATGCTTTGCAATGCCCCAGCAAAATATCCTTACTCAGTGTTGGGGGAAAGGACAGGAAAAATGAAGTTTTAGCAACTTGAATACAGGGAGCAGTAACTGGAGACACAGCAAGGCCTCAGAATTAATGAGAAAATACTTGGAGATAATATATTTGAATTCAAGGTACTTGCATTCCTAGTTTTCCTCCCTGGCTTTTCCCACACCAATGAATCTCAGCTGGTCCTGAAAGAACGATCCTTATTCAGAGATACCATTTTCTGAAAAGAATGAGCATGGAATTTATACACAGATATTGAAGACAAAAGAAAGAGGAACAGGAGCTAATTCATGTAAAGTGGCTTGTAGAAAGTACTCAACAAGTTAATATTGCTATTATTATTATTCTACAAGGTAGGTGATTAATTCACATGGGAATAAGGATTATGCCCACAAGCAGAAAACCATTTCAAGACAGTATTACTTTTGTGAAATGAGAGGTCCAGAAGAAAAATAATGACTCAAAGAAGAAAAAGTTAGGAAGGAAAGAAACTGTTCTCAGAGAGTTTGAGAATTTTGGACCAAGCTAAGCTGTTTCAGTATATAGTACACAGATCATCTCAGAGATGAATGAATGCAAGGAATAGAATACCTATGCGTCTTTCTTTGAAAATGTACACAATAGTGAAATCTTAACCATATATATGTGTGTATATATATATATATATACACACACACACAAATCCCTTGATCTGAAATCAGAGAAGATGGTCTCATTTCTAATGCTTTTGGATATTAAAATCAAACAAACATATAATATATCTGGGCATAAATAAAGCCTCAATAAATTCTATAAGCTAGAAAGAGTGCATAATATTATAATAGATCATAATGTACTGAAACTAGAAATTTATTACAAAAGTAAAATAAAAAAATCCCAGTCATCTAGAATTAAAAGCAACAATAACAACAAAAGAAACTCTCACTTTTTAGGTCAAAGAGAAAAATCAGAATTGAAGTCACAGAGCATGTAGAAAATAACAATAATAAAAACATGGCACAATAAAAACATGGCACAAGAGGACGTATGTTATAGAGCTAAAGCCATGCTCAGGAGAAAATTCATGGCCTTGAGCACAAATGAAAAAGTCTTTTAACAGAATAAGTTTGGAAAAGACTGGTAAAACTATCTCATGAAAGAAGTAAAGATTTAATTAAAATAACAGCAAAATTAATAAATTAGAATACAGAAAAACAAAATTAATGCATAAGTGAATCTCCCAATAACACAGAAAAAAATCACTAGTTAACCTAATTAAAAAGAAAAAAGGAGACAGTAAAAACACAAAATTAGAAACCAAAGGAAAAATAACAAGATACAGAGGAAATTATGGGAAATGTTTCAGGTTTTTGTTTTAACATATACATTTGAAAACCTGGAGACATGGATGATTTTCTAGAAAAGTACATATGACCAAAATTAATATCAGATGAAAGAGAAAACTCAAACAGAACAATTACAAAGAAGAAAATGAAAAAAAATTATGAAAGTGCTATCCTTTTAGAAAAGGTCAAGGCTCATAGTATTTTAAATGTGAATCGTTCAGATCTTGAGAAAAGATATCAAAGCTCCCTTATACACTGTTTGGAACTGAGTAGAAAAATGTTTCCATTTTATTTTTGCAGAACTACCACACTTTGAAACAAGATCCTGAAAAAAGGAGATTTCATACCTAACTTACTAAACTGGAAATGACCCAAAGTAAAGTTAAATGCTGGTGGAATATTATGTAGTCACTAAAAATGAAAATGTATAGCTATCTTTATGTAGATATGGAAGGAGCTTCAAATTTCAATATATTATTAAATAAGAAAGGAAAGTTCAGAACTGTGTAAATAATATGTGTCCATTTGAATAAAAATATGTATAGATTTATGATGGAACATTTGTTGAAGAAATTGTTGATAGTGGTAAGTGACACTAGGAGTGGGAGAAACTATCGGTTTTCATTGTATCCCCCTTTGGTATACCTTCTTTATTGCATTCATTAAATCATTCATCTTATTCTTAACAACAAAATAGAATTTGCATAGTCAGTAATAAATTGCCCTGCTACTATTCTTAGATTATACAACTGGCCTAGAATTGTAGACATGACATTTCTTTTACCAATGTGTTTTCACAAGATAACATATCAAATAAGATTTTTTCCTTTCATTCTTTTTCTTTTTTTTTAATAGTTTTAAATTTATTTATTTATTTATTTAATTTTGACTGTGTTGGGTCTTCATTTCAGTGTGAGGGCTTTCTCTAGTTGCGGCAAGCGGGGGCCACTCTTCATCGCAGTGCACGGGCCTCTCACTGTCATGGCCTCTCTTGTTGCGGAGCACAGGCTCCAGACGCGCAGGCTTGGTAGTTGTGGCTCATGGGCCTAGTTGCTCCGCGGCATGTGGGATCCTCCCAGATCAGGGCTCGAACCCATGTCCCCTGCAATGGCAGGCAGATTCTGAACCACTGCGCCACCAGGGAAGTCCCTCCTTTCATTCTTTATTAATTGCAATTTCCAAGTGGAATCCCTGCTCAATATTCCATGGAAAACTTGACCTTTCAACCAAGGCATGAGATTTTAAGTGCACTTAACTGAGCTTTATCAGAAATTTTCACTATTTTAAAGGGATGTTAAGCATTTAATTTTCATCATATATTTCCAGTTTTCTTTTTAGCTATTTAAGGAGAATAACTGTTATACTGTCCTCTAGAACAAAACAGCATCAAGAGGTCTTACTCTTTTTTTTTTTCTTAATAAGTTAGGATTCTTGACCTTCCTTTAACACTTCAGTAGCACAGAGTTACTGAAAATCTTAGTTATCTGGCAATTATACATTAACTTAACCTTTTAGGCTGGTGTGTTTTTTCAGTCTGATCGGTACTATGTGAAATGCATCAGGGAAAATTTATAGAGGAGGTTCAGTACTCCTGCAGGAAGCCATGGAAGCAGATGCCATCTGCTAATAACAGCATCTTCAGGGAGATGGTTTTGCTTTTCATGAAGAAAGAATGTTTTGAACTGTTGTATGGGAATTTCAGTGCCTGCAACGTCCCAGGTGTTGCACTATGAATCGTTGGATTAAATGGTATACAAGCAATAGGAATTCTAGTAGACAGAAAGCAGAAAAGGCCAAGAAGTTATTGTAAAAGTCTTAGGCTAATGTCAAAGTTTCGTTATTAGTTAAGGATTTTGGATTCACATGTTGCCAAGGTGGTCCTAGACCTGATGCCTATTTTGGTGTCTTTTCAAAGGAAGATTTGGATATATGATATCTGGATATTAAAATTTGTCCTACCTTGCTACATTTTCCAGCTGACACCAGCTCTAGAACTCAGATATATATTCTTTTGGGGTTATAAATGACCATTGGAGCAAAATGGAGGAATCCTCCTAGTTTTAGTCTGGGGATGCTTCTGAGGTCCAGAACTCTTTTCCAGCATTCTTGAGCCCTGGCTAATGAAGTGCTAATGGGGTGTTAGTACTGGCTACTAGACCAAGGCATCCAAGAGATAGGAGAGTAAACACTCTTTGAAGTGTGTGCCTAATCCTTTGAAAGTGTGCTTCTACTGGGAAGATAAGCACTGTTCCTGTCTTAGATATCCTTGGTTTGATGTCCTACATGCTATGGCATAGATACATATTCTCTTTTTAGGTAGTACTTCAGGAAGAAACTGCATTAGAGGAGTGGTTCCAGGGCTTGGCTGTCTGATGTTTGATCTGGCTAACAGTGCCTCATATAGGAGACATCTAAATAATTGTTAACTGGTTTAGGTGATTTTTATAATTCTAAGCCCCCAAGAAAAAAATAAAAATATAAGGTATGTCAAACCTGGGGAACATAAGCACAAATGCCACTAAACTTTTTCCTCTTTGATTTCCTCTCACTCTCCCTTTTCCTCTTCAATAAACAAGGTCAGAACTCTCTTACTGGACTTGTAATCCCCAGTTCCCAGCATGACAGTTTCTAAACATAAGTACTGAATCTGTTTAATTAATACACGTGAACGAATTGGTTTATTACATGGACTAAAACCCTGAAGAAGATGCTCTACTGCATGATTCTTAAGGCTAAAAAGGTTCTCAACTTAGCAGAAAGCCAAATATAAGAAAGCTGTATATAGGACAATACAGTACTTTTTAACCTTTAAATGTTTAGATCTTGTACATATTTTGTTAAGTTTATGCCCAAACATTTCATTTTCTGGGGGGTAAATGGTATTTTGTTTTTAATTTCAAATTTCATTGTTTATTGCTAGTATATAAGAAAGTGATTGACTTTAGTATATTAACTTGTACCCTGCAACCTTTCTATAATTGCTTATTAGTTCCAAGAGTTTTTCTGTCAATTCTTTCAGACTTACTACATAAACAGTCATGTCATTTAAGAACAAAGACAGTTAACTTGTTTCTTCCTTATCAGTACGTCTTTTATTTCCTCTTCTTGTCTTATTTCATTGGCTATAACTTCCAGTATAATGATGAAGGAGTGGCAAGAGTGGATATCCTTGCCTTATTCCTGATCATAGTGGGAAGCTTCCAGTTTCTCTGTTAAATATGTTAGCTGTAAGGTTTTTGTAGATGTTCTTTATATTAAGTTGAGGAGATTCCCTTATGTCCATAGTTTACTGAGAGTTTTTGTCATGAATGGGTGTTGGATTTTGTCAAATGCTCCATCTATTAATATGATTATGTGATTTTTCTTTTTTAGCTTGTTTATGTGATAAATTACATTAATTGATTTTTGAATGTTGAACAAGCTTTGCATACCTGGAATAAATTCCAGTTGGTTACAGTATATAATTTTTTCATACATTATTGGATTTAATTTGCTAATATTTGTTGAGGATTTTTATATCTATGTTCATAAGAGATATTGTTCTGTGGTTTTATTGCAGTGTCTTTGTTTTTGGTATTAAGGTAATGCTGACCTCATAAAATGAGTTAGGAAGTATTCCCTTTGCTTCTGTTTTCTGGGAGAGATTGTGGATAATTGGTATGATTTTTTCCTTAACTGTTTGGTAGAATTCACCATTTGGGCCTGGTACTTTCTCTTTTGGAAGGTTATTAATTATTGATTCAGTGTCTTTAATAGATATAGGCACAGTCAGATTGCCTATTTGTTCTAATGTGAGTTTGGCAGATTGTGCCTTTCAAGGTATTGATCCGTTTCATCTAGGTTATCAAATTTGCAGGCATAGATTTGTTCACAGTATCCCTTTATTATCCTTTTAATATCCATGGGATCTGTAATGATGTCTCCTCTTTCATTTTTGTATTAGTAATTGTTGTTTTCTCTCTTTTTTCTTAGTTAATCTTATTAGAGGCTTATCAATTTTATTGATATTTTCGAAGAACTAGGTTTTGGTTTCACTAATTTTCTCTATTGATTTCCTGTTTTCAATTTCATTGATTTCAGCTCTAATTTTTGTTGTTTCTTTTCTTCTTCTGCTTAATTTAGATTTAATTTGCTTTTCTTTTTCTAGTTACCTAAGGTGGAAACTCGTTTTTTGAGTTTAGATCTTTCTTCTTTTCTTTAATTTCCCTCTAAGCACTGTTTTCACTGCATTACATAAATTTTGATAAGTTGTATTTTCATTTTCATTTAGTTAAAAATATTTCAGTTTTCTTGAGATTTCTTCTTTGACCTGTGTGTTATTTAGGAGTGTGTTGTTTAATCTCCAAGTATTTGGGGGAGTTTCCAGCTACCTTTCTGTTAAATGTTTTTAGTCTAAGCCATAATCAATCTGGATTCTTTTCTCTACTTCCCCCATGTACCTTTGTGTGGGGAGCAGAATGTTGCCATACATTTTTCCAGGTATCTTTTGGATGAATCCATCTGAATGACCCATGGTACCTCATAGTTAACAATCTTCAATCAACTTATTTTCTCCTTACCTCAAACAGTTCTACCTCTATTATGCTCAAGATATACTTTACTGGCAATTCTGTACCCCCGCCTCCAAGTCAGAAACCTGGAGATCCTCCCAAGTTCTTGGCAGCAAGAAGCCTCACACGTGCAATTGGCAATCAAGATTTATCAGTTAAATATTTGAAGCATTTCTTTATCCCTTTCTCTCAATTCCAATTTTCACTAAGTTCCAGTACCCTCATCTCTTACTTGAATTACTGGAGTAGTATCCTAATTCATCTTCCTGCTTTTAGCTTTATTTCTCCCATCCATCTTGCACTGATTTGCCAGAGTAATTACATATGTATGTAATTGATACATTAATTATAACATTAATATAGAATTAAATACAGATAACATAAATATCCATCTGTTTAATACATGTATACATATATGTATAATATACATATGTACATACATTCACTTTGTTTAAACTTCTTCAGTAGCTTAAAATTCTTTCTCATGCCTAGAGGATAAAGTATAAATCCCTCTCCAGAACATATTTAACTCTTTTAATTTGACTCTGTAAATTCTGGCTCTTGTCCTCATTCCAAGAAATTTGGTTACTGTTCTGTAGGAAAAAGGCAAGCATTCTTCTAGATGCTCCTCATAAGTGACCTTCCTGTGAGTTCTCCCTAGATTGTTTCTCTCTCTCCCTCCTCCATTTAAATGCCCCCTCCCTTGTTTGTCCACAGTTCATTTCCCCACTCCTTCAGTGCCTCTCCCATTTCACTCATTAGAGGTGCCCCCCCCCAACTGTGAGCTCCTTAAAGGTAAGGACTGTATTTTGTTTCTGTTTGTTTGTCTTAACACAGAACCTTGCCTTTAGTGGGTACTCAGCAAATGTTTGTTGAATGAAGGTTGAGTATGGCAGAGCTTTGTAAGAATATGGTGAAGGCCTCATCATGGCTTCATTAAACTTGAGCCAAAGGAAGGGAGAGTGTAGATTGTTACAATTAGAGTGGAAATAAGCTAGAGAGAAGTTCCAGGCTCATCCAGGTCCCTGGGGACACATAGTCGATGTCTGTCAATGAATATTGTTTAAAACCTGATGTATATAAATCTTTATTATATTTCTCAGGGATTTCCCCCAGAGCTATAAACACTTATGTATTGTTAAACCGATCCTTATTCCCAAAGAAGAATGCCAATTTGTATTCTAATTGTTTGGTCTCTGTTTACTTCATTCAGTACTTTTGGTGCTTTTTGATATTTCAGTTAGCAGAATCTCAAAATATCAATGAAACCTTCCCTTGGCCATGTCAACAACTCATACTTTCTTCCTGACCCTCCCATTCCCTCTGCCTTTTGTTTTCCCTCTGTTTGGTACTTTGGTCGGTAGCATCTCCTTATATTAGGTCTGTGTGGGTTTGCATCCACCTCCTCTAGACTATGAGTTCCAGAGGACAGTCATGCTGTCATTTCATGAGTTTTCTCCCGCAGGGCCTACTAAAATGACTTGCATAATATAGATGGTCAGTAACTATTGGGTGAATGTATAAATTAATAATGACAATGGCCTAATAAAGTCTTTTTAAAAAACTTCTTTATTGGAGTATAATTACTTTACAGTGGTGTGTTAGTTTCTGCTTTATAACAAAATGAATCAGCTATACATATACATACATTCCCCATATCTCCTCCCTCTTGTGTCTCCCTATCCTACCCCTCTAGGTGGTCACAAAGCACTGAGCTGATCTCCCTGTGCTCTGCGGCTGCTTCCCACTAGCTATCTATTTTACATGTGGTAGTATAGATAAGTCCATGCCACTCTCTCACTTTGTCCCAGCTCACCCTTCCCCCTCCCCTTGTCCTCAAGTTCATTCTCTACGTCTGTGTCTTTCTCATAAAAGTCTTTCTAGGTGGACACATAGTGACTTCAAGAGCAATTCAGAGATATTCTTGTTTGAAAAGATTTGAGGAGGTGCTGTTGTTTAGATATTACATCATCTAAAGACTCAATTTCCTATGGCAACCAATGCAGGGTTAAGAGCACATTCTGTGCAGTTCGGCAGTTTGAGGGAAGCCACAGCTGGAGAGGGGAAGGGAACCACTGTTTGGAGGGGCAGTGGAACGAGATAGGAAATCCTGCCCACTTGTACTCCTGGAAGGAGCGGGGCAATGGAGGGAGGGATGGGGAGAAGGCTACTGTAGCAAAGAACTCAACTCGCCAGCCACTCGGAGCTATAGCCACGGCGTTTGCGTGGGAAGGGTAATTTCTGATCAAAATAGAGGAGGACTTTCTTTTTTCAGTTCAAGCACTTTAAAAGCAACCGTGGGAAGTTCTAATCACAGGGTGGTTCTTTCTTTTCTGGAAGAAGAAAAAGACATTTCACTTTTAAATTCAGGGGGTTGAAATGATTGTGTCGTTTCAGCTAGAGGAGACCATGTCAACAAGCGGACATGTTTTCATTGGGGAAAGTATGACTTGAAGATGTAACATTTTAAATTTAAAAAAGCAAATAATTTCTGTTGTGGGTTTTCTTTCTCCACAGGAACACTAAGAACTTAGCTGCATTTAGAAGTAAAAAGTAAAAATATCAGGCACCATATTCACCACTGTTTTAGAAATAGAAGTCTTATTATGTGGGCTGGGTTTCTTAATATGGTTAAGATACACTGAAAAGAGAACAAAGGTTGTCCCATAGGAGAGGTATGGTGAAAGATTAGCCTACAAGTTTGTTCAAATATTTGTGCAGTGATTATGAGAGTTATCAGATAAAAAGAGGAGCTGACTACATGGGAAGGTCCTTGATTTCCAGTTCAATGCCTTATTTATCACTAAAACACCCTCTATTGTACCTATTAGACATTTGACAAAGACTTGAATGCATTTTAAGATGTTTGGAATATAAGTATGCATTAATCATTTAGTGATATCATCAGCCACCAACAAGTATTAATAATGATAATAAAGGTATTATTCATTAAAAGGATTAATATAGACATCAGAAGTTTGAAAATAATGAGTTATGGACTTTTCTTCTTAAAATCAACATTATTCCATGTTTGTAGTTCGTGTAATATAACAATATTCAGGACATTGTCCTTTTATAGGGAAATCAGACCAATAGCCAGATGAACTCTGCTCAAATATGACTAACATTCAGAACCACGAAGCTGTTGAGGTTATTAGCTCTGAATAAAGAGTGTTGAATAAATAAACTCCTGGTCAGAGTAATTGGTTACTCTCTTTATTTAGCCAATTGAAAGATAAAGCTAATTAGATATTTATTTTACTGACAAGAGACCTTCTCCAAAGTGATTTTTCCACTTGCTCTGTCATAAATTTAAGCAAACTCCTTTCTTTTGTAGCTGGACCTCGCATGCATGTCATTATTTTTTTTAGATGGGAGGATATGTCTGTGTACATAAAGTAAGGTGTATTGTTTATAGCTTCTTCCCAGATGTGCAAAATTGTTTTTTCCCTATGGAATTTTCATTTACAGACCAGAGTGGTTTGTTATTAACAAGTTATTTATGCTTGGAGCATGGTGGAAAACAGCACAGATATCAAATGTTTTATTAACATAGATATTCTGAAGAGAATTGAAATTAGTTGTTTTCTCTTTTCATGACATATGTGTTCAGGGAAGCCTTTTGGGGGGTTATTATTTGGGGTTGGATTGCTTCAGTAACTGCATGGTTTCTACCTGGAGTTTTTCTCTTTGGTAGAGCAACCCCTTTCCACCCAGGGGACCTGGATTCTGACCCCTGGATTCCAATTCCAGTCCTGCCATTTATTACCTGCATGGCTTTCATTTAGCAACTCTGCTACTCAACGTCTCTGAGCCTCAGTTTCCTCATTTGTAAGATGGGGAAAATAGTAGAAGGGCTGTTTGAGGATTTAATGAGATGCAGTTAAGGCCCTTAGCAGGGTAACCAGAGTAGCACGTTGTAACATTCACTGAAGGTGGTTGACTATTATAGCTGGAGTTTGTATTTCCTCTTTTTTGTTCAGTCATCCTTCTTCTTCTTATGTTTTTCTTTTTCTCAGATCAACACTGTCACTCAACTTTCCCAAATATACTTGTTTTCACTTTTCTGATTAATTAATTTTTTTATACATGGATATAGAGCATAGCCTATAAAATAGTTGGACTGGTTTCCACGTGAAGATTTTGGAAAAGATCTCATTGTAATTACACCTCCTACAATATGTATAGAAATCACTTATTTAAGCATGAAAACAATATTTTACGTGTGGAACAGACTCTCTTACCATGATCTGTATGTTCATCTATGTGTTCGTGGATATTCAGCATCTCATACTAGCACATTTGGATGCATGTCTCTACACGTGTCTGCTCCTATACTCCTGCTTAATCTTTATTTCTCTGGTTTCTAGCTATGGCTATATTTCCCCTTGCCTTGTATTAGAATTACCATTTCTTCTAATGTTGCTTCTTTGTGACGCTCATTCACTTTTTATTCTGTGTCCCAAATACCCTATGTTCAATCCAATGAGGCTGCAAAGGGAACAGAGTTAACATTAATTCAGGGATGGCGGCAGGAAGAGAAAGAACAAGCTGGTACCTCTTCGCCCCCTTCACCTCCACCACTTTCTGAGGTGGTAGATTCACGACGGTCCTGTGTGTGGTGACAAGGGAGGGACAGTGAAGAGCCTAGAGGAGTTTTGTTTCCCAGGTGCTTCCCGATACCCT
Organism: Kogia breviceps; assembly: GCF_026419965.1. NCBI lineage: Eukaryota > Metazoa > Chordata > Mammalia > Artiodactyla > Physeteridae > Kogia > Kogia breviceps. Next base: position 129,658,852 of record NC_081315.1, read on the forward strand.
CTGGATAATATCCAAGCTCCACAGTGTGGGTCACACGTTCTCTGAGGTCTGGCCCCTTGCAGCCTCTTCAGCCTTATATTTACAAATTTATACTCTGGTATATTTTAACATTTATATACACTGGTAGTACTAAATGGTTAGCAGTTGCCCACACATCCCACCCTCTTCTGAAAGTATGTGTCTTTGCTCACGCTTTCGTAATTGGAATGGTCGTCTGCTCATCTTCATCTTGCTGACTGCACATCTCCAGCCCATCCTTCAAAGCCCAGCCTGGGGATTGTCTCCTCCCGGAAGCCTTCCGGGACAGCCTTTCCCTTCATACTGGACCAAGTGCCTGCCTTTTGCATGGATGCCACTGCACCCTGGAAATTACGGTCATTATGTTCTCCCTGACTTTGGAATAATTTATTCATGGGTCTGTTTTCTCTGCTGGACTAAATTCCATGACAGCAGGGACCAGAGAGTGTCCATTTGTGAATACGATCTCCCTTCTGTGTAGCACAGTGCCTGGTGCAGTATATGCGGGCCAGAGTTATTTGCAGAGCTCTTACACTGACCTCACTGGGATCCTTGGGGATGGAGGTAGTGATGAGCTAACCCATACTTCCTTTCACGGGCTTGCCTAACTGTGGCCTCAACACTGGAATTCCTTCCAGACTACCAAACTGGCTGGATAACCTAACCTTTCTCCGATTTGTTGTATTGTTCCAGAAGTGACTATGTTTTTCCTACTTTGAATTCATATCTTTATATTATTTGCAGACTTTTTTCTTATGTTCTAACATAACTTTTGTGCCAACAACATGTATTTGCCATTTAGTCATTTCTTCTACAGGACACTTATTAAGATGACAGACCCTCTAAACGTGGGAGACAAATGCCTATGAAATGAGCTATGTGGCAGATTTTCTCCTAGAAGAAACCCGTAGGCACATAATAGAATGCCTCTCAGTACAAAAACAAACAAGCAATTACCTGAGCTGCTTCCTGTGGGAAACTCAGCATCCTACCACCCATGGTGATGACTCCTGTGATTTTTTTTTTGGAGGTGTTGCATCATTCTAAGGAAATTCATTTATATGTTTCTCATGCACGTTCATCTAGACAAACTATATGTCTTTGTTGAAGTTTATTTTCATCTTTCTCCTTTGCTTCTTTGGTTTTAAAAAAATAAATATTAAAGATGCAATTTTGAAAGGCAATACAAAACACTGAATGGTAGTTGTCACAGGCTTGATAAGTGGGGAGAGAACTGTGGGTTCAAGAAACATCTGGAATGTTTGTGATGTGGTAGTTGCCTGCATTGTCTTCTGGGCTTCAACATTAACCAATGACTTCTAGAATTTAATTGAGTCAGGATATATCTAAATTGAAGATGTTTGTTATTAGTCTGGTTCAAATCATATTTAATGAATATGCTCTTGTTTTTTCTTTTTGTATTATGATAGCTCTTCCTTTCTTATATTAAACTAATGTTTTCAAGAATACTTAAGAATGGAACCTTGGAATAAGTCATATTTGGAAGTATTAGTGAGAATAGGTCTTGCCAATTCATCAAGTGAAATAATGGTACATCTAGACCCGATAGATAAAAATCTACTGTGTGAACTGATATAATTCATTATAATTTTTAGAGTGATAAGAGTCCTGATTTTGTATTTTTCCCACTTTATATTAGCTGAAGTACTAGTCATTCTTTAGTAGTTTGTATCCCTTGGAAATTCCAATTCAAATTTTGGCATTAGCTTCTTCATGTTAAGAGAATTATCAATTCATCTTGAACTTTTTGTAGAAATTTACTTGAATTAAAAATCCTCAAATTTTACTTTTCCCTGAAAACTGATGTATTTGTTATTTTCGTAATGGCAGTTTAATCAATAGTTTCATGAATTTTAAGTTTAAGAAGGAATTACTAACTTCAAAAGTAGATATACATAAAATTTTACATATATGGATTAGAGACAAATTGTGAAATATTATTCCTTTTCCATCCTGAACTAACTATAAGATTTTGATAAAGTCTTTATGTTTCATTCCATAAATAATATTATTTCAGGTAGCTACGGAAAACTATTTTACTAATGCTGAGAAGAAAACACTTTAAGGGGTCTGTGATTATTATTATTCTCTAGTATATGGTTTGTTTATCTTCCCTTCTTGGTGTTCAATGGTAGAAATAAAGTGCGATTCTTTGAATATGAGGCTGGATTCTAACAAAGACTCATTTCTGCCCACTGCTTACAGACTTTAATAGACAACATTTTACTTGGAGAGCTGGGGTCTGATCGAGAGGGGCTGTTCGAAAATAGCCACTTTGAATTTAAAGTTGGAGATTGTGGGGTTGGCATTTCTGCCCCCTTTGGTTTCCATCGGAAAGCAGTTCCACATTTCTTCATCAGGAAGTCAGGCTGACTTGTGATGAAAGATGATGAAGACAAATCCTAAACAGGGCTTCCTGTTTGTTTAAACCTCCAACCCAAGAGAAAATCGCTTCCAGTTTCCCTGTACAATCATGGTAATATATTTTCTTTTTAGATTGTTAGCAGACTGTTCAGTTTGTACTTGGCATTTCAATCATAGTGAAAGAGGTGAAATCCAAAAGACTCACTGAATTCTCATTAGGAATCTAAAATTGGATGACCTTTGCAATTAACCTCTGCTTCTTGTCCTTTTCTCATTTCTAACATATTTTTCATATGTATTGATTATCTGCTCTCTGGACAGGTTTGAAATAGTTACTATGATGGATATAAAAGAAGAAAATATAGCTTCTGTCCTCAGAGCTAGCACTTATTAAAAAAATCAGGTTAGAATACCGATATAAATTTAAATTTTAAGATGGTAACTCTTTGAAAGAATGATTAGATTGTTCTCCTTCTAAGATGAGTGCTTTTGCAAAGTGAGATTTTTAATTTTGTGAATGATCTTTTGAAAATAAAAATGTAGGGAAGAAAAGAAGAGGAGTTGGGGAAGAGTACAAAAGTTTTGGAGAAAGACTTAGTTGTTTTTCTTCGAATCCCAGGACATTCAAATCATGTTTGGGCAGTGGATTAAAAAATAGGAAATTGATCTCAGCTTTATTTATGCAGGAAAAATTTGATTTAAAGAGTTAGCTAGGGCTTCCCTGGTGGCGCAGTGGTTGAGAATCCGCCTGCAGATGCAGGAGACACGGGTTTGTGCCCTGGTCCGGGAAGATCCCACATGCCGTGGAGCAACTAAGCCCGTGAGCCATGGCCGCTAGGCCTGCGCATCCGGAGCCTGTGCTCCGCAATGGGAGAGGCCACAACAGTGAGAGGCCCGCATACCGCAAAAAAAAAAAAAAAAAAAAAAAGAGTTAGCTAAAGATCATTATTATATCTTAGGAACTAATTTGACTGTTACTAACTTTTTCTAATATTCTTTATATTATAGCTTTATGACCAGTATTAGACATTTTTTAAAAAAGGAGGAATGGCAAGATTTGACACCTAGAATAATTGATTTTCAGAAGATGAAATTATGTTAAAATAGTAACGTAAGTTCTATAAATAATACAAATGATCATGATACTTTTAATGTCAATTACCCTAACTTATACTAAAGCTAATATGTATTGAACATCTACTTCACTTTATTTTGCTAAATGCTCTACTTGCATTTCCTCATTTACTCTATGGTATAGGTGGAATGCATCTTATAGAAGAAGAAATTGGGACAAAGGTTATGAAATTTTTCCATAATCAACTTCAGTGTCCATGCTTTAGACTTCTGCTCAAGTCTTCACTTCCAAGGAACATTTTGATTTCTTCCTTGCTTTCCAAACTTTCATCCGCTTTCATTTCTTTTTCCTTTTCTAATTTCTATCATCTAATTTACTCTCTTGATTTCTTCACTCCCCTTTCACTTTCTCATAACACATCCCTGATCTGTCATGGATTTTCTCATTTGACAAATGGTTCACTGAATACTTCTGTTGATGTTGTACTCAAAATGAAGTGCATGGATGATAGCATTTATCACTTTTACAGTCTAATGTAGATATAAATATTCTGGATACAAGTATTTTGATTGATTAGAAACTGAAGTAAACATCAACTGAAGCCTGACATAACCCTTGTCCATAATAGGGGCAGAAGGGATATGAAGAAATAAAACATTTATTCCTCAAAGCATTTGTCTGTACGTACACACACACACACACACACACACACACACACACACACACACACACACACAACTGTTTTTCCTGGGAAACAAATGATAGAGGTTCTGTCTGTAAAAGGTGGGCAGCATGTTTGGTCATATTGTAAAGAAGCCCAGCAAATTCTACCTACCACAAGTTAACTGTCTATTAAAACAAAAGGGTTCCATGTTCTTTTCCATCAACTCGTGTCAATCTCTGACATCTACGGTGGCAGAAATGGTCTGAATTTTTAGCTCACTGAGAGGTACAGATATTCTATCGGAAAAGTCTCTTTAGAACATGGCACTGTCTTTACAATTTGGAGTACTGATGTAACTTGGTCATAGTCAATTACTCAGACCTTTAAACTAAGATGTTCTGTAGGAAACCCATTGTCACGTATGATGATCATTATTTTCAAACGGAACCATGATCAGGATGAAGGCCAGGTTGCCAATGAAACAAATGTGCTGGGTTACAATTTCATTGGGAAATGTTGCTCTGCACGGCGCACAGGTAATTCAAAAGATGAATTGCCCTGATCAGACAAAAGAAAATCTCAAAAAAATCTCCAAAAATTGCTCTATATATTTCCTAGTGCTTCCAAAGCCTTGTTATTTTAATGATTACATAACAATTTGGCATACATGAATTCTCTGACAAGGTCCAGAATCTCAAACTGTAAAAATACTTTAGCTCAGAATCCCCTGTGAAACAGATTGGCAGAGCAAGTGTTTTCATATCATGCCTGACCCTGGCCACTTAGTCATTAATGATTTTGCTCAATATGGAATTCTGAGCCTAATGATTTCCCTCCTGGCGATCTGAATAATTTACCTACAGAGGTTAAAAAATGTACAGAAATGTTTCTTAATTGAACAGTAAGCAATATTTACTGCCATATGTTCGTTACAAATGATGCAGCAGAAGTGATTTTTTTTTTTTTTTTTTACCTAGGTTCTGTTGTCTTTCCTGGACAGTGTATGAGTCAAGGATGGGGTGGGACCTCATGAGTGAGATTATAAGCCATTGCCATGATGTTACTAGAATATGGCTAAGCTCTTACTAAGTTTTTATATTCTGGGGTCCACATCCAATTTTGTTGAAAAAATAATCCTACTAACCAAATTGTTTAAAAAATTGCTATAGGACTTCCCTGGTGGCGAAGTAATTGAGAGTCCGCCTGCCGATGCGGGGGACACGGGTTCGTGCCCCGGTCCGGGAGGATCCCACGTGCCGCGGAGCGGCTGGGCCCGTGAGCCATGGCCGCTGAGCCTGCGCGTCCGGAGCCTGTGCTCCGCAACGGGAGAGGCCACAACAGTGAGAGGCCCGCGCGCCGCAAAAACAAACCAAACCAAAACAAAACTTGCTATAGTAAATGAATATTTGATACCATGGAAAGTGTCCACTTTATATAACCTGAAAAAAAGCTGATTATAAAACTAGAAGTTAAAATTACTTCTGTAAAAAAGAAAAAAAAAAAAAAGCAAAGCAAAACAAAGAAAAACCAGAGAAACCGAAAAGGCTGACTGTATTTATAAGATATTTTGTGTGTGTAAGCTAAAAACTGAAGAAACAGACACAAAAAATGTGAGTAATATGTTTGTACTGCTCCATTTGGCAAGTTCTTAAAGGTTACAGGAAGAGAGTGTATTATTGCTTAAGATGATGAGAATTTATATTAAAAAATAAATACAGCATGCGAGCAGGAAGGGGAAATTGCCTCATTAATAACCTGGTTATCTGATTTATCAGGGCTCTCACTTTTTGGTTTTCTGGAATGCACAGCAGGCTTCATGAGTTTTGCTCAGAGCTGCTGGGGCAGCGGTTCTCCCAGCTGAGAGATTTTACATTCTGTGTTCGCTCTGCGTTTATATTTCATGCAGTGAGCGTCTGCCTCACTTTGGTGAGGTGTTTGGTGCCAGTGTGAGAGACCCCTTCTTTCAGCAGAGGTCCACCCACCCAAGAAGGGGCCCAAGCTTTCTCCCTCTGTGCTTTCAATTAGCACAGTGGGCCCTGCTTCCATCCTTGGCATCAGGGCAGTGCTTGACTCCATCCAGCAGGCGAGCTCTCGAATCCACAGTCACTGAAGGGGGGTGTGGGTGAGATGATACCGGTTGAAGCCATTTTCCTCAAAGATCGTTCTGAATGATGTCAGCTCTAAGTATTCAAGGGCCCATCCTTCAGCTCACAAGGTTACAAAGCGGTTACCTCTCAGGGGTAGATTTTATTCTCTTTATGTATCTTTAGTAGGAATAAGCATGTAGAAATTTTATAATTCTAGTAAAAAGCCTGAAGAATCTATATTTAAAAAGAGAAGCCAATAATGCTAAAATGCAATGCTGTGTAAGTAATTTAACATATTTCTATTCCTTTGAACTTGAAGAAAATAAATCGTTGTGTGGAGAATTTTTTTTTTCTTAATTTATCTTCAGGTTTGAACCTTAATCCCATTATTTTTTTCCTGAAATCTCTGTGTTCAAACCTAATTTCTGTTTCTTCATCTTCCAAATCTATGATATTTATGGATACCATTTGTATAACTTCTGAATGATGCAACTGGTAGCCTAAATTAATACAATAAATTTTGACAATTAATGTCTTGTAAATCTTCCCTTGATCTTAAAGGATGAGGCTTTCGATCATTTAGTTTCATGGCCAGAAAGGAAAATAATCTGTATATTACAATAAAAATGATAAGCATGATAATAAAAATAGTTACAATATCATAATAATAGTAACAACAACAATAATAATTTCGATACTAAAATGTTCTGAATTTTGTGTTCTTTGAAAATGAAAAATAAGGGAGGATTACTATATTTCTAACTCTACCGTCCCATGTGAGACATGTATTTCATAGAAACATATATTTCTCACATGAGTTTCTATGATGCTGGTATAGTCTACCTGTGCCAATATTTCAACACAAGATGACAGTTGCGATCAGACATCACCCACAGGTATTATATAGGATCACCTGCATTTTCTAAGATGTTTGTGTTTTTAGAAAACTGACATCAAATTGATATAAGACAATCCTGGTAAGATTGATTCGTGGTCCATTTAACAGAATCTACACTGGATGAACTCTTTCCACTGGATGGCTCCGGGTTGTTGCTAATCAACCAATAAACTAGGAGGGATCAGCTGATAATAAATGTTATATATTTTATATAACATTTTATATGACCGCATATATTACCTCATTTCAATCACATATAAACCGTGTGAAACAGATGGGGCAGAACTTAACACATTTTTACACAGATGAGTAAGACGAGAGCTAAACAAGTCAGGCAATTTGACTAAGATCAACATTCTAAGAGTAATGAAAAGCTGGGATTAGGGCCAGGTTATTGGACTTCAGTCCAGAGCATTACTGTACCTGACTTCCTTTCACTGAGCTGGTGGGTCTCCTTCTGACCCCCCTTGTCCTTGTTCTCAGGAGCTGTGCTGTCACCTGAAGGCCCTGGCCAGCACTGCCTCTTTCTCTCCCCTCTCTAATAGTCTCAAATTTGATGGGAGGGTTTTTTTTTTTAAATTGAAGTATAGTTGCTTTACAATGTTGTGTTAGTTTCAGGTGTACAACAAAGTCATTCAGTTATACATACATACATATATGTATGTATATATATTCAGATTCTTTGTCATTATAGATTATTACAAGATATTGAATAAAGTTCCCTGTGCTATACAGTACATCCTTGTAGTTTATCTATTGCATAGATAGTAGTATGTATCTGTTAATCCCAAATTCCAAACTCCTAACTGATTCCTCTTCCCCTTTCCCCTTTGGTAACCATAAGTTTGTTCTCTGTCTCAGTCGACGGGAGTTTATAAGAAGCTCCTCCTCATAAAAAAGTTCAGAGTCCATTCTTTTCTGAGCCCCTTCTTCTTCAGCAAGGAAACTGAGATTCAGGTACAGGAGCGGGGATGGGCGACAGGCTAAGTGCTTTTTCCATTCCACAACATTAGTTGACATCAGTGTGGCAAAGTGAAAAAAAAAAATGTTACCTAAAACACAGCTGATTACCGCTCCACCTTCCCCAAGGGAGGGAAGCACCTAGTGACTGGAGGTGGTGGCTTTTTATTTAGAAAATTGCCTTGTTGCACCCTTTGAATGGACATGGCCAGCCCTCGGTTCCCCCTCTCCTGATGGCGCTGGTGCTGGAAGTTTTAGGCAGCAAGGCATCTGGAAAGGGGTTGCTGAGATCTGCCAGTCTCTGAGAATGCTGTGTGGCCCGGGGTGGCAGAGCACTTGTAAGAAGAGGATGTGTCATAATGGATATTAATTCAAAGAGCTGTGATGCCACCTTCTTTGTTGAACTTAAGCTTCATTAAAATTCTGCCAGATACACACTCCAGTGCTTTCAGTGAGTAGTGTCTTGTGGGGAGAAGAATGAAGAGGGGACAGTGGCTTACATCTGAGTCTTCACTGGAAAAATGGAAGTGATAGCTGCTGGATGTTACAGGAAAGCCTGGATATCATTGGGAGCAGGGGCACTGATGTAGACCATAGGGCATAAGCCACACAGGTCTGCCAAGATCTTGAGAAGGACATCAGCCTTCCTATTCGATGTGAAATTTGCCAGTTGCTGGAAATCTCAAAAGTTATGGGACTTCAACTGACTTCTTGCTTACAGAAAGGAGAGGCAAAAAGTTATTATTCATTCTTCTCAAGAAACTCAAGAAGACGCCACGCCAGTCAGGTATCCTGGGAAGGCTCTTGGATTTATGGAACTGTAGAAACTAAGAGAAACATTAGCTGGTTCAACCCTGCTCAACTTTCTTTTCCTTCTCACCCTTTTTGCAATAAAGGAATCCAAACCCAGATACATCATCCAATGTACCCAAGGCTAGATGGCCTGTGAGTGGTCCCAGAGGTAGAACTACCATCTGACTGAAGATTCCGAATCAGAAGCCCTGGGCTCTGGTCCCTACCCCCTTTTCCTTATTTTCCTGACCTTCTTGAACCTCGGTCCCCTCTCTGTAAAACAGAGTCACACTGGAGGCCCAGATACGTTAATGTAGGATTTGAAATCTGTCAAAGAATGTTAAAACAGTTATTGGCTTATTCAGGAGGTTAGGTATGGTGCCAACGGTTACATGGAGAGGATTATCTTGGCTTTCCTGAAAAAAATCTGAGAATGGTCGCCGTGACTTCACTGTTCCCTGTGTACGCACAGGTGTGGATTGAGGCAAGGGCACAGGCGGTGAAATTTATCGAGTGTCTTCTGGGATAGCGATCTTTGGTGTTCCTGGTAGACCTTCTAAATAGTATGTATATTTTTTAACTCTTTCTTTTTTTCTGCAAGAATTAAAGTAAAATCGAAAATTTCTCACCTTCCCTTAAGGAAATGATGGATATTTCACAGTAAATCAAGAAGTTTAATCCCACCACCAATAGCAGCTTGAAGGAAACTCCTATTATGTTTAACTGTGCTTTTTGAGTGTCAAGGTCCGGGAGACTCTTGGTGGAGTGAGTCACGAGGAAAAGCATGACCACTGCGTGCTCCCAGGCCATTGGCACTGTGACAGCCACTTACCGCCTAGTTTTCCTTGCCCCCATTCTGGCTGAACAGTACCTGTGGGAGAAAATTCTGGAAGGATGGGGTGGAGGGTGTGGTAGTGGGGAAGGAGAAAAACGTTAGGGAATATTAGTCAATATGGTATCATTCCTGGGAGAAAATCCTCAGATTCACTTTTATCTTCCCTAAATACTTTTGTATTTGGTGGAAAAAAATCAGAACGTTCAAGACATTGTTTATAATGATCATGCTTCAGATTTTATCTTTCCTCAGCAGTTTCCAAAACTCTTTTTAAGCTTGAGTATTTTAATAGAAAGGGATACTGCCTACACATGTTTGCCTCTAGGGCTTGAAAAGAAAAGGATCTGTTTTACACTCTGAAGCAGCGCTTCCTCCAACTCCCTTCCGTTTGGCCGGTTGTAGGGAAGGACCTACCCCTTTCAACTCAGAGGTAAGAAAATAACAAAGCAGATGACTTTGGCAGGTTTGCTGGAGGCTGGCGGCACGTTGGCTTCCAGAGTTCAGCGTGACAGGAAGCTGGGGGCTGCCGCTCAGTCTGGTCATTAGGAAGGGCCGAGACTGATGACTGGGCCTTGCAGCACTGGAGAATGTACACATATCTGGCTCAGGGGACAGAGAGGTCCCAGAAAATCCCAGACATTTGGTCGTCAGCCTTTTCATTCCCCCATCACTCAGGAAGTAAGAAAGAAAATAAAAACAAAGTAAACATTCTTAAAAAGCGCCCAAGTTGTTTCTTTCATTTTCCATTTCCCTTTACAACACGATTTTTCAACGTTCTAATGAAATGCTAAGTCACGGATATAAGGGTGTCAGGAAGTATACTTGTACGTTCCATACGACTCTTAGCCTCCCCTGGGTAGCAGAAAACCAGGAAATGAATTATATTCGGAATCAACCTTCTCAATAAAATAAATCATGTTAAGAAAATAGCAATGACTTCTTAGACTTCTCTGAACGAAGAAGAAGAGCTATGACAGTCGGTGTTATCGCGAGACGATAGGGAGAAAGGCTGGTTGGGGGGCTCCAGGCCACTGGGTCTTCGGAATAACAACAGCACACCGACACAGAAATAAGGGTCAGGAAACCAGCCTCCTGCACTTGCGGCCACTTCCTTCTGCTGTCTGCTTAGCTGTGCTCTGCAGACACACCATAATCACCCCAGCGGGTCTAAGGATCAAATGACGGCACTGCTGAAGGATTAAGAGCAATTCTATCCTCTTGGCTTGGACTTTGGAATTTTCATTAAAATGACCTTGGGTGTGGTGAGAAAGGAATTCAGGCAACAGGGATCAAGTCTTATACATCTTACCTGGGAAAACAACCAAAGGGCCCCTTTCAGAAAGAGCCTTCTTTCTGGGCCTCAAGCAGAGCTGTCACACTTGTTTTTCTAAGTGTTTCTCACATGGGATTAGCCTCCAGATATGTGAAGAGTGAGGAGTTTAAGGGTCTTAGGTGGGCATAAAGAGGGGCAAAAACAAACTATAATAAGCTACTGGCAGGCCAGACCTCTTAGAGTTTCCAGGTTCCGTAATGGTTGACTTGTCCAGAGATTGACTTCCTACTTCCTCTCCTGATCCCTTGGCCTTGGATGGGAGAGCTGGTGATGCCATCTTTATGACTCGTTCTTGTGAAGGGTCTGCTCTACATGCAGAAACTGCACTGGTCTTGCAGAGGCGGTCCAGCAGATGTGGACAGGTTGGCTGCAGGCCTGAGACTTAGAATGGTAAACTGGAGAAAAGGTAGAGGCCTCAGGAATTTAATGATACTCCAAATGGGAGGACTCAGGGAGAAAAGCACTCTGGCGATGACTAACAAGTTTGTGAACAGAAAATGGATTTTCTCAGAGTGGCTCCTGAGTCATGAGCTCGTGGAGTGGGCTAAGCTGAAGGGGGCCAAATCACAGCAAGGTCCTCTTATAGGGTCACTAAGGAAATCAACAGGCTCAGGCCGAAGTGACAATGACTAGAAATTGGAATAGGGTTAGACAGTAGAGGTCTGCTGGACAGAACTGCAAGGAAGGTTTGCTGATTTTTGTCCATGCCCACGGTCTTAGCTCAGGCTGCCATAACAAAATACCACAGGCTGGGTGGCTTTTATGACAAATTTATTTTTCACAGTTCTGGAGGCCAGAAGTCTAAGATCAAGGTTCCGGTTGACTTGTTTATTGATGAGAGCTCTCTTCCTGGCTTGCAGTTGGCGGCTTTCTCACTATGTCCTCTTATGTCCTTTCTGTGGTGTGTATGCATGGAGACAGAGAGAGAGAGATCTTTTTTCCTCTGCTTATAAAGCTGCTAATCTTATCAGATCAGGGCCACACCCTTATTGGGGTGACCTTATTTAACCTTAATTACCTCCTCAGGCCCTATTCCAAATACAATCACATAGGAGGTTAGGGCTTTAACATGGATTTGGGGGGGATACAATTCAGTACACAGCACTCACCAAGGTGTAAATCTTGACATCTACCATGTCTGGGATCCACCCTGCCCAGTTCTTAAACCAATGGGGCCCAGCTTGATCATGTGAAAAGTCTTCTTTTCTCATCAATGGCTGGGGTGGTGAGAAGTGGGACCTGGTCCTATACTGGTCATCTGAGTGCCAGCAATTAAATTTGGCCCTTGAGATTCATGAATGATTATGAGGCTATAGGCTCATAATCTAACCACTACCATCACCACCACCATCATCATCATGATAGCTACTATATGATGAAGTCTGTGCTGGATAAAAATATATATTATTCGTAATCTTTTCTGATTTGGGAGACCAAGGAAGTGAAAGTCCCTCAGATGACTGAAGCTCTAAAATATTACAGCTCAAGAGTTTTGAGGCCAGATTTTCAGCGATGCGCTTCAGAGAACTAGAGGAACTATTTCGTAGAGTGTGAGAGAGAAGAAAGTAAAGTATAGAGGCAGGAGAAGACGGCCAGAGAGTAATGAGGGCTTTCTGAGCCGCAGCCCTAATTTTGTCCATGGCTTTGTGAGACACCGTCTTCCTTATAATAAAATTTCTGTCTTGCTTAAGCCACTTAGATTTATAACACTTAAAGGAGTCTGAACGAATATACATTAATTAAGCCAAACCTTTTTGTAAAGAAAAAGTTACAAAGAAAGAGTAAAGTGACTGTAAAAAGGGTTAATAATAAGAGGATAAGAATAAGAAAAAAAATTGCTTACCATTCCATTCTTACCTAGAACAGTTCCCCAACCTGAGTTGGGATGAGATAATTTTATTACCTATTGCATACCAAATGAGAAAGAAACAAGCCTACACATATATAGTCAAATGGTTTATGACACAGGTAACACTGGAGTATAGTGGGGAAAGGATGATCTTTTCAATAAACGGTGCTGCCTTAGTTGGATATCCACATGGCAAATATGTATCAAACACCAGTATATACAAAAATTAATTCCAGATGGACTGTGGATCTAAATGGAGAAGATGAAACAAGAAAACATTTAGAGAAAAAAAAATAGGTGAACATCTTTCTGACTTTGAAGCAGGCAAAATTGTTAAGGCACGAGTCAAAAGCCCTAACATGGAAGAAAATAGTGTACAAGAGTATAATAAGAGTAAGAACTATTTACTCAAAGACATGATTAGAGACAAACAGTTCTTGTAGTACACGTTTCTAACAAAGGGCTTGTACTCATAATATATAAGGAAATCTCACAAATTGGTAAGAAAAAGACAACAACTCAATAGGAGAGGGGGCAAAAACTTCACAAAAAAGACTATAAAATGTACGCTAAACATATGAAAAGGCATTCAATTGTATTAAACATAGGCAGATGTAAGCTAAAACCACGGTGGGATACCACAAAAGTGGCTAGATGGTAATGATGAAAATATCAAGTGTTGCTGAGGGAATCAGATATCTCATCCACTTCAGGATGAAGAATAAATATGGACAAATTGCTGAGCAGTATCTACTAAATATGAGAGTATGCCTATCCCATGAACCAGTACTTTTCCTTTTAGCTATATATGCAGCAAAAATGCATTCCTATGACCACCAAAAGATACGCGCTAAAATATCATTGCAGTCTAGTCATGAGCAACAATTAGAAAAAAAAAAAACCCAATGTCCATCAACAGTAGAGTGGAGAAGTATGGGTTACTAGGTAGTAGTACCAATGAATGGTGTACACTACATGCAGCTATACAGATGTCTTACAATGCTGAATGAAATAAGCTACAAAATAATATAAACTTGATGATTTCATTTATAAAGTACGAAAACAGATAAAACCAATCTATGGTACTAGAAATCAGGCTAGTGGTACTTCGGAGAGCAATTGCCACTGAGGACGGAGTCTGGGGATAATGGAAATTTTGTGAGACTGATGTGATTTTTTTTTTTTAAGATTTATTATTTATTTATTTATTTATTCATTTTTGGCTGCGTTGGGTCTTAGTTGTGGCAGGCCTGATCTTTGCTGAGGCATGTGGGATCTTTTGTTGCGGCGAGCAGGCTCTTGCACAGTTAGGTTTAGTTTGCAAAAATTCAGCAAGTTGTAGACGTATTGTCTATGAACTTTTCTTCCTATATGTTTTTCTTCAGTGAAAACTGAAAAGACAGTCTTGGGGCCCTTTAAGACTTGCAGGACATCTGGTGCTGTTTGAAATTGAGTAATTGTCTGTTCGGACTTAGACTTTTGCTACTGTTAAGTGTGGATTGTGGGTCAGCAGTACCACCTGGGAGCTTGTTAGAAGTACAAAATCTGGAGCCCCATTTCAGACTCATAAAACAGAAACCTGCATTTTAGGAAGATCTTGGTGATTCCTATGCAGGTTATACGTTGAAAAGCATTGCTCTCAGGAATTGTCATTGTGACAGAAGCTGCTGCCTCAGGCAGACGTCTTGGGTATATGGGTATCCCTGACCCTTTTGGGGAGGTAGCAATTGTGATGTTGAGTGGGGAGCCAAAGAGTTTAGGATATTTGCACATTTTCTATGGGTTCATGTATGCTCTTCATGGAAACAAAACTTCAGATGGTAGGCTACTCTTCAGCATTAAATACTCCTAGCTTTGGAAACTACTCCATTTATCAAGGTTTGTTTTTCTTTCCTGGCTTTACTATTGGCTTCAATTCTTGCAGTTATTTTTCAAATATTGTAGTTTTCTGCTCCCACATAGTTGGCAGTAATATATAAAATGCTTATCAATGATACAGTAAAAAGCTTATTTTCCCCTGTAATTTTCAGCCAAGATGAAGATAGTTAGATTCTCTTCCACCACAAAAATGGATTATGTATTCTCTTAAGACTTATGTGTGAGAAGCAGACACACATGCACTCACACAAGATAAAATGCTGGCTTTGTTATGCCTATAAGAAAACATTCAGAGAGTCAAGGTAGAACAGGATTAAATAATGTTGCTGATTTCCAAATGAGATTTAGCTAGCTCCAGTGTCAATGATTTTATCTTTCCCTTTTTCTTGTTCCCCTGTCGATTTCTAATAAAATAGATATTATAGTTGTAGTTCTACTGTTAATCCCATTTCTTGCAATGTCGATTCTATTGGTTGCTTCACCCATTTTTTTTTTTTTTTTTTTTTTTTTTTTTGCGGTATGCGGGCCTCTCACTGTTGTGGCCTCTCCCATTGCGGAGCACAGGCTCCGGACGCGCAGGCTCAGCGGCCATGGCTCACGGGCCCAGCCGCTCCACAGCATGTGGGATCCTCCCGGACCGGGGCACGAACCCGTGTCTCCTGCATCGGCAGGCGGATTCTCAACCACTGCGCCACCAGGGAAGCCCTTCACCCATTTTATAGATGGCAGATGGGAAAATGTTCTATTCCCTGCATCATTTTTTGTTTCCATTTATTTACAATGCAGAAGCTTTGATAATTATATTCTTTGGTGTTTTACATAAGAGTGGAGTTGAATTTCAATCCCAGTGATGGCAAAGTAGCTTGTATCAGACTTACTCTCCTACAGAAAACAGTCATAAACTCTACACAAAATATAAAAGAATAAAAAATCTCATTATTTGAAAACACTGGAGAGTCACCCAAAGCAAGCTGACACTGAAGGGAATTTTCTCCCTCGAAAGAAGGGCAATTCACTGGGTGAGATCTACATTTTATGTGTTTTTTTGGTTGTTGTTCCTGAGTGAACAATCCAGAGTATGGGGTATTGTCTGGGCAGCTAGACAATACTCAGAAAGTAAGGTACAGTCTTACTGCCTTGAAGTATAAGAGGATAGCGTTTAGGGCTGTAAAACTGGCTAGAAATTTAGGGGGGAAATCTTGTAAATATTACGCGTTTATAAATTTTATAAAAGTTATTGATATGTACTCCATTCTTCCCTTCTCCTCTCAGATAATTGTCTCAGGTTATATATAATGTAATTTTCTCTTTTCTTGCTGTCAATTCCCTGACATTTGCAACTCTGTTTTCTTGAGTACCAATCTTTATTTCATTTAGTATATTCTCCTCTACAGTCGCTGATCTACTAGTTGGAAAACATCGCAGGTTCCCAGGCTAGCTGTGGAATGCTAGTTCTTTGAGTAGAGTCCAAGTTCAGTGTAAAGGGAGGTGGGACGTGAAGCTCAGAAGAGGGTAAGAATAGAAGCAATCAAGTTCAATTATAGGAAGGATTCTTGTTTTTTTTTTTTTCTTCTTTTCAAATTTGTATTAAGGGGAAAAAAAAACCCAAACCTTACAGTTGTCCCTCTGTATCTGCTGGGGATTGGTTCCTGGACCCTCCTTGGATACCAAAATCCACAGGTGCTCAAGTCCCACAATGGTTCCTTCAGACCCTTGTTCTGCATCCATGGATTCAATCAACCTTGGATCGTGTAGTACTGTAGTATTACTATTGAAAAAAATCCATGCGTAAGTGGAGCTGTGCAATTCAAATTTGTGTTTTTCAAGGGTCAACTCTACTTAAAAACTTCAAACTTAGAGGCTTTCTAAAGTGTGTTTTTTTTTTTTTTGCCTCCAAGTTGCTGGATAATGTTGAACATGTTTCTAAGTCTTTTTCAACTGCAGTCTCATCTCTAAAATCAGTACAAAAACACTATGTATTTAAAGAATACAGTATAGTGATGAGGACAAAGTAAAACCAAACATTTGTAAAATCATGGGGTTAATTTTAAAAGGTTGCAAATTGGGATGATGATAATAGGTGAATCTTTACTTTTATGTTTGAAAGAATTGGGGTAATATCCGGCTGAACTTTTTACATCCATCAGGAAAAGGGTTGATTTGTCAGGCTATCTTGGTAACTTCGGGACTTAGAACTCCTAAAGGAGATAACTGTGTCTCATTCTCTAAAATTATAAACTTTAGGACACCATGAAAATCTTTGGAAAGATTTGTGTTCCTGTGGTTTTATGTGGAGAAAAGAGGTGATTGCAGTAATAAGTAGTACCTGATTTTATAATGATAGATTTTAGTATCAGGTTCTTCAAATTGTTTCACGGTCAACTTGCATGTAAAGAAATAGTAATGTATTTGCTGAATTTTTAAAAAGAAATATTCCTCCAATATTGTTGATTCCAATACTCTAACGTCACGTACGGCTCAGAGATGAAGTTATTTGCTGACCTGTACTAATGCTATGATGCTCTCCAAAGGCAGTGGTTACCTACTGTGTAATTGTCACATTGACAATTACCACAAGGAGGAAAGGGGTATTGAAAGGAAGAGAAGCACATACAAGTGATGCAGCTCAGCTACGAGTTTGGGGAATTTTTCCCCGAGGCTTTGATATATGTGATGAGTCTTGAAGTCAGCCAGGTGAGGAGAAAGAAAGAGGAAGGAGAGAGAGTACTTTAGTTAAAGGAGCCATCGTGGCTTTGGGTGGGCAAAAGCCCACTGTCTCTTAGATTTATTGCCTTTCCACTCTTTATTTTTTATTTCGTTACTTTTATTTTATTTTCTTGTGGTGAGAACATTTCATGTGAGATCTATCCTCTTAAGAAAAATTTCAGTGTATAATACAGTATTGTTAATTATAATGATAATGTACATCAGATTTTGAGAACTACTTCATTCTGCATGCTTGTTTATCCTCTATTTTCACCTCATTTCTTTACTTCCCAGTATCTCCTAGGTTCCGTGCATAGGCACCTTAACCATCTCACAGATGTTTTGTTTTGAAGTGCTTTGGGGGGTGTCTGACCCTTAACATTTTTAATCCTTGGACTTGCCCTCTGGCTCCATGTACAATACTTGCTGCCCATCCTAGCATCTGGGTCCTGACTCAAAGAGCCAGTCTCCTTAGGGAGGGCCAGGAAGTGAGGCTGGAGAAATAGGCACCATTGTGGTTCATAAAGTCCCTTAGAAACTATGGTACCATGTTTGAAATGTCTTGACAAGGTTATGGGAACCACTGAAGTTTTGGTAACATTATTAGATTAATGCTATGTGAAGCTCATTGTGGGAAGGTTGGATTGGAAGGGTCAAGTCTGAAGGCAGGAAACATACGCATGAGGCTATTATAATTACCTAGACAAGAAGTAGTGAGGGCCTGAAGTAAGGCTATAGTGGTTGGGAATAGAGGGAAAAGGAGGGATGTTAGATTTGTTTTTTTTAAAGGCAGAATAGAGGGACCCTAGTGACTGATTACTACCAAGGAAGGACTCTTTCAATTTGTTCAATGAATTCAGAGTGGCTGTTTTGTTTCTGTTCTTTCATTTTTGGTAACTTACATATAAGGTTCAGGTTCTAAGTCTCTAGCAGCGATGGAACTAAAAGAGCCTAGAACATGTCTTGGTATGCCCTTTAGTAAATGTTAGCTGTGCAACTGAAGAGGTAGGATATTCTAATATTTTTATCACATACTTGACTTCCTTTGGGAATTATCCCATTTCCAATTTGTTGCAGCGAGAAGATTGTCTGGTTTTGATAACTTCAGAGAACCTAGATTCTGTGGTATGAAGCTCTTTATATGACGACACGGGAGATCAGAATTCATCTTTGAGAAGCACTCAACCCGGAAGAGCTGCTCTGAATCTTTCTCATCTGTGATCTTTTCAGGAAGAGCTGAGTATGTCGTTAGAATTGTTTCTAAACCTTCCTGGATGCTTGAAAGAGGCGGGATGCTTGATTAGTACAAGGGACATGTGTTCTTTTGTCCAGGGTGAAACTGGACATGGACCCAGGCTCTTATTGCTTAGTAGTTCAATACCTCTACTTCTCTGTTCTGTTTTATCTGTATTAAAAAAAAAAAAAAATTGAGGCTCTATACAGAAGAGTTTGGTACATGTTTCATAGGAAGCATTTTCATTTGGGAGAGTAGTTTTAAAAGTAAAATATTGGGCTCCTGTAGCTGTCCTGATATAATCTTTATTATGTTGGTAATGGTTTAAAAAATAAAAACAAGGTCAACCAAAATCTTTTTAATGGTAATACTAAAACAATTCTCCTTTACAGACAAATTTGTAAAGGAGAAGTATTTTTCTTAAAAGATGTTTTTTAGTTCTATGGACAGGCACACTGCTGAAAACAAAGCTCCAAAAACCCCCATAGGCACGAAGCCAGCTTTGAAAGTGGGAACCCACTGCAAACCCACTGACAATGCATCGCAGGTGGATACCACATGGGAGGATGAAAGAATGTGATTGTGAGGGCCCTGTTGACAGCTCCATGTCCATAATCTATTCCCCTTAAATTTGATCTGTGCATCTGGTCCATATTTATGCATGTATTTTTTTTTTTTTTTTTTTTTTTTACTGCAGGAGCTTAACGTTCTTTAAGTAGGTCAAGAGTGTGTGTGCTACGAAACCTCCTGTTGGGGAGAGGTGGCGTGGTGGTGTGAACGGCTGGCAAGTCCTGGTGGCCTTGGATTCTGCAGGGCTCTGTGAGAGCATTGAGGGTGCTTGAGGATCCCCACCTCTGAGAAGAGGATTACTGGGGCAGGAAGGACAAGGCACATCCCACTTCCGATAAGCTGTAAAAGCCAAGAAAGTTTCACTGCTGCAGACTTAGTTCAGGACAGGAGTCAAAAACCACACTGTCAGCACTGAGCCAAAGGTCCTCTGCCATGACTGCCTATGACAAGCCAAGAAGAAATAAGTTGATAATGGTGGATCCAGAGACACATAAACCGGATAACCATTGCTTGCAGAGCGGAGTAAGCTCTAATCGGGGACACGTTTTAGGGTTAGCGTCTTAGTCTGTTTAATTCACGTCTCAACAAGCGAATCACGAAAAGAACTTCTCAAAGCATGACGATCATAGAGCTGTCCAAGTTTTCATCCCTGTGCACGGTGACGAAGCCCCTTAGGGGAGCCGCTACATTTCTTCTATTTCGTAGGAGGAGCTATGGTTTAGAGTTGTATGTCAGGAGATGTGGCTTGGGTTTAGAAGGTGTGACCCAGAGCAAGAGGAGTTCGTAGTCGTTCTTCAGCTCAGCTTTGACCGCCGTCTGAATTTCGAGGAACAGCTGCTCGGATTGCTTCAACGGGTTTCTAAGTTCCCTTCCTCACGCCGAGTCCTTTCATTATCTTCCTCTCATCATCCAGTGACACTGACGGGGCTCTGCTTTGTGTTACAATATCTCACATCTCTCTTTTCTTAGTCTGTTTTTCCTTTCAGTGACAAGCTTTCTAAAGTTGTAGTTTAGCGTCCTTTGAGGCATTTGTCACCCACTCACTTCTGGCGTTTTGTGGCTGTTAGCCTCGGACAACTTATTAATGTCTTTTGTGCCTCAGTTCTCTCATCTGGGACATGGAGAAAATAAACGCCTCGTCGTGTTGTTTTGAGGATTCCATGAGCAAATACATGCAGGGCCCTTAGACCTAACATAGGGCAAGTGCTATATAGGTGTTAGCTCTCATTTCTCCTTCTCCTATTGAGAAAGCAATTCCAAGCTGTGTTGGAATTTTGTGTCAACAAATTTGTCATGGCTCTTTTACAATCTCACCAATGTTTCGGTTTTACTACTTTGGAACAGCCAGACCCAAGAGCAGATATAATCTCAGGCTATTAATTAATAGGCCCTTAGCAGTCATCTATTATTATCTGTGTTGTAGAACCATGAGATACTCAGGACTATCTCTAAATAAAATTTACATCTATGTACCCAGTGGTCCCAGGTGGACGTATGAAGATGATTGTGTTGATGTAGACAAGTCTCCTGGTTCCTGGAACTGGAAGGCTGCCTGGTGGTAGTGATTGGTGATTTCCTGCCATATGGAATCGAGCCTCACCCAGACTTGAAGGTGTGTCAGTGCCCTCTGAGCACCACCACAGCCAAGGCCTGGATGAAGTTTGGAGTGGAAAGCACGCACCTGGCATTGTGAGACGGGGACTTAGCACCCCTATGGTCACCCAGGAGACCTCCAAAGCATCAGATAGTCCCTGGGTTGCCACTAGAGGGCGCAGTGTGGACATAGCTATGAATTGTGCTCAGACTACGTGGCATGTGACAGTGATTCTTAATCTAAGGCTGGATTTGGAATCTCTTTGAGGAGGTGAGAAAACTGCCGAAGAACAGGAATGACTGGGGAACCTAGAACGGAAAATTCTTTGAGAGAAATAATAGTGATAACAGCTACCATTTATTGAGCACTTATTAAGAGGCAGGTACGATTTGCATGCATTTTCCTCCTTGAATCCTCACACCCCCCCAATGGAGGGCTTTATTATTCCCTTCATCGGACAGATGAGGAAATGGAGGGACTTGCTCAGAGGCACACAGCCTTTGTATGGAGGAGCTGATGTTTAACCCAGACCTATGCGAATCCAAAGACTTCTTTGCTTGTGTTAAATCTTAACCCTGGTAGGTAAAGTGAGGAAGGAGGACTACAGTTATCCCTAAAGAAGAGCAAGAAATAACAGCAACCCGGCTGCTGGGAAGGGTTTCAAAAGTCATTCAACTCTGAAACGTGTCTCAGCCCTCCTGTTCCTGGTGATTTAAGCAAAAGCCTTGGATTACAAACTCATGCTGAATCTGCGGTCACAGAATGGGTTTCTGTGGAACCTCATCCATCTGCAAAAAAAGGTCTTTGATGGGAGAAAGAAGTTAAGACAAGAACCTAAGAGAACTGGACTCCCTCATCTTTTTTTTTTTTTTTTCCAGTACGTGGGCCTCTCACTGCTGTGGCCCCTCCCCTTGCGGAGCACAGGCTCCGGACGCGCAGGCTCAGCGGCCACGGCTCACGGGCCCAGCCGCTCCGCGGCACGTGGGATCTTCCCGGACCGGGGCACGAACCCGCGTCCCCTGCATCGGCAGGCGGACTCCCAACCACTGCGCCACCAAGGGAAGCCCCTCCCTCATCTTCTTATCACTGAGTTTTCATAGACCTGGCAGCAAGGGGGGTGCCCGTGTTGCTGGGTACCCCTCTAGGCTTGAGATTGTAGTGCACACATTCACCTGCGGACCACTGCTTGAGGGCAGTGTCTCCAGGTTGGGATCTTAGAGACCTTTCCTCGTGGGAGTTCCATGGTTGCAAACACCAGAACTGTCTCACTCTGTTGCCTGCCGGGAAGCCTCTGGATGGGCGTGGGGGCTGGAATAAGGCATCAGACAAAGACAAGGATTTCCTGGCTCAGTTTCTGATGCAGATCAAATTGTTATACTGTGCGGGTTTAACTCTTTGGGGTCAAAAACTATCGAGATACTTTCCCGTTTTGACTGAAACCATTAGGCGCCGTTAAGACTACCAGCAACCTGTCTTAGGCCCCCTGCCCCCAGTTCAGTACTAACAGTGTGCTCCGACAACCGAAAGCAAAAGTGAGGTTCCCCAAGAGACATGAATAGGCACTTTACAAAGCTGAAATGAAATTTGTCTTTTGTATCAGATGGCAATAATTAAAAAGACTAACATTCAGTGTTGATAGAAGGGTGGGGAGACGGCCACTCATGTATTGATGCTCGGGGCTGTAATAGCAGATCCTTTGGGGAGGGTATTCAGTAGTATCTATTAAAATTAAAGATACGCGGGCTTCCCTGGTGGCGCGGTTATTGAGAATCCGCCTGCCGATGCAGGAGACACGGGTTCGTGCCCCTGTCCGGGAGGGTCCCACATGCCGCGGAGCAACTGGGCCCGTGAGCCATGGCCGCTGAGCCTGCGCGTCCGGAGCCTGTGCTCCGCAACGGGAGAGGCCACAACAGTGAGAGGCCCGCATACCGAAAAAAAAAAAAAAAAAAAAAAAAAAAAATTAAAGATACGCATTCCCTATGGCTCAGTTATTCCACTTCTAGGAATTAACTTGTTATTTCTTTTCCTTTACTTGTTCCTGATTTTAATGGGAATATTTCTGATGTTTCACTGTTAAATATAACTTCTGCTGATGTCTTCTTTTCTTTTTTAAGGGTACTCATCATCTCTTTAAGGAAATACTCTTCCATTATTAGTAT
This sequence comes from Kogia breviceps, assembly GCF_026419965.1. Classification (NCBI taxonomy): domain Eukaryota; kingdom Metazoa; phylum Chordata; class Mammalia; order Artiodactyla; family Physeteridae; genus Kogia; species Kogia breviceps. Next base: position 129,681,889 of record NC_081315.1, read on the forward strand.
CTATTATGAATCAGATTTGAATTTCATTGAATGCCTTTCCAGGATCTATTGAGATCGTCATATTTCCCCCCCCCTTAAATCTATTAAGTAATGAGTTTTATTGATAGAATTACTAATGACAAATCATTCTAGCACTTCTGGGATAAACCAAACTTGGTATAACATATCATTTGTATTAATTACTGGATTGGGCTTGCTAATAATTGGTTCAGCATTTTGCATCAAAATTCATACATGGGATCAGTCTGCAGCATTCTTTCTTTGTATGTCCTTCTTTAGTTTTGGAATCGAGAGTGTAACAGTTTCATAAAATGAGTTGGAAACTTTTGTTTTTAAATTATTTTTGAAAGAACTTGTGTCGTATTGGAATTATCTGTTTCTTGAATGTTTTGATAGAACTTATAAGACTATCAGATCCCAGTGATTTTATTTTTCCTTCATGGTAAATTTTTACCTTCTCTTTTCTTTATTTTTTGCTCAATTTATTTAATGTTATAGGACTATGGGCTTTTTCTTTAAACATAAGCCAGTTTTGGTAAAATATGATTTTCTATGAATTTGTCTAGTTTGTTTAAGTAACATGCTTTTTCTTAGTGTTCTCTTTAATTTCTGTTGCATCCGGTAATGTTGTCCACTTTTCATTCTTAATGTTGTTCATTTGTGGTTCTCTCTCTCCTTTATTTCTCTCACTTTCATCTTGTTTAGTATTACCAAATGATTTGTACACTTCAGAACTTCCCCTAACATTTGTGGGACCCACTGTAAAAGTATGAATGGAGGGCCACATGTCATATGTCTAAATATTTAACAATTGTAAGTTAAACTGGTAGAATGTTAAGTAAAATACGTTCTATCCTCCTACTTTGACAACTGTACCTTCGTAATGACCGAGAAAGTACATTGGAATTTAGAATTCTTGGAATCCTTAAAATTCTGTGCAGGAATATGGCAGCACAGGGAGATCTGGCCCCTGGCGTATTTCTTCTTCTTTTCCCATCCTCAACTCTATTAAAAATTGTCTATAAACTGCAGGCCATAAATAAGAAATGTTTAAATTTATGATACATCTATACTATAGAAATTTATTAGTCTGTCTGAAAAAGATGAGTCAAATCTATAAATAGTGACCTAGAAATACATTCATGATATATTAAGTGAAAAGCCATGTTGAAGACATATGTATAGCATAATTCCATTTTGTTAAAAACAGCTAGAAATCTGTAGGAGATGTATATGTATAATAATGAAGATATCTACATAGGTAAAACTTGAGGAAAATAGCACACTGTTAATATTAATTTCCTCTGGAGAGTAGATTTTAAAGGATAAAGGAGATTTATATCACTCACTTTTTAAAGTCAGAAATTATGGATCAGGAAAGTAAGAGAAATATTTATTTATTCAGGGATTCAAACATTTGGATTTTTGCAATGAGCATGTATTACTAATGGAATCATAAGGAAACCCAAGATTTTATACATACATTTGCATATATGTGTACATATGTGTATATGTGTGTTTGCACATATGTATATCATATATATTAATAATATATGCGTTTTTTATTTTAGATAAGTCACTGAATTCCCACAGAAGTGATAAGATTTACAGATAGGTTCCCAGGATGGATAGAGACAGCAGGAAGATGGGTCTAGTAAATAAAATACAACCAGTATGCGTCTCTACGGTAACAGTTTTTCCTGTTTTGTACCTCTTCCCCTTATGACACAGAAACACAGCTTTTCAAGTTAGATGAAAATAAGAGATATTTTAGCTTGATTACATTATAAGAATGTCCTGGAAGGAGTTATTCCTGGAGTGGTAGGGCCATGTAGCACTGAAAGCAAATATATTAACAAGATAGGTTCCTTGGGGCAAAAGAATGAAAACAGAAAGACACCCTAAGGCACTCATTGGAAAATGCCCACCCATCAAAGGTATAATCTCTCATACAAACTTGCATAAGAATAGCAAAATCCATTGTCCATTATTTTATTTTCTCTCCTTTTTGTTTTACAATATTTCACTTCCTTTCAAATTTCCCCAAACAGTCTTTGAGCACGTACCATGTACCAGGCATGTTGCCATGTGTTTGCATTGCCTGCAGGGGGTTCAGTCTAGGGAGGTCACAGAAAACAAGCAGGGACCATACGGTGTGGACCTCACTCTGATAGACCTGCCTCCAGGCCCCGTGAAAGCGCTACTGTAGGGAGTCTACACCATGGGCAGGGCTGAATCCCTGCATAGCTCTGGATGTGTGCTGGTCACCTTGAATTCCCTGCCAACGGCATCTCCTGGAGCCCATGTAAATGGTGCTTTCTGGAGTTGGGTAGTTAGATGGCCTGGACTGTAAGTCATCCGAGAATGAATACTAAATGAGTCCTAAAAATGAGTGGAAAATCATCAGATGAGGGACCGGGTGGAGGGCAGGACATTCCATGTGAGGAACTCAGCAGCACAAAGGTTTCCATAAATCGAGGAAGGCCCCAGTCAGATCATGAAGGTTCCCGCACGCGGTATGGAGTGGGTTTAGATTCTGACCTCACGGTGAAGGGAAGATAGTGAGGGATGTTAGGCTTGGGAGCGCCAGGAATCCAATTTACATTTTAGGAGAGTGGATGGTGTAACGGGTGAGAAGTAAACATTTATGCTATTGCTTCGCTACAGGGGAAATTATGCGAATTCAAAGGAACACAGGAGGGTTGCAGAGGAAAGGAGGGAGACGGGCCGAGCCAGGCAGACGTAACACTGCTCATCCTTAGACTTAGCTTAATGTGACTTCCTCAAAGCCCCAAGTAGGTTTCCTCATGGCATACCATCCTTTGAGCTCAATAAATTTATAACAATCTGTAACACCAATCCATTTATGTGGTAGTTTCTTTTTTTTTTTTTTTTTTTTTAAATGATGGGATTAGTGCCTTTATTTATTTATTTAATTTATTTTTGGCTGCGTTGGGTCTTCGTTGCTGCATGTGGGTTTTCTGTAGTTGTGGCGAGCGGGGGCTACTCTTTGTTGTGGTGCACAGGCTTCTCATTGCAGTGGCTTCTCTTGTTGCAGAGCACGGGCTCTAGGCGCATGGGCTTCAGTAGTTGCGGCACGCAGGCTCAGCAGTTGTGGCTCGCGGGCTCTAGAGCGCAGGCTCAGTAGTTGTGGTGCACGGGCTTAGTTGCTCCGCGGCATGTGGGATCTTCCCAGATCAGGGCTCGAACCCGTGTCCCTTGCCTTGGCAGGCGGATTCTTAACCACCGCGCCACCTGGGAAGCCCCTGTGTGGTAGTTTCTTTAACCTCTGTTTTGTCACTGGGGTAAGGAAGTTATTTGTTGTGTAGTATTGAAAGAGGGGAGAGGCAAATATAGAGAATTTTTGAGTGAGTGAATGAATGAGTAAAAGAAGAGGCAAGTGTTCTCAGGTTTCTAGCTTGAGAATCTGGGTAAATGCTGGGCCATTCGCTACCTAGATAACGTATGAGGTGTGAAACATGTTGAGTTTTAAGTGTTTGTGGGTGCAATTTCTAGCAGGCATTGTGGAAAAGGATCTGAAACTTATGAGGAAGATTTAAGCTGAAGGTACTGATCTGATATGCATTGGGATGTGGGTGTAGCTATATTATAGGCATAAGAGGGCTGGCCCAGGGAGAGCAGGGAAGAAGAGAAGAGAGGGGGCTGCCTGGATTGGAACCTTGGGAATCATGAACATTTAAAAGGCAGGCAGGGAGGCGTCTTGAAGGGAATCTGGAAGATGCTTCCTGAGATGTGGAGGAAAAAGTGATGTTACCAGACAGAAGAAAGCATGGTGGTCAAACACTGCCAAGAAGTTTACCGAGATGTGAACCCAAAAATGTTCATTCGATTTGTCAACTCGGATCTTGGCAAGAACAGTTCTAACTGAGCAAAAGCCAGATTATCCTGAGTTGAGGTGGAAGGTAGGGAGAGGAAACGATGAGTATGGATGGCTTTTTCTGGACACTCCTTTGTGAGATTATAGGAACTGTGGGTATGGAGGGTGAGAATATATATGTTGAGAGCAGAGCACTCCTTGAAGGTTTTGCAGCTAAATTATGACTCAAAAACCTGGGTCGAAGGAGATTATGAAGTGCTCCTGTTATATATTATATCCAGTTTAGGACTTCACTGTTTATGAAAAAGAACCTGGAAATGGTTCTGAGGAGAAGCACACAGATGGTTATTTGATCATAAATAAGACCTTGAAAAAATTAAGTGGGACAACGGTCTTAAGTACGAGGAGGGCTGTTACTCAGAAGAGGGACTAAGGGACTATTTGTACTGTATTATCCCTGAGGAGGGACCACGGAAGAGGACTCTGGCTGCAACATGAGGAATTTAATTTAGAAATCAAGATGATGTCACCTTGTGATTGAACGTTCAAACAGGTTAGAGAAGTGGTAGTGAACTCTTCTTACAGGTCTCAGAAATGTGACATGAATAGTTTTGAAATGAGACCTTGAGGAGGTAACATTGGTGATTTTGACTGAATCCTTTCTGAGAGAGACGAGTTGGCCGATGGCCCGGACAGCCAGGGGATTGACCCCATATGTACTTCCCTACAGCTGCGGGGTGAGCCTCTTGCCAGCTACGTCGAGCCGATTTGACACAGAGCGGTTGTTTGTAAACCCCTGAGGCCCTTTCAGCATCTCAGACCCTGAAGCTGTTCGCAGAGCTTCCTGTGGGCTTCAAGTTCAGACCTCAGTAAACTTGAAGAATCCATCTGGTGTTGGCTGAGTCTAGAATTCTGGAATGTAAGATGATTCGGACAAAAGCAGAAGCTAAGTGGAAATCTCAGAGTACTAGAAGTCCTTGTGAAGTTGGGAAGCCTAAAACTCTCTTATTTTCCCCCTCAGATGGAGCTGAATGGATGAACAGCTTTGTGTGGTTTATATACTCTTAGTCATCTTGCAGCGCTGCGAGACCCAGGACACTCCCACCGCCAATTGTATGTTTTTGGTGGGAAAAGAATATAAACCAACCTCACTATCTTCACTCAGTCTCCCGTTTGTTCTCTTAAAAATGTATCCTTGTGTAGGAAACATTTTGTATTCTTCTAAAGGAAGGATTTCACGAAATGTCTTTACAGTGACATTTGTATCATATTTTAAAGCTTTCACTGGCATTAGGATTATTGTGTCTATGTGTCTAAAGATCTGTGTGAAAATGTATCGACATAAAGGTTATTAGAGAAACTTTTACTTAATATGTGCTTTGGTATCACGATGGTCCCCAAGTTTAAAATTATGGTAAGCTTAGAAAGGATGTTGATTTTTCTTTTACCTAATAGAAATTGTTATTCAACCAGTTATAAACAAGATAAGTAGCTATTTCCATGGCTAATTATGTTTATGTGTTTATCTTTGTACATGTTTTCTATTCCATCTCCCTTTTTGGATTGATTATGTGCTTACATTAGTTACCTTAGGACCTAAAACAGTGGCAATGCACCAGTTATGGCCAGAGTAAAAATAGAGGTTGCTGCTGAATAGAATAATTAGCTACTAGCCTAGATTAATTTGCTCGTGGTATAGTCACTTAGCTCATTTATTTTTCTCATTTATTTCTTCATTAAGTGGCTACTCTGTGCCAGGAGTCATGCTTTGCACTGGGGATAAATAACACATATCCCATGCTTTCCAGAAGCTTGCGATCTGTTCAAGGGAAACAGGCATACGACAAAAATAAGGGCAGTTATATATAGTTAGGACTCCAGTGAAGTTCTGAACTAAGCGTGAAAGACAGGGATGCTGGCAGCAGTAATTTCCCCTAGCACTGAATCTCCCTCTTCTACCTCTGTGTTTTTCTTTACAGTGACACCTTCGTTGTCCTCATTGCAGGCCAGATTCATTCCCTGTAGTGGTGATCTCACTACTGCAACTCTTTTTTTTTTTTTTTTTTTTTTTTGCGGTACGCGGGCCTCTCACTGTTGTGGCCTCTCCCGTTGCGGAGCGCAGGCTCCGGACGCGCAGGCTCAGCGGCCACGGCTCACGGGCCCAGCCGCTCCGCGGCACGTGGGATCCTCCCGGACCGAGGCACGAACCCGTGTCCCCTGCATCGGCAGGCAGACTCCCAACCACTGTGCCACCAGGGAAGCCCACTACTGCAACTCTTGACTAGCAACTTTATGCTTTCCACAAAGGAGAGGGATCAATGAACTTTCAAAGTTGGTTTAGAAAATTCTTGAGAAATTCTCTGATCATACTGGCTTAGACCAGGGGCCCATTTCTGATCAGTCAAGTGTGGCCATTGGGAGAGGGTCATGTAAAAATGAGGTTTCTCTTGAAATAGCTACAGGGTTTGAAATGGGGAGGGTAATTCTGGAAGTAGAGTTCCAGAATGCCAAACCGTATGTATCCTAGAATTATAGGTGCCATGATAGAAATATGATCGGATATCAATGAGGGCATTAAATAGGGCTTATTCCACTTAGGGGAATCAGTCAACTTTTACAGGGAAAATGTGATACTTTAACATGGCTTTGAGACATATATATTTATTCTTCAAGTAGATGATGGTGTTTGGGTTGGGAGAGTATGAGGAGGGTATAGGACTGTGAAAAAGGAAGTGTGGAGAAGTAGGTTGGGACCAGAACAGTGAAAATCTTATATTTCATGTTCTGTCCTGTAGACAAATAGTAAAAGATATGTTTTGAAAGAAACACCTAAAAGTTCCTTTAGAATGTTTTCCAGCTGAGGGAAGGAAAGCATACATCTCACTGTTTTTCTTCTCAGTATGAATTTAAAAGGCATAATTTTCTTAAGGCTGGCATTTTGAAAGAAGGCTTATGCGTGTATATTTAAAAGAAGTATATGGGAAATTTTATAGCTTTTTAATAAGGTATATTTGCATATTGACTTTGTAATGTTGGGGAGTACCATTAAAGATACTAGGAATATGGCCTTGATACAAGTGTCTGACCTTTGGAGGAGAGAGAAGGAATGGACAAATGGAAAGTGGGAAAAGCAAGTTAGACTGAGACGGGGGGGGGGGTTGGAAAAGATGGGCAGGAGATAAAGATCCAGTATTAAACTGGAAATGGAGGCCACTTGCAGGAAGAAGTGGTTCTAGGAACAGAAAAAATGGTTCCACATGTAGGTAGAAAGTGTAAGTGGTAACAGTAAGGTATATCGGTATTTCTAAGCCTAGACATTAATTCCAGAATTGTATTATTTGAATCAGTTGAACTTGAGAACTGGAATTGACAGTCCATGGTATTAAATTATTGCATTCTTATTAAGCTTTTTGAGTTAGGGCTTGCAAATATTAATAACTGCCCAATTAATTAGGCAGCAATCATGAAGCAAGGAGCCTTGACTCTTATATAAGTCTTTCAGTGTGGCTGCCGCAGTGTTAAGCGCATAGGAACGCTGAGCTATTGATTGATTTCTAGTAATTTTGCAAGTATATCTTACAGGGTATAGTATGTATACTTAGCTAAGATACATTTATATTAACTTCTCGACTGAAAAACTAAATTTAAGTAACCAGGATTTTCTCTGAATAGTGGACTGACTTCTTACCTTTACAATCAGTGCAGTGATTTTAAGACCGCTCAAGACCAATTACATAGTGTATGATTAGATATTTGTTTTTGGTTTGGGGAAGATTTGCTTAAAGTGGACCAGATTTCAGAATGACAAAACAAGTTTCCCTGGCAAGTTTGGTATCAAACTTTTGTTTTGTTATACTTGATTATGTACTTTGGCTGCATAAACCAAATATATGTTCCAGTCCAATTTAGTCTCTGCTCAGAGCGATTCTCCTTATTTGTCCAAAAGTTTTGGAACTAATTTTTTTTTTTTTTTTTTGCACTCACTCTGAGCATTCAGTCCCCTATGTAGTTCAGGGACAACAGACACCCCAGGAATGTGGGTTTGACTCATGACTTTTATAGTTAAGAAGCAGGACATGCTATTTTAGTCATTTTCAATGGTGGCAAGTTGGATGCCAGATGTTTCAAAGAATAAAGTATCCTACTCCTAGGGAACCACGTGCAATGTAGATTTGTTTTCCGACATAGATGAAAAAGTCACTGGGACTTCTCTACGCTATAGGTTAAGCAAAATGCTTCCTGTTCATTGTCTATGCTTCCAGTGATCTCATGTCTCTCATGGAGAAGTCTTTAGCATATTCTATATTTTGCCTGAGAGAAAAGCAGCTTTAGAATCTCAGGTTATATCCTATGGAAATGGAAAAACAACCCAGTCTTTCCCTCCCGCGGTAGGGAAACCCTGTTCTTCCCTAGTACGTTTTTATTCCTGGTGTATCTTCTTTTTCACTCATAGAACGCGTCCCTCCTGACACCTCTGTTCACCAAATGGGTAGAGGTGTTTTTTCCCCACAACAAGGGATTGCCTGTGACAGCAGCTGGGTGTCCTACAATTGAAGTCAATTCTGACACTCTCTACCCGGAGACAGTGTCACATCCCACAGGGCAAAGGCCCAGTCCCACAAGACTGATTCTCCCCCTTCACGCCATCAGGTGCCAGTAGCAGACTCAACTTACCACCTGTTCATCGGACCAGCTGGCTAGAGATTGGCCGTTCCAATGACCCTCTCCTTGGGTCGGACTAATTTGTTAGAGTGGCTCATAGAACTCAGGGAAACACATTTTATTAAAGGACATGCTAAGGGATACAGAGAAACAGCCCGATGAAGAGATATATAGGGCAAGGTCTGGGAGGGTCGCGAGCATAGGAGCTTCCGTCCTGTGGAGTTAGGGTGACTTGCGCTTCCAGTGTGATGAGTTCACCAACCTGGAAACTCTCTGAACCTCGTGCATTTGGGATTTGATGGACGCTTCACCTAGGCATGACTGAGCATTAGCTCTATTTTCAGCCCTTCTGCCATCTCAAGAGAATGTGGGGCGCGGCTGAAGATTCCAAGCTTCTAATCATGGCGTCGTCTCTCCTGTGAGCAGCTCCCATCCAGGAGCCCATCCAGAGTTGCCTCATTAGAACAGAAGACACTTCTATCCCCCAGCAAATTACAAGGGTTTCAGGAGCCCTGTGTCAGAAACCAAGGGCAAAGGCCAAATATTAGAACAAAAGATGTTCCCAGTCTCTAATCACTTAAGAAATTACAAGGGTTTCCGGAGCTCTGTGCCAGAACCTGGGCAGAGACCAATATATATAACTTCTATTATCTCACACTTATTCACAGCTCATGGATTCAACTGTTTGACATAGGGACATGCTGAGTCAAAAATAATTTTCACAAAAGAGAATTGCATTATGTGCTTAATTTACAAAACTATTTTGGTGAATCATACAGTTAAGGCAAAAACCAATTTTTTTGGCATGAATTCCTTCTGCATTTGTTAAATGGTTTTCTCAGTATTCCTGTTGGTTATATGAATCATGGGATTCCCAATTATTTGATATTTGTGGAGTATGAAGTTTAATGTATTCAGACTTGAGAAAGTCATCCAACAAGTGAGTCACAAGGGAGAAATATCCAATACCAATATGCTATTTCCCTTAAATTCTGACTAAGAAAAAATAAATATGTGTTTGTCATTTTTTCAATTATTTTAACAAAGGGCCATAATGACACACTAATTGAATATGAATATTAGAGTTGGATAGTTTCTAGAAATTCTCTGGTGCAAGTCGTTAATTTTCAGATGAGAAAAGCAGAACTGGAGAGTTGACCTTCTATGTGCCTATTCATCTGCCCAGGGATGCCAGCCACTCATATGTCAGAGAAGTCCCGTGACAGCCCGTCACCAGACACATGGCCGCAAACATCGTCATCTGCACACTGGGTGTGGTCGTGGGCCAGGCACCACACGTGTCTTGTTTTATCCTTGCAATAATCCAACGAGGTCCTTAACACTATTATCTCAGTTTAATAGGAAAAGAGAAGGAAAGAGTGAGAGGGAGAGAGAGAAAAAGGAGAGTTAGAGGGGTGAATTCACTTCCTCCATTAAATGATGAAAGAGCTCTGGACCCTGTTCTCCCTGACTTCAAAATCCTGTCTGTTGTCAACCATTCCACCATTAAATAATGGTGCTATGGTGAACCAGTTGTCAAGTATGGAAGGTTTAAAGCAACTGTGTGACAAGATCAATGCAGAAGTTTTGGTGGAATGATCTAAACTGGGTGTGTGATTCTGGAGGGGAAGAGACTATTTTCATGTGTGCTGGAGTTCCTTCGAGTGGAGAATGTAGCCTATCTCCTACTTTATTAAGTGCGTTCTCTAATCATCCTGATGCCTGTCCTCAGTCTTTCGCATTCTCCTCCCTGCTGTCAACCCAGGTTTAGAAGGAAGATGGAAGAGATAAGCAGATGAATAAAAATAAGCAAGAAGGGCTTCCCTGGTGGCGCAGTGGTTGAGAGCCCGCCTGCCGATGCAGGGGACGCGGGTTCGTGCCCCGGTCCGGGAAGATCCCACGTGCCGCGGAGCGGCTGGGCCCGTGAGCCATGGCCGCTGAGCCTGCACGTCTGGAGCCTGTGCCCCGCAACGGGAGAGGCCACAACAGTGAGAGGCCCGTGTACCGCAAAAAAAAAAAAAAAAAAAAAAAAAAAAAAGCAGGAAACGTTGCACTGATTCATTCTATAAATAGTTATTGAGAAAATACATATGCCAGGTACTCTTCCTCTTCCTGACCTCATAAAGCTTACATTTGTGTGTGTAGGATGCATATAAACAAGGAACGTTATTTGACTGTAAATAGCTTTTCCCAGGAGTAGCTCCTCATATGAATGAACACGTTTGGGGAATACAGATTAATATTTAGATTTATTTAAAACTTTTTTTTCCAGTAAGTTTCTAATGCTAAGTTCCAAGGCTGAACTTTTTTTTTTTTTTTTTAATAAATTTATTTATTTATTTTTGGCTGTGTTGGGTCTCCATTTCTGCGCCAGGGCTTTCTCCAGTTGCGGCGAGCGGGGGCCACTCTTCGCGGTGCGCGGGCCTCTCACCGTCGTGGCCTCTCTCGTTGCGGAGCACGGGCTCCAGACGCACAGGCTCAGTAGTTGTGGCTCACGGGCCCAGTCGCTCCGCGGCATGTGGGATCTTCCCGGACCGGGCCTCGAACCCGCGTCCCCTGCATCGGCAGGAGGACTCTCAACCACTGCGCCACCAGGGAAGGCCCCAGGCTGAACTTTTGATCCTGACGATATTGGTTCTGATCTCTGATCTCTTAACTGATCAAAGGCCTTGAAGTATTGAAATGGCTGTTCTCAAAAAATTGTTTTCAAAGCTCTCTGAAGCTCCATGGACAGTTCAGTTTTGTATATGTTGTACCCGTTTGCTGCAAAATCCATCTTGTAGATGGCTAAAAACTCCAGGGTATAGACTGGGTGAGAAAAGTGCAATAGGATGTGGTATGAGAGTAACTGGCAAAGCAAGCGAGAGACAGCTTTTCCTCTTTCCCCTAGTTTTTCTTCTGCTTGGGAATAAATATGCAGGAAACTCTTATGTCGATGGCAGCTTTAGCTTTTTTTCTTTTCTTTTTTTTTTTTAAAGCTTTGGAGATATTTATAAAACACAAACAAACTGCATCTGGAAACATTTCGAGCTAAGGCACTGTAAAAAATGTGTTGGATGATATATTGGGAGGAGAGTTGGTTTAAAGGAACACTAAAACTCAAAGTGAGATAGTTTATGTCTCTGTTGTATGTCTGGAGGAAAGAAGTCCAATGGTATTAGCAAGGCTGTGCTCTACGAAGCCTTTAGGGATCTAGGTGCCTCCTAGCTTGATATCTCACCACCTGCTTCAGCTTCAACCATCATGGCACTCTTCAGGTAGCAGGTGGAAGGAGAAGGAAGGAGAGAAGCCCATTCTCTCCCTTTAAGGATATTTATCGTAAGTCCCACACATTACTTCTGTTACGATCCCTCAGGCTGGAATTTAAACAAATGGCTATACCTAAATGCAAAGTGGCTGGGAAAAAGAGTCTTTATTCCAGGTGACCAAATGCCCAGCTAAGTCAGGAATTCTCTGACTATAGAAAACAAAAGGATAGCAAGGGATAACTGTAGTCAGTTAACTGTACAGATAACTGTAGCAGTTTCTGCCACAGATGACTCTTACTCTTTTCTCTGCCCCAGGTCCCACACGTCTATAATTCAAAATCCAGAATGAGCATGCTTTCAATGAAATCTGCTCTTTCCCTATTGTTTCTGAGATGCAAAACACCTTTTAATGCCCTGAGACACACTGTGGGCCGGGGCTGCTATTAGAAAAAGGGAATAGCAAATGGCTTTGCAGCTTGATCTGGGCCCACTAAAATTTCACAGAAACAGTAGCATCATCTCTGCATGACCCGCTCTTTTCAGAAGGGTGCCTTTAAAGTTGCAAAACAATTCAGGTTCCTTCAGGCACCTGGAACCCTGGTGCGCCACTGCCTGACTCACTTCAAACTGAGAAACAGTTGGGACCTGGGACCCAAACTCCTGCTGCCTGACCTCCGGAGGATTTTCCTTTTTGGAGTTTTAATAGGTGTCATCAGCCCAGTAGGGGAGACTCTTGGCAAACCTGAGGCTTTCTCCTTCCAGAAGCTCACTGATACTGCCTCTGTGAAAGGGCCAAATTTGTCAGTGGGAAAAGAATCTTAAGAAGTATCATGAAGTAAACTGTTTTGCCATGCTCTGAGTATTGACCCTTAGTAATAAAAGCTTCTTACATTTTCAAACATGGCACTGAATCATCTCTTTAAATAATTAACAAGTAGGGAGACAAGATGCAGGAGTTCACTTAGCTCTTTGAAAACGAAAACGTTAGTGGACTTAGGTACACTGGGAAAAAGTGAATCAAATAGAGGTGCATTCAAGTTAAATACTGGGATTATTTTTATAAACGTTTCATATGTGTCTGCCCACATAGAGGAGATTTATTCTTAGGCATTTTTCAAGTTAAATATTTGTTACCTTTAGAGAGTCACCCTGTTCTTCAATTATTTTTTTTCTCAGTCTCTTCCCTCCTCCACATTAAAAATGATCCAATCGTTCCACTCACTGAGTGCGGGAAGGCACAGAGCAGGAGGGAAAAATGACAGAAACTTAGTGAAGGCATCAGAGACTCCTGCCAAGAAACGTCTTGAAGAGGTTACTAATGCTCAAACGTGAATAATGCCTTTACCTTGAAGACATCCAGCTACTGTGTGGCGCTTAAATTATCCACCTAGAAGCAGCAATTCAAAGTTTAATTGTCTACTCGTAATACACAGAACTGTTGGTCTGGACCAAGTTCATTCGCAAATGTTGGTCAGTTTTCTGAGTTTTGAAAAGTGTTACTCATCCTACCATGTGGAGCCTCTGTTCCTTGTCCTCTCCAGCCATAGTCATATTGGTTTCCAAATTCGGAACCGTGACAGCATCCCAGCAGAATATCCAAAGTTGTTTTTACGGTCTTTGACAGAGAAGAAAAGAAGCCATATTGGGTTAAGTATGAGAGAATTCTCTTTCGCCTAAATTTCCTCCCACCCAAAAGAAACAAAATAAAGAAACAAAGGAACTAGAAAATAAATGTGTGTCTGGGACTCCTAAGGGTACACTTCCTCATAATATACCTGTTTCAGTAAAAGCTCGCCCGGGAAACGTTTGCCAGTTGCTCAAATGCCCTAGCTTTCCTTTGGTCTCTCTTGGTGGATCCAATTTCTCAGCAGTACGATGTATTCCTCGTTGTTTCTAGTATTTTCAATGGACAAGAATCATCTGGTACATAATCCACGGCTGGGCTGGAGGCTGAGCTCAGCTGGCCACAGCTGTGCTGGAGTAGCCTCAGAACTGAACTGGTCATAGAAGGTGGTTTAAGAAGGTATTTGCAAGTGGAGCAGACGGCAGGCTCTGGGCCAGTCTCAGCCGCTGGTGGGGGTCAGCCTTCCGAGGGCATGACACCGGTCGTCGGTGGTCACAGAGACGGAGCTGAACAGAAAGTGGAGCGTTGAGTGCCCTGAAGGCCGGTGTCATCGCTGACTCTCTACCTCTCTGGGGTCAAGTCGACGTGCCTCGTAGAGTGAAAGGCCATGCCCTTTTCATTCCCGCCTTTTAAGGCTTTTCGCCACAAATCCCTCTTCGGAGAAATCTTAGCAGGGGCACTGCATTTTCTTTAATATTTGAGTGTGTATTTATAGAGACTCTTGAAATAATTTGTGTGTGATTGATTCTGAAAAGCATGTAATGTCTTGTTCGGGGAGTGCTTGGCCTCAGAGGATGCAAACTCATGCCAAATTGTCACTCTGGTGCAGCAGTAGATCAGGAATTATTAAGATGAACAGGACAGAGAGCGGTGCATTGGCAGGAGGGGCTTGGTTTGGTTTGGTTTTAGTTTTTTTTTTGGTAGTACGCGGGCCTCTCACTGTCGTGGCCTCTCCCGTTGTGGAGCACAGGCTCCGGACGCGCAGGCTCAGCGGCCATGGCTCACGGGCCCAGCCGCTCCGCGGCATGTGGGATCTTCCCGGACCGGGGCACGAACCCACGTCCCCTGCATCGGCAGGCGGACTCTCAACCACTGCGCCACCAGGGTAGCCCTGGTTTGGTTTTAGACAGGCAAGGGAAGGAGGATGAATTCACAGAGGAAGATAGCCCCGGATGTCAGAGATGAGAATGGGGAAAGGTCAAATCCAGAGAAGAATCATCAATAGCAAGAATGTTTCATTCCTGAGATATCAAAATAGGTGGGGTCCAGGCTCTAGAAGATGTCAGGGTGTAGCACGGAGGAGGCAAGCTTTTGGCCAAACGGAGGATGTTTTCATTTTCCTTTTATGGACCTCCGACTACGGTGTGGGTGCTTGTCGCCAGAGCGAGACTTGTGGGCTGTCCCCTCCTAATTTAGCAATGCCAGAGGTAGTCAACCTTCTGGAAAGGACCGACACACATCTGTCTGAAGTTGCTCATGGTTTTGTGACCATCACTTGGTTTCAAAGTTCACTGCCAAATGAAGTTACTTTGGAACTTGACTTAAAATTCTCTCCCAGTATAAGCAGGGGATAATTTAAAATCATTTCCCAAATTCCAAGACGTAGTGAAGTCGTCACCTTACCCACTGTTTCTTCGGGGATTGAATAAGAAAGCTTTAGAGTAAAAATGAAAGACCTAAATTTTGGAGCACTTTCCATTAAGTTTAAGGTCTTCTGCGGTATTGTAACATAGCATTTTCCTGAGACAGCTAAATGAATCATGCCGAATTGGCACGTAAAAGAAAATAGTAACAGGATATTGTAGTTAAGGAAAAAAGTCATGAAGATAAAGTTTGCCTCAGGTTGAAATTTCTTGGTGACATTAATGAAGATTGTGCAGCTTCAGCGCTATCTCTTAAACCAAATCGGTAGGGCTGGACTATGCTGTTTGTGTGTGTTGGGAGGATGGAGACCAGTCCTCTCTCTCTCTCTCTCTCTCTCTCTCTTTCTCGCATGTGTCTTCATCCATGTTTTCAGGGCCGTTGGCAAATGAGTGCAATGAGTATGAACTTGCTCTGTGGCTCTGGGGGCCCAAGGAAAGGGTTAGCAATCCAGGCCCAACTTTTGGCATCTTTCCTGACGAGGTCAAAGCCAACAGGGATAAGAGCCAAGGCTACCTCTCCCCTCTCAAGGGCTGCCAGGAGGGTTGAGGGCCTCAGGTAGCTCAGGCCAAGAATTTCCTCTCCGTGTCTGTCATGTCCATGGCGTATAGTTAAATGATGTGGGCTGGCCATGCTCTCCCCTGGGCAACACTGTTTTTAATTGCTTCACCGCACTTAACCCTCCGTCTCCACTCAAAGAACAATTTAACCTTCTTTTTGAGTTCCTGCCACAGAAAGGAGAGTTTCGTGCATTTTTAGAAGTGAGTACTCACTGAGTGCTTTTCGTGTACCTGGTATCAAACTCTGAGCTGTGGCAGTAGGAAGAGTTTATTTTTTATTTTTTTATTGAAGTAGAGTTGATTTACAATGTTGTATTAGTTTCAGATGTGCAGCAAAGTGAGTCAGTTTTATATATATATGTATGTGTATTCTAGGAAGAGTTTAAAGACATTATCCTTACCCAGTGAAAGTCCTTACCCATACGGTAACATAAAGGTATGTACAGCACTGTAAGAGGGTGGGAGGCAGTAACTGCCGTAGAGCTAGAGCTGGGAAAATTATAAAGACAAGTTTTATGAGAATCAAACACTTTACAGACCAAATTTTCATGGACTCGGGTGCCTGTTTTATTCTATACACCTTTCCTAATAGTGCTGTAAGCCTTAGGGATGCAGGCATGGGTTAACATACATACTTATTCCTTTCCTCCAGTTGTTTTCTCTTAATTTCATGAGGACACCAAAACTAGTGGGAAAAGGCCAATGAGGAAATTCTTGGGGGAAAGACACCCCACACGTAATCCTTGCATTTCTGATGAGAAAACCCAAAGGGAAAAAGGTACTCAATACACAGGATGCTGGCAAAATATTTTACCAGGATGTAGTTTTGACTAGGTTACTATTTCCGCTGCAATAGAATGTGTTTTACTTTAAACAAATTATCTCTTGATCTCCTTTATACCCTCTCTATTATGGCCCCTTATGTAGAAATACATACTACATGCTATTCTGCATTCATTTTAGGCTAGTTTGGAGAATTTCAGGGAGAACACATGCAATTCTCCGACCAGGCTTAGCTGTTGACATCATAGAGATTCTTTTTTTTTTGCTCCCAAATGTGAGTTTGAAGGCTAGAACCCTGACTGTTCACACGTGACTAGCTTTCATGGCCCAAATAGTCCCTAGAAATGAAAGAAATGCATTTCCATAGTCACATGAATCAAACAGGGGACTTGGTTTTATTCCTTACTTGGAGACCACTTGACAGTTTTTTTCGTTCTAAGTGATGTGCCTTCTATGTAGTCCCAATGCATTCATTTTCCATCCTCACTCTCCTTCCTCCCAAAGTATAAAGGGAACATGACAAAATGATCTGATACTTGCTATGGATAACAAGATTCTCTCTATGTATCTTTGCCATAGAAAGGCTCACTGAAGAATTAGGCCTGGTGTATTTTTGTCATTTTGAGCAATTATGTTGAATGGCCCTTAGCTTTGGTTTTGGCTTTATAACGTAATGCATAGCCAAGGCGTCAATATGACAACGGTGTGGAGTCCAGATATCACTCTGCCTTAATGACTCTAACATGGTGTGAATGTGGAAATCAGAAAGTTCATTTTTGAAGTCTGAAAGCAGCAGAGAACAGATGAAGGTAACGGAGCAAAGCTTACTTCCAGCCTTGGCTACTTCTGGCAGGACATTCTTCTCTCATTACTTCATACGGACCAGATAGGAAGCAAGGTGCCCTGCAGATATGATTCTTGCTAATCAGAAGAGCAGGAGATCTGCTTACACAGTTAATGTAACCACACATCACCCGTTATTAAAGACTTGCTGGCCATGTTCAGCTCTGTAGATTACAGAACTTCTCAAACTTCACCGTATCTGCAAATCTTTGGAGATTTAGTGGGTCTAAGGTGGAGCCCAGCTATTCTGCAAACTTAAAAAGCTCCCAGGAGCTGTTGATTCTGCTGGTCTGGGGACCACGCTTGGGTACCAAGGCACCAGGGCATGATGCTGAAGTGGCCCAGATGTCAGGTCTAATAACAATACCAACAGATTAATTTATCTCTTATCCCTGAATCAACTGCACTCTTAGGGAACCTCCTTTTAAATACTTGCTGTTGGTTAAGAAGAGGATCTTGTGTTGACAGAAGGATGAGAGGCCTAGGGCTAGAGGACGTATGGAATGGTCTCGGGGCACTGGGGGAGCCCTCATACTCCCATGCTCCTGTGATTCCTTAAGCTCTACCTGATAGAGAGTCATTTGTATTAACAAATAATACCTTTAAAATGTTAGATCTTCGTTGAAATTAGTTTCACTAGCTGGTTTACTGCTAACTGGAAACTGCTGATGGGAGAGATCGGTCATTGAGGAAAACCTGGGATAAGGAATGGGACTTTAAAGACTTGTGCGGGAAAAACACTCCTGTGTGTTTCCTTTACTCTCAACTTACTCTCACACTTCACTTTATTTCTGACACTTCTGGTCACAAAATATGTGGAGTTTTTCCCTCCGACACCAAGCAATTCTCTGACAACAGTAGAGTGTCCTATAATCTAACTTAGTTCTGACCCTATCTACCTGGGGATACTGTCGGATCCCACAGGATCTGTGGGACTCAATCCCACAAGACTGGCCTCCCCCGACTTCAGATGCCAACCTCAAGTCTTCTGACTGACCAACTGTAAGTCAGGGTTCCCATGACCCCCTTCTTGGGTTTGAGAGTTTGCTAGAATGGCTCGCAGAACTCAAGGAAACATATACATTGACTGATCTACTATAGAAGGATGTGATAGACGATCCCGATGGACATCCCGATGGAAGAGATGCATAGTGCAAGTTGTGAGGGAGGAAAGCTCGGAGCTTCCGTGACCTCACGGGTCCACCATCCTCCTGGTCCTCTGTGTGCTCAGCAATCTGGAAGCTCTCTGGACTCCATCCTTTGGGGATTTTTATGGAGGCTTCCTCACGTACGCATGATCGATCATTAATTCAGCTTCCGGTCCCTTACCCTCTCCTGAAGGATGGGTGGTGGGTATGCAGCTTCCAAGCTTCTAATAAGCACGGCTCAGTCTTTCTGGTCACCAGTTCCCATCTGGAAGCTATCTAATCACCGCATTAGAACAAAAGACACTCCTATCGCCCAAGAAATTCCAAGGGATTTTGGAGCTCTGTTCCAGGAACTAAAGGAAGAGACAAATATACATAGACCAATATTTATAGAAATGTGTATACACACACACGCACACACACACACACACACACACACATTCTTTTTCTATTATTTCACAGAAGTGGAACAAATGAGGAAAGGTAGTTTTGGAGTATGTGGCATTTCAGAAAATAATTGATCTGTAAGGGGCAAAGGACAGTCCAGGAGCGAATAGGAGTGTGTGCTGGTTGGTCTGGTGAGGACTGGGGCATCCCAGGGGCCCAGTTTGGGTGGCTAGTCCTGGAACAAATGGATGACATCACCAATGACCAGCTCAAAATGCACATTCCACTGCTCATGAACCAATTGTATCATCTTCCTTTACAGGAAACAGCCTAAATTAAAAACAAAACAAAAACTCCCTGAAGGAAACATTCTCCACCTTTTATTTTCCGATGTATTTCTCCCAGTTTGGCTACAAAGAAAAGATTTCTCACAGTGTTTATGCCTGCTAGGAAACTGGGAATTCCAGAAATCTCACAGGGTCCAGATCAGTTTTCTTTCCAAATCTGGGATGCAACAATCTTTCCTGAATGACAAAGAGAGGTCAATTATCAGATTTGTGCATTTATACTGGTTCTATGTCAGTGGTACCAGTGTGCCTTGAATGCTGGTGAAGAATGCAGTTTCCTAGAAACTGCATTTAAGAAAAACGCTTAAAAATATTTTGACCATTGTATGGTTGGGATTTTTAGCCTCAATGGATCTGGTGTACTTAACGGGCATGGAATTATTCCAATTGCACCATAATCTCAAATAAGTTAATTTTTTTTTTTTTTTTTTTTACAGCAAATTGTGAGAATGAGAAGCTTGGAAGGGATGGTAGGGAGATGATAGGTGCTATGTGCCTCTTTATTGTAACTTATTATGTTTAATCATTATAATTACACTAGTTCATAACTCCCTTAGGGTCAAAGACTAGGTAATCTAATGGAATAAGAATTAGGAAATCAGGACCCTGATTACTATCTGAATTTCTACATTTAATTACATCAGCTATATCACAAAACATTATCTAATGCTTGGTGAACATGGTCCATGATCCTTAGTAGCTGTGTTTTAGTAATAAAGATTTAAAAGTAGCAGTTACCATTTATTGAAGATAAACTATATGGCTAGTACTACTTTAGGTACATTACAATCTTAGCTCATTTACGACTTTCTTAATAACCTTTTTTCTGTGAAATGATGATAAAATTGGCCATTGGTTATAGCCCGCATGTATGTAGTGCTTTATATTTTTAAGAGACCTTCTCTATATATTTTCATTAACCTATTCAGTTCTTCATGAAGTAGTTCTAATCCCCTGATACAAAATTTTGCTGAGATTTCATAGAGAATCTTGACTGTGAATCAAAACCCCTTTGCATCTGGGGTGGAGAGAAAAGTGGAGATAGCATTGCTTTTTCCGTTCCAATTCCAACTGTGAAAAGTGAGACAGGGGTGTCTGTGTGGAGCCATTGGGCTGAAGATTTTCATCTACAAACCAGGTATTTGGGTTTCCTTCCACATTTTCCCCATTTCTGCTCTGCCTGTGGACTTAAGTTTCACCCTCTCTATGGTACTATTTTTTCTTTCGTTTTGTCTTTTTTAATTTGTTCAAGTCATGTTGGTTTAGATCTTCTGGTAGTTGGCTTATCTTGACACTGGCTTTGACCAGCTTTTAAAAACTCTCCTAATATTGAAGACAAATGCAGTTCCCATTTAGATGATAAATGGCAGCATGTTTCACATAAGGAGGCCTGGTAGATATCCATTATTGAGAATTTAATAAAATTACCTGTAATCATATTGGCAGAGCAATTTCTGAAGGCCATCTGCTTATTTATTAAAATGATTTTAAAAAATATACTGAACTAGAGACTTGTCCAGTAGCATTTCACCTGTATTGGACTATTTTTTAACTCTAAGGTATATTTTATATTACCTGTATATCCCATCCCATTATCATCCTAGGATAGGATCCCCCAGAGTAAAGGTACCTTTTTTACTAAATCACTCTGCTCATCTTTCTATGGGCCTTGAGTTATCCTTGTACACATAAATGGCAAGGTAGCATTGCTTATATGCTACCCTCTGTCCTTGTGAGATGCCTGAACCTCCTCTTGCAATATTTTCCTGAAGTTTTTCTTTCATAAAGGATAATACCAAGAATTGTAAGCTTCCTGGTAGGCTAATAATCTGGTGCTATTTAAACCAATTATCAGTCCATCATTTATTTCATGGGTTGAGAAGAACCAGATTATGCTTTAATGAAAGTTGTACTAAATGCTATGTGGCATCCTGGAGATCTTGGAATAATTAATGAGTATTAGTGGAAAAACTGGTGATTCGAATAAAGTCTGTGGTTTGGTTAATAGTGTTTTACTGATGTCCATCTCTCAGCATTGACAAATGTACCACAGTTCTGCCAATGTTAACGTTCAGGGAAACAGGGTGAAGTTTACAAAGGAATTCTCTACTCTTCTTGTGATTTCTCTGTAAATCTAAAATTATTCCAAAATAAAACAAATATTTTAACAATCCCAGCCCTCAAATTGTATGCCTTTTCTTTATCTTCAAAATAAATTTATTATATGTTTTGAACACAACATAGCATTTTAACATCCTTGGAATTTTATTTTATTTCACAGTTTGTTATGCATTAAGAGAGAATATTCACCAATGACACTCATTAAATAAAGGAGTAGCTTACATGAATAGAATGGTAAAGTCTTATAAAAATACTTATAAAAGTTTTCCCCCCACCCCTGGATTATGTCGGCTAAACATTTGCGACATCTTGGCTTTTCTTACTCTAGTTTTCTTTTGCGTGATATTCCAACATCTCCGAAAATGTACTAAAGAACTGAACCCAGATAATAGATGAAAAGTTTAAGATATGACTTACATATGGAGGAAATTTTAGACAATTTTAAAAATGTGTGAAAACATGGGTTCCAGACGAAGAACACTAGTAGACAAGGTCCCTAGTATTTGACAATATTTCTAGGTTGAGGTAATGTGCTGCCCAGCCTCTGCATCACTGGTACATGCTGAGAGGTTAGGAAATTTTGGAACTGTATAAATTGGGGTTCACAATTCTATTTTGTCTTCCTACAAAAAGTGTGTTTCCTGATTGGCTCAAGATGATCATTATGGGACTTCAGACTTTAGCTAACAGATGAGTCAGATATGTATTTTGGTGCAGGAGATTCTGAGGTCCTTAAAGCCCACCCCCGGGGGAAGTCTCTTACTGAAGACGGAGCCCATAGCGGAAAACACCGAGTAACAGGTGTAGAGAGATCCAGCACTGGTTTTTGTTCCTTGGAGACAAATCTCTTCCCGCATAGTGGAGAGTTGTAACTAGACACACAAAGACAGGAGAACTCCTGACCTCGGCAGACATAACCAACCATAACACTGTCACTGTGTAAGAGGGGAAGAGGTGTTCTCGAGCCAGGCTCTCCTGGATGCAGCCGTCATTGTGGTAGGAACTCACCCAGTGACCTCTATGCATGTTTAACCTTTCCTGCCACGTAATCTATTTCATGACCAAGGATATAAACTAGAATGACTGACAAGAGAAATTATGACATCTGTAATTAACGTTAGGCATTTTTCTATCGTGAGTAAAATGGGGGTCAAAATGGGGGTCTAATTTGGGGTCAAAAAGAACTGGGTTTTTATCCTAGCTCTACCATTTGCTCTCTCTAGGACCTTGGACAAGTTACTTACCCATTTGAGCTTCAGTTTCCTTGCTTCTAAATTGCAGATAACAATAATTACTTTATCCGATTGTTTTGTGGGCTACGAGAGCAAAGTGCCAAGGCCAGCACATGGCACCAAAGAACCCGTGAGAGCCCGTTGTGTGTTCATTCTCCCCACCCACGCTGAGCTCTCTGTGGTGTAACTGAGGAACATGAAGGGATTTGTGTGCACATACAGACAGCTTCCCCAGGCTTTGGCCGGATGTGGAGTTCCCATTCCATTTCTGATTTTCTCGGAGACCGTATTCGTATTCATTCTCCTCCTCCTCCTCCCACTTCCTTCTTCCTTCTGCCACCAATACCTTCCTTCGCCCCTTTCTCTTGCTTTCTCTTCCTCGCTTCCCCCTCCCACCCCAACACGTTCCTTCCGTCCTGTTCCCCGCTCTCCTCTCTTTCTCCCATTCCTCCTCCCTGGGTTTTCAGACTTCTTGACAACTGGGGAACGTTCACACATATAAAGGAACTAGGATTAAACCTCAATGCTTAATTGCATTGCTGAAAATTCCAGACATTTCTTTTTTTATAAAAAAAGCTGCCTAATACTGCATTAGAAGCAAACTTAGTCCTAAAGCAGCCCACTGACTGTAAGTAACACGGAAGCAAACAATGCTGCCCCTCCAACCAGAACGGCCATTCAAAAGAGGAGGATGTTTGCAAAAGAGTATATATGTTCCTGGGTCACTTTGCTGTACACCTGAAGCTAACACAATGTTGCAATTTAACTAAAACACAAATTTTAAAAAATGGTTAAAGAAACAACAGACTAGGAGGATGTCGTGTCATTACTACCTGTAGAAAGACCACACACCCCCCTCTGTGGCCACATGCTGAGCTATGTTCAGAAATAGTACGGTAGTTGATGACTTTGATCAGGTTTTTATTTTTATCTTCCCACATAGCTAAGGGTGTCCTAATCTCAGTCTTAGGGGAATGAGGCAAGTTTTCTGAAATATTCTTATCCTCTGATTTTTCTGAAGGCTTCCATGATCCTCATTTCAATTTTTAGTTAATTTTTTAATTGCAAAACAAATACCCCTCCCTCCCAATCTCCAAAACTAAACCATAAAGGAGATTATTACAGGGTTAGGACGAGGTCATTTAGAGGAGAAAGCCCCGTGCATAGAAAGGGAGAGGGCTTGGTGAAAGGGGTCTCATTTATGGGGTGACCAGCTGACCCATGTCTGAAGGCACTTTTCGGACTATGCAGTTGTAACTTCTGCAGGGCTTTTAAAATCCCTGATGTGTTCTGAGCCCACAAAACTCTGACATTTATTTGTTAGCAAAATCTTTAGTTCAAAAGAGCTCAACTTACTCTCCAATTTCTGAAATGGACTGCAGCGTGACCTCTGGTTAGAAGCTGTTGCCCCAGTTGTGGATGTCTCTTAGGTCTTCAAGGAGCAGGTCCCAGATGTTTGATGAGGGCTGAACGATGAATGCCTGCTTCTTGGTGCATATGTCAAAATTTTAAAATATTATCAAGTGTTAGGTGCAAAATTGCTCTTTAAGATCCTTACAGATAATACAAATAGAGAAATTCGGCCATTCGGATGAGTAAAAATGTAGACTATCTATACTTGTAAAATAGTTGACTTTACATCCAAGGAAAGATATAAGTGTTTTCAATAAGCTGGTGAATGCAGAGGGAGAAAGTGCCTGTTTAGCAGAGGTAGGGAAAGTAGCAAATTACCAGGAAGGGCGTGCTTCCAGTGCTGAAATGAGAAGTGGGTTAACTTCTCTGAGAACAGAGGGCATGGTGGCATGGAGTGTGACTTGGGGGAAAGCTCAGGGAGAGTGGGGACCCTGTCTAGATGGAAAGGGGACCGACGGTGGGAAGGAAGGAACTACCTTTTGTTTTCTGATATCATTTGTCAGGCGCTTTGTGATGAATATGGAGATCGGATGCCTAGATCCCCTTCGACTGAGAGTCTGTGGCCCAGCCACGGGGAGAGCTGGTCACAGGCGGCCGTCAGGGATTTCCTCAGCCGCACAGAGCCACCTTGCCTAAGGTCACACCCTTCCCAGAGTGGCCAGCACCCTGGGAAGCGCCCTGATCAAACATCAGGTATAAAAGTCCAGCCATTTCAGCCTTACCTGGGGAAATTCCAATGGCTCATTTTAGCTCTAAAGCTCCCTGTGGGGTCAGCTGAAGCTGTTGGTCTGCATCAAAGCTCAAATGTCCCTAAGTCTATGAGTCTATTCCTGTTTTGTAAATGAGTTCATTTGTATCATTTCTTTTTAGATTCCACATGTAAGGGATATCACACGATATTTCTCTTTCTCTGTCTGACTTCCTGCAATATGACAACCTCTAGGTCCATGCAGGTTCCTGCAGATGGCATTATTTCATTCTTTTTGATGGCTGAGTAATATTCCATTGCATAACCAACAAGGACCTACTGTATAGGACAGGGAACTTTGCTCAATGTTCTGTGGCAGCCTGGATGGGAGGGGAGTTTGGGGGAAAATGGATACCTGTATATGTATGGCTGAGTCACTTTGCTGTGCACCTGAAACTATCACAACATTGTTCAATCTAAAATAAAGAGTTAAAAAAAAAAAAGCTCACATTTCCCTCTGCGCAACCCTGCTCCCTTCCTCCCCACCCCCCACCGCCATAGGTGCTGATCCTAAGAGCACTCTCTAATAAATGTTCTACACTCTGACTCCATCTCAGAGCCTGCTTCTTGGAGAACCCACCTGTGACACTCTTTCAGTATTCTATGTTATTTAATCTTCCTAATAACTCCCCGAGGTGGGTATTTTTAGCTCTAATATACAGGTGAGGGGTTAAGACTTAGGTGAAATAACTCACCCGAAGTCACACATCCTGGCATCCACATTTTGGTCTTTTAATCACAATATCCATGCTCTTTTCAGTATATCGTGTTACCTGCTAAAAGGATTAGCAGTAAACACACAGCTTCAGGCATGTACAGTAAAGATTGGATAATTACTTGTGTGCCCTCATTTAGTCAACAGCTCTTTATTAAATACTCACCAATGTACCAGAAATTTTAAAGTTACAGAAGGAAAAAACATGAACTGTGAGATGGATGTGCTATTTACATAAAGGGTTTGTAGATACTGGACAGAATCTTGCGTCTGTTCTGTAATGCCAATCTTCAAGTCAAAGGTCAACTTGGACAGTATCTTTGAAGATCAGCCTTTCTCAGGTATATTTGGTTTTGGAATTATAACATTTAATTAGAGATTAAAGAAACTAATGGTACATGAAGGTGAAACAGACAAGTGTTGCTTTGAAAGACTCAGTAAGGACTGATGCTAAAAAATTGCTGCCAAACTAATTGGAACCAAGACAACTGTAAAATGTTGGAAGATGTATACACCTAGGAAAGAGATGTACTTATATTGTTTCTCAAATATGTTTAAGGTTTCACTTTAAAGAGCACAAGTGGAATGCATCTTAGATGATGCATTTTGATTATGATTCATTCTGGAAAGAAAAAGAATGGAATCATACTAAAAAAAAATTTGGCCCAACATCAAAAGATAGGCAAATGAATATACATTTATATGTTTTGAGTTAGAACAAAATATTTAAGGTATGTACGCATCATTTTTTTGTGATTCCCTACTTTAACCAACTTTTTCTGTTGGCCATACTTACTGTTAAACTGTTGCACCATGTTTATTAAGAACATGTATCCTCAAAATAGTATTTCTCATAAAGAATATATTCAATAAAAGTTTGTTACATGAGTGATCACCCAAAAATGTATGAGATAAAAATTACTTTATGAAATATATCATATAGAGTATATGCAAGTACCACATATAGATTTCTATACAATTTCTAGTTTGCTTCATTGGGGACAGTATTCAACCCTTCTTCTGGAATAAAGGTCAGATCCAGTCTTTCTTTGTTAGTGGCCTACTGAATGAATTTTGCTTTTTTACTTTTATTGTATTAATTTTTTAGTGAAACATTTAAAATAGTTATTCAATGAGGCAACACATTTGGAAAGACCAACTTAGCTAAAATAACAGCAAAAACTTCCTAGTTATAAGCTAGTGTTGATCAGAACCAGAACAAAAACAAATTATTAATCTCATACGAAATTGCAACTATTTAACTTTTCCTATAAATATACTTACCCTTAATCTATAGTTAACTGCCACTTTAACTCTGTCTTTTTTATCTTTGATTTCTCTCCCAAATCTCTGGATAGTAACATCCTTCATTTCTTTTTTTCTTTTCTTTTCTTTTTTTTTTAAAGAGTAACCACCTCTCTTTTTAAAAAAATAAATTTATTTATTTTATTTATTTATTTTTGGCTGTGTTGGGTCTTCATTGCTGCGCACAGGCTTTCTCTAGTTGCGGCGAGCGGTGGCTACTCTTTGTTGCGGTGCATGGGCTTCTCCTTGCGGTGGCTTCTCTTGCAGTGGAGCACAGGCTCTAGGCGCGCGGGCTTCAGTAGTTGTGGCACGTGGGCTCAGTAGTTGGGGCTCACAGACTCTAGAGCACAAGCTCAGTAGTTGTGGCGCACGGGCTTAGTTGCTCTGCTGCGTGTGGGATCTTCCCAGACCAGGGATCGAACCCCTGTCCCCTGCATTGGCAGGCGGATTGTCAACCACTGCACCACCAGGGAAGCCCAACAACATTCATTTCTATTGTGGGCTCATCAGACTTTCCCACTTATGTAATATCTTACTTTTAGAACTGCTCCATTTTTAACATGCAACTGCATAAAGACAATGTCCTGTCTTGGCTTTCCCTAGGTTCATATTGATTTTCCGCATGTAGTGGAGTGAGAAAGCAAACATGAAGCCACAGAACTGTATTTGTCTTGGTGACCAAATGGCTTGGGTTAAGATCTTTAGTTGGAATTCCTTGCTATATCTAAAATTCCGGAACTTAGCCATGTTTGGTGAGAAAAAAAAGAACGACACTGGTAGCAGTTGGTATTTCTATTCTACAAAGACAGATTTTTAAAATAAAATTTACAGCATAAATAAAAGTATGAACTTTGACTACACTGTTTTATAATTTAAATCAAGATTAAAATGAATCAAATGTAAAGAAATAAAATCATTTAGGAACATATTGTTACTATCCCCACTAACATCAATATTAGGTATCAGTATTTATTATTTTAGTGTTAAGTAGAACAGAACCTTCATTTATCCTCAGTCTTTTCTTAGGTCAAAACTTTTCATGGCTTATAGTTTAGTCTTGGTTGGTAATGGAAGAGCTTAAATTTCAAAATAATTCAATTAAAAAGGAACAGTTCCAGAGGTAATTTCATTTGGCAAATATTGAGTAAATAAACAGAATTTTTTTTTCTTTAGGAATTATTTGTCTTTAATATATTAATATGCATCATAAATTTCCAAGAGAGTGAGTGATATAGTATATAGTGTTTTATAAACATATGGAAATGAAAAGGAAGGCTCAGACAATAAATATCTTGAAGGATAAATTGATGTGACTTGATGACTGATTAAATACAGGAAGTAAGAAAGAGTGTAAACAAAGGTAAAAGATGTTGAAGTTGGAAAATTATAAAAAATCTCTTTGCTATTTCATTGCTATCATTTGTCGAGCTGCTATTAGGTGCCGATGAGGGATTGGGACTCAGAAATTTAAGTAATTTGTCTAGGGTCATATAGATACTATGTGGTTATCACAAAAGTACAATCACAGTGTACTGAAATGATTGATGGAGAGATACCAAAGACATGTGAAAGGATGTGAAGTTCCTTTAATCACAAAGGATGTGGAAGCTTATGGTACCAATTACACAAAGCAGGAGGCAACACACTGCCCTCCCAGATGGAGGTACAGGTGCAGCCAGTACATGTTACACAGTGTGATGGTTCTGCCAGATGAGCTTTTCTTTCTTTCTTTGTTTTTTTTTAAATCCATATGACCATCTGCAAGTCACTGGTACAAAATAATGCCTCCAGATTCTTGAGTGCTTATTGTGGAACCAGGTGAATGAAAGGTCAGTTTCCCAGAAATGGCATCTCTTAGAAGGCCCAGGCTATAGGCCTATCTGAGGTTCATTCTTATACATAGTAACTGGTAGAGCCAGGATTGAACTCCAGATCTACTTTGTTTCAAAGCCCCAATTTTCCCTCTATACTTGACTGTTGATTTTGTTCATGGATGGAAGCGTGGTGAAGCCATTAGAGCACCACTGCCGATATTCCCTGTCCGTGTAATGGCCATGAAAAGCACACTGTAATACTCATGTCTGTTTTGATTTGGTCCCTTTGTCACTTTTTGTTGCTGCTGCTACTATTTTCTCTGCCTCTTGGAAATCTTATGAGGCTATTTCTGCCATCGCTCCCGTCTTCATCTTGAGACTTCTTTTTTTATGACGCTTAACCTCGATGCCCTCCATTCAGTGACAAAGCCTGTCTTCAGGGCTCCTTTCGTTGGTCAACACTCTGATGGGTGTGAGGCAATGTCCTCCCCTGTAGTGTTATGATACTTTTACCTTTCCTTTTTCTTTTTTTAAACCATGCACAGGTTATTACAAATTTCTGAAACACATATTCTCTTTCCTTCTGTTGAGAAACTTATACATGTCTTATTGGGAGGTGGAAGGATTTGGTAGATAGTCAAAATTGCCCCAAATCTTCTCTCCATTCATGACTGTTATTATGAGTATTTTCCTAATTCTCGAAATTGCATCTTCTTTTTTCCTTATAAAACTAACATCTATTGATCTCCTACTGTATGCTAGGTACTATGCCACAACATAAAGATAAATAAGAAAATGTCCTGATCTTCAAGTGCTCAGTGTCTGAGAAGACAGATGTGTACAAATAAATAATTGGTACAATGTGAGAAGCGCAATGCTGAAAGGATGTTAAAAGTGCCTGGGGAATAAGGAAGAGCTAGAGGAAGGGCTTGAGCTAGAGCTAAAACGGGCTAGATGTTAAAAGTACCTGGGGAATAAGGAAGAGCTAGAGGAAGGGCTTAGTATGCGATGTGAGGCCTTGGGAAGTGAGCAGGAATTTGCTAGCTGGAAAAGAGAACAAAGGGCGAACTAGGCAGAGAGAGCTGTCCGTGCAAATACACGGGGTTGTGAAATGCACATGGTTCATTGGAGGAATAAACGGACTTCTGATATTCACGGAACACAGAATGTGTGTAGAAGATGGAAAGCAGTGATCATAGACCAGCCTTATATGCCACGCTAAAGAGTTGGGGCTTGGGCTTCCCTGGTGGTGCAGTGGTTGAGAGTCCGCCTGCCAATGCAGGGGACACGGGTTCGTGCCCCGGTCCGGGAAGATCCCACATTCCGCGGAGCAGCTGCTGAGCCCGTGAGCCATGGCCGCTGAGCCTGCGCGTCCGGAGCCTGTGCTCCGCAACGGGAGAGGCCACGACAGTGAGAGGCCCACGTAACGCAAAAAAAAAAAAAAATAAAGAGTTGGGTCTTAAGTCTGTAGGCCGTGGGAACCCTTTTCTTCCAGGTTCAGTCTTTGTACTAATAACCTTCGCTGCTCCAAGATCTTCCCTTAGTCCCTGCTCAGTAGTAAAGCTGGACAGACTCAGCAGCCAAGGCAGCATCTGATTTCAAGAAAAAAAATGAATTTCCTTACCTTTCAATATTAGAAAACTTCCGAGCTTCTACCAAACAAACCAGGAATGATAGTGGTAACATTTGTCAGGCCAGACCGGTTTCTCTCCCTATTACCCTGCAGTTTTCAGAATCAGGGTGATTCCAGACATGGAATACTGGTTTGATGAAGATGAAAAAGCCTTTTTCTAAGTGAGCCTCTCTAGGTGACCCTTGGGAAGAGTCCACTTCGTGAGTGTTTGAAACATGAGTATCATCCTTGCCCTTCCCCAGATCGTGAAGGTCTAAAACTGCTCCTCCTCAGAACCTATGCACATTTTCTGGAAAGGTTGATCGTTTTCTTTTCAAATTAGTGAGTAAACATTTCTGCAATTTTTTTTTTTTTTTTTTTTTTTTTTTGCCGTACGCGGGCCTCTCACTGCTGTGGCCTCTCCCGCTGCGGAGCACAGGCTCCGGACGCGCAGGCTCAGCGGCCATGGCTCACGGGCCCAGCCGCTCCGCGGCATGTGGGATCCTCCCGGACCGGGGCACGAACCCGCGTCCCCTGCATCGGCAGGCGGATTCTCAACCACTGCGCCACCAGGGAAGCCCAATTTCTGCAATTTTTTTCAAGCTTTATCTTAAGAGTGTCTTTATAAATCCATTTCATTGCCTGTCCTGCTCACATCCTTTTTAAGGAAAACTTGTCATACCACAGTCCTGGGAAAGCAACGTGACCCCGTGACCTCCGCTGACTTCCCAGTCATTTGCATGAACATTTGACCCAAGGACAACGAAACCCTTTGCTCATCGGTGGTAAAGCCAACATCTCTTTTTAAATTTTTTTTTATTAATTAAGAAAGCTTGAGTCAATGTAGACATTGATTCCTCCTATGCACTCTTATGGTGGAATAATCTTCCTTAAATTTCTTCCATCCTATCCCTTTTAGACGACCGAGAAGACACACATACACACACACCCACTGTGTTTTTCTGATGTCTGTTCATTAATTTAGCAGATAGTTATTTTGTGTTTCCAGTGTGTATAGTACTGGGTTTATTGTCACAAACCCTAATCCTCTAAGGCATGGTGTGGAGAATTTCTTTTTCTTTTTTTTTTTTTTTTTTTGCGGTAAGCGGGCCTCTCACTGTTGTGGCCTCTCCCGTTGCGGAGCACAGGCTCCGGACGCACAGGCTCAGCGGCCATGGCTCACGGGCTTAGTTGCTCCGCGGCATGTGGGATCTTCCCGGACCAGGGCACGAACCCGTGTCCCCTGCATCGGCAGGCGGACTCTCAACCACTGCGCCACCAGGGAAGCCCGGAGAATTTCTAAGTAAACTTAATGTCTATACCTGTTGTTTCAGGGTGGTGGCACAAGTACAGATTAAATACTTCCCATATCAACTTATATTTACCATGTTATTAACATGAGGACTATTGTCTGCCTTAAATCAGGCGTGATTGTTAGCTTTGTCTCATGACCAAATAAATGGTAAAGTGAGCTTTCTGCCAGGTGGAAGGGACCTATACAACACACACACCTGCACTCTCACTGTACGTCTGACTTTTTAAAAGGACAAAATAATAATGACTAAAGGTAGTTGAAATCAGCACGGCCTGCAGGTACTGCTTAATTTATTTTTCTTACAGGGTATATGTATTTATGTCGTTCCAAGAAACTAAGTGAACCACAAAGTTGTTAATGCCTTGAGGGCTTTTATGTAAACGAGGAATCACGTAGGAGGGAGTCAATTCAGGCCTTTTCTTGGTGTTCAACTGCACTGTTCACTGCAGCTGAAATGATTATCCAGCATTTACACAAGTTGTGCTGACGGGGGTCTGCTCATTCCTCAGTTACGGACAGCTGCCACTTGTCCTTTGTAGAGTTTGAAGGAGAAGCATAGGACGCCATATTACACAGACGAGTGCTTTTCATTTTTATCTTTGCTGAATGGAAGCTAGTGCTGGAGTGTTCCATTGAGCAACAACTCAAAGGTAGCTGTTTCTGGTTTTTTGGTTTTTTTTTTTTTTCTGAGATTGCATTTGGGACATTTTAACCTCAACTTTTCCAAACAGTTTTTCCTCTTTGGATTTATGAGTTCTTTCCCTATACTCCAGAGATTTACCTCACAAGGACATGACAGGCCCTCAAGGTCCCATTGAGTTAATGGTGTGAGGCCAGCAGACAGCCCTGTGACGCACCCCGCCGCACGGCAAGCTCCCAGTGTAGACTGCAGCAATTGCGTGAGACGGCCTACAAGACCACATAATAGAGGGGATTACACGAGAACAAAAATGTCTTTGCTTTATTTATAGTATCATTGTGGAAGGATGAAAAGCTGTAATTCAGCTTTGCCTGGGTGTGGACTTGCAATAATCCACTCAAAACTTTGATTGTTCCCTTGACTTTGCCTTGTAAAAGCTTCTGTGTCTCCTGTGGATTATTACTTCATAATGCTTGGACAAACATCAATTAACAGACATCAAAACGTTCCCATTTGTGTCCATCTATGAATGGAGGAGACCCAAAAGACCCAACGGGTTGGAAACACTCGCATGGAGATTACCGGAGGCCAGCCTGCACGGAGGACACAGGTGTGCTGTTCTGTATGTGTTGAAAATATTGCATTTCCTATGGCGCTTGGAGTAATTATCAAACCAGACCTCTAAAGAACAGCTTATTGGAAACCTTAGCTATTGTAAGGGCTATGTTTTTGAACCTGGGAAATTGGTTGTTGAAAATCAGATGAAGCCAGTGAATCTGGCTGTTGAAATTGGAGACAGCAGAAATTATATTAGTTTTCATAGTCACTTGAGAACTTTAAAATCTTTTTCAAAATTTCTCAGAGAGAGTTTAAGATGGGAGTTCTTTCAAACAATACGAATAATAGAAATATACTCGACATAAATGTTTGAAAATATTTATATAATAGTTAATGTTTGAGAAAAATATTCCCATAGCATAATGTTTGAGAAAAATATTCCCATAGCATATGTTATATTATAGAGGTTTAAATATATGCCATTCCTTGCTCTCTGGTTTACTCTTTTTTTTTTTTTTTTTTTTTTTGCCGCTCCGCGGCACGTGGGATCTTCCCGGACCGGGGCGCGAACCCGCGTCCCCTGCATCGGCAGGCGGACTCTCAACCACTGCGCCACCAGGGAAACCCTGATTTACTCTTGTAGAGACTTTTTCTACTCATGATGTCAATACTATATGCAACTGGAACAAATTCATGATAACTTATTGACTTTATTGTCACTTATAAAAAATTGACAACAGATTTTTTGTCCAGTGTGACAGTATTACATGAGGGTCAGCTCCAGACCTCTCTCAATGTGCGTTTACCTGATAATAGTGAGTGTATTTATGGGGAAAGTCCTCAGAACATATTAATGTTTCTAGTAAACACTGTAAATGATTTGAAGATATACAATGGAATAAACCAAGAATAACCTCACTTTTTGGATTATTTTATGTATCATTACCTAATACAAAGGCCTCTTTTCTGGGGAATTTCATTAATAAGCTTCAGCAATTGTACCAGGTCAACTTAGTGTAATTCACAAATCCATGTGGCTAGAGAGGTATTAAAGTATACTCATTTTCTTAGACTTTCTTATAAGTCAAACTGAAGAGTTCTCTTTTGCATTAATTTCTCTTGCAAATATTTGTTTTAGCAAAAATTGCGCTACTATTCCAGTGTTAAGGAAATAAATAATACAACTGGGTTCTGCTCAATAAGAAAACTCTCCTTTGGTATATGAGTAGAACTTTTTGAAACACAAGAGTCATTTACTTGGTCTGTTACTTGGTCAGGTGGTCCATCTAGTGCACAGGGAGAAATCTTGGTGCCCTGGAGGAACAGAGCCGTAAACAGAGTTACTTACGGTTTATGTTAAAATAGAGGTGACTCTGACCTTGCAGACACACCTGATCGTGAGGTGAGATAGCATAACCTTGGCATCTTTCACGTTCAGCGGGCATTCCTTAGCCCCCAGATGGGTAAAGTTGCCCTTGTGCGTTTCCTCGACAGCAGGCTGGCTACTGGGGATACACGATGCAGGCAAAGGCCTCACCTGAGGCTGCTTGTGCACCCTCTGTGCCCTTTCCACATTTAGACATCCTGAGACTGGACTTCTGCTTCTCTCTTCTGTACATAATTGCAACTACAGGTGATCTCTTTGCATAGGCTCCTTTAAGTCGATTAGCTTCTATTATCTGTGTGGATGGGATCCTATTTTGAAAAACCATTGGCTCATATCTGTATTGAGTACGACTGACCTTTAAGGGATATGCTTCCAAATAGGCAAGAAATTGTCTTCTGATTTCTGTTCTGTTGACTGTGCAAACGTGTTTTGCTCACTCACTTAATTCCGCTGGAACATTGGAACTCTGTACCTTTTTGGAGCTCCAATAGAGCCCTCCGAAGGAAGGAAATTTGGCACAGCAGGAAAAACATGGGCTATGAAGTCGGGGAGACCTGGATTTTTATGCTGTCTCTGCTATGTCTAGCACAAGCTGGTTAGTGACAAGAAGGATTAGTGGCAATGCATGACGTGTCCAGTGCTTTTTGGGGCATCTGTTGGAAGCCCAACAAGAGGTAACTGTTATGCAAAAATCGTCCCATTTCTCCCATTTCAGCTCCCTAATCTTGCAGTTTTAGTTCCATTTATCCAGAAATATTAGGTGGCTTGATCTTCTCCCATTTACCTTATTTGACTGCGGATATAGAAGAAGCAGAGTGGGAAGAGAAGAATAAAAATGCGGGAAAACCACGGAAGACCAATGAGATAGTAGCCATTTCACAGCCATTTATTTGTAAGGTTCTTTTAAGTACATTTAATTTAGCCTAACAGGCAGTTGTGTTTCTTGTGTGTTTATTACTCTATCACATGGACAAGGAGTCACTTTGATTATCATAAGCTTGGGTGAAACTTTCTTACGTGGCTTTGAAGAGGGAGTCCTGACCTGGTTAAATTTAAAGTTTAATCTATTTTGATAAAAACACTTATTTAAGAAGATATTATACTTCATCTTTTTCCATCACCTTGCTTTTTTTGGTTGCCTATCACATGACTATATCATT